>NC_133389.1:59836794-60461794 GCF_047511655.1 Castor canadensis
ACAACAAAAGTAAAGACAAAAAACATGCAAACAGCTGGAAACTAAATAACTCATTACTTAATGAAGAATGGATCATCGATGCAATAAAAGAGGAAATTAAAAAGTTCCTAGAAGTCAATGAAAATGAAAACACAACCTACCGGAAACTATGGGACACAGCAAAGGCAGTCCTGAGAGGAAAGTTTATAGCCATGAGTGCATATATTAAAAAGATTGAAAGATCCCAAATCAATGACCTAATGATACATCTCAAACTCCTAGAAAAACAAGAACAAGCAAATCCCAAAACAAATAGAAGGAGAGAAATAATAAAAATAAGAGCTGAAATCAACGAAATAGAAACCAAAAAAACCATACAAAGAATTAATGAAACAAAAAGTTGGTTCTTTGAAAAAATAAACAAGATCGATAGACCCCTGGCAAACCTGACTAAAATGAGGAGAGAAAAAACCCAAATTAGTAGAATCAGGAATGCAAAAGGGGAGATAACAACAAACACCATGGAAGTCCAGGAAATCATCAGAGACTACTTTGAGAACCTGTATTCAAATAAATTTGAAAATCTAAAAGAAATGGACAGATTTCTAGATACATATGATCATCCAAAACTGAACCAAGAGGAAATTAATCACCTGAATAGACCTATAACACAAAATGAAATTGAAGCAGCAATCAAGAGTCTCCCCAAAAAGAAAAGTCCAGGACCTGATGGATTCTCTGCTGAATTCTATCAGACCTTTAAAGAAGAACTGATACCAACCCTCCTTAAACTGTTCCATGAAATAGAAAGGGAAGGAAAACTGCCAAACACATTTTATGAAGCCACTATTACACTTATCCCAAAACCAGGCAAAGACACCTCCAAAAAGGAGAACTATAGGCCAATCTCCTTAATGAACATTGATGCAAAAATCCTCAACAAAATAATGGCAAATCGAATTCAGCAACACATCAAAAAGATTATTCACCACGACCAGGAAGGCTTCATCCCAGGGATGCAGGGGTGGTTCAACATACGAAAATCAATAAACGTAATAAACCACATTAACAGAAGCAAAGACAAAAACCACTTGATCATCTCAATAGATGCAGAAAAAGCCTTTGATAAGATCCAACATCATTTCATGATAAAAGCTCTAAGAAAACTAGGAATAGAAGGAAAGTTCCTCAACATTATAAAAGCTATATATGACAAACCTACAGCCAGCATAATACTTAACGGAGAAAAATTAAAACCATTCCCTCTAAAATCAGGAACCAGACAAGGATGCCCACTATCTCCACTCCTATTCAACATAGTACTGGAATTCCTAGCCAGAGCAATTAGGCAAGAAGAAGGAATAAAAGGAATACAAATAGGTAAAGAAACTGTCAAAATATCCCTATTTGCAGACGACATGATCCTATACCTTAAAGACCCAAAAAACTCTACTCAGAAGCTTCTAGACACCATCAATAGCTATAGCAAAGTAGCAGGATATAAAATCAACATAGAAAAATCATTAGCATTTCTATACACTAACAATGAGCAAACGGAAAAAGAATGTATGAAAACAATTCCATTTACAATAGCCTCAAAAAAAATCAAATACCTAGGTGTAAACCTAACAAAAGATGTGAAAGACCTCTACAAGGAAAACTATACACTTCTGAAGAAAGAGATTGAGGAAGACTATAGAAAGTGGAGAGATCTCCCATGCTCATGGATTGGTAGAATCAACATAGTAAAAATGTCTATACTCCCCAAAGTAATCTACATGTTTAATGCAATTCCCATCAAAATTCCAATGACATTCATCAAAGAGATTGAAAAATCTACTGTTAAATTTATATGGAAACACAAGAGGCCACGAATAGCCAAGGCAATACTCAGTCAAAAGAACAATGCAGGAGGTATCACGATACCTGACTTCAAACTATATTACAAAGCAATAACAATAAAAACAGCATGGTACTGGCACAAAAACAGACATGAAGACCAGTGGAACAGAATAGAGGATCCAGATATGAAGCCACACAACTATGAGCAACTTATCTTTGACAAAGGAGCTAAAAATATACGATGGAGAAATAGCAGCCTCTTCAACAAAAACTGCTGGGAAAACTGGTTAGCAGTCTGCAAAAAACTGAAACTAGATCCATGTATATCACCCTATACCAAGATTAACTCAAAATGGATCAAGGATCTTAATATCAGACCCCAAACTCTTAAGTTGATACAAGAAAGAGTAGGAAATACTCTGGAGTTAGTAGGTATAGGTAAGAACTTTCTCAATGAAACCCCAGCAGCACAGCAACTAAGAGATAGCATAGATAAATGGGACCTCATAAAGCTAAAAAGCTTCTGTTCATCAAAAGAAATGGTCTCTAAACTGAAGAGAACACCCACAGAGTGGGAGAAAATATTTGCCAATTATACATCAGACAAAGGACTGATAACCAGAATATACAGGGAACTTAAAAAACTAAATTCTCCCAAAACTAATGAACCAATAAAGAAATGGGCATGTGAACTAAACAGAACTTTCTCAAAAGAAGAAATTCAAATGGCCAGAAAACACATGAAAAAATGCTCACCATCTCTAGCAATAAAGGAAATGCAAATTAAAACCACACTAAGATTCCACCTCACCCCTGTTAGAACAGCCATCATCAGCAACACCACCAACAACAGGTGTTGGCGAGGATGCGGGGAAAAAGGAACCCTCTTACACTGTTGGTGGGAATGTAGACTAGTACAACCACTCTGGAAGAAAATTTGGAGGCTACTTAAAAAGCTGGACATCGATCTACCATTTGATCCAGCAATACCACTCTTGGGGATATACCCAAAAGACTGTTACTCCAGAGGCACCTGCACATCCATGTTTATTGTGGCACTATTCACAATAGCCAAGTTATGGAAACAGCCAAGATGCCCCAGCACTGACGAATGGATTAAGAAAATGTGGTATCTATACACAATGGAATTTTATGCAGCCATGAAGAAGAACGAAATGTTATCATTCGCTGATAAATGGATGGAATTGGAGAACATCATTCTGAGTGAGGTTAGCCTGGCTCAAAAGACCAAAAATCGTATGTTCTCCCTCATATGTGGACATTAGATCAAGGGCAAACACAACAAGGGGATTGGACTATGAGCACATGATAAAAGCGAGAGCACACAAGGGAGGGGTGAGGATAGGTAAGACACCTAAAAAACTAGCTAGCATTTGTTGCCCTTAACGCAGAGAAACTAAAGCAGATACCTTAAAGCAACTGAGGCCAATAGGAAAAGGGGACCAGGAACTAGAGAAAAGGTTAGATTAAAAAGAATTAACCTAGAAGGTAACACCCACGCACAGGATATCAATGTGAGTCAATGCCCTGCATAGCTATCTTTATCTCAACCAGCAAAACCCCTTGTTCCTTCCTATTATTGCTTATACTCTCTCTACAACAAAATTAGAGATAAGGGCAAAATAGTTTCTGCTGGGTATTGAGGGGGGGAGCGGGAGGGGGTGGAGTGGGTGGTAAGGGAGGGGGTGGGGGCAGGGGGGAGAAATGAACCAAGCCTTGTATGCACATATGAATAATAAAAGAAAAATGAAAAAAAAAATAATAATGTCCACATATAAGGGAGAACATACGATTTTTGGTCTTTTGGGCCAGGCTAACCTCACTCAGAATGAAGTTCTCCAATTCCATCCATTTACCAGCGAATGATAACATTTCGTTCTTCTTCATGGCTGCATAAAATTCCATTGTGTATAGATACCACATTTTCTTAATCCATTCGTCAGTGGTGGGGCATCTTGGCTGTTTCCATAACTTGGCTATTGTGAATAGTGCCACAATAAACATGGGTGTGCAGGTGCCTCTGGAGTAACAGTCTTTTGGGTATATCCCCAAGAGTGGTATTGCTGGATCAAATGGTAGATCGATGTCCAGCTTTTTAAGTAGCCTCCAAATTTTCTTCCAGAGTGGTTGTACTAGTCTATAAAATGTTAAAATTTTTTTAAAGTTATAATTAATAAAAATATAGGTAATTTATAAATATATACATAAGCAAATTAATGCAAGATTTTTACATGTGAAAGGTAATGCTTTTTGTCAGAAGTTAAAATTTCTAAATAAACCTTTTCAAACATTTTTTAATTACTGTGTTATTGTACTGAGGGCAGCTTGTAACACTTACAGAAGTTCTTACAATATATCATAGCTGAATTCACCCTCGCCATCATTGTCCTTTCTCTCTCCTTCCCCCATTCCTGGAACAGTTTCAACAGGTCTCATTTTGCCACTTTCATGAGGACATAATATTTCTACCATATTCACTCCCCTCGCTCGCTGCAACTAAACCCCACACAGGACCTGTTTTGCCTTCCTGTTTTCCATTTTTGAAAAAAAAAAAAAAGACACTTTTGTTTGTTTAAGATGGCTATACACGGTGTTTCATTGTGACATTTTCATGTATATATGTATTACAATCTGAATTGGTTCATTCTCTCTATTTTTCTCCTCTCTACCTTAGCTAAATAAATCTTTTTAGGTTAGCTAGTCAGTTAAAAAAAAAAAAATTGGAAACAGGGGACGTGGCTCAGATAGTAGAGTGCTTGCCTTGCAACCATGAGGCCCTGAGTTCGATCCCCAGTGCCAGGAGGAGAGGAATGTTTAGTCCCTGCTTTTCGCTACATTCCAGAATTAATTCCAGACAGATTGAACCTTTAAAAGCAAAACAATTATACACTAAGACATCAAAGAAAGTACAAATGAATATATATTGGATCTTGGCACAGTGAAAATCTTTCCAATCAGGAAGCTGAGACCAAAGTCATTAAAAAAATATATCAGCGGTTTGTACTACATAAAACTTTAATATTTTAGTTAATATCAAAGTAAAAAATAAAAAACAAAAAATAAGGAAAATCTTCTTGATATGGGCACGAGTGGGTTGCTATCTTTTTTGTTTGTTTGCTGGTTTGGTTTGTTTTTTTGATGTAGGTCTCACTATGTAGCCCAGGCTGGCCTGAAACTCATTATGTAGAGCAGGTTTGCCTCAAACTCTCTGTCCTGCCTCAGCTTCCCAAGTACTGGATTATAAGTGTGCACCACAACACCTGGTGAACAAAAGAATGACCAACTTATGGTGTGTGTGTATGTGTGATACCAGGGTTTGAACTCAAGGCTTCATGATTGCTAAGCAGTAACACTACCATTTGAGCACTCCAACAGCCCTAAGAGTCATATTTTTAGGCTCTATGGCCCTCTTTGGAGAAAGGGGTCCCAGTTTCTATGACCCACTTTGGGGGGCAAGAAACAAGAAGGCAGGAGAAGGTCAGGGAGAAATTTGCTTCTGATGCCTTCGCTCAGGGTGTCATTTTCAATTCCAACAATCTGTGCAAACGTTGTATGTTTTTTAAAAAGTTTTTTTATACTGGATATGTCTATAATCCCAATAGTCAAGAGGGTTAAGGCAGCAGGATGACCACCAGCTTGAGGCCAGCCTTAGGCAGATAGCAAAATCCTGTCTAAAAAAAAAGGAAAGAAAAGAGAAAAAAGAAAAAGTATTTTATAGCCCTCTTCATCCTGTGGAGTTCTTTCTTTCCATGGCTTTGTGCCATGAATGTCTCTCTCTCTATCATTTCCTTCTTTTTTAGTGCTAGTTAAAAAGTGTCCTCTGACTGATGTGGTTTGTAAAGTAGACATGGGACTGAAGACTTGCCTCAGAATACATTTCCTACACTCTGCTCACCTCCTCCTTTCTATCTCCTTTTAAAAGTGCCCTCAACCTACCGCCCCTGAACAATGCAGAGTGAGTGTTAGGTCTTAGGCTTGCATCTTCTGTACTGAGGCTCAGGCTTCCAATGGGAAGAAAGCAAGTCCAGAGAAGAAAGGAATCTGCAGTCCCTCGGGACAAAGCACATTAAATTCCTTGTCTTAAGACACCAATTTAACAGCATGAAGACTGGGGCTCTCCTTTCTGGTTTTATCCCCAGTACTGGGGTTTGGACTCAGGACTTCACAGTGTTGGGCAGGCGTTCTACTACTTGAGCCACTCTGCCAGCCCATAGATCCCGGTTTTTAAGACTTCCTAGGGACAACTAGCTAATTGGGTCAATTAACTGATCATAACAGGAAACATATGGAAGCCGCTCTCTAAAGATATTGCGAAGCCCTCCTGGACACATTCCCCAATCCTTCTCCAGTTGTTGTCTCACCTCCTAGAGACTCAACTGATCAGGAGTTCTGATAGTAGGAAGAGGGAATCAGGCTCCTGGGATCCTTCTAAAATGTCTGCAGAGGTTTCCCATCCAACAGGTCTAAAGAACTTCTGGAATTTTCACCAAAAAACCCAGTATGCCTAAAAGGTGCCAGGTGGACAGAGAAGTGGTCTGTTCAGCCCCAGGAGAGGTGGTGCATGAATAATAGCTTCTCTGCACTCTTTTTGTCAGTGTAAACATCAGCTTGTCACTTTGTTAGGACAATAAGACCTAATGATAATTCTCAGCATTTGTCAACTGCAGAGACCTTTGCAAACAGCAGTTTATTCTCAAAACAGTCCTGACAGGGGGGTTGGATTATCTCCATCTGACACGTGGAGAAATTGAGGCAGTGTACAAGAGCAAGAGATGAGTCAGAGTGGGAATCCACCCAGGGGACAGCTTCTAAATTTCTTCCTGTTGAGTTCACTACAGAAATATTCTTTAGAAATTGTGTGACATTGTTATTGGCACCAAGACCACCAATTCAATCAGTGGCACGCCTATGCTGTAGCTTCATTTATTTTTCACCAGCCAGAGGTGGCTCTGAGACAGCAAATGCAAAGGTGACAGGTCACAGCTTCTAGTACTCATCTCTATGGCCACCTGCTGAAAATACAGTGCCTGAAAATTTATCCCTCTGACTTTGAGCCACTTCCCTCTTCTCTGTTTGGAAATCTCTGACTGGTATGCCATGCTTCTCAAATAAGCTGCCCAAGTCCCATAAGGTTATTTTAAAGATGGGTGCTAGGGGAGTGGCTCAGTGGTAGAGCCTTGTCTAACACGAATGAAGCCCTGGGGTCCATTTTCACATTGCAAGAGCAAATAAATATGCACCTAAACTCATGAAATTAATGGCAGTGGGTAGGCAGAGGTGGGTACTGTGATGGAGACACAGCCATTACCAAAGTTATGACAGGGTGGGCAGGGCCAACCCTGGAGGTCAACATTTACTTTAACCCAGTGGTTCTCAAGTGTTCTTGGGCAACAGAATCACCAAAGACTGTTGTGACACCCACACTGGACACTGGCCCCACCCCCAGATTTACTACTTTGTCAGATTTGCAGTGGTCATTGTAAAATCTGCATTTCTAACAAGTTCTCATGTGGAGCCAGAGAGTCAAATCCAAGTTGTGTTGTCGGCTTGTTTTTGTAATGCCTGCAAGCTAATAATGAATGTTACAGGTGAAACTTTACAGTTGATTCCATGATAATAAGCACTAAATTAAGAAATACTGCTCTCCCCAAAATAATTACATTTGTCTCATTAGTAGACCTGCATCACAAATAACTATACTCAATATCATAGTTTGAATTTCATCAACTAAAGCTTAGTGGAATTTGCCTTTTCCCTTCTTGCTTTATAGGTATAATATCCTTAAATTTTCCTCTGGGACTACTAAGACTAAAATAAATATTAGTCTGTCCTTTACAGAAAAAGTTTGCACAACCCCAGTCCAGATGGTGATGCTAGCCTTGGGGTGACTTTGAGAATCACTACTCTAACTGCTTTTACTAAACCTCTCCCTCTTCTGCTCATTGGCACAGCTAGTCCTGGCATATCACAGTGACAAGGGAGACAACCCCTCTCAACATGTATTGGTCCAGTCTAGGCAGGGAGTTGGGTGGAGGCCAAGAAAATGGGCCAATGATTCAGCATTTATTAAATGTAGAGAAAAGGGATTAGAACTGGTATGGTGGTGAGCCCTCTGCAGAATTTTAAAGGAGGTGAAATTTGTTTGGATGTTGTCATGTCTCTTGCTAAGCTCTTGCCAATCTCTTGCCATCCCATGTGCTTGGGACTTTGGGAGTTCTTCGGCCATCTAATGTCCTCACCTCCTGCTCTCCTGAAGACCTTCCCCAACACACTTTCAGCTTTATGATAACTTCCCAAGTTAAGTGTTGAGGAAGTTATCTGAATGTAAATCTCTAATATTTATAATTTTGTGATTAATTTTAGCATTTACAGTGTACATGCTCCCTTCTTTTGACATTTAATATAGATTTTCATGTTGCATTATTATTTGGAAATTGGTGCACTGAAAAACGTTTCTTAAAAAAAGTCATGACTTTTTTTTGTCCTCACTCTCTAATATTAAAAAGTGCTCATGGTGAGGTTGTCTGTTATAACTGACGGTAAAATAGAAGTACCACCTCATTTCTTCCTACTAATGAAAATGGGAGTTCTCTCCCAGGAATGTGCTCTGGTCTTGACTCTTCTAACCAATCTCTAAGTCAGTTCAGGGCCTCTTCTCTGGGCCCAGGCTGTGGGGAAATCTTGAGAAAGGCTAAATGACCTAATGACAGGATGAAAGTAGTTTTTGTTATCACATTGAGCATGTCCCAAAGAAGAAAATTTCTCACTACTTTTCTTTTTCATATTGTGACTCACACCTGGGAGACTCCTGGCTATTATGAAAGTCGGTACAGAGAACAGTGGAATACAGTTTTTAAGAGTTTTAGAGTTGCAGCCCTAAATCTGCGTCCTCGCTTTTTCACTAACAGTATGAACTTGGGCACAACATGTACCTATGTCCACACCATCTCCACATGTGCAGTGGTGTAATAATCACAACTCAGAGCTGATTAAAATAGACAGTGTACAGCACCTATAAGACAGAACCTGGCACAGGGCTTAATGACATTTCCATACATTGTAGCTCTCTATAAAACACTTGATTAACACGAAGTCAATCACGTATGTATCTGTGTTCCCCCATTGAACCCACCCACCCATCCATCCAGTCATTCATGTATTCATTCATTTGAAAAATGTATTTTGAAGACCTTGTAAGCCAAGCACCCTCTGGGATTTGGGGACACAGTTTGACGCAGCCAGATGAGACTCCAGCCTGCTCCAAGCTACCTTTTGGTGGACTGTGAGGCCGTAGAGAGGAGGTTTTATTCCCTGTATATCTATGTAGAACCAAGCACCACACTTAACTCAGATTGGATGCTTGAAAAGTGTTCATTAAAGACTGTGTAATTGGCACTTCAGCTGTGGTTACTTCCTCTGTGCTGTGGCTAGGACTGGGCCATTTCCAGAAACACCACTGGATCCTGAGCTAACCTTCTTTGGAGCTCTGTGCCAGGAAATATCATCCTCCTGGTGAGCACAGAGGGGAAGTGCTCGCCCCTGGAGAGACAGCCGCCACTCAGACAATGGTCTTGCTCCTAATTGCAGTGTGTAACTTGGTACTAAATTGCAAGTGGCAGCCACACAGAGGTTATTTTCCTATATAACTAAATGTTCTTTTCATTGTCGTGGAATGCCGAACAAACTGTTCAGCTCTGAGTAAGTTCTGGGCAAGGAAATATAATATTATGCTGCCATGGTTGCTGAAAGGCAGGGAAGCTTTCACATTACGGAGCAATTAATTAAAAACAGTCACGAAAATGTTCCAGATAATTCACATCAAGCAGCTACCCACTGTTACTTTATTATTTTGGATAATATTCACGATTATTGTTTAATTTGTTTTTAATATGTAATCCTTTTGTAATTGAGAAGCCATTAGAGGTCCAGGTGCTCTGAAATACCTCTTTATTCAATTACCCAACTTTTAGAAGAATCCCATTATCAATTAACCCAGATTATTAACACGGAAATAGACATCCTGTGTCTTTATTGTATGGAGGTGTGACTACATAGAAGCTGGTTTAAATTGTTAGCTTTGTGTCAAAAGCCAGATTGCCATTTCTATATGAGTGCAGCCAACACTCATGGGTCTGCAGTCCCTACTAGGGGAATTCATTAGTAATCAACAAACAAATACTTCTTGGACAGTTACCTTCTACAAAGAGCTAGATGTACAAAAAAAATGACAATGCTTTGTCCTTGAGATCTAGACATTTTTAGTTTTGTTTGGAAAATAAGACATATGGGCATTGGATGATAATTTACAACATAAGGCAATAAATGTTGAGTAGCATCTAAAATAATCACTGCAGAAGTCTGTCTGAGACTGTAGTGCCTATGTTATTCTTGGTTGTCATGAAAAGTAGCCCAATTCAATGGAAGGATGCTGGCCTACACATAGTCCCTTGCTATTGAGTAGGATTTCAGAGCTGGCAGCTTTGGCAATACATGGGAGCCCGTTACACACGCAGAGTCACAATCTGTGCCCAGCTGTGTGGGTAGGAGTGTGCATTGTCACAAGAACCCCAGTGATTCAGGGAACATTAAGGTGTGAGAAGCACTGGGCCATCCTGCAGACCTAAAGTCACTTTTCTTTACCTGAGGGAGAGTGAGACTCACACTTATTAATCCCAACTTGCTCCCATAAAAACATAAGGTATGTAAGCACTCCAGTAGAGACAGGAGGAACAAAGCCAACCTAGGCTACATATAGTGAGAACCTGTATAAGTGTCTGCACCCCTGACAGGAAGTGCACAGGAGTCCCTATAACCCTAAAAGGAAGTACATGTGAGACCCTGCATCTAGACAGGAAGTACAGGTAAGTCCCTGTACCCTTATAGGAAATGTAGGTGTATCCCTATGTCCTGACCTAAATGTGGAGGAAATAATCACTTCAATCTCTTTAAGTGATTTGGATTAATGGTTCCTTTTATGCGCTAAGGGATTTAATATCTTTTTTAAATCTCATGAACAACTACTTGTTTCCATGTTCAACACAACACTAAAAGACTCACATCTGGTGAATATAGTAGGCTGAATAACAGACCCCCAAAGATGTCCACATCCTAATTCCCTTGGAACCTGTGAGAATGTTACCTTACAAGGCAAAACGATAGAGGTGATTATCCTGGATTATGTAGTTGGGCCCAGGGTCATCACAAGGGTCCTTTGAACAGTCAAAGAAGGAGAGGTGATGACAAAAGCAGAGTGTCAGAGTTAGACAGAGATCACTGCTGATTTTGATGATAGAAGGAAGCCTTGAGTCAAGAAAACAGTAGTTTTTAGACGTTGGATAAGGCAAGGTCATTGATCCCCTCCTAGCCCCCTACTAGCTCCAGCCATGATGACAACAACTTAACCTCACCCTCGTGGGACCATTTCAGACTTCTGATTTCCAGATCTAAAGGATAATATATTTGTATTGTTCTAAATCAATAGCTTTGTGGACATTGTCACAGCAGCCATAGGAGACTAATTCAGTGGGAGTGGGTGGGAAAGACCAATCCTCATTTGTAAAGTAACCCCAATGTGCTGAAGTCTTCTTCCTGACCCTAGTTGAAATCATGAAAGTCAAAGCACTTCACTCAAAACAGAGCTGCCTCCTGCCCTCTCTGAGCACCTCCTTATTCTCTTCCACATACAACCTTCCCTACTTTGCTAACGAAGCCATCCAACCTGCCATAGAGTAAAAATAAAACATGGGGGGGTTATTGGAGCAAGAGGAATGCCAGCCCCGATGTGTGACAAAGAATAGCCATTTTTGTCTGTGAGAGAATAGAAACACCACAAAAATCCACAGGAGGCTAGCTGCTGTGTGGTGACTAAGGCAGGAATGTGACAACTTCTGCAGGAATCACTCATTTATATCCCTGTGCATTGCTCATTGTTTGAATCCATGACCCCAAGTCATGGAAAAAAGGTTAAGTCATAGCTAATAAGCTATGGATGGAAGAAAATGTGCCTTAAGTTTGACAGAGATGTCTATCAAAAGTAGTTAGAGTTGAAATGATTTGATTTATAATGTTTGGCAGTTAAGGTTGGTTCTCTAATGATACTAGGTAGTGTGGCATTTCTGTGGGTGTCTAAATTTTCTCATAAGAATGGTCACCTGGCATAGCTTTCTAGAAGATATCGAAGGATCTCTATAGGGGACTTGAATCCTGTATCCTGCCTGGGAGAGCGTGTGAACTGATAGATGGACTGTTGATTGCAGTCAGGAAAGGCAGCTCTTTTCCTTCCTGCCATCCAGCAAAAATAGCTGAGGGTTGAAAGAAGAATTCTCAGCAAGTCGGAGCTAAGTACTTACAATACAATTAGAGGCGTAGTTGACATTTAAACATTTTTCATTTTTAACCACCCTGTATGCATTAAGTAATTAAGCCTCATCAGGCATTGATGAGAAAGAACTGCCTTCAGTATCCTGCAAATGAAAATAGTTCATGTGATACTTCTGAGAGTTCACTGCAGAAGAGGAACTGCGTCTCCTGCCATGTCAACTATAGTATTTGATTCGATTTCACTTATTTATTTCTTGGGGTGCTGGGGATGAAACCTAGGACTTCCCACACACTAGGCAAGCACTGTACCCTGAACTGCACCACAGGCCCACTGCGGTGTTTTAATGCAATGATTCTCAGACAGACCTGGTGATACTGAAAGGGGCCTGTGTGCCCAGATAGACAGTCGAATACAAATCCTGGTGTCTGTTCCCAGTGACTGCTGGTGCTGTGCCTCAGGACCCATTGTTGGAGCTCTGTTCATCTAGGGCACTGCCACAAAAGGAACAACTTTTGATTGTTTTCTCTACCTCTTAACCACCCTTGCTCACCACAGCAGACAGCACAGACATTTTTCACGTTGCACCTGTACTTTAAATTAGGCCTCAGTTGAGGTGGATGATATCTGAGAAGGTATCAGAAAAGGGTGCCTTGCAGTGATTAAAATTTCCCTCAAATGAAGCTCCTGCAGAGGCCAGCTGCTCCAGTCAGAAGACATTCTCAAAAAATTCCATTTAGCAAGAGCTTCTCTTTGTGCCTAATGAGCAATAAAGACAGGGTTTCCCTCAGTAGCTTCAGGGGATTGGTTCCAGGACCCCTGCAGATACCAAACCCAGGGATGCCCAAGTCCCTTATGAACAATGGCGTAGTGTTTGATGTAACCTAGGCACTCCTTCCTGCACACTACGAACATTGTGAATCCTGTCTAGATTGCTTCTCATACCTAATTCAATGTAAGTGCTGTGCAAACAGTTGTTAGACTGTGTTGTCTTCAGTGCAATGAGATGGCAAAAACATGTATACATGTTCAGGACAGATGTGATTTTTTTTAGTGTTTTTAATCCACAGTTGATTGAATCCACAGGTACAAACCTCGGATATGGAGAGGCCACTATCTGTCACATGGGCTCTCGTTTTGGCCATCTATGTGGTAGCAGCAGCATGCACATTCGTACCCATGTTCTGCAGTGTACACATGAATCTGTCCCCATTTGGCCCTCCTGCATCCTCCTCAGCTGCCCTTAGCCAGGCCAAGCCCTGTCATCTCTCACCTGGACTAGGGCAGTAGGCTCCTGATAAGTCTGCTGTATTCCTCTCTCCCTTTAATCTTTCTTCTCACAGCAGCTGAATGAGCTTATAAAAACTAAAGTCAGACCAATACATTCCTCTGTGTAAATCCTTCATGATTTGGCTTTACTCTTACAAGAAAGTCCAGTCTTCTTACCTCGCCTCTTATGTGAACTGAATGTTTTTGTCTGCCTCAAAATTCATACAATGAAATCTAAAATAGGATGCTATTTAGACATAAAACCTCTGGTATTAGGTCATGAGGATAAAGCCCTGATTAATGTGATTAGGGCCCTTACAAAATGAAGTCAGAAATGAAGCCAGAAAACCATTCCTTTTTGGCAGTGCTGGGGATTGAACTCAGAGCCTCCTATTTTCTAGGCAGGCACTCTGAGACTTGACCCACACCCCAGTCCTTTCCCTTCTAGTTTGCTACTAAGATAGAGTCTTATACTTTTTGCCTAGGCTGGCCTTGGATTTCAATCCTACCTCTGCCTCCTAATAACTGCGACTGTAAGTGTATATCATCACACTTGGCTTATTTTTCAGATAGGATCTTACTAACTTTTCTTATTCAAGCGCCCTTGAACCATGACCCTCCTATCTCTGTCTCCTGTATAGCTGGTATTATAAACATTCACCACTTTTCTCGGCCTTAACCACTCTCTGCTATGTTTAGTCTGCAAGCCGGGAAAGGAGCTTTCATGAAAGCCCAACCATGACCTCAGACTTCCAGGTTTCAGAACAGTGAGAGATAAACTTTTGTTGTTTTCAGGTCATCCAGTCTATGGTACTTAGTTACAGCAGCCCTAATGCACAGAGACAGTGTCAACTGCCTGCAGTGTCTGCTCCCTGTCAGCCTCATGAACACTGATCCTTGCTCATGACACCTAGCCCCCTGGCTTCTTCCTGTCCTTCAAATGCCCCAGGCCCATTCTCATCTTCACGCCTTTGCATTTGCTGCCCCCTAACCATCCACACCAATGCCCCTCTCTGAGAGACCTCCCCTAAACACCCAATCTACAGAGACCAGGCAGCCAATAAGAGGACCAGGATGACTAACAAAATACACATTAATTTGAAAGTCATATTAGGTTTGGATCATTTGGAATTCTTTCCCCAATTAACCTTGTCCATGAAAGTACTTGAGAATCAGATGAATTCCATCACTAAAGGAAACAACCGTTAAATGGGTCTCTTTATTTTTTTAAAAAAACAAACTACTTGACACAAAAATAATATCACCAGCATATTCTGAGATAGTCATTCAACATGTATTTCTGAAATATTTCTCAAAACCACAGACTGATTTTAATGCTATCGTGATGTAAATACACAGCACAGTGTCAGGCATGAATACACAATGTTTCCTTACCCCTGCAATCCAAGACAACCTTTTTTTCTAAGCTTCCCAAAGTCACATTTATTTATTGAGACTTAAGAAGGTTTCATGGCACCATAAACAGGACCTATAAAGAAGAGAAAATTACTATCAATCCTACTGCAGGCAATTTAACTATCAGTCAAATTGTAAGAGAGAATGTATCGTTCTCTAAAATATCCTTTTGAGGATCAAATAAGTTTATTTGTTATGCCAATAAAATGTAATCCTTGATTTGATAGTCTCTGGTAAAAAGTGAAAAAAAATGTAGATTTAAAAAAATGATTAAATGCAAGACAAAACTTCAGAGAAATGCATACTGCATTCAGGGAAATGATGTGTGTAACCACATAGTCTTTCTGAGGGACAGGGTCCCTGGGACACAGTGGTGCAATGTTTTCATCACTTCAGTTGTGTTTGGACCTGGAGAATGTGGAACTACTCTGCAAACCTACAGGAAGAATTCAAGGGAAGAATTCAGAGGGTGGTTCAGGAAGTATAGAGGGTGGCAATGGGAAGAGGAGGCTAGGTAAGGCATGAAGGTTTGTGAAAAGGCTCCTTGAGTAGAGAGGGTGAACAATGAGTAGCCAAAGAATATTTAAAGACAGAAATGTGTATTATGAGACACTATGTCAGTGGAAATACACTCAATATGTGACCTTTCCTAATGATCCAACCTTTAATATAGTTGTGTGTTGGTGTGTGAGCTGGGGAAGGAGCTAAATTTCATATCTGTTTAGCAAGAAAACAGGGAAGACATGGTCACGAGCATGCAGGCTTTTCAAAAATTAATTGTATGCATGGAAACACCACAATACAATGGTGGTATTTCCATGCATGCATATAACGTGCTTTGATCTTATTCAGCCTCTCTATTACTCTTTCTTAACCTCCATGTAAGCCTTTTGACAGCACACAGGTCTCTTGCCTTTGGACTTCCACAGGGAATTGAACTTAGTTAGATATATGGAGTGCAAAAGTCACAGGGACATCTAGGTTATGGCTCCTTAGAAGCTTCCAGGGGCTGTGGGTGGGGAGGAGTAGTGAAGGACTTATTTTCATGCATTCTAACAAGGAATGTTGTTGGTGCTTAACTGAGAGTGATATTTAACTGGAAAACCACAGCCTCTGTCTTTTTGTTATACACATCTTTATGTGGAAGACAGAATGTTCTCAATGCCACACATCAATACCAGAACTTCTCATTATGGTTTTTACAAGATTCCACCTGTGTGCACATCCAGGGATGATAGAAACTTGAATTTAGTTTCACAGAAGAGAATTCCCCAAGGTGTGATAAGATAGTGGTTTCACAAACAATTGGAAACTAAGAGTAAGTGATGGGCAGAGGTTGTTAGTCCTTCAAGAAGTTATTGAAATTTTTTATATGACATTGAACTCCAAGGGATATAAGTTGCAGCCGTAACAGGATTTAAGTCTTCTGTTTTAAATTTGATGCTATTCATTCCACACAGTGTATTTTTATTTAAGTGGGGGTAGAAGCAGGTTAGAGGTAATTTGATTAGAATTGTTTCCTGGACATCACCTGAAAACTGTGAAACCCGCCACATGAGGCTTCATCTTGACTATTGTCTAGATTTTGATTCTGTGAGCTCTTGTGGTTCTGTATTAAGTCAGCTTCTTAGCTGGAGGTTTGTAATATCTCTAGTTCTCAGCAAGTTTATTTCATATACATTTCATATATTTTCAATGTGCCCTTTGAACAGATTATTATGAAATGTTATATGAGAATGTCAGTCTCTTGATAAAAAAGAAAAGAGATTTATGTTTTGTGTTCTGAGTAGATATGACTCAGAGACTTGGAGAGAAATCTACCAAGAAAAAAAATACAGATAGTTATGAAAGAATAAGGCACAATTATATCTCCTTTCCTCTAGAAAGAAATAATTCTACTTCCCCTAGCACGTAACAGCAATAACAGTGATGTGTGCAACTTTTTAGAAATCCACAGTTAGCAAATGAATATTGAAAGGGACTGGGGCTTCTGGGAAAATGAAGCCTACATGTTGGTTGGAGCTTGAAGTGAGTCATCATATCTAGCTACACTGAAAATGAGGGTGTGCTACTGCCTTATTGAACTTGACAGTGCAGCTTTCTGGAAATATATAGTTAGCATGGTAGCTTATGTGTGGTGGAGGGGAAGGAAGGGGGGCAGTGATGAGATTCTGCTGCTTTCCTGCTCCCCTCTACTTTCTACTCCCCCCCTCTCCTACACACACACACACACACACACACACACACACACACACTCACGCACGTGTTCAACCTTTCCTAGGAACACTCAGGCCAGAGATTCCCTGAAAGTTCTGAATAGAACTTTGTACATCATTTTGTTGTTGTATACCAGTGGAGCTTTAGGTTATAAAAATGACTGCAAACCAATGTGAAACTCATTCCAAATGAGTTGTCACTCTCAAATGGAGCAGGTCAATGATTTCTCTCAGATGGAATTGCATTTGGCTGGACAGCTCGTCCCAGTCACTCATGAGTCACACCACAGCTTGTCCATGGTTTGTGAAGGACAGCTCTGATGGTCCCCAGGCTTGAAATGGACACGACACTTAAGCAGAATTAGTCACACTCACCATCATTCCTCAGGATTCTATCCTTCTTTCTTTGCAAAGACATCAGACTAGTTTTAGAATGGACCATCACACCACTTGTGGGAAAAGTAAAGCCTACCTCTTTGTTGGGATAAGCAATGAGTCATCATTATCCATCAACAAATGAAAATTAGGGTATGTTGCTGCTGTATTGAACCTAACTGTGCAATAAAAATGAAGGAAACAAATTGTATGCAACACTGGAGGATGGTTAATGTCATCAACATGTACTTCTTCGGGGTTTGCTGCAAGTAAATGCTTTTGGGCTCCAGATTTCAATAAGGATAATTTATCAAAAACCTCCTATGTAACAGACAAGGATGATGGCTTATGCCTGTAATCCCAGATACTTGAGAAGCAAAAGCAGGTAGACAGTGGCCTGAGGCTGCCAGAGCAAAAGTGGGAGACCCTATCTGAAAAGCCAACTAAAAGGACAGGGGTCTGGCTTAAGTGATAGTATACCTCCTAGGTAAAGAGAGGCCCTGAGTTTAATCCCAGTACCAACAAAAACCAATCAAACAAACAAACAAAATCTGCTATGTATCAGACAATCTGCATGGAAATTGGTGTATTTGATCTTACAAAAATCTTGCATCCTTCCTTTAGGGATGATAAGTTATTTTTCCCACAGAGACAAGAAAGCTGATGCTCAAGGATGTACATACCTGGCCTTTGAGGTCACTGTCATTGCCAGGTTAGGGGTTTGGCTCCATAGTCTGGATTTCCACTGGCAGAGGGAAGAAATAGGGATGGTAAACTGTGGAATAGCCAGACATTCACAGCTGGTTGGAGAGTGACGTTGGGGTAGGTGTTTGTTTTGCTATAATTAAGGAATTGGTTAAAAGCAGAGGAAAGGCTTGCTTCTCCAGATGGAAGAATGTATAAGATTATTTAATAGTTTTATAAGTGGTCTGGATCAGAGAGCACACAGTGAGATCTCCAAAATTAAAGATGGAAGTGAAATGTCAAATTGACAAGGATAAACCTTGGTAAGATCTCATGAGGTTTCATGAGTGGGTAGAGAAATAGCAAACGAACTCAAGCGTGGGCAAGAATGAGGCAGTAGAGTTGGGAAAATAATATCAACTTTACTTCTGACACCTCAGTTTCAATACAGAGAGAAGCTTGAAATCAATATCAGATATTATATTTAATATTTCATATTAAAAAGATATACTCACTCTTTGACCTTCATAAGAAATCAGGGAGAAAAATTAATTGTTTGAACTCCCTTTTATAGAGAAAATGAAGATCAGGTCATTTCAGTGACTGCCCAAGTTTATTTTGGCAGTTAGTAAATGAACTGTTACTAGAAACCAGAGCCAGAATCCCAGTCCATGCCCTTTCTCCCTGTAGGTCACAAAGCTAGTCATTCCAGGTTATTATCAGGAGACACTATCTCAGCTTTACCATATCAAGACCAAGATCTTGGCCTTTTGAGTCAGACAAACCTGCAGTCAAATCCCTTTTTGCCAGAATACTCATCCTAGAACAGGTTATTTAAGCTCTAGAGAATGTCAATTTCCTGTCACAAAAAATAAAATAGAGAGAGCTTGAGGAGTGGTCAAGTGGTAGAGCACCTGCCTAGCAAGTGTGAGACTCTGAGTTCAAACCCCATCACCACCAAAAAATGAATAATTAAATGGAAATGACAAATCGTACCTGCCTCAAAGATTAACAATCCAGAAAGACTTAATACCTGACATACAATGTTTAACGAATATCTCTTTATTGTGGACAACAGGCAGTGCAGTAAACTCACTTTGAAGTTCCCTCTGTGTTCCAAGAATATACAAATGATAGATAAAAATAACAGAAGAAAGCAAATACTCACAGTTCACTGAAAATATGAACCTCTTCCTAGATCAAAAATAGCTAACGATGAAAAACAGCCTCCAGGCTGAAGACAGGAGCACGCTACTCCCTGGGACTGGAGCAGGTAAGGGCAGGACAGTATGGCTCCCTCAGGTCAAGGAGACCAGAGCCTTCCCTGAGGTAGGGGAGCACCAGGTTCAGTGCCCGAAGCCTGGGGCTAGGCAGCACTGACCTGTCCCTTAGGGAAAAAAGCTGTGAAAATTTGCTACCAATAAGTTTCAATGTAAAGAAAGGAAAAGGCAGACACAGTGGGCAACTAGGAGCTTCAGGAAATCTCTTGTTGGCTGGGTGATAAAGCTGAGCTAACTCTCAGAATGGGAATGGCGTTTAGATAATAAGACCTAACCCTGAGCTGTGGGTCAGGCAAGTGAATGAACACATCCCCAACCAAGTTTCTAGACAGACAATTTGCATCTCATAGGAAAGGAGAAATCAAACCAAAACAACCAAGGTGACCCATTGAGAGCCATTGGTTTCAAAAGGCTTTTTTGGTTTGTAAAATTCAGACATTTGACACTAAGAAAAAAACCAGAATGGATAATTAACATAAATCAAGTCCAGAAGTTAAAATATTTTGTCAATCTGAGAAACACATTCATGTAGGTATATTTTAAACGCACACACATAAACACTGGAATAATATTTATAAAAGAAACAAAAATTATGAAGCAAAAACAGGTAGAAACAAAACAAGGACATGTAGATATGACTTCGAATCAACCTGAAACTTTGGAAATAAAAATATTATTACTGAATTTTTTTAAAAACTTAAATAATAGGCTGGTTGTAAGAGAGAACCAACAAACTGGAAGATATTGCTGAAGAATTACCCTAGAAGGCATCACAGAGAGACCAGGGTGGAAGTTCCAGAAGTTCTGATACATGGGATGGAGCCTGAATTTTAGAAGAGGAATTGAAGGGATGACAGAAGGACAATGGGAAAAGCAATAATGGCTAAAACTTTCCCAGACTGGAAGGAAAATGTGTCCTCAGACTGAAAGTATCTACCAATGCTAAAAAAGGTAAATTAAAATGAACCTATGACTTGGCACGTCTGAGTAAAAATGTGAACTATCAGAAATAAAAACAAAATCATGAAACTACTAGGGAGAAAAGCAGATTATTGGCAAAGCAATGGAAATCAGAGATTTCTCACCAATAGCAGATGCAAGGATAGTTGAATAAAAACATCGCAAATACTAATGGAAATAACTTTCAACCTTTAATTTTATATCCTTCTAAACTGTCATTCAAAATCAAATGCAAACTGGAAGATTTTTTAGAGTGAAAAAGTTTTTGAACTACAGACCTTCATGGTTAAAAGTTGAAACTCACCAAGAAGAAAGGAAACACATAAGGCAGAAAAAAGAAGCAATAAATAAAATGTAGTAGTAATTATAAGCAGCAATAGATTATAAAATACAAATAACTAAATAAGGGGTATGATTTTAGTAAACCCCAGTTGTGATTAAACAAGCTGAACTTACTCTCCGGTATGTATATTATATATTTAAGAACGGTTATGAACACACATTAATCTACACATCTGACAGAATCACACAGAATTGAATACATGTAAAACTGATGAAACTGAAATACAGTCACCGGTTTTTTTAAAGTGGTCCTGGGGATTGAACTCGGCCTCACACTTGCTAGACAGGCTTTCTACCACTTGAATCACAAAACTGCTTTTATCAATGCTGATTTCCTGACTGATATTGTACTTCAGTTTTGAAAGATGTTACCACTGGGGAAAATTAGGTGAGTGTTTACAGAAACTCTCTGTATAATTTCTTACAGTTGCATGGAAATCTTCAATTATATCCAAATAAAAAGTGAAAAATCAGATAATTAGAATCTGTAGTTTCAAAACTTCCCATAGAAGACAAACATTGGGGGCATAGAAATTCCCATTACCTCAAAAGAAGATAAGCAGATCAAAAGTTGAAAAAAGAAAACACAGTGTGAAGTGTAGATATAAGTTCTACCATAGATGATTATAATACGGATTGAATCTGCCCATTAGCTTAAAACAAAGGCTATGGGAATGAATGAAGTCTGGCCATACACTGCTTTAAAAGACCAAATGAGACAAAGAGGAAAAGAAAAGAGAAAAGATACATCAGGAAAATATTTACAAACCAAAAATGAAAAGATATCTGGTGTGGTAATAGTGACATGATGCAAAATAGAATTTAAGAGAAAAAGCATTAACTGGTAAAACAGCAGCAACATATAAACCAGATAAGAAGCTACAACTGGACTGACAGAGTGGCTCAAGTAGTAGAGCACCTGCCTAGCAAGCATGGAGTCCTGGGTTCAAATAGCAGTACTGCCAAAAAAAAAAAAAAAAGAAGAAAAAGCTACAGCCATTATGGACTTTTGATATAAAAATTGGAGCAGAAAGACATGACTAGCATTTATAAAATTGTGCCAATGTATTCAATAAGTTTTATCAAATTTTACCTAAGCACTCCCTTAAATTTGTAAAGACTACAGTTCCTAGGAAATTTTGTTTTATATGCAATTAAAATTTGGCTTACACAGTCCATCTTTGATGAAAAAAAATGTGGTGAAAGGTCTAGTTAGATAGATGGAATGCAGAGCCAAATTTATCATTATGAGTTTTTTATGTATACATCTCTCAACTTTCGTGGCTAAAATTACAGAAGCAACCAAATTCTTCCATAAACTACTGATTTGCTCCCATGTTACAGGCAGCAGGTAGTCTGCATTATTATTTTTTCTTTTTTGTGGTGATTCTGGGGTTTGAATCAGTGCTTTGCACTTGCAAATCAAGTATTCTACTGCTTGATCCAGTCCATTTTATTCTGATTATTTTGGAGATGGGGGTCTCTCAAACTATTTGTCTGGGCTGACCTCAAACAGCAATCCTCCTGATCTCAGCCTCCCAAATAGCTATGATTATAGGTGTGAGCCAGCAGTTCTGGCTGGATCATTTTTCTCATACAAGATTGACATTTGTTATATCATTCAATAGGATGTAAAATGACAGTATGTGAACCATAGAGGTTCCTTTGATGTGCCCTTGTTATGGTCTGAATGTATGTGTTCATACGTTGAAATCCTGACTCCCAAGGTGATGGAGTAAGGACATGGAGTCTGAAGTAATTAGATAATTAGGGTGGAGCTCTCATGGGGATAGTACCCTTTAAAAAGGGACTTCAGAGAGCTATCTTGTCTACATATCATGTGTGCACACAGCAAAAATGTTGCCATCTAGGAAGCAGTTCCTCACCAGATGCCAAATTTGCCTGTCTTGACCTTTGACTTTATCTCCAGAGCTGCGAGAAATAAATTTCTATTGTTCATAAGCTACCCAACTTAAGTTATTTTGTTATAGCAGCCCGAACAGATGAAGGCAGACCTCTCAATATGTCATTATCGCTAATCAATACTTCCTGTAGTGCTCTGTGAACTTGGCTCTCCTGAGAATTCTGAAAGCTGTGACAGTAGTCAGTCACAGAGACATCAGAAGTAGGTTTCGGAGGCTCGCACAACCCACTTTACACCCCCCCATCCCCCAGCTGGTTCAGTTCATTTCCTATTTGATCCCTTCCTTTTGGGAAAAGAGTGTTCTTTGTATCTTCAATCACCAGGTTTACACACTCAAATCTGGAGGCTTTTTGTAACATTTTAGGAGTTATTATTGTGCATAAGTCCCAGCAAAGAGCTTCTAATGACCTTTTCGAGCAGGTGTTTCTATGAATTAATTAGAAAAGGCCAGCCTTATAAGGATGAGTAAGAACCCTTCTTACACCTCCTCTGCCTGTGGTAAGGACAGGGATTCAGCTGGGGAAGGAAGGGGTGGCAGGGCCTTGGTGATAGATGGTGGCGTACAGATATGTGCACACACACACAAACCACACACACACACCCCACTTACAGTACGCATGCCAGAAAGAAGTTGCTATAAAACACAAACAAAATTGACTCACAACAAGCTCTCAGTTGTTTGAGGCTTGTTCCCAGCTCTGCGGGTCACCAGTCCCAGGCATGTTAGTATGCTACTCTTAGTTAGGCCCTGGAGGACGCAAGGCACAGAAGAGAATTCTAATGGAGTAGGGGATGCAGAAGGCTTCGGGCAAGCAGAGAAATCTTGGGATGATTGACTTGACACCGTCCTTGCTCTGGGCTTGTGGAGTATCATGCTACACACTGGGAGGTAAGCGATGACCAGTGACTTACAGGTGTAGAATTCTGATGTTCTGGCTGTCCGGATAGATCTCATGAGCCTGGTAGATTAATGAAATTCAACCAATTTGCAGATGCCATGCTTTGAAAACAGCAGACTTACTCCTTGGATGTACACAAAGGGACAACCTTAGAAGCAGTGGTGTGCTGTCTGACCTGGCTGGTTCAGAAGACTGACCAAGAAATTGATCTCACTTTGGTGGACACTCACCCAGGATGGGCATATTTACACCATGGAAATCGACAAGTACAACAGAGCATTTGTCAATTAAAAGCTAGCTGTTAATGATTACCCTGCAGGCCACCATAAGAATCCTTAGTCCACAGCTGACTGTCCCTAAGACAACTTTCCAGAGCAGAACCAGAAGACTAAGTACCAAGCTTTTCCATCCAAGGTGAATCCAAACACAGTTAGGCCTTGCCATTAAACTATCTTTTTTTCTTAAATTCTAACAAAAAATGTGTCTTTTTGATGAAGTTCCTGATTTTTTATATTATAAAATATTGACTCCTACATTATACCAAATTACGATAATTCTTTCCAAACATACTTTTCTTGTCAATCAAGGAATAAAACATTTATCACGTATTAAGACATGGTGATAGGCAATCTGCTAGATACACAGAATGTTTATTTACATAGCCTCAGATTACCATCTTCAAAAGTGTATAATTTAAGAGAGGCAGACATGTATAACCAAAAAGGCATAAAATGATTTTTATAACAGTGTATAATTTAAATGCATTCAGGCTGTCTTGTTTCACTTAATAGTCAGTCTCAGCGCATTGTCATTGTGCCATCAAAATTCATACGCGCGCACACACACACACACACACAAAACCTATTGAAGATTCTTAAAGAATTCTGAAAGGTGGACACCAGAAGACCGAAGCAGAAGCTGCATCTCACGTTATACAGCAAAACTTTCTAAAAATCCTCTTTGAATATTACTATGGTTTGAATGTTTGTCCTTGCCAAAACTCAAGTTGAAATTTCATCCCCAAATTCATATGGCTAATGTATTTGAGGCAGGGACTTTGAGAGGTAACAAGAGCTAAATGACGTCATGAGGGTGGGTCCCCCATCATGGCATAAGAGGAGGAAAGACCCAAACTAGCACACTTGCTAGCTCCCCAGGTGATGCCCTGTGCAAGAAAGCCCCTGCCAGATGCAGATGAGATGCCAAACCATGCTCTTTGGCTTCCCAGTCCCTAGAAAGTGATCTAAATAAATTTTTTTGGCCAAGCGAGAATGGTGGGATACCTACTCTCATTTAAAGGTAAAGGAGGAAAAGGCAGTAATTCCTATGATTTCATATGGTTCTTCTATAAATGAAAAACAACTCAAAATGTATCCTAAAGATTATTCTAAATTAGAAATAATGAGTTCCGAGTTTTCAGTTAAGACAGAGATGAAAGATCATTTGGGGGGTGAGAAAGCTTGAAGAAGGAGAGAGTGGCAAGTGAGTAGAAGTTCTCAAAATGAAAAGAAGGGAGGAGGAGTCACTGGTTTAGTGCTTCTCTCCTCTGTGTGGTTACCTGAAAAGTCATCAAGTAAGCTCAGGTCACCTCGTGAAGAGCGCAGTGTTCCAGGTGTGCGCAGATAACCAGTCCTCGCTTCCATCTTCTGTCCTTTAACGTTCTCCATGTGACCATTGGACAGTTTATCCCTCTCCCCCCCAAAGAGGGGGGCAGGAGTCTGTTTCAAGTTGACAGAATGAAGTACAGATACATTTTTAGCACTTCTCCAAGGTCATGCAGCATGTCATCATAGTACTAGGTCATGCCGCAGGTGTTGGGTCTTAACCAGGGCTCTGACTGCTAAAGTATTCAATGGGAGAATTTTTCCAAATAATTTGGAGATGACGATGCATTTCAAGGAGCTACTGACTTGGCTTTCATTTACTTCACATAGACATAGTTTCATAGACATGAGATTCCATAGTTTGGCACAGCCATCCTGCTGTTTGGGTCACACGCATTGGCCACTATACTCATCAGTATCTTTTTTTGTTTTTGTTTTTTTTTGCATCTTTACACCAATGAACTAGAGAAAATCTTAGGATAGTTTCTCCTTCTTCTCCTTGATGCAGACTTAGATGACTGTGGTGTCAAGAGACATCTTGGCAGTAAAGTCTATGTCAGCAACTTTGTAAAGTTCCTGGCTTGAGAATTTTTAGCCTTGTCCTCCTGCCTGGTTGATAAGTTCAGAAATATTGCTCCACTGTTATGAAACATTATCAAAACTCAAAGTTAGCTCAGGGATTTGTACACCTTCCCTACCCTTTTGACAAAGGAGCTGTCATGAACATGGGGGGAGCCCTGAATGTGAGAGGATCACTGAAAGCTGGCAGCAACCCAGTTTCCTTCATCTGAAGGCCTGAATATCTGTATGAATCTAAACAGCTCCTTTCCCAACCAGCTAAAAAGCACTCCCACCCTTCTGCCAGTGTCAAAGGCACTTGAGTCATTCAACCTAGTCTTGTCAGGGATTCAGCTCCTGTGGATTCTGAACAATTTTTTTCCATCCTCAACAGCAGCTCCTTCTGGCCACTTGATCTTGAGTGAGCTGTTTTCATAGCTTCTGCACCTCAGTATTTTTATCTCCAAGTTGAGCCTATGATAACAGTCCATGTCTCCCCAGGCTGTGCTGAACACCCAGATTAGCTAATATGTAAGAAATCACTGGAACCTAGAAAGCTCTATATAATATCTTAGTGGGAGATTAAGGTATAACCTCTTGGCTGATGAGAAAAGCAAAAATTGCAGCCAAAATCTTGCATCCCATCCACTTGGTCCCCAGAGTTAGCACTGAATTCAGTTCTCAGAAATGCCATAGAACAGATCTGGGACTTTCTTAAAACCATTCATTTCATCCTCATTTCCAACAGTTTGCCTCAAGATCAAGTACCATTGTAGACAGGGCATTTTGTTATGTTTGCTTTAATGTGAAAATTATGGGAAAACAGGGATACAACGTCCCTCATAGTCACTAATACTTTTCCAGTAATAATGTGTAGTCTTATTGAAGTCATGACAAACCTGGCCCACACGTAACCCAATGTTAGAGAGATTACTCAGAAAATAGGAGCACAATATGAGAAAAACACTGAAAAATAATTTACCTACACCAACTTTTGCTAAGTCTCTTTTTTTTTCTTAACCATCCCAGTTCTAATTCTGTCTTAGGTGCCTTTTCTCTTTTCACCCCTTTTCTCCCATTCATGAGCCACACAGCCTAAATACCAAGCCAGCTCTTTTTAAGGGATGGGCACCGGGGGGGGGGGGTCTGATTGGAATGGTTGGAGGGACGATGGAGCACACACACATTCCGAATTGCTGACCCATTACAGGTATAGTGATGTGGCAGGGATTCTTGCTTGAATCATGTCAGGACTTAGCCATGTCTGGGTAAGCTTGGAGTCCTTGAGCAGGACAGGTCTGCTAAAGCACCATTCGTAGAAGGAGCTGCAGAGAATCCTGGTAAAGAAGGCAGGCAGAGAAAGGAAGTGTTGGACAGGGCAAGTTTTGCCTTGTCAATGTCCCCAGCTTCCACATCTGGTCAACTCCCATCAGGAACCTAGGGAGAGCAGGCTAATGCAAAAGAATGGGCAAAAACCAATGCCTTGAGACATGAAGGAGGAAGGAGAGCTCAGGGCCGAGGCCAGAAGTTCCTGCTGTGACAGGAGTTACATCTACAGCAGCAGTGCTCAAGACAGAGCTGGGAGGAGTCAGCTGTGGTCGGCAGCCTGCAACTTTGGCAAGCACTGGCTCCATGACAGATGGCTAAGGTCAACAAGAATGAGGCCTGGCCAGAAGAGGGAAGTGGGCAGCACCTCAGAGCAGCCAGCCAAACTCAGTGAGACTCATCCCAGCATGGTGGAGAAGGGAAAAGAGAACTGGCCACTTATGGAAGGGACCAAGAGCAGGGTGAGGTCTCATTTCATAATAACCTGCTCTTGGGAGAACTCACTCCTGCGTGACCCAGTGACTCCATTCATGAGGGCTGTGCAGCTCCCACGGGACCCTCCTCTTAAAGGTTCCCACAGAGGGGGACCAAGTTTCCGTCATATCAACCTGTGGAGTGTAAACCAATTCCAAATTAAAGCAAGAGCTGAGAAGAAAGCAAGCTTGGTTCGGAAACAATCCAGGAACTTGGGAAAATTGACTGCACATTGTTTAAGGCTGATCAAGGGGTTCTGTGATGGGTGACAGAGGTCCCTAAGTGTTCAGGGGAGGATGTTCTCTGTGGTTTCTGAACAGGACAAGGAGGGCAGAAGAGGCCCTAGGCAGAATGTGGATGTGCGTGCACATCCCCTGGAGCACCACAGTTTGTGCCTAGCAGAACCACTGTGAAAATAGGACCCAGAGTTCTGACTCCTGACTCTGAGTCTGTAGATAACTGTGGAGTTTCAGGGTGCCTGGGAGCACAAAGATGTGTGCATTTCCTATGAGAAAAGTGTTGCTCATTCAGGGACAATTAAGGAAGTCTGAAAAATGCAGAAAAGTACATAAATAAATGAAAATGACTCATGACCATATGACTTGCAGATCAAACTTATTCACATTTTGTCTCATTCCTTATCTGTCTTTTCCTATACAGATTTAAAATACTCCCAAGTCACAGTATACAAATTGTACATCCTACTTTCTTCTCTTCATCTTATATGACAGAAGATATGCTATGACTGTTTAGGATGTTTTTAGACAGATGCATCACCATTAACTTGCCTGTTTTTCCTCTATAGTACATTTAGGTTATTATCAGTATTTTCTGTTATAAATGTTTTTTAAGACATAACTGTGCAGAAAATCTTGGTCTGTGTTTTTGATAATTTCCTTAGGACAGATTCTTAGGAGAATATTGCTAGAATTCATTCCCTTCAAAACACGCTGGATTTTGATTGCCATTGTCAGGGGTTGGCAGCTGGAGCCCTTCAAAGATGTTTGGATCATTAAGACTGCTCTTGACGGACTGGGTTAGTCCTCATGGGGTTGGATTGGTTGCTATATGACAGCTGGTTATTACCAAGCCCCATTCTCCCTTCCGCTTTCTGTCAGGAACTGAACCAGCACCAGAAGCAGCCATGGGACCTAGAGCTGTCCAGACTCTAGAACCTTGAGTCAAAATACACCTCTATTCTTTCATTTGGTTCTAGCAATAGAAAAAGGAATAGGCTACATGCACATGTTTGA
This sequence comes from Castor canadensis, assembly GCF_047511655.1. Lineage (NCBI taxonomy): Eukaryota > Metazoa > Chordata > Mammalia > Rodentia > Castoridae > Castor > Castor canadensis. Next base: position 59,865,535 of record NC_133389.1, read on the forward strand.
AAAACATAATGTATTCCTTTCATTCTGTCAATAAGTGTTGGTTGACAACAATGCCTGGCTGTGTTCTAGACCCAGTGACTAGTAAAAAAGGATGTAGGGCTGCCTCATGGTCTGTGGGGGATGGAGAAAAGTTAGAAGAATTTACAATTGGGTACTCCAACTCCATGCACAGATGAGGTCCTGCCAGATGGCAGGGCAGGACAGCCATCCCTCTTGTTGGGGGTCTGGATAGTGGATGGAGGAGTGACATCCAAGCTGACACCTGAGAAGATGACCCAGGAACAAGGGAGAGTGGGAGGAGACAGTGTTTGGCAAAGATACTGGGAGACAGTACAGGTGCATTCATGTCACTGTGAGTTACTGAAGCAACACAATAATACTGAATCATAAGTGTCAGAGGCTTCCGCAGAGACAAGGCAGGCTGTCCCTCTAGTCTTCTAAGGCATTTGAGGATTTGGTCATTGACTGAGGGCAAAAAGGAGCTGTTAAAGTGTTTCCCCTAGGAGAGAAACAGCCACATCTGCAGTGGGTAAAGGTCACTTTGATTGCTAGTAAAGGAGGAGGCTGGAGGCAAGGAGGTCAGCTGGGAGGCCATAGAGCATCTGGGTGAGGAAAATGGTTATTTAAGAAGGGACAGTTCCTGGGGGAATTAGGGAGAAAACCAAACAGGGTTCGGTCACTGATTAGATTTGAGAAAAGAGAATGAGTGAGGAATCAGAAGGCTCCTGGATTTGTCTGACATGGATGGCATGGGGGTGCAGGCAGGCAGGTACGGGCAGGAAGGACAGATGGGGGCAGGAGCTGGCTGGAAGCAGGCAGAAAGCAGGGGACAGCTGATCCTTACTTAGAATATACCACGATTGAAGAGGAGCTACACATGGAAGCAGAGGTCCAAAGTATTTCCAATTGGGTGCTCCCTGTATGAGGGTACATGGTGTGGGAAGACCCTGGTACTGCCAGAAAGTTTGTGGAGCCCCTTGTTCATGTGTTGCGAGTGGGTTTCTCAGTCCCACTCAGACCCATGAGCTCCAGGGGCCCAGGCAGCCCCACGTCCTTTATTAGAGATGGATCTAGGACACAATCTGTCATTGCTGTCAATCAGTGTTCACTGAGCAAATACAAGACGTTACACATCTGAAATGTGCTGCTCTGACTTATTCCAAAGCAAAATTAGTGCTTTTTGTTGTTTTTTATTTTTGTTTTTCCATGTTAGGGGTCAAACCCAGGACTAGGTGAACTCTTATATCCACAGGTCTGGGACTGGGGGAGGCACTTGGGTTGAAGACCACAGGTTCAGAAGCTACTGATCTCTCCTAGGATGGAGGGAGAAGCAGACTGGGGAGTCAGCAGCCTGATATCCCCACACTAGGCAAAGGGTCCAAGAGTGCCAGTGCCAGAGGCAAGGATTCTCTCAGTAAGAACTCTGACCAGGGAGGAGCATTCTGACAAGTAAAAGACAAGAATGAGGTCCTCAAGAAGCTACTATATTCAATAGTTTGGTTCTAGCCCAGTGTGATGGCACATACCTATGATCCCAGCAGCACTTGGGAGGCTGAAATAGGAATGAGAGTTGGAGGGCAGTCAAGCCTACACAGCGAGACTTTGTCTCAAAAAACACAAGATAAAAATAAAAATAGTTTGCCTCTAAAGAGGGTGTCTGATCAGCTGTATGGCTTTTGACTTTTCAATGCATGCCCTGCAAATGTTGGAAAAATTACCTCAGGACTGTTTTGTTGGAAGGTGTCCTGCAGCACATCAGGCTGGTTGGTGGGAGGGCACAGGTCCAGGAAGAGCCAACAGACACTGGCACAGGGAAAGGAGGTCACACAGTAGGAATGCAAAAGGAGAAGGGCTGAGTGAGGCCACAGATGGCCAGGGCATAATGGTACAGAAATGAGGGGCTGGTGATCAGTGCACAATGTGGCCAGCAAATCAATAAGATGGTGACAGAAAGGTTGGCATTGGCTTAACCACAAGTATCTCACCAGTCACCTTTGGCAGCACAGGTTCTGTGAGGTGGGGTTGACAATGTCATAAAGCTGGCATTGACTGGAGTTACTGGGGGTCAGGAAAGGAAGACAAGAAGTTAAACAAACCAAGAGATTTGACTTTCTATCAAGGAGAGAATGCAGTGTGACTGTTTTCCTCTTATGGTCCACTGGCCTCACAGACTAGTAATCATTTGACAAATGTCTCAGAGTCAAAATATAATATTTCATTATTTGAACCTCTGTGTGTGTGTGTGTGTGCTGGTGATGGAACCCAGGGCCTCGAATATGCTAAGCATACGCTTTACCATGGACCTACACCCCGGCCCTTATATTGTTTGAACTTTGAAACTTTATTTGACTATTAACAATAGTGAACATTTTCTCTTATAATTATGTACAATTTTTCTTTTGTTATTTCTGTCCTCTACCCAATATTCTGTTAGTCATCCTCTTACTCATTTTGAAGATGTATTTATATACCATAACCTCTTCACAGTTATATTTGAGGCAAAAATATTTTCCCAGTTGTCAGAGGACAAAATTACCACCATTTAGTTTACAGATCTTAATTGGCTTTATTTGCTATTCTACAGGCGGGCAATACTTCATCCCACAAAATAGAATAACTGTTGCAATGCACGAAGTAAAGCAGATTGGTTTTATAGACAGAAAAGGGTTAAAGCAGAATCAAGAAACAAAAAGTGATTGATCATTTCAAAGTGACTTTCCTTATAAGGTGGGAACCAGGACACACAACAGGAGGAAAATGAGGACTTTTTAACATCAGATTACTCTGGTTACTTTTTGTGTAAGGATTGTAGCAGAGGAAGCTTCCTCATCGAGCTGGTCCATTTGGGCAATTTAGCTATTAGCTCTCCAGCCTTGATTTCTCAGAAGGGCAGATAAATAGCTTAGTTTCAGCTTGGTAACTAGAACTATTTTGTTGTTTCTTGAGGCAGGGTCTCGCTGCATCTCCCAGGCTGGCCTCAAATTTGCCATCCTCTGACTCAGTCCCCGAGTACTGGGATTACAGATGTAAGCCACCATGCCCAGCTTGATAAGTGGAACTTAGTGTGGTGGGTGACTTTGATTTTTAGTCTGGTCTGTTGGGGTTCTGGGCAGTAGCCTACTTCAAAACAATGGCCTCCTGTCATTTTAGTTTAACACAGTATTGATTTTATTACTGCCTTTTTTTTTGGTGGAACTGGGGTTTGAACTCAGGGCTTCATGCTTACAAAGCAGGTACCCTACCACTTGAGCCACATTTTAACACGTACATTTTCTGTCTTCATTATAAAACTCTCAATGGATTATTTACTTTTAATGGAAAAGTAAGCAGCTGGTTGAGCTCCAGGGGCCAAGTAGGACTGCCTGGGAGGAACCCTGTGAGCTCTGCTTGTTTCTGAGGTTCAGAAGAATACTGGAGCTCGCAAAACCAGCTGCACCCTGGCAAGAGGACAACCTTGTTGAGATCTGGTGCCTGAAAACCATCAGAGGCTTTGGCTTGCAGACTGCTCACTGTCCACCATGCTGGCCCTGCTGGAAGAGCAGGGCAGCCAGGTGGATGGAGCACAGATGCATAGCAGCCTAGGTGTTCAGAAGCCACCTCATCTCGGCAGCCAGGACCACACACCTGCTGCTCAGAGCCTGATTCACCACAGGTTCAAGGTGGACTTGGGGGTCCTGGCTGGCAGAAGGAAGCAGCCTGCAGTTGAGAAACTGAGGGAGTTGCAGGGTATAGTCACCACTGCTGTTGCCACCAAAATGTCCACTACACATTATACAAAGTGTAGGCATCTGGGACCCATTTCTCTTCATCTAATCATTGAATCATTTAAAAATTATTAATTGAGGCCAGGTTTGGTGACTCCTGCCTATATTCCTAGCTACTGAGGAGGCTGAGATCAGGAGGATCAAGGTTCAAGGCCAGCCTGGGCAAATAGTTCAAGAGACCCTATCTCCAAAATAACCAGAGCAAAATGAACTGGAGGTGTGGTTCAAGTGGTGGAGCGTCTGCTTTGCAAGAGCAAAGCCCTGAGTTCAAACCTCAGTCCCACCAAAAAACATTGTTAATTGAGCCTCTATATTGTATAATTGCTTTTTGCTGCTGCCAAGATGAAGGTGTTTCCCTCTGAGGCAGTAATTTGAAGAGACTCTATTAAGGAAGAAACAAGTGAGAGGAGTGGCCCAGTTGGAATAAGACTTGGCTGACAGAAGGCTCACCTGGTGCCTAGTCCCCTGAAAGTGGATGCGTACACCACAAAACACAGCAGCACACCTGGGCCTCCGGGTGCTCAACCAGTGCTGTGTGATGAAGGAACACCCAGGTGGCTTTTCTGGAACCACACCTGGTTCTTCCCTTCATAGCATGAGAATCTGGACGGCAACATCCACACTTTTTCCCACCTCCCCGTGTCACCATCAATGCACAGCCCAGGGCAACCTTGCCGGGCAAGTTCGGGAGCACAGAATGGTGTGTCTAGCAAGTTCCTCTGGGCAAGGCTGAGGGCTCCAGTGGGATTTTTTTAGCAACTACTAAGGCAGATCCCTAGAAAAAAAGTGAAATACCGAATAGGGGAGAGTGGCAAACCTGGCTATTATTTTTAGCACCACTTTGTTGCAGGCCTAACAGAGTAGTGGTTGGCTGTGTGGCCTGTAGATCTAGAATACTGGGGTTCAAGACCTGCTCTCTACCTGTGTGACCTTGAGCAGGTGACCTTGACTTCTAACTGTGAGAACACCTTCAGTGCAGATGGCTGTGAGGAGGAAGCAGATGAGTGAAAAGGCTGTCACATTCCTGTCATTGCTGGTGGTGTTGCCATCAGCAGGACAGTGATGGAGCTTCATGCTCCACCCTAGGAATCTCCGAGCAGAAGATCCTGTGAGCTCCAGGAGGACATAGCTCTGACACCTGCCTCTGCACCTCAGCACTGCCAAACCTTCCCCAGAACATTCTGTGGCCATGACTGCTCCCTCTAAAGATGCATCTCCAGCCCATGTGGCCCTCACTGCAATGCAGCAATGACCATGACACCCTGGCTGAGCAAAGGCACCCGGTGTGAGAGGAGAGGAGGAGGAGGCTTCCTGTTAGCCAGGAAGGAGCTGGAAGGCCAGGGGAGACCAGAGGGAAGGGGCTTTCCTTCACCTCCTCTCTCTGTCCTGGTCTTTTCTTTATTTTTTCAGTCAGTAAATAATAACTTTCATTGTTTTCTAATATTTCCTTATTGAGCATGTAGTATTATTATTTTTATTTTTTATGGCCATATTACTGTTGCATTGGGGGTAGGTACACTGAGACAGTTACAAAAGTACTTACACCATATCTTAGTTGAATTCACCCCTCCATTGTTCTCCTTTATCTTCCCTCCAACCTTTCCTGGAGCAGTTTCAACAGGTCTCACTTTTCCATTTTCACACATGAGAACATAATATTTCTACATAGTCATCCTCTTACACCTTTCCTTACATCCTGCCTCCTCCTCCTGGTACCAATGTCCTGGCACTAGTACCTATTTTACCCTCTGGTAAAAAAAAAAAAAGACATTTTTATTTGTTTAAGATATTTATACAGGGAATTTCATTATGACATTTCCATGTATATATGTATTATATTCTAAATTGGTTCATCCCCTCCATGTTTTCCTTTCTACCTTAGTCCTCTTCTTACGGTGATTACAATGGTTTAGATATTCTACATTCATTTTTATACAGAAAGTACGCCACCCAGATTCACCTTCTTTACTTCCTTTTTTAACCTTCCCTTTCCCGTTTGTGCCCTCCCTTTAAGGTGACCTGTTTTCCATTCTTTTCCTTTGTTGTTCAGGCGTCTGTTAATTGTTCAGTGGGATTTTTGCTGTGGTATTACACCTGTACATGTGTTGTACTTAAGTCAATGTCAGCCCCCTCCACTGCACTTCCTTGCCCCTTTCCCCTATCTCATGCTGTTTAATAGTTTTTGTGTTTCCTTGTGTCTTGTTCCTACATGGATGTGATAGACTGCATTATTCTTCACTATCTTCCTTTCCTTCTTTTCCTTCTCCCTTGGTCTCCTCTACCAGTCCCACTTTTGGATACATGTTCTGTATATATTTCTATGTATATATAGCATTGCTTGTATCTGTATGGGGCCTATATTCCACACATGAGAGAACATGTGGCCTTTGGCTTTCTGAGCTTGGTTAACTTCACTTAAGATGATGTTCTCCAGTTCCATCCATTTACCTGCAAACAACAAAATTTCACTCTTCTTTATGGCTGAATAAAATTCCATTGTGTATAGATACCACATTTTCTTGACCCATTCATCAGTGGTGGAGCATCTTAGCTATTTTCATAGCTTGGCTATTGTGAATAATGCTGCAATAAACCTGGCTTATTTTATTTTTTTGAGACAGAGTCTTGATATGTAGAACAAGTGAACTTTATACTTATGATCTTCCTGCCTCTGCCTCCTGAGTGCTGGGATTACAGGTGTGAAACACTGTTACCACCCAGCTCCTTCCTTCCTTCTTTCACCTTGCATTCACTGACAAGGTTCTCTTCAGCTCTGTCCTGCTATGGACTTTGGGTCCATGGGACTCCATGCAATATATTTCCTAAGGGACAAGGTGACTCTATCTTCCAAGACAGATTTGTTTAGGGCTGAGGATGTAGCTCAGTGGTAAGCACTTACCTAGCATTTGCAAGGCGCTGGGTTGAACTCTAGCACTGAAAAAAAGAAATCTATCTTCCAAGTTGACACTTTGGAACTTTCCCAAGTCTCCAGTAGCAGTAAACTGTTGTCTTTTTGGAAGAAGGATGGCAGGACCCAGCGGGGAGAGGGGATCACTTGCTGATCTTCTCTTCCCAGGGTGTCAGTGCAGTGTCCTCTGGCTCTGCCTTCACAGGCCTAGGGTCTCACTGGCCAGCAGAGCTTGGTGATTGCTGAAGCCTTCAGCAATCTGTGCTGAACTTGAGGCTGCCACCAGCCTCATGTGGCGATGTAGAGCAGTGAAAGTGTGACTGTGGCTTTACCCCAAATTTAACCAAGTAAATAAAAGTGACCATATGAGGTCCGGCTACGGCAGGAGCAGTTTCCAGAGAATAATATCCCAACAAATGTTGGCTGAGCAGCTTGTCACTGGCCTAGGAGGAGAGGGGAAGAGGTTAGGTATCAAGGATGCATTGGAGACATTTGGGCTGCTACACCTGTAGTGGTCTACTTAAGGAGGAATGAGGTCAAGGTCCCTCTTAGAACCCCATTTATTCCCAGGTGGAAAATACTGTTTCTTCCGAGAAGCTCTAGAATAGGACAGGTGATTTCCGAAGTGATGGCTGACTAGCCAGAACACCCTTGAATCCTAAGGGACAGAGTAACTGGAGTAGTGTCAGGATGGACTCCGGACAGGACAGGAGGCTGTTGTTTAGGTGAGTGGGGCCCAGAAGGGAGATGTTTTAGCCTGTGGCTGTATGGCATGAGAGGCTCAGGAGCGAGCCTGAGTCAAGAGACCAAAGAAACAGGGAAGGCCTAAGAGGAGGCGAGAAGACAGCAGATGAAAACGAGCCCAGAAAGCGAGGTTCTGAAGAGAAGCATGCAGGTGGCTGAGGGCAAAGGGCAGCCAGCAGCAGTTACAGCTGCAAAAGCAAAGCCCTCCAAAGTGAAGGGTGGCAGGGGGTAAAGGTTAATTGCAGGTGTCACCTTGACTGGATTAAGGAAACCCAGGAAGCATCGTTTGGGGCACATCTGTGAGCGTATGCAGTAGAGATTAGACGTGAGCATGGGTGGACTAGGTGGGGACCACCTGCCCTTGGTTTGGGTAGGCACCACCCAATTACCCAGGACCTGGAGAACAAGCACAAAGACAAAGAGAAGGCGTTACCCATCTGAGCTGTAACGCACTTCCTCCCGAGTCCTTGGACATCAGAGGGCCAGGTGCCCAGTCTTTGGGCTCCAGACTTACCCCCAGCAGCACCCAAGTCCACAGGGCCTTACAGTTACACCATTGGCTTTTCTGGTCCTGAGGCCTTTGGACTTGAACTGAGCTACCTTACCAGCATCCCAGGGGCTCCAGCTTGCAAATAAACTGTCATGGAAATTAGCCTCTGCAATTGCATGAGCCAGTTTCCCTAATAAACACACACACACACACACACACACATCTCCATTGTTGCTGGAGCCCCCTGACTGACACGTAGGCCCCAAGAACACAAGGGTGGAGCACGGAGTTCATACTGAGGCCGTAACAGAGCACTTGACACCAACGATCGAGAGCAGTTTCAGACCCAAGGAATTTGGGGCCTCATACTCAAACCTGCACGTGGGCATGGCAGAGCTTGCTCCCGCTGTGGAGGGATCGGGTGTCAATAATGACACTTGAACACCTGCTACACGGTGAGAATTTCACATGAATTATAGACTCTAGAGCAAATGATATCTCCATTTGATGACTGAATAAGCTATAACGTAGGGAGGCTGAAAGTTTTCATAGTCCCCTGGCTGGGTCAGGCTCGGTCAGACTTTCTGCGTCTCTCCTCAGGCTTCTATTTGAGTTCATTTTCTCTACCAAGCCTTTAATTGTTGAAATTCCTTGACATCTTTCTCGAGTCACCTTCTCTTCTCACCCTCTGCCCACTCAGCCTAGTATTAACCACGCTGAGAATTCCAAATCTCACTCTTAGTCTGAATCCTTCCTGTGAATGGCAAAATTAACCTAAATGATGTACAGGGCCTAGCCAGAAACATAAAATTCTCTAATTTATTCACTGGGTAAACAAAGAATGGATATGATTCTGAAGATTTCTTTTAATTTAATCAGTAAAATAGAAAAAACCAACTGATCCAATTAAGAATAGGAGAAAATACAAAAGGAGAAATGAGGAACTATTTTGAGACTGCTCTGCTCAATGCAATATTCGTGCTTTGAAACCTAAATGAAAATTAGACATTTCTGGGAAAATATTTACTACCAAAGTAAGAGTTTCCAGACTCAGAAAATAGAAATTTAAATATGTTTCAGATAAATTTTGGCTTTTCAAATTTTTAATAGATGCATACCTATACAAGTTTATGGGGTGTAGAGTGAAATTTTAATACATGTATACATTGAAAAATAAATCAAAATATTTATCTCATCGATCATCTGAAACATTTATCATTTCTCTGTAGTAAAAACATTCAAAGTTCAAAGCCTAGCATCATCAACCCCCTACCCCCCAAAAAAAGGACAAGGCCAGGCATGGTGACATACATCTGTAATCACAGAACTTGGGGGCCTGAAATAGGATGATCACAAGTTCTAGGCCAGCCTGAATTACATAGCAAGAACCTATCTCAAAAAAATAAGTAAGAAAGAGAGAGAGAGAGTGAGAAAAGAAGAAGAAGAAGAAGAAGTAGAAGAAGAAGAAGAAGAAGGAGGAGGAGGAGGAGGAGGAGGAGGAGGAGGGAGGGAGGGAGAGAGGGAAGGAGGAAGGAAGGAAATAAAGAAATAAATTTCTTTATTAGCTGTTAGCTGTATTTGTCATTCTGGGTAATACTACACCAGAATTTATTCCTATTTATTTGTGACTTTATACCCATGGACCAATTTTTCCCTCTCCCCTTTTCTTCTCCCCTCTGCCTTTCCTAACCCCTGCTAACTACTTTTCTACTCTTTACTCCTATGAGACCGGCTTCTTGGATCCATATGTGAGTTCAGTCATACGCTTTTGTCTTCGTATGTGTCACTTGTTTCAGTGAACATTATGTCCTCCAGTTCATCCATGTTGCCACAAATGACAGGACTTCATTCTTTCTTATGGCTGAGAAATATCCATGGTGTATGTATACCATGTTTTCTTTCTTTTTAAAAAAACCTTTTTATTAGGATGTATTATTGTACAGGGGGGATTCATTGTGACAATTCCAAATAGGCTTATATTGTACCTTGGTTAGATCACCCCTACCATCTCTCCCCCTCGACCCCTTCCCCTCCCCACTTCAAACAATTGCAAGAGGTTTCTTTGTTCTATTTCATATGGGTATGTTAAATCCATCAATCATGTTTCTTTACCTTAATCTCCTTCGTTCACCCTCCCGCAAATACCCCCCTACTACACCAGTTTTGCACTGCTGTGTTTCCTTATTGATTTCTAAGTCAACGTTTAAAGGGGTTTCTCGATGCACCCCCACTGTGGGTGTGCTTTACTTTGGTCTCTTCAACCCCTTCCATTACTCTCTCTTACCCCTTACCTCCCATCCCCCATTTTTCAACAGCTTTCAATACACATCCTATATCCTCTACCTTCACAGATGTTATGCATTTTGATATTGCGGATTTTCTATCATTCTCTTTTCCTTCCCCTCCTCCCCTGAGTTCTATAGAGTACTTCCACTGTCACAAACATGTTCTACTATGAGGTTTTGTATGATCATGTTTGTTTTAGTGTATATGTTTTCAGACAATTTATAAAGTATGCCCCATGAAGCACTACACTAAAATTTTTTTTCTGAAATTAAAATTTATTTTATCTGGCAAGTCTACTAAAATAAATAAATTATTATGGAGAAATATTAGTAACTTGTAGAAAACGCTAAAAGGCAGCAAGATCACATATCTAAGGAGAATTATATGAATTAAGTTACAGGACCATTTTTTACTTTATTTAAGCTATTTTGGAGTGTGAAAAATGAATAATAAATTCTAAATTATTTTATAAAGCTACAAAATGCTGAAATAAAACTTGACAATAATAGTAAAACAAAGTTATGGCAAATGTTTTAAAAATTCATGATAAAAGTTACCTGTGATATTTACAAATATGGGAGAAATAATACTTTCTTTACAACAGAAATACTTCAAAAGGAAAAAAAGGCAATTGAAGAAAAAAGCGATTCTACCAAGTTTTCAGGTTTTTTCTTACTCTTCTTGTCTGACAATTTTATGCACATAATCCCTAGCTGATTATGTGCTGGTATAAAAGATGTTACTTTCTGTAAGCGTCTAGATTTACAATCCATTATTCTGAAATTACTCGTCAGGGCAATTAGATGAAAGAAAAAAGTGAGGTGTGAACATACCAAACAAGGAGTCAAAATTATTCGTGTTTTCCGACAATGTTATTAATCTAGAAAAGATTCAAAGACTCAATTAGGGAAATTTTACTAGCAACAGAAGGCAACTGAGTTAAGGGGACTGGTTTCAAAATTAATATCCACATTCAGTACCTTTCTTTTTTGGGCAGTTATGAGGTTTGAACTCAGGGCCATGCACTTGTTAGCATGTGCTACTCGAGCCACATCCCCAGCCTTTTTTGCTTTGTTATTTTTTAGGTAGAGTCTTAATCTTTTTACCTCAGGCTACCTCCAAACTCATACTCCTATCTAAACCTCCCACATAGTTGGAATTACAGGTGTGCACCACACCCACCTTGTTTATTGAGATGGAGTTTCTTTAACTTTCTGCCCAGGCTGGCTTTGGACCTCTATCCTCCAGATCTCCAACTCCCCAGTACCTAGGAATACTAGGTACCCTGCCTAACCTTCAATAGTTTTCCAATAAATTAATAATATTTAGGTATAAAATACAAATGGGAGCAAAGGATCTTTTATAATGTCAGAAAACACAAAACATAGCTATAGATCTAATGAGAAATGTGTAAGACCCATTTAAAAGCCAGTTCTACTTCTTGAAGGATATAAAAGAGACAAATAAATGGAAGACCTACTGTTTTCTTAGAAAGGAAGATTCATAAACATTCTAGTTGCCCGACTTAATCCATAAATCCACAGCCTCCTTTGGAGGGTTTTATTCTTCTTAATACCAACAGGCACTTGTATAACTTGACAAAATCTTGATGTTTCTGGAGCCAAAAACTTGGGAAAATGATGTAGACCCTGCCCATACCCAGCAGTTTTGGGTAATCCACCCAAGAGGCTGATTGTAATGCTGACCTTTAGGGAGCGGCTGACCCGGGAACTTGCCTTCGTTTCAGTCACTGGTGCTATTTGCAGTAGGTGCACATCTTACTCATATGATTAAAACTGGTTGTGGTTTTTAAAGAACATTCCCATTGGACTCAGTAATGATTCTTAACCTTCACTGCTCATCAGAAACATACAGGGAACTTAAAAAAAAAAAAGCAAAAATATCATCTGCAAGTGCTCAGGCCTCACCTCCAAATTCCGATTTGAGTTGTCTGCATTAGAGACAGCCATTAATATTTTCTAAAAAGTGCTGCGATATGGCAGAGAAACCCAGGGGCTCTCCACCCTTCCTCGAGAGGCCACAGTCATGGTATCAGTTTAATGGGTTGGGAAAAGCATGCAAGCACAATGCAACTGAACAGAAGCGTGTGTGTGTGTTGGGTTGTTATCTAGAACCTAGCTCTTTAGACGAGATGCAGTCAAAAAAGTTGGGAAGGTGACTCAATCATGTCAGACCTTCTGAAACACTTTATCAAAATTTCTATGAACTATTGCAGGCTTTCCCCAGCTTAGAAACTGCACTGCAATTCATGTATTTCATTGTGTGAACACTCATTCATTCCTTGGCAAAACCAAACATTCCATGTGGGATTACTTGTGTTTAGCTGGTAAGCATGACTCATATAAGAAGATGCTCAGGAAATGATCGGTGACCGAGTTGTCACGTTAACTATTGAGCAGTGCTTGGCCCACTTCTCCCTAGAGTTATTTTTATGAACTAGTTCTTCTTCGCCTCACCTGCCCTCAAATACCTAATGAAATAATGACTGTGCCTGGAATTAACCAATGCTTGGATGGGCCTCCTGAGCTGGGTGTGACGACCAAGGCTCACACTCATCCATGCAGGGACCCTGCTGATTCTGGTAATGTCTGCATTATTTCAGATGACATTGGCCTGAGTCTCTTGCTATGGCGTAAGAGACCCAAGAGACAACCAGAAAGAATGTGGCCCATATGGGTAAGCTTTATTCAAAGCAAGTTATTTCATTAACAGGTCCCACATTGGAAGTCAGGTCTTCTTGAAAAGGCACTTTAATTCTCTACATAACCAATTTCATGTAACTGAGCAATTATTTACAAAGTTCCAGAGTTCCCAGTCTTGGCAAGGTGCTGAAACAAATATTAAAAAATGTATTAGAACTGCCTAAACCAGGAAATACTATTATATGTGGGAAATCAACTCGGATTGAACAGAAAAAAAAGAAGAGCAAATAGTGACACACACGGGCACAGGACACACAGAACACAAGTGCCCAGGCTGAAACTCTGGACTCTTAACTTGCCTACAACCTCTTCATTAAGGGGCTTGTTGTGTGTAACATTTTGCAAACTGTTAACAAAATAGCCACCTCTGGGAGTTCCCCTGGGCATCAGCAAGCCTCCTATGTTCATCCCGGCCAGTCGGATTCATGACGCAATGGCTTTCTGGGCTGTTTCCATCTGTGTCCCACAGATGCACGTTAGCAAGAATGACACAGTGAAAACGTCCCTGCTGCCATTGGCTTTTACAGAACAGCCATAGGTCGGGTCACAGCACCTGGCTTTCAAGGATCATTGAGGAAGACAAGGTCTTCTTTGACCCAAACCACTGTGATGAGAAAGTCAAAGCAACGGGCAAAACTTGAAAATTTCAGAGTTAAAAACCTAAAACACTAACAGTAACAGCTATAACAAAGCAGTCTAAAAGGAGGAAAATTCAGTTCAGAAAATGCTAAAAGGTGGTATCATGGGATACCACCTTTTAAAATTCAAAAGTGAATTTTAAAATTCACTTTTATTCAAAAATGAATGAAAAATTAAGCTGAGTGTGGTGGTACATGCCTGTAATCCCATCACATGGAATGTGGAGGCAGGAGGATTGCAGATTTGAGACCAGCCTGGGTTACATATCAAGATCTTATATATATATATATATATGATCTTACATATATATATATATATATATATATATATAATTTGATAGGAACAGAAGGGACCCAGTATTTTTCAAGGTAAGCAGAAGTGGGAAGGATTGAAGGTTATGAAAAAGTACATCTTTATTTCTTCTTTATTTATTCACCAAATATATATTGAGTGCCTCTTCTAAACCACCCAGTTGTTAAAACACTAAATTCTTTTTCTCCTACCTGTGCATGCGCTGGGCTAGCACTTGATGAGGTGCAGAATTTGTCAAGATGCAAACTTCCTCTTCAAGGGTTACTTGACTGAGTCTCTGATGGAGGTCATGATTGTTTTAGTTTGGAGTTTTGGGAAGTGGGATAATGGGGATGAATATGGTCACATGACCCAAGCATTCAAGTCATGCTCTACTTGTCTACGACTGTACCAAGGCTGTAAAGCTATGAATTTGTGGAGGCTGCGCTTAACGATTTATTGTCTACGGAGCAATGGAAAATGTGAGCCAAATGGATTTGTGGGAACAAATACTTTTTCTTTTTTGCTAGCGTAAAACCAATAAAAAATGAGTACATACCTTGCAGTTTAAGGTTTTAAAATCAGTGAGTTGTTTGTTTCTTTATTGTTTCTTCCTGAAGGCAGCTTTTCCGGTTCTCTGGCATATAACATACACCGGGTTGTGAAATAAGTTTCTGTCAACCCTAGTCTGCTAACAGTGGTCACAAGTTCCAAATGACTTTTCAAGTTTCCAATAAGTACCCAGTCATGAAAAATTCATTTTTCTCCCAGGAGTTTTTGAATAGTAGTCTGTTCCAAGCTCTGATCTTGACAAACTGTTATAATTTATAGACTTTCCAATTTGAGGACTTGCCTAGAGCCAAATAAATCACTAAATACAAATAAACTGGTTTTGCTAAAACTGCACATCCCCTAAGGCTAATCAACTTTCAAATGGGCACGCAGCATGATGACTGATTTGAAAAGTGTGCTCTGTGGGGGTTGGGTAGCAGTGGCAATGTGAGACCTAGCCTGTGTAAGTTAGTGCTGACTCCCGAAAGGGTCAAGACTTTTCACCTCCACACCCAATGCGTTTCATAAAGATGTTTTCCCTTTTTGCTTTGCTATTACACCCACGCTCAAATCGCATAATTAACCTTTAGCTGCCCTCCTGGAGGGCTGTGATAATCTAGTGTCAGTTGGATAATTTTTGCAGGATTACTGGTCAAAGCTAGGTGAAAACATTCATATCTAAAATTCTTATGTATGAATAACAAATACAGGAACACCACTGAGCTAAAATTAATGGGTCTGTGTTTAAAGCATGGTGGTATTTAAAATTACCTGCTTGAAGACAATCTCAGTTAACCACATTAGAATTATCTCTGATTACTCCTTGTTGTCACTTACACTCTGGAGAGGAAAATGGTCTAGAAATTTTGAGGTATCAGGTTACTTAATGGCTAATACCAGCCTTGTACTTAAAATAAAACTCATATTCTTGAGCCAGTCAGTTAGCAATATGGACTAAGAGGCACCCCCGTATGGCGGATTGTTCTAGATCCTGAGATTATGAGAATATATCCAGTTTACAGTGGCAGAGCATGAACTAAGACCTAAGACCTAGAATGGATCTCAGCAGCATCTGGGTGGATTCATGATGGTTCGGGTTGTGTGACTTGCCTATGTAAATGCCAGAAGAGTCCATGAACAGCACCCCTGACCACATTTCCTGTGAGATCTGTGGGCTAGAAAGGTCATATTCCTAATACATAAGATTCTAGACTTTTCTGTTTATCCCTCCTCTATTCATCTCCCTATTTTTACTTAGTATTTATGTCTAGCTACACCTACTTGAATTTTTATTTGATTTGTGCACAGCTATAACCCAAATGCAGATAGTCCTGGCACATAGCGAGCTCTCAGTAAGTATTTGCTGAATGAATTCATTTAAAGATTTCCATCTGGACAGACAGGGACATCTCTTCAGGTGAATTTGCTGGTTCATTTGACAGAAATTTCAGAACCAATATGGACGTGATGTGATACTTTCCTTCCACACTCACCACTTTCCCATCATAAAAGGTACATGGGTAAATCTCCTTGAAGCACAACCTCAGGCTTCAAACTCATGGGAACAAGGGCTTGTGAATGACAAATCTATTCCTAAATTAAAAAAAGAAGAAATGAAGGAAAAGAAAAAAGAAAGCTGGCTATGCTGGAGGACGACTGCAATTGGACTGGAAAACAACAACAAAATTTTCTATTGCTAACACCAAGAAACTTGTCTGAGTTACTTTTCCTTTAATAAACTAATTTTTGACTTGTTTGTTGACTTTTTGTTGGTGATAGAGGCTGGCTAGCAAAGGGGAAATAACTGACCGTGGGACTCCCTTCTTTTAAACAAACATATCCTCCCCCACACCCCAGCATGGCTCTGAGCCTTCTCTAGCAATCTAGCAACAAATCTCTGACTTGTAAATACTCTGGTAGTCATAAATATCTTTGCAAGATAACGGCCAAAGAGGAGCCTGAGTGAGTTTGCCTGGTTAAAAAAAAAAAAAGGCCTGCCCGAATTTGACCTCTTAAATAAAGTCCTCTAATTAAGAACCTATAGAGAGGGAGGAAGCAGAAAGCGAGCCTCCTATAGTGAAATCTTGGAGAGACGCTGGAGACACACTTTGCAGGCATAATCACCGAGAAAAGGCATAACTTTGACTCCTCCACATCTCCAGCCGGCGCAGAGAATCTCCACTTCACGTTAAACGGAGAACCGAGGAGGCCCCCGGGCCGCCAGTGGCCGGCGCCCATACGGCTTGGGAAGACGCGGACCAGGTGAGCTTCGCGGTACCGCGGTTCCCCCACAGACAAGCCTGGGCCAGAGCAGCATAGCCCCCTGGACAGACTGACCTCCCCCCGGGAAAAAAAGAGAAACTGAGTACTAAGCAATAAGAACAGTTAAGACACACTGGAAAGAGGGTGGGGCGCCCTGAGCGCTGAAGATTGGGGGAAGGGAAGCCTTCCCGGGACTGTAAATAAACGAGCCGGGCGGGCTGGAGAGGCTCTGGCGGGAGCGGGGCGCGCCAGCAACCAGGAGTGGGACAGCTTGTGAGAGGAGGGAAGACCCGCTTCCCACGTGAACTGTAAACAAACACGCAGGCCTGACAACGCGGGGCAGTGTCGCCTTTCCCAGTGCTTGGAAAGGGAAAAGCCTGTAGCAGAGGCCCCCCTCCCCCGCACAGGAGAACTCTGAGCAAACAAAGCCTGTGGGACCAGGTGAGTGCTAAGCTCACCCCAGAGATCTGCATAAATAACTCCGCCAGCTACAGGCGGAGAGCAGCAGGCAGGCAAGCCACAGTTGCAGATACCACTCTCAGAACTGCCTCCAGACGCTTTTTTTTCTTTTTCTCCCTACCTTTGATGAGAGAACAACCGAATTACACCTGCAAGCCGAAAAACTTACTGAAACTGTATTGCATTTGAACTGGGGACACTTGGTGGGGCTTTTTTTTTTTTTTTTCTTCTGTGTGTGTGTGAGTGTAGTTTTGTTCTACTTCATGCATCCCCTTTGATGAGACAACTACAGAACAACATCTGAGGCACCAACTCCAGGACTGGAGATTGAGACGGACATCCAAATTATTAAGACTGAAATTGCATTGCATATAAACTTGGAAGTTTTTTGGTTTTTTGGGTTTTTTTGTTTTTTTTAATTTTCTATTTTCCATTTTATTTTAATTCATTTTTATAAATAGATATTACTTTCATATACTTATTTTTTATTTTTTTTATCTTTGATTTTCAATCCTCTCTCTGTCACTCTATTGTCTGTTCAGCTTACTGTCGATTAGTACACTAACACTCCTTGTTTATACCTTTGAAACTCTCTTGTCTGATACCTTGTTCTGCTTTCTCCCTCTTGTCTGTATATTTGTTTTCCCCTTTTCTTTAACTTCTTGCTTTCCATCTCAGCTCACTCTTCCATTCTCAATATTACCATTGTTATTATTACAAGCTAGAAAATACTTAATTACACACAGTACAGGGACAGTAACAACACCAAGGACAATGACAGGAAGACAGAAAAAACAAGGAAACCAGTTTCCCCACAGCAAAAAATTAGTACAGGAACCAGAGGGGAATGAAGAGAACAGAAACTCAGAGCCAGACTCCAACAAAATGAAGATAAACTATGCCAAAGGACCCAATGAAGCCTACAAGAATAATTTAAAAGAAGACATACTACAAGTACTCAATGAGAATTTTATAGAGATGATACTGGATAGGGTCAACCAAAATGTACAGGAGACACTCAAGAAATTCCAAGACAATAAAAATAGAGAATTTGAAAAAGCAAAAGAAGAAATAAAGGAAACCATAGAAGCACTGTATAAACACCAAAGTGAAAGAGAGAACACAATGAATAAATGGATAAATGAACTCAGGACAAAAATAGACAACAATAAAGAAGAAAACAGCCAGGATATGGAAAACCTCAGAAAAAAGAACGAAACAGAACTGCAAAACAAAACGGAAGGCCAATCCAGCAGAATAGAACAAACAGAAGACAGAATCTCAGAACTTGAAGATGAAATGGTAATTAAAGGAAAAACTGAAGAACTACTAATTAAACAACTCAAGACCTGTGAAAAGAAAATGCAAGAACTCACTGACTCCATCAAAAGACCAAACTTGAGAATCATGGGCATCGAAGAAGGAGAAGAGGTGCAAGCGAAGGGAATGCGTAATATATTCAACAAAATAATAACGGAAAATTTCCCAAATCTAGAGAAAGATATTCCCATACAGATGCAAGAGGCCTCCAGGACACCAAACAGACCAGATCAAAATAGAACTACTCCACGACATATCATCATTAAAACAAGTTCAGAAACTAAGGAAAGAATATTGAAGGCTGCAAGAGAGAAAAAACAAGTAACATACAAAGGTAAACCCATCAAAATCACAGCAGACTTCTCAACAGAAACATTAAAAGCAAGAAGAGCGTGGGGTGAGATCTTCCGGGCACTGAATGAAAATAACTTCAACCCCAGGATACTCTACCCAGCAAAGCTATCATTCAAAATAGATGGAGCAATAAAAGTCTTCCATGATAAGCAGAAACTAAAACAATATGTGACCACAAAGCCACCATTACAAAAGATTCTGCAAGGGATCCTGCACACAGAAAGTGACACCCAACTTAACCATGAAAAGGCAGGCAGCACCAAACCACAGGATAAGAAAAAGCAAGACAGTAGAGAGTAACATCAAGTTAGGTACACACAATCAAACCTTCAAACAACTAAGATAACTAAATGGCAGGAATCACCACATACCTATCAGTACTAACACTTAATGTTAATGGACTTAATTCACCCATCAAAAGACACCGTTTGACAAAATGGATTAAAAAAGAAGATCCAACAATTTGTTGCTTACAGGAGACTCATCTCACCGACAGAAATAAGCATATGCTTAGGATGAAAGGCTGGAAGAAGATTTACCAAGCCAATGGCCCCCGAAAACAAGCAGGAGTAGCAATACTTATCTCTGACAAAGTAGACTTCAAACCTACATTGATCAAACGAGATAAAGAAGGACATTCCATACTAATAAAAGGGGAAATAGACCAAAAGGAAATAATAATCATCAATCTGTACGCACCCAATGTCAATGCACCCAATTTCATCAAACATACCCTGAAAGACCTAAAAGCATATATAAACGCCAACACAGTGGTTGTGGGAGACTTTAACACTCCATTATCATCAATAGATAGGTCATCCAAACAAAAACTCAATAAAGAAATCCAAGATCTAAAATATGCAATAGATCAAGTGGACCTAGTAGATGTCTACAGAACATTTCATCCAACCTCTACACAATATACATTCTTCTCAGCAGCCCATGGAACCTTCTCCAAAATAGATCATATCCTAGGGCACAAAGCAAGCCTCAGCAAATATAAGAAAATAGAAATAATACCATGCATACTATCTGACCACAATGCAGTAAAAGTAGAACTCAACAACAAAAGTAAAGACAAAAAACATGCAAACAGCTGGAAACTAAATAACTCATTACTTAATGAAGAATGGATCATCGATGCAATAAAAGAGGAAATTAAAATGTTCCTGGAAGTCAATGAAAATGAAAACACAACCTACCGGAACCTACGGGACACAGCTAAGGCTGTCTTGAGAGGAAAGTTTATAGCCATGAGTGCATATATTAAAAAGATTGAAAGATCCCAAATCAATGACCTAATGATACATCTCAAACTCCTAGAAAAACAAGAACAAGC
Organism: Castor canadensis; assembly: GCF_047511655.1. NCBI lineage: Eukaryota > Metazoa > Chordata > Mammalia > Rodentia > Castoridae > Castor > Castor canadensis. The sequence goes on from NC_133389.1 coordinate 59,885,666, forward strand.
AAATCCCAAAACAAATAGAAGGAGAGAAATAATAAAAATAAGAGCTGAAATCAACGAAATAGAAACCAAAAAAAACCATACAAAGAATTAATGAAACAAAAAGTTGGTTCTTTGAAAAAATAAACAAGATCGATAGACCCCTGGCAAACCTGACTAAAATGAGGAGAGAAAAAACCCAAATTAGTAGAATCAGGAATGCAAAAGGGGAGATAACAACAAACACCATGGAAGTCCAGGAAATCATCAGAGACTACTTTGAGAACCTATATTCAAATAAATTTGAAAATCTAAAAGAAATGGACAGATTTATAGATACATATGATCATCCAAAACTGAACCAAGAGGAAATTAATCACCTGAATAGACCTATAACACAAAATGAAATTGAAGCAGCAATCAAGAGTCTCCCCAAAAAGAAAAGTCCAGGACCTGATGGATTCTCTGCTGAATTCTATCAGACCTTTAAAGAAGAACTGATACCAACCCTCCTTAAACTGTTCCATGAAATAGAAAGGGAAGGAAAACTGCCAAACACATTTTATGAAGCCACTATTACACTTATCCCAAAACCAGGCAAAGACACCTCCAAAAAGGAGAACTATAGGCCAATCTCCTTAATGAACATTGATGCAAAAATCCTCAACAAAATAATGGCAAATCGAATTCAGCAACACATCAAAAAGATTATTCACCACGACCAGGTAGGCTTCATCCCAGGGATGCAGGGGTGGTTCAACATATGAAAATCAATAAACGTAATAAACCACATTAACAGAAGCAAAGACAAAAACCACTTGATCATCTCAATAGATGCAGAAAAAGCCTTTGATAAGATCCAACATCATTTCATGATAAAAGCTCTAAGAAAACTAGGAATAGAAGGAAAGTTCCTCAACATTATAAAAGCTATATATGACAAACCTACAGCCAGCATTATACTTAACGGAGAAAAATTAAAACCATTCCCTCTAAAATCAGGAACCAGACAAGGATGCCCACTATCTCCACTCCTATTCAACATAGTACTGGAATTCCTAGCCAGAGCAATTAGGCAAGAAGAAGGAATAAAAGGAATACAAATAGGTAAAGAAACTGTCAAAATATCCCTATTTGCAGACGACATGATCCTATACCTTAAAGACCCAAAAAACTCTACTCAGAAGCTTCTAGACATCATCAATAGCTATAGCAAGGTAGCAGGATATAAAATCAACATAGAAAAATCATTAGCATTTCTATACACTAACAATGAGCAAACGGAAAAAGAATGTATGAAAACAATTCCATTTACAATAGCCTCAAAAAAAATCAAATACCTAGGTGTAAACCTAACAAAAGATGTGAAAGACCTCTACAAGGAAAACTATACACTTCTGAAGAAAGAGATTGAGGAAGACTATAGAAAGTGGAGAGATCTCCCATGCTCATGGATTGGTAGAATCAACATAGTAAAAATGTCTATACTCCCAAAAGTAATCTACATGTTTAATGCAATTCCCATCAAAATTCCAATGACATTCATCAAAGAGATTGAAAAATCTACTGTTAAATTTATATGGAAACACAAGAGGCCACGAATAGCCAAGGCAATACTCAGTCAAAAGAACAATGCAGGAGGTATCACAATACCTGACTTCAAACTATATTACAAAGCAATAATAATAAAAACAGCATGGTACTGGCACAAAAACAGACATGAAGACCAGTGGAACAGAATAGAGGATCCAGATATGAAGCCACACAACTATAAGCAACTTATCTTTGACAAAGGAGCTAAAAATATACGATGGAGAAATAGCAGCCTCTTCAACAAAAACTGCTGGGAAAACTGGTTAGCAGTCTGCAAAAAACTGAAACTAGATCCATGTATATCACCCTATACCAAGATTAACTCAAAATGGATCAAGGATCTTAATATCAGACCCCAAACTCTTAAGTTGATACAAGAAAGAGTAGGAAATACTCTGGAGTTAGTAGGTATAGGTAAGAACTTTCTCAATGAAACCCCAGCAGCACAGCAACTAAGAGATAGCATAGATAAATGGGACCTCATAAAACTAAAAAGCTTCTGTTCATCAAAAGAAATGGTCTCTAAACTGAAGAGAACACCCACAGAGTGGGAGAAAATATTTGCCAATTATACATCAGACAAAGGACTGATAACCAGAATATACAGGGAACTTAAAAAACTAAATTCTCCCAAAACTAATGAACCAATAAAGAAATGGGCATGTGAACTAAACAGAACTTTCTCAAAAGAAGAAATTCAAATGGCCAGAAAACACATGAAAAAATGCTCACCATCTCTAGCAATAAAGGAAATGCAAATTAAAACCACACTAAGATTCCACCTCACCCCTGTTAGAACAGCCATCATCAGCAACACCACCAACAACAGGTGTTGGCGAGGATGCGGGGAAAAAGGAACCCTCTTACACTGTTGGTGGGAATGTAGACTAGTACAACCACTCTGGAAAAAAATTTGGAGGCTACTTAAAAAGCTGGACATCGATCTACCATTTGATCCAGCAATACCACTCTTGGGGATATACCCAAAAGACTGTTACTCCAGAGGCACCTGCACATCCATGTTTATTGCGGCACTATTCACAATAGCCAAGTTATGGAAACAGCCAAGATGCCCCACCACTGACGAATGGATTAAGAAAATGTGGTATCTATACACAATGGAATTTTATGCAGCCATGAAGAAGAACGAAATGTTATCATTCGCTGGTAAATGGATGGAATTGGAGAACATCATTCTGAGTGAGGTTAGCCTGGCTCAAAAAACCAAAAATCGTATGTTCTCCCTCATATGTGGACAATAGATCAAGGGCAAACACAACAATGGGATTGGACTATGAGCACATGATAAAAGCGAGAGCACACAAGGGAGGGGTGAGGATAGGTAAGACACCTAAAAAACTAGCTAGCATTTGTTGCCCTTAATGCAGAGAAACTAAAGCAGATACCTTAAAGCAACTGAGGCCAATAGGAAAAGGGGAACAGGTACTAGAGAAAAGGTTAGATCAAAAAGAATTAACCTAGAAGGTAACACCCACGCACAGGAAATCAATGTGAGTCAATGCCCTGTATAGCTATCTTTATCTCAACCAGCAAAACCCCTTGTTCCTTCCTATTATTGCTTATACTCTCTCTACAACAAAATTAGAGATAAGGGCAAAATAGTTTCTGCTGGGTATTGAGGGGGGGAGCGGGAGGGGGTGGAGTGGGTGGTAAGGGAGGGGGTGGGGGCAGGGGGGAGAAATAAACCAAGCCTTGTATGCACATATGAATAATAAAAGAAAAATGAAAAAAAAAAAAAAAAAAGAATTAACCTAGAAGGTAACACCCACGCACAGGAAATCAATGTGAGTCAATGCCCTGTATAGCTATCCTTATCTCAACCAGCAAAACCCCTTGTTCCTTCCTATTATTGCTTATACTCTCTCTACAACAAAATTAGAGATAAGGGCAAAATAGTTTCTGCTGGGTATTGAGGGGGGGAGCGGGAGGGGGTGGAGTGGGTGGTAAGGGAGGGGGTGGGGGCAGGGGGGAGAAATAAACCAAGCCTTGTATGCACATATGAATAATAAAAGAAAAATGAAAAAAAAAAAAAAAAGAACCTATAAATATTGGTCACATCTCATACATACAGTTAAGGGCTTGAAAATTAGCATAAGCATACCCCATGGTATGTGAAAAGGCTGTGTTAATTAAACCTGCCAGCCACCCTGCCCCTTCCTATGGACTGCCCAGGTTTTTCCTGCCTTACAACTTATAAATTGATCTTTAAACAAAGAGGTCAATGCTTCCATGACACCCAACAGAGCCCATTCTTCTCTTGTGGTGCTTTCTTCTTACTTTTTCTTTCCTTTCCTTCCAATGAAGTTTTGCTACTGTTCTGCAGTTTTTGTCTTTGTCCAGTTCTCTGTTCAGGTGAGACAAGAACATGGAATCTTCTGGACTAGTGTCTTCTGAGACCACTCAGCCCAGTAATAATACCAGGCCAAATGAAATTCAAATTGTGTCATCTTGGGAAAAAAAACCCCAAAACCAAATCAACCCCTCCCCCACCTTTTTGAAGTGAACTATCAGGGAAGATCCTAACAGGGCAGGGAAACAACGCCCTCCAAGGAAACCACATGCCACGATGGCCCTGCCCATTCACACAGTCCATGAAGACACTTGTGTGTCTTCCGTAGCCTATGACTGTGTCCCCCCAAGGTCACCTGTTGGCCACTTTATCCCCAATGCAACAGAGCCAGAGGCAGGTCAACTAAGAGGTGATGAAGTCCCCAGGGCTCTGCCCACATAGATGAATGAATGTCATCATCATGGGAGTGGCCTTGCTATAAAAGCGAGAATGGTCTCCTCTAGCACATGCTCTCTAGCCCTTCTGCTTTCCACCATGAGATGACATAGCAGACGCCAGTGCAACCCTGTGACATAAACTTTTGTTGTTTGTAAATTACCTAGTCTGTGGTGTTCTGTTACAGCAAGAGAAAGTGAACGCAGCAAGGTAGAGATTCTGTAAACACATTTTTTCCTTTATTTTTAAAATATGAAACTGAAGTAATATTAATCAATAGCTTTTGATGTTTCTCCTTCGGAAACACCATTGAGACCCCAGTGTAACACAGCCTCCTCCAAACAGCATTTAATACAACTGTCGTTAGCCATAGTGCAACGATTGCAGTGTAGTCTGTTGTGGAAACATCTGGGTTGAACCTGGGATTTCTCAGCACTCTGAGTTCTTCATGCATCAGTTTGCCTTGATGCCTCATTTCTAAATCAAAGGGAACACAATCTAATTTCAAACTGAAGCAAATGGGAAATTGATGGGTGTTGCCTTGTCAGCGGAACATAACACAAAACAACTAGTCTGCTCTCGTGAAATAGAGTCATTTGGAGAAAAATAAATGAACTCTCACTGTCTTAAGCTCAAAGTCTCATTTCACCCACTTTTTGTTCTCATTTCCTTTGAATTGACTTTTCTTAGGATAGTTTACCCCACAACCCTTCTCACTGTCTTTCTGCCTCTGTGTCATTCTTCTGTGCCACCAGCAGTTAGTAGTGATAGCAGCAGTGTTTCTCAATGCACTGTGGTTCTCAGGAGGGGGACACTGCAAGCTGTTGATTGCTACAGTTCTTTGCTCTTATCCTTCAGGGAGTGAGTCTCCACTGCTGTCCAAAAGGCCTCTGGATGGGGAGTTCAGCACTGGCACCAGCAGTGTGTTTTATTGATCACCGGGTTCAAAATCCATTCTCCTCCTGAAAAGAATATGTGGTGCTAAGACAATTTCACTAAGAAATCAAATTGCTGATCACCAGTTCACCAAATGGCTCAGTCAAAATATTTCCTTTTTTAGCTTTTTGGAGTTGATTAGTTTTTGTTTGCTATTTAGAGCATTCTTTAAGGAGTCCTACTGAGGCAAGCTACAAACTGAAGGGCAGAGAGATGGAGACTGAGTATATAACAAGAATATGTTTTTGAAGAAAGATTTCTTCTAAATGTATTATTCAATAATAAATTAGTAAACTTATTCATTAAGGATTCTGAATATTCAAGAATGAAGTAGTAAATATATTCTTCATGTGTATATTTATGAGAAAAATCTTAAGAGGGATACATTTATAAGACAATGTATTCATGAAGAACATATTGCCAAATATTAAGAATATATTAATAGGAACATTTCATATTGAAAATAATATTCTTTAGTCCTAGGAGTTGCAGCCACAAATGGATCAGACCTTAAAATGGTATGGAGCAAAGTCCCAATGTGTAAATGTGGGAAGTTGGCCATTTGGTGGGTGGTAAAGAAACATTTGAGGGTCACACAAGTTGCAAGCTCAAGAATACAGGACTGAAGCCCAGGCTCATCCAAAGCTCAAGTACTCCTTTGTACTTCTCTGTCCCCAACTCTTACTCAGAAGATGGATACCCTGTAGACAAAGACGACTCGTTCCAGAAATGCCTGTATGGTTGAAAGTCAGCATGCAGCAAGGAAAAGACATCATAACTTGGTGTGTTGTTATCAAGGAGCTAGTTTCTTATCACTGTTGGAATCTCCTTTAACCTATGGGTTTTATAAGGTCAGATATCTAATCACAGAGGGAAAAAGGAGGTATTTAGAGATGTAGGATAGATTTTTGTAAAGTCCAAGGGCTGCTGGAAGTGAGAGAGAGTTTATTTTCTTTTGCAGAAGTTATCTGAAATTACAGGAATTAAAAAACTACAGTCTCAGAAGTCTTAGGCTCCCTTAGGATCCTTGCTAATGATCTAATTTCCAGCACCATGATGTGTACTTATGATATGTTGTACAAATGGCCCTTTGGGGGAACTCTTTCTAATAACCTCTAAGTTTGTATTTCTTGAAGCCTTGTTGGCAATTTTTTGCTTTCTTCTTGACTCAACTCATACCATCCATATAATTTCTGGATGTTGCTTGATGGGACAGTGTTTGGAGACAGAGTGACAGAGTGAAAGATTTCAACTCTTAATGTTTCAAACCTTTCTGGAGAGTGTAGGAAGGGGGAAGGGAAACTGGTTTGAGTAGAAGCTGGACAAAGGTAGAGTGGAACCTAGGGCAGTCAGGTACCCCTGAACAGCACCCCAGAGTCCCACCATGTGTCCCTGGGCCTCCGGCATATTGCCACTCTAGGAGTGGGGCCTGCTGATCAGTCTTGATGCAAGAAAAGGGGTTGGTATATGGTAGATTTTTGTGAGCTTGGCCTACAGTTAACATAAAGAAATGGATTTGAGTTGCTGTCATTTCCTGATACCTATTTAATGGCTGCTGTTAGGTGTCAACCCCTGGAATACACTGTGTCGCTTACATTTATACACATGCATACACTCCCAAAATTAAAGCATTATTTTTCTACTTTACAGAGAGGCTGCATCTGTCTAAGAGTTTGCAGAGCTGAGACTTGGATATGAGTTTGTATTTGAGGCAATACATACTTTATTGTGAACCAACTAAGTGACAGATGCTATGCCAAGTGCAGGGTGCCAGTGATGAACGTGACAGTCATAGGCTGTCTTCACAGATCTGGATCAGTGGGGAGAGAAAAACAAGTATTAACAATGAAGAGTGAAGGACAAAAGATGGGGAGGTATAGGCTGCTGTGGGGCCAGTAAGTCCAGCATCTGACAGTGAACTGTCAAGAAAGACTTCCAAGGAACTGGGGTGGGGTAGAGAGACAGACATATGCACAGTGAGAGGTGCAAGAGCAGAGTAAACCTGGAGAAAAGGGGAAGTCTAATATAAATCTAACACAGGATGTCAAAGCAGGAGGGAGGATGAAGGGGAAGGAGGGACTGCATGTGGCGTGTCTGCTCTGTGCTCAGTCTGTAGGAACCAATACTCAAGAACTGACTGTGCACATTTCTTCCTCACCCCATCGATGTCGTGGTGGTGGAATTTACACCACACAGTCAGATGACCATAGTGACTTTCACGGGTGGCTTTGCTAATGATGGCACTGTGCTTTCAGGTGAGTTGATCTGAGCTCCCTTTTGGATATGTTGAAGTTAAGGTACTTGGGTGCCAGAATGGGGGTTTCCAATGGATCTCTCGCTAGCTGATCACACATCTTCTAGGAACAATAGTTCAATCCCAATTTGGCTTGGTATCATTCATCCTGCTCCAGGTTGTTTCTTGAAATAACATGCATTAATTAAATACATGAACCACAAATCTCAGGTCTCCCATGGCACCTATACAACAAAAACAATTCTGAAGTCCTATTAATGAACAACGTCTGATTTAGTCTTTCAAATTACTACCAACTATTTTCCTAAGGAAATGTATCCAAGGAGTGGTGTGGTCAAAACTGGCTGACTTCTTCACTTTTTAATGCACGCAGTTACCTTTGTTCTCTCAAAACTGTGAAAAAAAAAGACTCTAGTCTGCAGGGTGGGCATGTTTATAACAACATATTCATTAAGGCAGGGAAGTTGGCATTTTGTTTTATCTGTTTATTATCATTTAAAATATATTAAAATTTTAACAGCAGAAGCAGGAATTTAAATTGCACAGGGCAGTCTATAAAAAGCAAAACAAAACAACAAATAAAACTCCACAGAAACAAAATTTACATAAACCAGTTAAATGTTAAAATTATATTTAGGTAATGATCGAAAGAAATATAATGTACACTTCTTACAGATGATTTTTTTCTTCATCTAACAGTGGAGAAATTATCTAAGCAAGCAGAATCACCTGTCTTAAACTGTTTACATTCTTAATGAAGCAAGTGGATGTGATCAGGTTTGAGTCTCTTTTTTATGTATTCCTTTTTTGTTCTGACCTGGAAATGATGAACGTCCATTTCTATGAGAGCACTGTAGCTGTTACCATGTGTAAGAGTAGTAAGAAGTATAAGAATTAAGAAGTATAAGAAATGAGGTACTTGCCTTTCATAACTCTGGGACTGACTTCACATGACTTGAATTTCAGATATAATCATTCATAAAACATGAATCAGGTCTGAGAACAAATCAGAATTTTTCAAACAAGGAACAGATACTGAGCTCCCTACTTCAGACATCTTCCCTTCTAATGGTGTCTCTGTTTGTAGAGGTGAACCCAGACCCCAGATGTACCTGTTATACAGATTCGACCCATTGCAGGAGAAATCAATTCTCCCCAAATCTGGTTAGGGTGTGAGCCATGAAGATTCCATTGTAGGTGGGTGATGGCCCACCAGCCAATGCCTGTGTTAGGATGGGTCCCCTAAGGTCCCACTTCTGATGGAGGGTCCTGCCAGTTCTGGAAGTGCCCACCTATTCTTCTCCCATTACTCCTGGGCACACTCCTTGTGTTGGCCGCAGGAAGCCTTGGGACCACAACCAAGAAATGGTTAATAAAAGGAAAAGTAGAATTCATGAGTCATGGGAACACGTACTCATTATTATTATTCTTAAAGATGTACACTTTCCTGAGTAAAGTACATGGAAACCTTGCATGAGTCTTTTTAGAGCACCAGGACTCCATCTCCTGTACTTGCTGCACCCAGATGACAGATGTGAGCCACACTTAGCTGTGGTTCTGGTGAAAGTATTAGTCAGGTACAGATGTATACCTCTCTTCACTGTCATACGACTGGAAGGACATACACTTGCAGAATGGAATATGGCTTTTTTTATGGAGAGGGAAGAATATAGACATATGTGTGGGTTTCTTTGGTCTTTGCTGCAACACATCAGAGCAGAAAGGAGCCCCACAAAGATAACCATGTTCCTAGCACTGATCACTTATCAAAATCCTCTGCACACATAAGCCACAGATACTTCAAAGGGTCCAGATTAATTACAGGTGTGACCATTGGGACATTAAAATCTAATGAATGGGCACTAACTTATTGCTGAAAGAGCACAGGTCCTGGTGCCAGCGGAAGTTCTAGTTCAGGAGTGGGTTCATCCCTGGCTTCTTGGCCTGAGGCAGTATTGTCTTCAGTAAAGTCCCGGGAGGTCCTGAACATCAGGATAGAATTGTAAATCTTCAGTGCGGGGCCCAGCTTGATCTTCATCACTTTGACAATGTCTGTCTGTGTCAGAAGAAGGAAGGCTTTGCCATCGATCTGCTGTAATGAAACACACAAAAATACCCTGTGGGTGCTGACTGTGACACAGAACCCACCATGGTTTCCCTAGAGTGAGGTTTCCCCTACTTGGCTCAGGCCTACCTGCCCAGAAACTCCACTGGAAGTGGAAGTTGAAGTGGATGTGAAGTTAAATTTAAAAAGTACTCGCTGTTAAGTATGAACTCCATACACAATAACTGTTCCCATGCTAAATTTTTGTTGTGTTTTAAAAATCTTGGCCTTAATTTGTATCAAGAGCTCCAAAAGTACCACCAAGTAAATCTCTAGAAATTTCCCCAAGAGCTAATGTCCATTTTAGTACTATTTGTAATAGCAGAATGCTAGAAACAACTCAGGGTTCCAATAAAAACAGAAGTAAATAAATTATGGTATCATTTCAGGATAATTCACTACAAGTGCAATCACCAACATTCATGTGCCCATGAAATATTTAATGGCTAAGAAAGTTTACAAATTGTTCAGCAATAATTTGTAATACTATGATAGAGATTTTAGTTTTCATTTGGAAAGTTAAATATCTATAACCACATATTTAAAATATTAGAAATCTTTATACCAAATGCTAATGGAAGTTATCTTTGGCTGGTAGGATAATGGAATAGTGATTTACCTTCTACTTCTGACGTTCCTGTATTTTAAGCTTTCTTTTGAAACAGAAATACATACTCAATGTTTTATTTATTAACTTCTAACAGATTTAAAAACTGGCTCAGAATGATTTCTGACTCCACATGAACATATTCTTGGGGATCGAATGTCTGAAATGGGTGGTGATGGATGCACTAATGATCCTTATTGTGGTAATCATATGCATATTGTCACCACTGAATGGTGCCCCCTTGAATCTTTACATGACAATTAAATACTTTTAAGTTAGAAAATATTGCAGTCTGAAGTGTGACAGCTTTCCTGAGAGTCACATGATGGCCAATGGCCACCATGCAGGCTGTTTGCACACTGCTTCTGGAGGCCCCAGACACCTAAGAACTTGACTCCAGAGACTGCTTGAGTGTCCTGCCCCTATCTGATGACACTTATGTACACAGCCTGGCTCAGCTGACTCCTGGCTCCAGAACTACAAGAGCAGGAATGAAAGAACTTTCTGTGCTAACAGCCTTTGGTCACCTGGGCACAGAGGGTCGACACCTTCTCAGCTTTTCATGCAAGGACCTCAGAGTCAACGCCTCATCAAAGCTGTGATCTTTTTGATGGAAGGAGGAATTACTCTGAGAGTAAAACTTGTGTGGGTTTTGCAAATTTTAACATTCAAAAAATTTAAAAAAGCGTCCTGAGCATTGATACATTGTCTGAAGAAGACATCCCTTTAGAGAACAAAATACTTCTCTCCCAGGGATAAAGAGCACATTTCCTTAGGCACAGGAGAGGAGAATATGTCTCCTTCTACACCTTGACCTGGCAACAGCATTTTCAGGCAAAAATAATTGGCCAAATGGCCAAGTATCCTAAGAATAAAGTAATGTTAATGATACCAGCTAAAATTTATGGATTTATAACAATTCATTATAATAATCTGTTATATGTGTTTCATCTTCCTAACACCCTTGTAAGACAGATAAAGACTTTGAGCACATGATAAAAGCAAGAGCACACAAGGGAGGGGTGAGGATAGATAGGTAAGACACCTAAAAAATTAGCTAGCATTTGTTGCCCTTAACGCAGAGAAACTAAAGCAGATCCCTTAAAAGCAACTGAGGCCAACAGGAAAAGGGGATCAGGAACTAGAGAAAAGGTTAGATCAAAAAGAATTAACCTAGAAGGTAACACCCATGCACAGGAAATCAATGTGAGTCAATGCACTGTATAGCTATCCTTATCTCAACCAGCAAAAACCCTTGTCCCTTCCTATTATTGCTTATACTGTCTCTACAACTAAATTAGAAATAAGGGCAAAATAGTTTCTGCTGGGTATTGAGGGGGTGGGGGGGAGAGGGAGGAGGCAGAGTGGGTGGTAAGGGAGGGGGTGGGGGCGGGGGGAGAAATGACCCAAGCCTTGTATGCACATATGAATAATAAAATAATAAAAGAAAAAAAAGCTGGAATTACAAACTTAAGGATTTGCCTAAGGGCACACAGATTACAGGAGGCAAAGTTAGGGTGTTGGGTAGGACTTGTTGGATCCTAGAGGAGACCGTCTGCTGCCTTTATTAAAGGGATTAGAACTGGGATTAGAACTGGGCTGGGGATATTAAACACACGGACAGAGTCTTGAAGGGCCCCTCAGGCAAGCCTATGTTTTAGAGGGGAAGGATAAGAAGTTAAGTGACGTGCCCACAGTGGCAGTTAAATATCGAGTCTGAGCAGCTCCCCCAAAGGGCCACTCTTTCACACTCATCATGTAGACAGACTAGGGCATAGTTAAACACAAAGAATGGATAGGCTTCATTGGCAGCTACCCAGACCAGTACAGTCTGATCCTGATTGTGTTCCCCTGCAGAGGCCAGGACCCAATACTTCAAGGGTACTTCTCTTTGAACCATGTGTGCTCCAGACTCAAAGACGGAGAGAGGTATGTGGTACTTTTGGGAGACCCTAGGAAGGTAGTCATAGAGAGCTCAAGAGCAAGGACTGAGGCTCTGGAATCAGATGGATGTGAGCTGAGGTCTGATTGTTCTTTATTGGTTATGCCAGCTTTCCCAGGCCTGACCTTTATGATAAACTGCCACTGCAGAGCATTCTGATGATGAAAGGACAATGACTACAAGCTCAACACTGTACCTGGCCCATGGCAGGCATCTGATGAAGAATTACTGTCATTTTTTTGCATAACCATTCCACAGCTTGTCCAGTCTTTTCTGTGGCCCTGAGGGCTACAGCTACCAGTGCCAGGAAAAGTGCTCATCCCAAACCAAGAGGAAGCAGGAAGCAGCAACCCCACAGAAGGGTGCTGTGGCTTCTCAGCATCCACTGCAGGTACAGGGAAAGACAGCATAGCCCACTCTCACTCTGGAGAAGACAACTCCTTCACTCCCCTGGTGCAGTCCCAAGGGAGGGTTCCTTCCTCCCTCCAATGTGACCTCAAGTTACCCGTGAAGAGGCTTCATGATACCCAGAGGTGTTAATGAACAATCTTGCTTACTTATTCTTCCACCAAATAGTATGTCTGAGGAGCATGCTGTCTGAGCTGAGTGCCACAGCACTCTGTGACAAAGCAGAGCTAAATATGAGACCCAGAGACAGAGTGTCCCTGCTGGGCTCTTCTGCCAGTCCCTTCTTTTGCCTCCCCAGGCTGCTAGTAATTATACTTAAATAAATAGAAAAAAGGCAGTTCTTTAATAACAGAAATACATCTTATTGTTACATTTCTTACCTCTTTCTTGAAGCACTTGGCATGCTCCTCACAGCCCAGAAGAGACTGTATAAACTCAGCCACCTATGTGCAAGATGAAAAGCTTAATTTAAAACACACACCTGAAATAATTTTTGGGGGGGTTGTAGTAATTCAACATGTGAATAAACTATACTTCGAATCCCTCAAACACTTGGATTTAAATAGTAACTATCAAGTCACATTAGCATTTGTCAGCTCTTAAATTAGACCTTCCCCCAGTGTCTTTTTTATCCTATGGTCACCAGACTGACCTACATAGGGTTATGGTGACAGCCTCTATCTGTGTGGGGTTATGGCGTTCTGGAAGCTTCTCGTATCTGATCCTCCTGACCACACTGTGGGATTGGGGAGGGCGGGGGCTTGTGGCCTGAGGAAGCAGCTATCAGGAAGGCAATCAAAACGTGAGGACTGTCCGCCTCATTTGCAGGCAGCATAATGGCAAGGAAGGTCCCATCTTACTTATTGCCAAGGATCCAGCTCTTTGCCCGTGCCTACCAGGCCACAGGAACTCCATAAATCTGACTTTAAAACTGAAGCCCACTTACCTACGCTCACATTCAGTCAGTAATAGCAAAGACGGTTTTGGAACTCAGGTTTCTTATCTGGAACCCAGAGTTCTAGAAAAATACTCTGTTCAACTCGGCTTCCTGACCTCACCTCTCCCCTCCCTCCAATACACACAGATGCCTATTCCTTTTGAGTAAGAGAGTTCGCAGACCTGTCTGTCAGCACAAGAAGCCACCTAGCATTCCCAACAGTTACTTTGGGGGCGGGCTGCCTAAATAGACATGATCAAGTGTAGACAAACTATATGATCACAGGGCTCCTGGCAGGTCCGGCCAGCACTGCTGCAGGATGGGGTGGATGCAAACTGGGGCTGGAGCACTTGACCAGCTGATACTAGAGGGGAAGCATCTTCTTGCTTGATCTTTCCTTTTTGACTTCTGCTGGGTCAACCAAGTGGGATGTACAAGCCTTTTCTTCCCCTGGCCTCATGGGCAAGTCTCCAGAGAACTACAGAGCTCAGAGTGTGGGACCACACACCATCAGAGCCCTGACAGCTCCAGAGTCACTCCAAGGCTCGTCAGGAGAAGTCAGTGGATACCATGCCCCATGCAGAACAGAACGCCAGGTGTTGTCTGATTTCAGGCTCCAGAGCAGTGAAGGTCAACATCTAAGGCGTGAGTCGTGTGTGCATACTTGAGTTCTGTACCACTGATCATGTGGGAATGTGGAGTCCAGAATATCTTCTTTGGAGGACAGTTGGTGTGTTGGTATCTGCTTTACTTGCCTCCAGCACTACCAATCTTCTTTAGTTCAAATCACTTTGCAGTCATTCTTCTAAAGTGCAGGGTGAAAAGGATTTTAAGACAACCTCCCTACCCAGCCATGCACTGACACCTCCCAGCCCTGAGCACTGCAGTGTGTGAGCTAGGCTCAGCATAGAACACATGGAGGAAGCCCAGTTGGTTTGCTGAGTTAATACCTTGCTTTGTAGGTGAACAGGAAGCACGAAGCGCAAGTTTGCTATTTGCAAGGAGCTGATGAAAGCTGGAAGGCTATGAGTCAAGTCATATAAATGGCAATTGGGGCAGGTGACAGCAGTGCTGATGGTGGCTGAAGTGGGGCCTGGGTCTTGGGCCTAGGATACTGAAAGGTGGGGCAGCTCAGTCCTTCCCCAGACTGCTCTTCTTGCTGAGCATGTCATGTGTGAGGTTTTGTGCTGGCACTTTGTGGCACCTGTGATCAGGTCGGCCCTGAACTACTGGTGGGAGAGAAGGAAATGGCAAGTAAGAGACAACTCACTTGTCATTACAGTTCAGGTCACATGTATGACCTTCCCTTTATACTTCTGAAAGTATAGAGGCTTTCAGAAGTGAAGATTTTACCCCAGGTGGGAATCCAGGAAGGGCATCACAAAGGTGGTGGTTCCTGATGTGTGACACTATTTCCTCAGGTGGAGATTTTGGGTAGAGGTGTGGAGAATCACAGGAACCAGTCCAAAAGTAGGGCAGCCCAGGACAGGTGTGAGCAGTAGAGAGGAATCCAGGTTAGCCAGCACAGAGGAGCGGGAGAGGAGCAGAAGGAGAGCAGAGGAGAAGGCAGTGCTTGTGTGGTCTCCAGGTATGGATTTGTGTTTCCTGCAGTGGGCAGCAGGGAGCCTGGAGTCTTGGTTCTCCAGCCTGGTCACTGGCTGCAATCATCTGCAGAGCCTGCAGACTTGTGAAGTCCAGGCTCAAGCCACAAAGACTGCAAATGAATGGAGCTGGACTGGATCCAAGTGCCTGCCTGGCATTTATTTTCAGAGCTCCCTTAGGATGCTAATGTGCACTGAAGGCCACTGCACCTGAGAGGTGATCCAGCAGTGTCTGGATGGACTCGTGGTGTGGCCTCAAGGAACATGAGGGCCTGGGTGTTCCAAATGGGGCACAGGGCAAAAGGAGTCCACACTGAGTCCAGGGAACATGCTCTATGGCGAAGTCTCACTGACACCTTGGCCCAGAAAACAGACAGCTCTTGGCTACGGGGCTGTCCTATGTATTGGAGGACATTTAACTGCATCCTTGGTCTTTACTCATTAGCTGCCAGTAGCAGTATTTGCTTCCCGGCTGTGACATCCAAAAGATGATTCATGATGCCACCAAATGCCCCTGGCAGGGGGAACACCCCAGGTCTTCTGCAGAAGTGACTCTTTCACAGGAAGAGGGGCTTAATATAATAGGAGGAACAATGAAAATAGCAAAGGGGGACCAGGAGTTAAAGACTACATTTTGTTTTAGCTCCATGAGGAGCTGTGTTGGGACAACGGCTGCCTCATGGCAGAGTGAAGGAGTCAGCTGCAGAGATCGTCTCTCACGTCTTGCTCACAGCAGAAGTGCTGCGAGTTGCTCTGAGGGTTTGTGTATGTCACACTGTCCTTTTCTGAGCAAACAATAAAACAAGGGCTCCATTCCTCTCCTCAGCACTGTTAGCTAAGAACTCACTATCCATGACAAAGGTAAACTGAAGTTTTTAATGGGAATAAAGAGTGTGTTAAACTAAAGCGTCAACGGAGCAGAGTGAGTGCTGCTGACTGTGGTGGACTTAGCCAGCACCAGCACCACTGTGCGGCCTCCTCTGCTGTCTTTGCCTTACCACCTGTCTCAAACTCTCTGCCTTTTTGGGAAGAGACTCCCATTCCATTCAGCCTGTTTTTCCAAAGTAAAGAACATGATCCACAAAATCTACTGAGGCAGACATTTTTGGCCAGATCATAAACATACTCAGTATTATTAACTGGTATTTATTTTCCCTAGAATATATCATAATTTGACTTAATAGAAAGCTTCTTTTGTTGCAGATTTTCCCAATGGAAAGGTATGAGCTTTTATATATCAAGAATAACACTGAAAGTTTTCTCTCTTGTTCTCCCCTTAAAAGACAGACTTTTTTTGCCTTCAAATTTTGTTGATAAAATGTGGACAACTGTTATGGGAGTGAACACTATGAAAGAGGAATGACGGTCCATCTGTCCTGTGTTCACAAAAAGATAGTGTGGGATGGGGCTGCTTTTTCAAAGTGGTAAGTACCCTGTAGAGAGTAAACTAGACTGTGGGGTATGGGTATTGATACATGTGCTCAGGAGCAGTGTCCTGTGGCCAAAATCCCTGTCTTTTGTTTTGGAAGGACACTGCGTAAGTTAATTCTTGGTATGAGACAGCAGTTTGAGAAGACTAAGAAGGATGACTCTGCTGGGCTCTCCAATGAGCCCTTCACTATACTCAACTCACACCCCCTACGACCTACTTTCCTTGGCTTCCTTTCTGGCGCTCAGCAGGCCTCTGCTCTGCAGTGGGCTGCTGTTCCTTCAATCCTCCTGAATGGTGGTGTTCCTCTCTTGCTGAGCCTGGAGATGTGTGCCTGATTGTACTGCCTAAAAGTCCACTGGGGACCATGTTTCCAGCCCGAGTCTCATTTTTTAACAGCTGAGTTTATTTGCCTTTTTTTAAGGGCCCAATTGTAGACGGCTGCTATGCTTAGCTAGCAGTACCTTGAATTTTTCAAAAACATTCCCTCCTGTGTAAAGGCTGCTTTTAAAGTGACAGCCGTCTTTTATAGTTAATGAACATTTAGGGAGCACTTGGTTGAGGCTAGGACAATTTATATGTGGTGCTTTAAGAAGCATTTTTGAATAGAAGAGATGAAAGTACCCGTATGTATGCCAAGTATAACTAAGTCATGCCTGTGCAGTAAATGTGCACATAACACATTGTTGCCTGCCCACATATGCCTGGATAGTCAACTGGCAGGAACATACTCTGCAACATTCATTTATTTCTCCCTCCCTCCCACTTACTCCCTCCCTCTGTATCTTTTTTCCCTCCTTTACTCACCCAAACACTGGTCAAAGACCTACTCTGAACAGGATGCTATACTATGAAGATTTGTGAATATATAACAGGTAAAAATATTTTAGTACTTATGCTAAAAGCCTGTGCACTTGTATGGACTATTTCCCAGACCTGCAGTAAGGAATATTTTTACTGATGATGACTTAGTGTGTGTCACATCCCTATCTCTAACACAAGTTCGCAAAACGATCACCTTTATGACACAAAATACACTGTCATCTATTTTTGCCTTTCATTTCATAACCCCTAAATTGACTTCATAGTCTACCCATGCTTTGAACAACTCTGCTGTGGGAGAGACAACCACAGTGATAAAGGAGTTAAAGCCAGTCCACAGCTGTGGCGAGTGTGACAAAGGCCCTGCTGGCTCCTTTTCACAGGTATCGTAATGTGGAGCAGAGGTCTTCCTCCCAGACCAGGGCGGCGGACAAAGGGAACGTTCCTTCTCTTCAACTTCTGCTACAGACACCCTGTGTTAGGTCTTGCTGGATGGCACTTAACACAGGATGCCAGGTTCATTTCAGCATGCCCTGTCCCTGGTTGATAAGGCTCCCCTCCACTGCCTTCCAGTGCTAACAAAGCACAGAGGCAGCCCCACCCTGACCCATCCTGTTCAGAATGGGACTGCCTTTTCAAGTCATCCCTCCCTGCTTGCCACTTTTCTTGTAGTGTCCAGAGCAGCCTCACGCTCTTTTGCTGGTGGGCACTCACTGGATGCCCCCAATGTGGACTCCCTTTGAGAGCTGCCTTATTTTCAGAGACAAACAGAACACATTCACAAAGCCCACATTTTCAATTCATCAAAGCCCATTCTTGAGGACCTATTTTGGTGCTGGGGAATGTGCTGTAGTGATTAAGGATACAGAAGAAATCTAGGAGGTGGTTCTTATCCTCAATGGACTCTCATTAGGGAGATATGAAGACTGAGACATGTCAGCACTGGGGAGCAATGCGAAGTGTGTCTGTGGAGCACATCCCTAGTGGAAGCCATGGTTACAGAAGCATCAGGGAGCATCATGAGCAACGGCATTTGATGCAAGGTACTTGGCCTCCCCATGACTCTTTTGCTTAATCTCTAAAAGCTCTAAGGTCTCTTCCAGCAATGGCAAGGCTGAGATTGCACATGCACAGCTATGAAGAACACAGGACCTGGGATTTGTCTTCCCATAGTTCTTGGTAGCTTCAGCATCTCCTTAATCTTCCTTTTGACACTTTCCCAATTCTAACAAGATTTTCACCTGAACCAACTTCTCCCTTCAGTTACCTTCCCATCTCTTTCTTTCAAGTTCATTAAGTGCCAAACTTGAAATCTGTCAGATTAAACACCCCCCTCCCACCCCGCCACCTTTCTACTCATTGCTCAGTGGTCCTAACAGGGTTCCTGATCTTTTTTGCATGACAGCTTCCCTGAGAAATAAATGAAAACTTTCCCTCCTTCATTAAAATGCACATATTTGTTCAACAGTTCCAGACCTAAAGCTGACCCTGTGGCCCCACGTAGGCCCCACAGGAGCCTGCTATCTGCCATGTTGCATGAGCACATATAACTAGCCTGCCCCGAGACCTTTCTCCCGTGGACTCTTGCTTGCATCTCTTTGAGTGTGCCTTTGCAGCCCTGCTCCCCGCACCTTGTCCTGTTCCTAATTCCTGCCCTCGCATGCTGTTAGGGAGCATGAAGCTGGTGCTCCCAGCCTGTTCTCTTAAGTGTCAGTGCCTTATGTTTCTGTCCACTGGAACATCTCTCTGTCCTCTGGTGTGACTCCCAGGAACCTCTCTCTGTGTCCCACCATAAATTCTCTGTGTTGTCACCCTGCCCCCACACTGGGTCCTTTTCCAAAAGCCTCACTTCTTCTGACAGTAACACCACTTCCATTCTTTCAGAGGAACTTCTTGAGCCTTCCGGTTCTCACATATTACTATCCTAATTAAGTACTAAACTGTAGTGCTGAGGACTATAAATGGAATCACATTTGGCTCATTTTACTTTTTTTATCCTGTGTCTCATCTACTTCCTTGTGCTGTTACTTTTGACTTTAAAACATCTACTGAAGTCAGTTCTTGTTATAACACCACCCAGTCCAGGCCCTGATTATTCTGTACCAGGGGACTTCCTGGTTGTCTGCCTCCCCATGGCTTCTCCATCTTTCTAAAGATCTTTGTTGTTCTCATCTCCCTGAATCACCAGCTTCACAAACTGACTTTCTGCCTAAGAATCTAACAGGCTCCAACTATAGGCTGAGCCATGCCTACCTCTTCCTGGCCTTCAAGGCCTTTCACACCTGGATCTTCTTTCTTGCCCCAGGTTACTTTCTTCCAAGCTCTGGTCTTCTGTACTCATGTTGGGAAAAAAGTCAGCTTAGGGCCTGGTTTTGACCATGCAACCTTAACCAAGTCACTTAGTCTCTGGGTATCTCAATTTCCCCATCTGTCAATGGGCAAAATAAGAGTGTCTATCATCATTATTTTAATATAAGTTACTGATGACATGAGGTGCCAAGATCTGTGATCAGTGAGAGAAGAGAAGCCACTCCAGTCTAAACTTCCAAAATAGTGGACTTTCAAACATCTGGCTAGAAAGTCAATAGGGTATGGCTTTCCATTTCATTCTCAGTTAAACTCCTCCGTTTTGTGCATTGTTGTTTTATAGATAAAACCATACATGATTTATTATAACCTGATAGGTTTCAGTTCAGTTGCTTTGGTCATGAACACACTTTGCACACTTTGTAAACCTGCACTAATTCACAAATGAGGGGCAGACTCAGAATACTCTTTAAGGAGCAGGATCATGTTTTAGTCATTCCCCTAAATACCCAGCCACTGCCTGAGCAGGTCAGCTCTCCACTACCGGGATCAAATGGCCTGTCCATGGAGTAGAGGAGAGGTGGGAAGGCAGGCAAGCAGACAATGCCAGTTGTCTCTGCTCCTCTCAGGAGGAAGAGGAACCCCAGGCCCACTAGATGAGGTGTCTGTGGAGGAGGGAACAGGGCCAGCTCCTGCCTTCCCATGTCTGTGCAGCATTGGTCAAGGTACAAAATGAAGCCTTAAAATAAAACTCTGTGATCCTGGTTACAGTAAGTGCTCAATGAACATTTTGTGACTAACTTATCTCCATTTGTAGCTGGACTCTTATCCCCAGAGTGACCCAGGGTTTTCTTTATTGAAAAAAATATGTGATCTAAGGCTTGACTACTGAAATACCTTTATTGGAATGAACTCACTGATGTATTCCTTACATGAAAACTGCTTTAAATATGAGGCATTTTTACAGCACTATAATAAGCAATGAGGCTTAACCAATCCTTACTAAAAACTAATGTTCTAAGGCATGTTTATATTAGAGTCTGATCTGACTTCCCCCCCTATATAGCATCTTACCCAATGTTGCAACCACACATACTTTAAAAAATCACACTAAGGTTGACCCAGTCATCTTGCGGCTGTTGTTGAGGACACTGGCCGCAGGGACCTGCCCTATGGGAAGCGGCAGGGATCATCAGGGCCCAGACTGTCCAAGGGTGGGTGCTGTCTCCTACAGAAGAGGCCATTGACAAAAACCTGAGATACTTACATGTGTGCTCCAATCAACACTGGGATATGAACGTGTAGGCTTAGGCCTCTCTGCTTCAGTTAGCCTGGGCAGCTGGTGATGGGTTACAGAGAGGTATTGGTATAAGGTTGGAAGAGAAGACACAAAACCAACCTGGGACACCTGGGCTTTTCCAATTTCCTCAAAATCATGCCTGGCTTCTTGTTCCAATTTGGATTTTAAACCTTATGTGGAGGATGCAATGCCTAAGAGAAAAAGAGTACTGTCCCAGG
Source organism: Castor canadensis (assembly GCF_047511655.1). Classification (NCBI taxonomy): domain Eukaryota; kingdom Metazoa; phylum Chordata; class Mammalia; order Rodentia; family Castoridae; genus Castor; species Castor canadensis. Next base: position 59,906,846 of record NC_133389.1, read on the forward strand.
CACTGGAGAACCTCAACAGCAGGCTTATCCCATCCCTGAGCCCCCATCGCAGCTATGCTCACCTCATCCACTGTCCATCGGGCCACTTGGCTGGCCTGGATGTCAGCCACACCTGGAAGCAGCTTGCAGTGCTGCTCTCTGCCAAGGGGAAGGTCCTGGAAAGGGTGGGCAGACATGGAGGTCATGAAGACCGACTGGTGAAGAGCCTGCTGTGTCTGCTCGGCTGAGTATTCTGAAAGAGAGCAGCATAGAGTGAGCACAGCAGACACTGGAGGCAGTCATGATGGGTGAGAGGCAGGCGCAACCAGTACCCTTGTCTTCTGCTTGTATAAGGCCACTGCCAGCAGAGTCCCCAAGCACACTATGGGCCACAGGACTGCTTTTGAACAAAGGGCATGCAAATAGATGTCATGTAAGGCTCAGAAGACTGGCTGTTTGCTAACCAAGTTCAAATCATTTGTGAGATACTGTTTGATGGACAGTGAAGGGCTGGCTTGTCACTGCCCCCTAACTCCTTTCTTCTTAAATCAGGAGTCAGAGGAAGCAAAGAACCATGCTCCATGTGAATACTGAGTAGATTGGCATACTGAGCTATCTGGGATCTGTATGGGCACAAGGAACAATTTCTTCCTGGAAGCCACCTCATCTATCGCTAAAGATGGAATGAGCCCAGGTCCCCATCTGGCTTCCTAAGTCCCCTGGTGGTACTGAAATGTAGCACAAGTTCCCTGTGAGAACCTCAGTGACATCAGCTGCTGCTGTAGTTTTCCAGCAAGACATAATGACCTCACCTGGGTGAAACTGCAGCAAGGTGGCCAGGGACTTCTGGAGAGCAGCCTGGGTTAAGGTGACTTTCCTGGCACAGGCATTCTTAAGTGGGAGTTCTCTTTTCTGAGCAGAAGCTCTGGATGTTCTGCAGTGCTGAGGCACAAAGGGTAGTGGCCACTGCTTACTCAGCAGTGCCTTCTCTTACCAAGGAGGGAGATTCAGTGGGGTCTTAAGGCTTCAGCCTCATGTCATCCACACCTATGTACTAGTTTTCTCCCTGCAGGAGTGACTTCACTCTTATGTCACACCCTGACATTTAAGATGGACCCATCCATTTCAATTCCCTAGTGATTTTTGCTTTGAATCTACAAATGGGTAAAGAAACAAAACCTTAGAGATTTCAGCAAAAACTATTGCCTTTTAATGACATCTTTTAAGATATTTCCAATACAATAAGCAAAAAATAAAGTTACTGATATTGAAGGAGACTTTGAAAAGACAGATTACAAAAGAAAATGCTTTCAGCCTCCCAAGAGCCAATCTCTCCTAATGCAAATGGCAGGTCGAGTGAGCAGTAACTACATAATTTAAAATCTATTATGGTGATTTGTGTTTTACTAAGAGTCTGAAAAGTTCTTATTTCTACCTCAAATTAATTTCAATTTTTAGTCAGCGAGGCTGACTTGCACTTTTCATGGTCAGTCACATACCTGCTTCCAATCAGAAAGGCTGTAAAGCAAGTGAGCAGTCCACCACTGGGCTTCTCTGTACATTGCTGCTCTTGTGGATCAGAGCAGACAACCTCCTATTTACCAATGCTTGCTGTCTAGCCAGATAGAGACAGCAAAATTGCTGGCTTCTTCCAATTCTTATGCTCCAGTTGCCACCAGCAGCAAATTCATCTCTAACTGCTGATTGTCCACACTGACCTTTTTAGTATGTAAATAGGTTATCTCTCTTTGTGTAGTTCAGCCAATAGCATGTAAGGCTGCAGGTTCTGGAAGGAACTTCACATCTTCTTTGAGAAAACAGTATGCTGACAAATGTTGAGTGTTCTTTAATGAAGTTGTCTGGTAGGACAAGGAGCACGTAGAAAATGAGCCCTCAAAACCCAAACTGGAAATATCATAGGGACAGTCTGCAGTTGCAGCAATACAGAAACCTCTGAGGGCTTTTCTGGAAAACCAAGAGTTAAAGCCACAGACTCTCAGAGATTAAGACCCTAGTCAAAGATGGGCTTTATTTTGGAAAAGAATGACTGCGGCACTCAATTGGTTGTTTTGCAGAGATAGCATGTATGGATTTAACACAACAAATGTATGTGTATCTCAAACTCTTGCCTTGGGCAAATTAATCATGTATAACTTCCAAAACATATAGGACTCTGAAAAGACAAAATTAATGCATCTTATATCTTGGAACTATGAAGATACTAAGATTTTATTTGTGATTCACAAATAAATGTTAAAGGTATTAAAAAAATGTAGAAAAAAATTCTGTGCTCCCAAGCAAGAAAAATTTCAATGCCATAATTTTGGAAGTGAACTGCCTGCTTTGGGTACTAATGCACGTTGCTGAATACACACCTAATGTGTGGTTGCCAGCACCTAAACACTATTTTGGTTCCTCAAGCTTTATGCAGTATACTTGAACTCAGGCTTGCTTGACATTATTATGCAGTTAACCGTTTCTCTACTAAATGAAGTGAAATTTGGATTACTTGAAACTTCATTTGGAAGCCCATGAGAGCTGCGGGGAATAAGCTTTAGGTGCCACAGACTACCCTACCATGGGCAGCAGGGAAACTGCAGTCATCTACTGGGCTGGATGGCCCTTAACTGGTGGGCTTGTGCCTGCTCACCAGCAAATGCAGGTTCTGGGGATGCTTCTAGAATCAGTTATATGCCAAACACAAATGACATTTTTACTGCTATCACTTTGCTGTATCAATTTTACAAGAGGTGCAGAGTTTAAAAGCTGTAGGAGCCCCCACTTTATCCACAGTTTCTGCTTTCTGCAGTTTCACTGACCCACCACGTTCAACCATGTCCAAGATAAGAAATGGCAAAGTCCCAAAATAAATAATTCTTAAGTTTTAAATCATGTGCCCTCTAAGTAGCAGCATCCTCCGTGGGATGTGAGTCATCCCTTGCCCACTGTTTCTACCCTGGGTATGCCACCTTTACCACTCCTTCAGTAGCTGTCTTGGTTATCAGAGAGACCTTTGGGGTATTGCAGTGCTTGTGTTCAAGTTACTCTTATTTGCTTATTAATGGACCCAAAATGCAAGAGTAGCCATGCAAAGGAGGCAGCAGGCCACAAAACACAGAAGGAAAGATTAACTCTGGTACTATGTGGCGGTGCTTTAGGGCATATAGAAAGCTATGGGGGAAAACCGTAGTATACAGAAGTTTCAGTACCATCTGTGGTTTCAGGCTTCCTCAGAGGGTTTTGGAATGTATCTTTTGTGGGTCAAGTAGGGAACACTTTACTTAAAATGGCCTGAGTTTGGTTAGGAAGGGAGCTTCTGAGTGAGGAGTTTGGAATAACCTAACTGGTCTGTCACTCTGTCACCCCTCTGACCTGGCTACAGTTGACCATATCCACCATTCAGTGCCTGTGGACAGGATATAGGGAGGGATGAGGATAAAGAACTTAGCAAGACTGTAGCATGCTGTAATCACTCAATGGTAGGTACCACTGTAAATTCAATCTGCAAACTTCCTGGGGCTAGAATGAATGTTTTATAAAGGGAAGTTGTGTGATTCTGAATTAACATAATATGAGACTAATTGTCCAAAAGAGGGAATGTGTTTTGGGGAGCATTTCATGGTGATTGGTTTGTTTATTTGTACGCTTTACCAGGTCTACTTTATCCCACAGCTGATGATGTTGGAGTGGGATACTCAAATTTAGAATGCTTGCATGAGCTTGTGTCAGAGGCACTGTGGCACAGAGGGGGGCTGGGTCAAGACCAGATTGCTCAGTTGTGAAGTCTGGACTCCACATCACAGATGAGTGACTTTGAATGAGATACTTAACTCCTACGTATCAAGACTGTTTCATCTCTAAAATGGGGTAATAGCACTACATATACCTCTGAGTTACTGTGATAGGACAGCTCCTGTTACATAATGAGTGTTCACTATCCATCAGAATACTATTAAAAGATGTAAGGGCTTTAAAAGTTGTGACAATTGTGAATATGGAGACATATACTATTCCCAAAGTCACTATGGTTAGACGTTTCTAAAATCTCTGATAGCAGATATCCAAACAGATTCAGAATCTTGAGGGTTAGGGCTGGTGGAATGGCTCAAGTGGTAGAGTGCCTGCCTAGTGAGTATGAGGCCCTGAGTTCAAACCCCAGTACCACCAAAAAAAAAAAAAGTATCCAGAATCTTGAGAGCTATGTTTAGATTTCACAAGCAAATGGTCATAGAATGGCAGCACAGTGCTCCCCAAAATCCTGTGCAGAAGTCTCACTGGAAGGATATAAGAATGGTATGCTCAGGCTGCTGCTGAGGTTGGGCGAGACACCCACTCCCTAGGCACACTGCGGCCAATGTGTGGCAGTTGAATGGCACTGCTAAAATGCCTTCAGCCTGGCAGCTTGGAGATTCTGTGACTCTCAACAGACTTTTAAAATTGAGGGCGATTTGCATTATTTTAAATTCTGTGCATAAGATTAGACTTTTGGAACTGTAAAATTTTTGCATACATTTTTATAAAATGTGAACATACTGATTTTAACTTTTTCTCAAGCTCAGCACAGCTCATGTAATGTCAGATACTCATATACTCACTAGATAACTGCTAATAAATTAGAAATCATAAGCCATTGATGGAGGAGTATACAGTCATGTAGCCAACCGTGGCCCCATAATATCATCATGGAGCTGAAAAATTCCTGTTGGCCAGTGTATTTATTGTATTTTTGCTATGCTTAGATGTTAAGATACACGAACATCACTGCATTACATTTGTCTGAAGTATTCAGTACAGTAACATGCGGTACAAGTGTAGCCTAGGAACATCAGGTACACCATACAGCCCAGATGTGTTCCAGGTTCCAGATGTGTGTATGTGCACTCTGTGATGCTTCCACAGTGACTGAATCCTTCATTAATGCAGTTCCTGGATTTTATCTGTCATTCATTAGGTGATACACAACTGTACTGTCCTGAGAAACCATTCTCATCAAATCAAAGAAGATCATTCTACCTGGGGGCACTGTGGGTAAAAGGGAATTCCAGATCAGAAAGTATTTTACCATGAAGAGGCCACGAAGTGTGGCATCCCAGCTTGGTTTTCACTTACCATGGCTGAGGGATATGGGCTGCTTCCCAGTTATACTTCCTCGCTGTAGCAATAACTCCTACCCAGCTCCTGAACAATCAGCCAAGGAAGTGCAGTGTGCAAAAGCAGCCTCCTGCTGGAGGGTTAGCAATCTAATTAATCAAAGCATTGGCTCCAGAAGATGAGATGCATGTGTAATTAGTGGCTTTGCCACTAATACCAGGGAGTAAGTGACAACAAAGAAAGCTATCCCTGAGCTTAGGAGCATATAACACTTGTTACCTCAGTGGCTTGCCAATGTTTGTTTGGAACAATTTTTCTTGCATTTCTTTTGGGTTTTATGGTCTTAAAAAAAATAATAACGTGTTTAATGATTCCATCAAGAGATCTGGAACACTTTCAAGTTTCTCAGGTCAACATGTTGCTCTGTGTCCCACCCTAGGATCTAACAAGACCCTGGACCAGAGTGCTGGAAGACCTGGCTGGAGATCTCAAATCTCTTGAGGACCACTCCATTGGTGTTCAGGCATCACCTGTCCCCAGAGGCAATAAATAACACCCTGGAAGAGGCATAAGCCTCATTAGCAGCCAGAGAAGGGCTCATCTTCTCAAGAGTCTGTGGTGATGGCCAGACTGACCAGTTGTAGGTAGCACATGTAATATAGGGGCTGCCTTTCCAGTCACCACACAGAGTTGTGATACAGAGTACAGCTTGGTCTGCCTTCTAATTTCACAGACTGTTTTTTTTTTAATTATTTAGTCTAAGGATTGAAATCATCTGAAAATAATATGAAACTAGGTCTCTGATTTCTTCTCTGCCCCTCTCATACGTTCTGTTCAACCCCTTCCCCTACCTAAAGAAAAAAACCGTTCATGGAAATGTTCTTTAAAAATATGGCTGTTTCTTTACAAAAGCCTCAAACAACAAAACTGAAGCAAGTGAGTCATAAATGGTAAATGAGAGTCTACATGACTGGGCCTTGAGTTATTTTTAATTCCATTAAAAACAGAGACCCATTTTACAAGTAACCTTCTCTTCAATGAAAAAGGGAGCAATTCTGCTGCATTCTCTGTTCCACAAAGGAGGAAGTAATAATATAAAGTTGTGATTGGCCCTGAAATCCAATTAGGTGATTTTCTTGCCCACTGCATAATCTGTGATAGTCACCTACTGAGTCCACACACATCTCAGCACTCACTGAGAAGGTGCTCTGTTTGAGGTACTGTGCTCCCATAGTGACTTCTGCTGGAGCAGGAAGGTAGAGTTCAGTGACAGCTTTTCACTTGGTATCTGGGCTTTCTTCCTAGGCTCACCCATGTCCAAGGCCCATGGCCTCAGAGTGCTGGAGCCATCATTTCTGTGCTCCAGCCTTTTCTCTGCATTTTGATGCATTTAAGCCCACTCAGTTCCTCTTCTTTTCCATTTCTTCATCCCCTCTGTTCCCTCAAAGGGAGAACCAGACCAAAGAAGCCAAGCATGATTAGCAAGACAATGTTTGTGCCTATGTGGGCACAGGAGCTCCTCGGGAACAATTAACGGCCCGCGAGCACTGAACACATGCTTCTCGTCTGCCAAATCATGCTGCCACTCAAAACACTGTGTGCTCCATGTGCTGTGTTATGTTCTATTCCTCAGGCCTCATTGGTTAGAATTCCAGTGCTGTAATCTACCCAAAGCCTTGTGGCTGTAGTCCTCCCTCATCAAAGGCTGCCTCTTCACAGCTGATTTCAGATGAATGCAGGGAGGAAGCACAGTAAGGCACTGCCTGCTGGCTGCCAAGAGAATCAGAAGTTGAATGAAATACCTTGGATATTCTAGATCTGGATCCTAGCACTCTAGTAGCATGAGGTAGATGTGACAATGGAGCAGCTGAAATGTGGAGATGTGCTACAATATTAAAAAGAATATAGGCCAGGTATGGTGGGTCATGCTTGTAATCCCAGCCACTGAGGAGGTAGAGATCCAGAGAATCGCAGTTCTAGGCCAGTGAAGGGCAGGAGGAAGTTCACAAGACCCCACTCAACCAATAAAAGCTGGGTGTATTGGCATGGGCCTGTTATCCCAGCTACTTGGGAGAGTAAATAGGAGGATTGCTATCCAGGCTGACCTGGGCATAATTGTCAATATACTTATTCAGACACTAAGCAAAAAAGTATGGAGGAATAGCTCTGTGGTACAGCTCCTGCCTAGCAAGTGCAAAGCCCTGAGTTCAAACCCAGTACTGCCAAAAAAAAATAAAGATTATAGAATATATCTCCCTAACAATTTTTGTCTTTATTTATGTGATAAAATGATATTGTGGATATATCAAGTTAAAATAAAATATGCTGCTAAATTAATTTTACTTGTTTCTTTTTATTATTTTAAATGTAGACAATTTCTCTGGGTAGTGTTCTATTTTTATTAGACAGTACTGGTCTAGAAGGGTACAGAACTGTGGGAGTCCTGACCTGGCTAGGAAGCTGGACAGAATGAACATTCCTCTTATTGAACTAAAGACGCAGCTCAAAGTGGCCTGTATTCTATCCAGCCTCAGCAACCACAAGAATGGACGAATACATGAAGACCTGAGTTTATGGGTGAGTCTGCCTGGACACAGACTTCCTGAGTTCATTAGCCATGAAAATTTGAGCGATGTATTTCTCTGGCACATAGCTAATAACGAGTCTGCTGAATGGATGAACAGCTTCACAAATGAAAGAATACGTGAGGAAAATAGGAGCCATTTAGTTCTGAGTGTTACAGCCCATCCCTAAGTTACTAGATGCCGAAGGAGTTGTGGCAATATTCTTCTTGGGACTGGAGAGAGTTAGGGCACATGGGCTTTGGCATCTCCAGGCTCCTTGTGGCCATATTCCTAGCATTCCTCCTTGGTCAATTGGTAACAACTCAGCTCCTGTGCGGCTCCAGCAGTCAGCTTTAGGTCTCTGCTCACAACCAGGTTACCCTCCCACCTCAGTTATGCTCCCTCACTCAGTGAGATGCCCCTCTCACCTTGGTTCACCTCCTGCAAGCACTTCACAGATGGCATTTCCGAAGACTATGAGACCTTTTCTGACAGGCAGGTTCTGCTCTGACTGTCTCTGGTCTCTGCCTGTGACCCCAGCAGACCTTCTGAATGGGCAGTCTCTAGCTCCTCATGGTTCTCTCAGCAGTATTGAGCTGTATCCACTTCCCTGTCAGGCCCCCAGTCATCTATGTTCCCTTGTATGTTGCCAGTTCCCTAGAAACCTAAATCTGCTTCCTGTCCCCTTCAGAGGGTGCCTGCCACCAAGCTTGTTAGCCTATAGGACATGGTTTCTTGGCTTCCTTTGCCTGGCTGCCTCTACACAAGCTCTTTTTAAGAGACTTATTGCCAAACACAGCTGAATCCTGATGGACTCAGTCACTTGTCACTCAATAATTAGAGGAAGTGGCAAATAATACCCCTCCTAGAACAGGAGCTAGTAGCCAAGGTTAAGGGGTTAGGCTGTCAGCTTCAACTCCTGAGGTCAGGGCTTTCATTACTTTGTTAGATTCTACTTCAGCCAACACCTTTAAGGGGTTCTCCAATCCTAGGATGTCTATTCTAGGGTTCTTACATGCAGAAACCTGGTGTTCCAAATAGAATGGTTCTTCCCACCAGCAAGCCTGCCCAGGGTGGTCCCACAGGATCCCCATCAACCACTACCCTACACAGAAACTGCTTCCTCTTCAGTCTCTGTTAATGGAGTATAAATTCAAGGACAGTCACTTCCAATTCATCCTCAGAGCCCCATGGTGTAGCACAGATTTGACACATGGTGAGCATCATACAGGTGCTTAATATATGATGTGACTGTTGAGCCATCTGAGGAATTCCACTTCAGAGACAAACAACACAGTGACAAATGCTAACACGGTCTGTGCCAGTGAAAACAATGAGTTTCCATCCTGTGTTCTTTCATTTGCCAAACACACTGATTACTGAAAAGCCTGGGGATTGTTTGTGATATGAAATCTAACTCACTCTTCAGTTACATATTTGAGAAGCAGACAAAATTCAGAAAAGTCCATATTAACTTTTGATATGTTAGTCAACCAATAAAAGACTTTAGTGCAGCATATTTTCTGATGGGTATAGAATGACCTTTCAGTTTAATATTTGTTTTGCACAGCTTGAGACATTATTAATTAACTTTTTGATTGAATACTACAATCCAGTTGCTTAGCATGTATTTTTGTATTTTCTGCAAGACCGACTTCCTTCACTTGCAAAGCTGAGAACACAATTGAATGATCACGGGCATCAACTTGACCAGAGAACTGGAGTGGCCCTTCCCAGTGTTGCACCCTCCTCCCTGCTAACTTCCTACCCTACTCCACACATGCATGGGGAGGAGGAAGAAACTGTGTGGGGCTGGCATTCACAAATCTGATATGTTTGAGACCATGGGACAACAGACAACATCACATTGTGAAGAAATGGTTTAACTAGATTCTAATTCCCACAGTGGATGATGGTACTGCATTAGAAGGGGCAGGCGAATTTGGAAGTGGAGGTTATCCAGCAAGCTCGGGACCAGAAGGTTTTAAGGTTTCAGATAAATTTTGGATTTTGGAATAATAGCATATACATAATTAGGTTTCTTGGGGATGGCGCCCACGTCTAAAACATTATTTGTTTGTTTCATTAGGCACTTTATACACATAGCCTGAAGGCAATTTTATACAATATTATCAATAATTTTGTGCATGTCAAGATCTCCACTTGTGGCACACTGTCAGCACGCAGAGCTTAGGAGGTTGGGTTTTGAGGCTGGGTATTCTCAACCTGTATACACTATGAGTACAGGGCAGGGGATGGGCACCCATGCTTAGGTGGGCTTACCTAGGTGGGCTCAGGGCAACCAGTGCAAATGCCCAAGCAGATGTCTCCCCTACATGGCACATCCTCAGCTCCCACAAGGCTGAGGTTGAACAAGTACCAGTTAGAGGACTTACCATCTTCACACCACCTGCCTCACAGAGGGCAGACATTGTATTTTATCTCTGCAGACTCCACCCCCATAGCAGAGCACCTGGCTCAGAGCTGCTTGAGAGCTGTTTGTTGACAACTTACAAATCCTGGGAAGTGGGCAGAAGAACGTATCCCTCTGGAATGATGGAAAACCTGAAACTCCCACTGAGTCTGCTCCATGAGTGAAGCCTTCTTGGACTCTCTTTCCTTTCCTCTGGACTTTCCTGCCGCCCCCACCCCCCTCCAACTGGACAAACTATTTGAGCCAGAGTCCATGGATATTCAAGTTCATCAGAGACCCCCCCGGTAAAAGGATTCCTGTGGCGCACATGGCTGAGAGGTTTCCCAGGCTCATGATGAAGCACAGCCAGCTCAAGGCATAGCACTGTGTGGTCATTCAGGAGCACTGACCAAAATGACAAAGACTGAACTAAATTCAATGACCCCTAGAGGGCTGGTACCCTGGAGGAAGGACAGGGTTGTGGGTGAAGAGGTTCTGCTAGCAGCAGTTGGACTTGCTCCCTTGGGGCCAGCTGGGGACCTGGGGAAGAAGAGCTCACTGGCCCCTTCTTGCTGTTTTGCTTACTCCACAGGACTTCAGTAGGGGTGGTATCAACAGCCCTCTCTTAAATGTGATACAGTGGTCTGAGAGCAACTTGGAAGAAGTTCTTGGCTGAGCAGAGCTCAATATGGATCCCAGAGTCTGCACGCTGGGACTCTGTTTTCTTCCATCCTTCAATAGTGGATCCTATGCATCCCTGTCAAAAAGGTGGAGGTAGGTGTGACACTCTGGGGGCAGGGTGTAGTCCCAATATTCCTGGAAAGACAGAATTGCCCTTTCTTTTATAAGGCAATCCTCTATGTTGCCATATATAGCATCTGAATTTCTACATAGGTCCTTGCACACAGGTCAGATTTATCTCAAAACAAGTATGCTCCAGGGTTGCTGCCTGGGACCCATGGGCTATGCTCAAAGGAGCACCAAATGCTCCAGGATGACAGTGCCTGGGCTCATAGGAGGTGAAAGGTGGCAGCCGTTCTCCCTCCACATCCCTGGTGCCTCGCCTGCCACTCATCCCTCTGGCCCAGAGAGCTACCTCCTTCCCTGGCAGTTAGCTCGGCACAGATGCTTACCCCTCATGGTGCCAAGCGCTCCCCTCATGGAGGCAGTGACATGTAATCAGACCGCTGGCGGAGTGGGGGAGTCCAAGTGGCTTCTCCACACATCTCGGGAACCACCTGTTCTTATGGGCTCAGGTGCTTGGTCTGTCCTGCAGACAGCACTTGGCATTTGAAATCCATTCTCAGAAGACTCTTCCAGCCCAGGACAACCTTAAAGCCTGGGTCTCTTGAGAGGGAGAACTTACCCAAAGCTGGGTTGTTCCTCTGTGAATTGAAATGAAGTGTTCCCTCCCTCTCAGGTGTTTAAGATCCCCTCTCCTTGTGATTATTTCATTGTTGAGACATACAAATAAGCAGCTGTGGGGCCACCTCTTCTTGCAGGAGTCCTGCATGCTCACTCTAAAGTCTGCCAGCAGAACAGCCAGACACAGAAGCATGCACAGAACATGATGCTCTCCCTCCAACCCCCGCCACGTGTTCTCTCCCACACACATGATGACCAGGAAGTGAGAGGCCAGCCCACTTCCGTGCTGCTCAGCTCTGCTGAGCCCCTCCTGCCTGTTTTCCAGATTCTCTGTGCACCCAGATCAAATATGTGTGTGTGTGTGTGTGTGTGTGTGTGTGTGTGTGTGTGTGTGTGTGTGTCCATGCATTTTGTCATGAGCTTCCCTCTTACCCATCAACCTTTCCTGTCCTCTGGACTCCTTGGCCCGGTCTCACCCGCTGCTCATTACAGGGGGCAAACTGGGCTAATGGAAAAATTATGGGCAGAACAGAAAACAAAATCATGGCTTGTCTTTATTTTTTAAAAGAAGAAATTTGTGTTCTTCATATTATATAAGACTTTAGACTTTTTTTTAATTATTAGAATTATGAAAGAAACTTATCAGTGAATTACACCAATTTTTATGAAAACTGACTAGATTTGAGTTGGATAAAACATACAAAAAACTTCATGTTCTTTGCTCACTGGTTCTGTCTCAGAAACTCAGTTCCAAGCCAAGCAAAGCCTATTCTGTTCAGTTTTTCTCTTCTAAATAGACACCACCTGACGCCAGCACGCACAGATAATGCAGCTGACCTTTCCCATTTATCAGCAGTCAAGAGAACAGAAAGAATTTAATGTTCTTTCCTCTCCCTCTCTCTCTCTCAGGAAAAATAAAAGAAAAAACCCCCAAAGCACTCCAAATATTTAAATGGCAGGAACAGGTACCAGGCACAAGTGAAAGCAGATTATGACGCACAGGGTCAGTGGAGGGCTGCACCAGCCACTGCACCACGCTGTACTCTAAGCTCCTATTTAAAAAGTGAATTCACAATGAAGACATCACCTCCCACCTGAGTGTCCTCATACAGGTGGTCACATCTTCCCAGGGTGCCCATCCTCCCCCACCCCCCAAATCTCAGCCCTGATCTTTTCTCATTCTGGGCCTAGAGAGCTTAGACTGAGCAAGCTCTTCCCTTCATGTAGTTGGTGGGTTTCTTTACGCCGCAGAGCTGACTTCCCAGGCCTGTGGAGCCATACAGAGTTATTATTTTTAGATAGGGTCTTACTTTTGTGCCTGGGACTGGCCTCAAACCATGATCTTCCTACCCCTGCTTCCTGGTTAGCCGGGACAATAGATGCACAGGACCATGACTGGCTTATTTATTGAGATGGGGTCTTGCTAACTTTTTGTTCAGTCTGGCTTCAAACTGTGATCCTCTTGATCTCTGTCTCCTGAGTAGCTGGGATGAGCCACTGCACTCAGGCTTCTGATTAGGTTTTGAAGCAAGGTCTATGACACATGAAATCCACATGCTTTACAAGTAGAATCCCATGTGGAAGCACAGAGCTGGGGGAACTACTACCAGAGCCATTCAGAGATCTGGCCAGCAGCAGAGGCCAAAGAAATTGCCTTGTGTGAAGAGGATGGTATGCTTTTAGGAGCAACAGCCTGAGAAACACACTCCTTAAATTTTAAAAGCAAACCAGGAAAAAGGAACGTTCAGAAGAACAAGGTTTACAACTCTGTTGTATTTACAGTACACACTGTGTCCAGGTGCTAATTCTATGCATTCATAATACCTTGCAAGAAAGACAGTCCACCTCATTTCCATTTAAAAATGTGTAAGAGGCTGTTGGTGGGAATGTAGACTAGTAAAACCACTCTGGAAAAAAATTTGGAGGCTACTTAAAAAGCTGCACATCGATCTACCATTTGATCCAGCAATACCACTCTTGGGGATATACCCAAAAGACTGTTACTCCAGAGGCACCTGCACATCCATGTTTATTGCGGCACTATTCACAATAGCCAAGTTATGGAAACAGCCAAGATGCCCCACCACTGACGAATGGATTAAGAAAATGTGGTATCTATACACAATGGAATTTTATGCAGCCATGAAGAAGAACAAAATGTTATCATTCGCTGGTAAATGGATGGAATTGGAGAACATCATTCTGAGTGAGGTTAGCCTGGCCCAAAAAACCAAAAATCGTATGTTCTCCCTCATATGTGGACATTAGATCAAGGGCAAACACAACAAGGGGATTGGACTATGAGCACATGATAAAAGCGAGAGCACACAAGGGAGGGGTGAGGATAGGTAAGACACCTAAAAAACTAGCTAGCATTTGTTGCCCTTAACGCAGAGAAACTAAAGCAGATACCTTAAAGCAACTGAGGCCAATAGGAAAAGGGGAACAGGTACTAGAGAAAAGGTTAGATCAAAAAGAATTAACCTAGAAGGTAACACCCACGCACAGGAAATCAATGTGAGTCAATGCCCTGTATAGCTATCCTGTATAGCTATCCTTATCTCAACCAGCAAAAACCCTTGTTCCTTCCTATTATTGCTTATACTCTCTCTACAACAAAATTAGAAATAAGGGCAAAATAGTTTCTGCTGGGTATTGAGTGGGGGGAGAGGGAAGGGGCGGAGTGGGTGGTAAGGGAGGGGGTGGGGGCAGGGGGGAGAAATGAACCAAGCCTTGTATGCACATATGAATAATAAAAGAAAAATGAAAATAAATAAATAAATAAATAAGTGTAAGAGGGACAAGAATGTGTGGGGTAAGACATCATATTAATGGAATTAATAAGCTAACCATTGTTTCATGTTTATGTGAATATAGCAAAAGATGCTGAATTTGAAAATTATAAAGTCCTATGCAACTATTTCTTAGTAAGTACTTCAAACCTATCATATCAGAAATTCAAGGGACAACTGAGGACATGGATTGAGGCTTTACCTCCTCAGCAGAGATACCCTCCCTAGTCTTCCACAGAGGGACAGTGAGATGGAAAGCTGGTGAGACCGAGCAGGGGAGCCTGGGCTGCCCTTGTCAGAAGGGAACATTGTGCTGTAATCTTAGGCCTCCTCTTCCCATGTGAAGGGATCCTCTCTGGTAAAGATATGGTAAGCCTCTTTCTCATGCAAATGGTACTTGTATGCAAACCCTGCTTTCTGCTGCTGCTGAAAATAACTGCATCTGGAATCAACAATTTTCTCTGCATGGTTACTTTCCACTGGAAGATATTGTGGAAGTGGTGTCACTAGGATGAAATTTATATTTGAGGGAGGGAATGCCCAAGGATTACCCCATCACAGGAGAACAAGACAGTAGGCCTGACACCTAAAACAACATCAAAACCCTTCTCTTAATTGTCAGCCATAGAAGGCAAGCTGCTACTATTTGTGTGTTTGTGTGGGAGGGTGGGGATTTAATAAAAAGCAGCATTAGAAAATAAAGGAATTGTAATAAAACTCCTGTTTTCAGAAGAGGGATTCAGGTGCATTGCCACCACACTCTCAAACCCTCTTGATTGTGATGGGGCATATTTAGCAACACACTGCAGAGCTGTTAAGGAACCACTTGGAAGAGACAGCATTGAGCGCAAGACTGAACAGTGGCAGAACACAAAAGCAGTGATGGGACACATGCATCTGTAATACATAAGGAACAGCAAGGTCCTGAGGCTAAGCCTCTCTAACTCCCGAATAACCTTGAAACTTTTGAAGGAATAAAACTGTCCCTCATTTTCAGTCTTCCTTCAGGCTGACATTCTCATACCACATATTCCTCAATTACAAAGAGAGGCTATTGCATCCAACTTTATTCTAACTAATCTGGGAGCAGCAAGATCATCAGAAATGTTCTGAAAGGCCACATAAAACTATTAGACACATTGGTGCAATTATGTGGGAGAATGGGGAGACAAATAGTTGTGGCCACATTCTGTATGACAGTACTGCTGGATGTCACAATGGAGTTACGCCTTATTTTGGAATACAGTCTCCGCTTGAAAACTCTGTCTATGACTTTTACATACCATAGGAGGTAACTTCTTTGTCATGGTTTCCTCTTTTTGGTTTCCATTGTTATTCAAAATGGAAGATGACAGAAGAATACAAATCCAAAGAAAATGATAAATACACTCAAGTGTATAACCAGAACAAGACAGGAGTTCCTTTATATGACCATGTATTTGGGGGGGAAAATGCCTCTTAAGATATCTCAGAGGCAATTCCATTTCAGATTTTGGACAGGAGAGGAGTCTGTCTTTCCCATCTTAGTATGTTAGTCTAACAAAGGTGGCTGTAGTTGGTTATGTCCCCACTTCTTTCGTGGTGAGAAAATTAAGTGCTATGCTAGGATAATTTGCACTCAGTGAATCTGAACCTGGTTTCTGAATTATTTTTGCATTTCTCTTTTCTTGAGTCATGGGTTAATGAACGAGGTGTCTCTAGGAGAATTTTCCCCAGGGGGAAATAGTTCGTGGGTATAGCTTATTCATTAGAATCATACTGGTCAATTTTAGGTAGGGAAATTTAAAAACCTGCTGCTTGGGTCTCAAACTGTCCTTTCTCAAGAAAACATCATTCCTTTCTGGGAGCTCCACATAACAGCACCAAGAGAAGGAGGAACAATTTAATGAACGCTTGTACCTGCTGGCTGAAACTAAGCAGCCTATTTATAAAGTGCTCTGAAATTTAAACAGAAAACTCTTACCTACTCAAGGTTCAAATGAGAGAAAGGGGGTTACAATGAAGACACAAAGGAGAAATACAAGCTGGGGAAGAAGTACATATTGGCCTGAACCAAAGACAAGAATGTGAAAGGACACACTAGGGAACCAGTGGGGAACAGATGATGGACTTCAGCAAGGTGACCTGAAGAGCTGCAGAGGCAAGATGACGTAGGTGAAGAATGTGTCAGAACATGGGCAGGATGCTCCCTTGTTCTGTTCCCAATGGCTAAAATCCAGCC
Source organism: Castor canadensis (assembly GCF_047511655.1). Classification (NCBI taxonomy): domain Eukaryota; kingdom Metazoa; phylum Chordata; class Mammalia; order Rodentia; family Castoridae; genus Castor; species Castor canadensis. The sequence goes on from NC_133389.1 coordinate 59,923,271, forward strand.
TCTTTCCCCATATCTGTCCAAGCTGGGCTCATTCCACATGGCCCAGCCTCATGTGATACTCACTACACGTCAGGTGCTGTTTTAAGCATTTTCAAGGAAGGAAAATGAGGCATGGAAAGGAATGAAACATGCCTAAGAAATTTGGGATTTAGAATGAGGCTGTCTGGCTTCAGGTCTGTGCTCCTCACTACCTTGTTACCTTGTCTCTATCAAAGTACTGAAGGATATTTATGCTATGTGGGAAAATATGAACAAACAGGAAACCAGTGGCATGGAGCTGAGGGGTGGAGGTTAAGAGAGGTGGGTGAAGTTTTAAGGGATGCTATGTTTGGGGTGGTGTTTCCCAACAGGGAAAGGGGTTCAAGTGGAGGACAAAGGACAGAGAGCAGAGTATTGAGCAGGGGTGATGGCCCAAGGAGAGAAGTGAATTCAGAAGACCTATTTTCTGGCTGGGGTCTGGGGGAGGAATGCTGTTGAAGGTCAGAGATGGACACATTACAGATGTGACTCTGATTGTGTGTGTGTCCAGGGCCGGCAACCAGGGTGCAGAGCAGTAATTGCTTCCTTTTTTGTTTCGTTTTCCCTTCCAGGTCAGGGAGTAGGTTAAGTCTCAGATGAAAAGCAAGCATCTCTCCCTGCCCCCTTGGCTGAGTGGTCTGTGCATCTGCCTGGCAGCCTCCAGTGAGTGAACCTCAAGGGAGCCCTTACAGAGCAACTGTCTCAGTGTCTGCAGGAGGCTCAGGATGGAGAAGGGTCTGACATCCCATTTGCTTCCTTCCTCCCACCTCTCTTGGCTTCCCTGGAGGGGAAGTGCTGTGAAGTGAGAAGAGGAACAAAGGGAGCACAGAGAACGGAGGGCATTCTAAAGTGGGCTTATTTCTAAAGTAGAATGCCATGCTAGGATGACCGAGTTCATGTTAATCTTAACATGTCAATCTTAACATGTCTGCACTGTACCTGCCCCCTCGCCCTGGAGCGTGGGAATGTACTTGAAAACCATGAATGGTAGCCCCATGTGGATGAGCCAAGTAGAAGCCAGCTATGTGTTACTATCTTTAGTGTCCGCCCATGATGAGCAACACAGATGAATGAAATGCCCTAGCCTCACCTTGGGTGTTAATTTCAGCTGCTGCTTCACTGTAGTTATAATAAATAAATAAATAAACATTCTCTCCTGTCTTTCCCTACATCTTCCTCACTCAGATTGTGTTTTAGGGAAAAACAATACAGAAATTACTAAAAGTAGGTTAGTAGAAGGGTGAGAAATAGAAATGAAAAAAAAAATCCTAAAAAACTCCATGATTTGGGGATTTAGCAAAGTAAACTGGCAAACTAGGCCATTCAAATCTATTACACTGATATTTTCTCTGGCAAGAGACTGCTTGCTGGATTTGCATTCAGTTTCACTTTCAGACTTAATTCCTTGTTGAAAAAACTGGAGAAAAATTTTCCATTAGCTATAAATTTTACTCAGACCCAGAGACATGGCCTAGCTAATGCATATTATAGTCAACAATTAAGCATAATCATATTAAAATATTAAAACATTGTAAACTGTTAGAAACGAGTTTTTTTTTTTTTTTTTTTACATAAAGCCACCACATGAATTACTATGGTGTCTGTCAGATCCCTAATCAAGATCAGTTTTCTCACTTGCCAGGACACGGAGAGCTATGAGCACATCAGTGCCCCGAGGGGTAGAGGGTCCCCATTATACTGCAGCATCAGCAAATACAGCCTCTAGAGACATCCTTGAATGAACACTTCTGTGGCATAAACAGCTAAACTGCAAGTCATAATAATTATTTTAAAGTAACTAAAAAACAAAATTTTAGGTTATAAAATAAAAGCCATTCTTGGATTGTGGGAAGGGCCCTGGATAATATATTCACAGTGCTGTGATATCTTCCAAATTTTTGTTGTTTTTAAAACAGAGAATGTAAATTATATTTAGCTTAAGTCAGCATTTGAATTTCAGGCATTAAAACCCTACTTTCTATAAAGTAGTTTAAAGCAATTATGCTTATAATACTTATTTGCTTAGCCAGTGCTGTCCACATATAAGACAGGGAAAGGTTAGGTTACTGGATGAAATTATCAGATGTCTTCAGTCACTAATGCCCACAGTGACAGGGCTTCAGTGTAAGCCTTGTCATATATAGGTATGTACATGCAGCTTGTACATTGCTTTGGGCTCTTTCATTTTATTTATGTATTTTTTTTGGTAAGTAACAGAGGGCGAGATCATTGGTTCTCGTCTTGCACTAGTACCATCTGTGAAGATTTTACACATGGCAGTGCTCACTGGTTCTTAACAAGTTCTCTGCCCCCAGTGTTGAGACTTGCTAGTCTAGAGCCCTGTCCCTGTCCTCCCTATCAATTTGTTCTCTTTTCTCCTCCCATTGGGGTGTTTCTGTACAAAGGCCCTGGAAGCAACCAGGAAGAGATGACTTCCACAGAATCATGTGGTGGCTTACCTCTAAGGGCTTCTAGATCCTAGCATGAGTTTCACAGGAGCCAACAGGCCCAGCGGAGAAGACACGGGGGAGGGGACCTGTGGGAAACTGGGGGCACAAGCCTCAGTTAGAGGAGAGCCCTGACTCCAGCTCATGGTGCCATGAGGAACATGGGTCCGGGGCAGCTCGGTTTTTAAGATAAGTCAGAAATGGGTTCTACATGTGAGAAATCTCTTCATTTTAAAAAGTTTGCAATGGATTAAAAATTTTTGAAAACTCTGATGGGTAGATAATCACGTGTGTGATCAAGCATGGAATACAACATGCCAGCAGACAAGTCTTGAACAAGCATAAAACCCTGCAGCTGGGTATGAAAGTACACATAGGTATATAAAGGCAATAAATGTTTGCAGAGTGCTATGTGAGGAGTGTGGAAGGGTGCTTCTTAAACACTGCAGATAAATCTGCACTGGATTACCTGTCACTCAGTTGTGCTTCCCAGAACCTAACAGTGGAACTTACATTAACAGGCCCTCCAATAAAGCTGGTTAAACGAAGGACAGTGTAGCTCCATGTACAGGACCACTGTAAAGCAAACACCACCATTCCCCACCCACCACCCTGCACCAGTGGTCCTCGGAGAACACGGAAGCCTGTCTTCTCAGTCATGCTGGGCCACACAGCTTGCCTTGCAATCTGCTCTGAGTGCTGTGGTGGTGCTGGTAGCTGATTCACGGTTCTCACAGCTCTCCAAAAATGCTGTTATTGGTCACAACCACTGACACCTCAATCGCTAAGGTTATTGGCTCCAGAAGGCAGCATCCTGCTTTTTCTTTTTTTTTTCCACTGTGCTTGGCACATAGTAGGACCTCAGAAGATGCCAGATTAGCTAGAGTGAAGAACTTGGAGAGTTCTGTGCTGGGCTGGCCCAGTGGGAGGTGGGATACCAGGGTGAGGAGACGAGGCAAGTACCGGTCTTACAGTCCAGTGGGGGCAAATACACACCATAAGTGTGTGTCTCCAGTGGGGAATCCAGAGATAGCCAGAAGATGGGAGTGAGGGCTCCATGTGTCCCTGGGAGGGGAATGGGCTGGACCCATTTGGCTGTGGGGAGCCAGGAAAGGCTACTGAGCAGGGAAGTAAGATGTTAGATTAAGATTGTCTGGGTAGGGATGCAATGGAGGTCTGCTAGAATGAAACACTGGTGATGCCTCCTGTTTGGACACTAAGGTCAGAAATGCAGGGATGTCATTGTCCCCACGGCTCCACTGTCAACTTTCCATTCCTGCTACAGAAAATCTAAAACAGCAGCTACTTATAGTGCTGCTCTTGCCCAAGTGCCTAGCTACAGATTTCTTTTACTCAAAGAACTCTATTTCTCCTTACAAGGTGATGTTCGGAGTGCCACTAACTCACGAGGGCGACCTCAGGATGCACCAAAACTGGCTTGCAGGGAAGAATGGCTTATCTTCAGGAAAATCCAGTAACTTCCCCTACAAACAAATAGAATTTAGTCACTAAGCCAGAACCATGTGTTTCCACGTGAAAAGGGGTGGAGTTAAGGGAGTGAGTGTCTTGTGCTCCTGACCCTGTCATTACTAATTTTCCTTATATGCATGGATAGCGATGGGTCACATTTATTAAATAAAAATGAGCTACAGTCAAGCTGTGAACAACATAGGCCAGAGCCCTTTCTCTTGCCAGGACAGAGATGTGTCAGAGAACCTCAGCCTTCTGGAAGGAGAAGAAGCTTATGTGCCATTGTGTCTCCTCATGAAATTAATTTCACCATTAGGAAGACACTGTGACACTGTGTCAGTTGTTTCCTGGAACAAAGCATCCCTGCCTGTTTTTCCATAATGTGCGTTTCTAGCATGGTGATTGTTTTCTCTGGCCTGAAGCACACTGTTGTGGAAAAAGAAAGCATGGGCTTTAGCACCAGAGAGATCTGGGTTCCAATTTTATAATCCATGTCAAGCTGTGTGACCCTGGGCATACTACTTATCCTCTGCCATGAAATGCCATCTCATTTTAGAAAGCAAAGATAAGCATCAGTTCTACCCATAGAGTTATTGCAAATTCTGAGCCCTGAAAGCCTGGTAGATACCTTGTGAATTCCTTTCAGACTTGAGCAAATTTTATGTGTGTGTTTTTTTTTTTTTTGCAATGAATATAGCTGACTGCCCTTCTGTTCCAGTGTTTACGAATGGTGCCTTTACATGGCTGAGGCAGTAAGTGGTGGCTGTGAAGATCAAACAAGATGCATGTGTGCACACACTGTACCTAGGGGTGTATAAACACCATTTCCTCTCTCCCAGTGTCTTCCTCTCTGACTCATCCTAGACCTCTGCTCTTCTGCTCTCTCCATCCCTGTGTGCGGCATGCTCTTTGCCTGTGCTGTTCTTTCCTCCTGGGATGCCCCAGGTCTTCTCTTGGCATGGCTGACTCTTAGGAGAGGGGATTAGATGGCCTGTATAGGTGATATTCCCTTCCCCAGCATATGCGTCATTTCCCCTCATTTTCCTTATCACAATCTGTACTTAAAAACTACACTTGAATAAGCATGTGTTTATCTGGACCCCTACTCTTGGATACCTAGCCCTTAGCCCAGTGTCTGCACACAGTGGAGAATAAATACATGTCACACAAATGAGTGGATGATACTAAATTTCTTTAGGGCAGAGTCTTATCTCTTACTCAGTCCTCAACATATATAGGGACTTGCTATTAATAGGCTCTTAATGCTCTGTTGAAGGACTTTAAATGACTCTGTGAGTCATACCACAAGTTGGTCACTTGATACCTTTTGTCTACCAGCTAGAGTTGTCCATGATATCAGCCTGTTTAATTATCCTCACACTTTTACTATTCTAGTAACAAAGCAGGGAAAGAGAAATATGACAGAGGTTATGAAAAATTCACAGCCAACAACATCAGATTTCTAAAATGAATTTAAAATGGTGAGGAATTAGATAATTCACCTTTAAAATTTCTATAATAAGATGTTAATATATGAACCTTAGCCACATTAGTTTTTGAGAAATATTTCTGGACTGTGGAATTCCACTCTGCCGTAAAATACCAGTTCATGTGAAAAAGTTGAGAATGGCTGTCTGGAGTGTAGGGCTGAATGCAACCACGCAGGTGCATCTGCACTGAGCTGGACCTCCTGGGGTTGATATCTCACTGTGCTGTTGGGGCCTTTTCCTACCCTACTCTCACCCAGGGCTTTCTACTGCAGAGTCCTGTGCACGGACTTTTATCAACAGTGCATCTAATGCTCTGCCTGGTGCTTGAGATACAACAGACAGACTCAACTTCTGACTGTGAACTCATGGCCCAGCAGGAAAGGCAGATATGGGAAGTATGAGTTGAGACAAAAGAACAGTCATAGTGTTATACACTCAGCTTGAGGGTGAGACAAGAAGGGACCACGTGAGCCATGGGATGGGATCCTTGAGTTGGGTCTTAGGCCAAGACTAAGACCATCGCTTGATGGGACTTGTGGCCTTCTGGGCACAGATATGGGGCATGGGCCATGGGTATATTTGAGGCAAGGAGAGCATGCCCATGAAGTGTGGGACATGAGGCTGCAGAGCAGGTGATGCAGATCATGCACTCCCCAGCACAGCAGGTACTGTGAACACATCCCTGAAGTGCCTGGGAATGTTATGGATTCATGCATGGACTACTCCATGGGATATAGGTTCTGAAAAAACCACTCTGGGGGTGGGGGGCAGAGGATGGGTTGGTGGAATGTGAGAGTGAGAGCAAAATGAGCATTTTAGGCAGCCAATTGTGTCGGAAAGTACTGAGGAAGGCAATGCTTGCTGGTGGCCCCAGGGCCTGTTCTGTTTACTGTGCTCGCATGGGTGTGTTTGGGGTGAGAGCCGATGAACACTGTTCTGTTTCCACACAGCATTACTTTCACGTGACCTCTCCACAGAGATCTCCGTGTCCTGAGAAGTTCTTTCCAAATGGAATGCCTTTCCAGATACATGTGGGGACAAAGGCCCCCCCATGGGGAAAACAGGCTTGGGAACACCACATTCAGATTTAGATTTCAGCCTCTACAAATTAAACTAACAAGAGTTTAAAAAGTCATGGAATTTGAAAGAGAATATGCCCACTATTTTGGGTAGTGCAACAGCTTTTGCCATGTCATCCTTTGTGTCTAAACTAAACCTGGATAAGCTTTTAGAGTGATTGTGTGTGTGTGTGTGTGTGTGTGTGTGTGTTTCCACTACCTAAGATTGGGTATAATCAGAGCTGTTAATTTACACCAAGTGAATTCGGTCATTTGTAGCTCACCAAAGAAAATTTCTCCAAGCCAGCCTTCAAGCAAAAATTTGACAAAATTATGCATTATGATAGCTATTGTACAATGTCTTTGATTATTTCAGCTTACGTAGTAAAAATGACGAAAAAGTGGAATTATTATGACAGCAATTGTTTCCTACAAGGACACAACATGAACAAATACTGTTTTATTTCCTAATAGTTTTATTAAGATAACACATGAATGGAATCTGCAACAATTCAGAAAACTTCGATATACTTTTAACTGAATAAAGTTCAAACTGGGTAAAAAATTTAAAAAAACACACATTTTGGCTAAGAAGTATTAGATTCTATCAAGTTAGTAAAATGTAACGCATGAAAAAAAATCAGTGAGTCAGAGGCACTAGGGAGTTCTGATCCTAAGTCAAATCAGCAGAGCCTGGGCCTACAACAGTGGAGGACGCTAGGTCAGCTCCTTTCATTTGCCATATCCCTTTCCCTCCTGGGACCACCTCCAGGCAGCTCTCTCTAGTTCAAAGTACTGCATGGAATCCCTTCATGAGTACCTCACGTTGTCTTTCTCCAACTCAACTGTGAGCTCTGTGGAGACTGGGCCTATGTCTTTCTTGCTTTATGCTGCATCTTCAGTGATGGGTTGACTCACACAGAAAAGGTGCTAGAAAAGACCTCTGGCATCTGTAGGATACCTTAGAAAATGCCATCCTTACTTACATTTAATGAACAATCACATGGTGCTGCATTCATTATTCTAAATTTATATATATATTTTCCAAGTATCAACTCAAAATTGTCAACCTCATTATAGGGGAAGCTTTTGAGGCAAACAGAAGTTAAGTAAGCTGCCCAAGGTTTCAAAGTTAGTAGGCAGCAGAGGTAGGATCTGAAGACAGACAGTGAAGAGCTCACTGGAGTCCCTCGCTATTCTGTCCTCTCAGAGGGAACGGGACCTTAGGGATGCTCTGGATTCAGGATCCCATCTCTAGCCAACCCTGCTCATTAACAGAGAGAGCATCATGTCCGCAAGATAAAAACTTGGACACAGTTTGTATCTTAATGTTTCCTAAAGGCCTGTATGTTAAAGGCTTGGTTGCCAACCTGGAGTACTACATTTACCAGGTGAGGCCTAGTGGGAAGAAATTAGGTCATTGGAGTATGTCCTTAAAGGAGATATTGGGATCATGGTACCTCCTCTTCCATATCACTTCCCAACCACCATGAGTGAGCAGTTTCCTTTACCAAAGTCTCCTTCCTTAATGTATTTATTGCCTTGTCACAGGTCCAAAGTGGTGGAGTCAATTGATCATGGACTGAAACTTCCCCAAAAATGAGCTAAAATAAGCCTCCCTTATTTTTCTTTTATGGTGCTGAGGCTCAAACCCAGGCCTTTGCACATGTTAGACAAGTGCTCTACCATTGAGCTACACCCCCAGCCCAAACGCTCCTCTTTTTAAGTTGGAGTATCCCAGGTGTTTTTTCACAGTGACAGGAAGTTAATTAATACAAGTCTCCACCCAAGCATAGCCAGGATGCTAGCTGAGTTTTTCTGAGTCAGAAATAAAATTGCCTCCTGAAATTTCTATCCTTTATCCCCAGTTCTGTTTTCTGGAAGAGCCTTGAAATGGTCAACCTTATGATTTAAATTTAGATGCTACACATTTAAATATCTTCATAAACATTCTACAATTAGTCAAGGATTTCCTCCTAAACTGAGATAAGCTTCCCTACCATCGGTTCTGACCTAGTGAGACTCTGTTATTATTGGAAGAGGGTGTATCTACGAATGTGATGATTTCCAAAGCGTATTTAAGGATAATTTTCAAAATGGTTGGAAAGTAGCTACACTCAGAGGCAGCTGGAGACCATGGATGCAGCTGACCCAGGAGGGCCTGTGGGTTTGATGCATGAGTCTGACAGTTCCATCTGTGCTTTCTGCAGAGGTGGCTGCACCATGCAGGGACACAGCAAGGTAAGGATGCAATCAAGGCCTTGGGAAACCCATACAGCCACGGGCTCCGCAGATTTCATTAAAGCAGAGCTTCCTTACCATCATGCAGCCCACTGCACTGTGATACTGGGCTTCAGCTTTACTGCTGTGTGGAGCAAGGCTGCAGATGCAGCCTGAGCATTTAAAAAATATGAAATTCAACATACTACAGAGAGGCTATTTTTAAAACATTATTTACAAGATGGCCTGTGGTGTTATTCAGCTTTCCATCACTGTGACAAAATATCTGAGATATTCAACTTAGAAGGAGAAAAGGTTTATTTGGGTCATGGCTTCAGAAGTTTCCATCCATGGTCATTTGGCCTCATTGCCTCTGGGCCTATGGTGGCATAGTATGTCATGGGAGAAATGCACAGCAATGGAAACTGCTCACCTCGTGGCAACCAGAAAGCAAAGAGAGAAAGAAGAGGTTGAGGTCCCCAAATTCCCTTCAAGGGCACACTCCAATTAGGCCCCTTCCTCCTACAGGTTCCACAGTGTCCCAATAGCTGGGGACCAAGCCTTTAACACATGAGCTTTTGAGGGACAGTCCAGATTTAAATTCGAGCTATAGAATCTTTCTTATATATGGATATTTTATTTGTAAAAATAAGGAAAATAAACTCAGAATTCAGCCAAGTTTGTGATAGAGTCAGCCAAGTTTGTGATAGGAGTAAGCATGTCGTCCGGTCACTTAGATGTGTGTCGCACTTTGCTCTCTCTCTCTAGGAAATTTGAATAATGTCTTCATCACGTGACTAAGGATCTCTGCTTGCACTGCTGGAGGTACTGAATTGTGCAGAAAGCTGAGGAAATGCTCATAGACAGAATCTGAAGTTGCAAAGGAAAAGAAAACATGTCCCCCACAGGCATGGTTGGCAGGGAGAATAAGGAGTGGGTCCCATGGAGTCTAATTACTGAAAAAAAATTTAATTGACACATAATAGTTGCATGTATTTATAGTGTACAATGTGAAGTATCATTATGTATAACTTGTGAAATGATCAAATCAGGACAATTAACATAACCGTCACCTCAAACATCTATCTTTTGCATGTTATGAGAAAATTTCAAATCCTCTTCTGGCTATTTTGAAATACATGATATGTTATCATTAACTCACCTACTGTGCAGCAGAACACCAGAACTCATTCTTTTATCTAACTTTGTACTCTTTGACACCTCTCCCCATTCCTCCCCCCCCTTTTCCCTTCTCTGGTAACTGTCATGCTATTCTCTGCTCTTTTTTTTTTCTTTTAGTTATTTTGCATTTTCATCTTCCATGACAGGAGGGCAGGAGATTCTTGTTAACAGGGGCCTGGGCTAAAACACCATGGGCAACAGATCTGGGACACAGGCATGCCAGGTGTCCAGCACCTTCACTGGCTCCAGCTGTCCCGGGTGTACTCTGGGGTTTCAGCCTCATGTATGTGCTCTCTGTTCCATCATCCTGATAGGGGCTAAAGAAGTTTCTCCATGGGGAAGGGCTGCGCTGTCAGGTGTGAGTTAATCAAAGTGGATATGGTGAAGCACACTGCAGAGGCTGAGAGGAAAACACCTTGAGACCAGTGATAAAGAACCCGGAAAACATCACAAAGTAAGCTAGGGACTGAGCAGCAGTGGAGGGGCAGCAGGGATAGCTCTGTGAGGGGTAAGACTAAGGGATTACCTACACAACAAATTCATGGATCCTTATGAAAAGAGTATTAACATCAATGTCAATATCATTTTCTGTGGTGGGATGCATCTTTTAAGTACAGAGACCACAAAGTTTGTTTTTCCGGAAATTAAAATATAGGAATGAGCTTCTTCCGCAAAAGAAAAATAAGAAAACCAAATAAAACCACAGATACAAAACAGCCACAGAGAAAGCATGGTACAGTTTTTGCTCAGTTGGCCGCCCTGATTCAATTTTCAGCCTATCTTGATTGCTCCAATCCCTCTCAGCCCCAAATCCTTATCTCATCAGAGGCTAGGTCTGGGTGATGCTGTGTCCTATTTGGAACTGTGAAATGTAAACCAGGTAAAGAGACACTGTTCAGCAGGATTATTGTAAGGTGGGGAGGGGACTGCTGCCATAAGAAAGGGGCTTTTGGGACAGGAAGAAGAAGCATCAGCCATCTCTAAGCAGCTCAGAATGTTCTACCCTGTGGGCAGCTTGTTTTCCTGGAGAGGTTCTTTGCTAACTCAGCTGAGGCTTGGCCATAGGAGAGGGCTCTGGGGAAGGAGAGGAACTTAAGCAAAGGCTGCATAACAAGCATGTTGTTCCCACTGGGCCAAAGAGTTGAGTCAGCCATTTATGAGGCAGAGAAAGGGAATTTGGAATGTATAGTCTAGCCCTGTTCCAGGTACTGCAGGGGCTATCACAAGTCTTCTGTAAGTCACATGGGAGAGGGGCTTCTTTGCAGTAAGCTGTTTCTAGAATAAAGGTATGAGAGGACTACTTAACCTTTCTTGTTCCTCAGTTTTGCAGGGTCACGTAAAAGCCAACATTGTCCCATCTTCTCTGTCCTTATGCAAGTATCCTACATAGGTGCCACTCACAGAAGCCTTTGATGACCTCAGCTTTAGGATCCTTTATTTCCAAATCTACTTCAACCTGTACAAATATTACGATGTCATTATCCTCAAAAAATCAAAGGAAAATTAAATGACAAGAAAACCAACCACATACTGAATTAAAATGATTCCCAAAATCTCTCCCATGAACAACAGGACAAAAGTATACTCCTGAGAATGGAGGCTAAGGCCCTGATTCTCACAGCCCATTGCTGCCTCAGTCCAGCTCTTTCTGCCATATGTCCTGTACTATAGTGAAGATGGACAGTTATGCTGCCCTGAAAATGCCTACACCACTCTACTGTTGTGCTTTTGATCCTCAACTTACCTACTAGATATTGCTTGACTTGTTTTTGTTGAGCTATCACTCACTGTTTAGGGCCCAGTTTAAACGCTGCTTTCTCCTGAGTGTGTCTTTGAAGCCCATGAGAGTGAATCTGTTGCCCTCTAGCAAACATTTTGATTTGTAGCTGCAGCAGCATTTGCCCTACACCAGCTTGTACCTGGAATCATGTTTCCATTAAGGAGAGCAGGGGCTACTTCTCCCTAGCATGCCCTACAGTCCTCACAGAGCATGCATGCTTCATAAAGACATTAAGAATAGAAGGAAAGAAAAGAACACGTGGTTCCATTACTCTCATTTAGAATATGCTCATCAGTAAGGAAACTGCCACCAGCATTTCCCCTCATCCTCCTGGAATAGTACAAAAATAACAAAGAAAGAAAGAAAAGCCCACACATTCTATTTCAGGTGGCCTGTATCTCCTAGATTCCAATATATCTGCAAGAGGGGCCAGAAGCAGCTGTGACTGGCCAGTAGTGTGCAGTGGTAGCAGATCTCTGGAAGTGCTCAGCTCCAGAAAGCAGAGGCATGTTCCTAGCCAGATCCTAGGCACATCAGGACCTTGGATGAGCAGGGCTAGTGGAAGAAGCCCCACTGGATTCTACTTGGTTCAGAGAGTTGAAGGAGCTGGTGGGGGCTGAACAAAGAGTAATTTAGATGAGCAGCATTAGCAGGGAACACTTTGACTCCATGTCAGGAAAGAGAGAAAGGTTTCAGTGTGAAGCCTGCCTCTCAATCCCTGACAGTCCAGCAATCTAATCCATCCTATGTGTGACCCAAAAAACGGAAAGGATGAAGGAAAGTAAAGAAACTGGTGTGATTTTGTTATAAATATGCAACAGAAAAAATGTAGATGAGGGCTGGGGATGCAGCTCAGTGGTAGAATTCTTGCCTAGCCATGCACATGGCTCTAGGTTCAATCCCCAGCAGTGCAAGAAAACAAAACAAACAAAATATATGGATAAGACTAACAGAATCATATATTGAACAGGCACACAGGAAGAATGTTGCTATTGAGGAAATGAGAGGAGTAATCACACACCAGGCATTTAGCAACACAAAATAAAGCTTACCACAGCTTTTTGTGAATGAACACAAAGTTTAAGATGTGATAATTAAAGGAAGAGATAGCAAGTCAACAGAAGATGCAGAATACAAGAGAGTCGGCAAAAAATCAAACCATTGCAGGAATGAAGATGGACTGGAAGGGGCAGAAAGGGAGAATACACCTTGTATAATCTAGAATAAAGGACAGAAGGGCAAGAATGGGAAACACCACAAAATGAAATGAAAAAGAATTAAAAATTTTTTACAGATGGAAAACCAGCAAATACATGGCTTTTTAAGGAAAAGTCAAACAACCATGAAACAGAACACACACACACACACACACACACACACACACACACACACACACACACACAAAAGAAAATCCTTTCCTGAATCTGCATGCTTGAACATGCTTGAATTGACAGTACAACCTCCTTTTTTGCAGATTTATTATTTATGGTTTTAATCAAGTGTGGTCAAAAACAAATAAATAAAAATGATCAAAAGAAATTTCAGAAACAAAAATTTCAAGTTCCTGTGTGTGCATTACATAGCTCAGTGGATGCAATTAGCTCTAGGCAGTCCTGTGTTATCGTCACCTGTCTTTAGTGACAGGTGCGCAGAACCATGGGAAAAAGAATCCATGCACAGTTTTCAACAGCAGGCTCCTTTGAACCATAGGATACCATGCATGGCAAGTGCCACAGGTGAGTCAGAATTCAGTGACAAGCCCTAGCTTCGTACAGTTACTGGAGAACTTCAGTTCTCTTCTCCTTGATCTTTCCTGGGACTAAGAACAGAGTTTCCATGTTCTCTTACATGAGCTGGCTCTGGACTGAAGAATCACAGGACAGTTAGTTCCTTAAGACATTTCTTATTCAGAATTTAAAAATGTACTTCAGTCCTCCATTACCCTTCGTATATTTGTCTCTCTAGAACAAATGTTTGCCTTTTTTTAGCCTTGTCATACTTTCCTTGATTCTTTTAAATTCTAGCTATAACCTGTTATTCAACAGGTATTTTTAAAATTTTTTTTGAAGATGGTAAATTGAAAGTAATACATTTCGATTAAGAAGCCTTTAGTCTCTCATTCTTTGTAAGACAGGCATTAAAATTTAAAAGCCAGACATGGAATAAGAAGTGCTAATGAAAATGTCGCCAATGTAACAAGAGGTACAGGGTGTGAAGGGTGGAGCAGCTCTGGTATGGAGATGTTTCATGCCTGTAAAATGTCCTCCAACTTTCACATGTAAAAACTGTGATTCACTGTGAACAGTGAGGCCTCAAGTCATTAAAACAAGTGAAACACAGCCGAGCAAGTCCACTTGGAAAGTGGCTAAGGGAAGCTGTGTGCATGGTTTCTCCAGCCAGTCACCACGTGGGGAGTCAGCACCGGGCCTGCTCACTAAGACAGATCTGGTTTCAATCTGTGTTTCTTCAATTTTTATCAGTGTTGGCCTAGATTTCCAAAGCTGAGCTGAAATGGAAATACTCTTTCCCTCCCTTTAACCAATCTGTCTTCTTTTATTTACATAATGTAACATCTTTTTCCCTCAAGAATTCTAAGTTTTTTTATGAAGGCAAAATGGAAATAGATAAATGGAAAATTTCTTCTTCACAAAGTGAAACATAAGATCTTTCCATTGGATCTATATCCAACTAGGCCTCGCGACCATGACTAAATTCAGTAACATTTAGTAATGAAGCGAAGCCATAAGGCAACAAACCAGAATCACATTTCACTTGTCAAATGACTAAATGGCTTCCCCCCAAAAAACAGAATGAGGAGCTATTTCTGCCAACCTGCTAAATATTATTTCCTATTTCAAAGTGAGGATATCAGCTTGGATAATTACTTTGCTACCTACCAGCAGGGGGAGGGTTTACAATTATGCAGACTCTGCTGGTACTGCGGTCGATGGAATAATTGATCAACTTACGGTGCCCTATTGAGGTAACGGAAAAACACATTACTAGTAAGAAATGATTTCTAAAGAAGACTTAATTGGTATTTCTAATGTTGGCTGAAAACACACAAGACAAGCTAAAGTGACATGTGACAAGACCTTGTTTCATCTGTCAGCCATGACAGCAATTTTGTAAAAGATCATCTTAAAATAATTGCAGCACTTCCTCATGAGGTCAAAGTTTCTGCAGACAGATACCAGACAGAGATGGCTGTATAGACTTCAAGGGAAAATTAGGAGAGGGGACAGGTGACAAGCTCAGTGTGTAGTCTGGGTCTGATGGTAGGTATTCTGGCTTCTCCACATCTGGATTCTTACTCTCTCGTCCTAACATTTCCTGGTCTCCAAGGCTGTTTGCTTCTCTCAACCTATGCAAAGTGAACTGCTCCCGGCCCCCATGTACCCTTTTGCAGACAGCCACATATGGACACTATTTGGGCACCCTGTCTGACCTCCTCCACCTGACTTCAGTGAGCAAGTGCCCATATAGCCTGGTGGAAAGGCTGAGGCTTTAGGAATACACCTGACCTCTGAGATACTGAGGACAAAGGCCAATCTGTGGCCTCTTCCCTCAGTTTCTTGTTGTGATAACAAATAAAAAGTTTGAAGCAATGGAACTTTTAGCTGATAGTTTTTTAAAGGTATTTTTTTTCTTTTGATGGTAATGGGGTTTGAACTCAGGGTCTTAGGTAAGCACTCTAACACCTGAGTCATGCCTTCGTACCCAAAGGTGTATTTTTAAGTAAAGACAACCCGTCCTCACTAAAACAATGGCCTGGCTGCTTTTTTAAAATCCACTAGAGTAAAAGTGATTTCTGTATAGAAACCTTTTCTCCTTTTTTTTTTTTTTTTAAAAAAACAAAACAAGTTCTCCTTATAGATAGAATTTGTAATAGCTACCCAAACATGGACTGCTGGACTGTAAAGACAGTGGAGGGGCATTGCAGGAGTTGGTTCAGGTACCAGCACCATAGACCAGCATAACTAACATCCATAACTGAGATGCAGACTGCCAGTGGGACAGAAAAACGGCATTACAATCGTAAATCAGTAAGGAGGGCAGCTATCCTGAAGGGCTTATGCAAGGTGCACAAGGACACAGGGAAATGTCACGTTATGTTGGCCTGGTGATGAACTCAAGATCAAGGAGAAGTACTAGAAAACCTCAAGAAACAAGGCAAGCTGCCACAAATGTGATAAGAATTTCAGCTTTCAAATCTGTTGTAGAGAAGAGATTTTGAAAACATACACAAGCATATAATTTTAATGTCAGTGTGTTAGTCAGTTTTTTGTTACTATAACAAAATACGCAAGGTAGGCTACTTTGTAAAGAAAGGGGATTTATTGTGCTCACAGTTTTAGAAGCTGGAAGTTCAAACAGCATGGCACAGCTTCTGTTGGGGTGGTCCTTGAATGTACTGTGCCATAGCTGAGTACATACACATTTTCACCTTAAACTGTGTCAGAATCTGTGGGAACCTGTGTAGTTTCTCATAGGTCTGTATCCTTTAAGGAATATGCAGCTCCTTTATTCTCAGGGCAAGCTTGTCCCTCATGGTCCACCTTCGGTCAGTGTTCCTGGCACCTCTCTCTCCTCTTCTGTCCAACAATCTGACTCTGTATATGTCCTCTAGACTGGGCTTCCTTGTCCTGGCCTGGTACACAGTGACCATGTGACTCACTTACATGCACACTCACTGTCTTAAAGGGAACCAAACCCATTACCTGTGGTCACCCCCCAGTGACCTAGCTTTGCAGGTTCAGTGCTGAGGCCAGCAGAAACGTCCTAGTTTGGGCTGACTTCCAGTGAAGGCCTAGAGGCAGGCTCTGGCAGTGAAGCCTGCCCACTGGCCTTGTGAGCTCTTGTAGGCAGGAAGATCACCATGAAGGGGAAATTTAATTGCTCCTTTTCTGTGCCAGCCTCCTCTCCTCCCAAGTTTGCTCCAGTATCCTGCTCTTCTCCCAACTTTTCAGCTACACTTGGCTGGAACACCAGTCTTGTGCTGACTCAGAGTGAAATATTTTGTCTCCTTCCCTTTTCCACAATGTTGAGAATTTGTTTTCTTCTGATCCTTAAACTTCCAAGAAATGAACAGCTTTCTGGTCAGGGTCTCAACAATCTTTTCACTCTGTTTCTATCCTTGGCAGGTCTGGCCCATGTAAATAATGGCTGCTCCTCATTATCCTCAGCCCCTCCACCCCACAATGGGTCGAATGTCCCTGCCACGTGCTCTTGCAGTGTCACCTAAGCCTGTCTTGAGATTCCAATTTCACACAATTTTCCATGGTTTTTATGAGTCTGCCTCTTCCACTGAATGTACACAAGACAGACATAGTCCCCACTTTTGTCAACATTCTCAGGGCCTGACACATAACTAGAAGTATTTGCTGAATGACTGAGTGAAAGAATTGATCTGATGTTTGTCCTTTTCTTTTAACATGCTTTCATGACCATTTCTTCTTTTCCCAAGGCTTTCTTGGTGGAGAGAAGGTTGCTCAGTTTTCTAGGGAACAGTGGAGGACTGGCAGCCTCGGCAAATGGGCTGTGGAGGTCAAAAGTCCTACATGACTTTTAGCCAGAGATTTTGTTATGCTGAACCTTGATTTTCTCTTTAGTAAATGAAGTTCAATACATTTTGCTCCTTCTGCCTCATATGGGGCTGTCAGTGTGATAAAAACTGGTTTTTTACAGATAATGGTGACACAAGTGCAATGCGTTTTTAAGAGACTTCAATCGTCTCTTACAATTTCACCTATCATCGATACATTCTCTAGAACTGTTCCTTCTTTTTAAAAGAAGACTTCTTTCCAAAGAAGCTGGGAGCAGATCGTCCATCTACCCATCCATCCATCCATCCATCATCCTCCAGGCAGACTATTATTAAGCATACAACTGCACAAGCCACTTCACTATTATGACATGGTAAGGTCCAAGAGTGGATAAGTAGAGGTTGCTCTGGTGGTAGAGAAAAGAGTATCCTGCTCAGATCACAGGGTCAGAGAAGGCTACTGGGTGGGGAAGTACAGTTCACACTGGGATCTAAATCTAAATTAGCAGGAGTTGATCAGCTTGTGACAGCAGGAGTGGTGGGAGGAGTGGCAGCATCAGTAGAGACCTGGAGGTGAGAGGAGAATGGAGGATTCTAGCAAAAGAGGAGTCTTGAGGCTAGAGCTTAGAGTGGATGAAAACCTAGAAGGGAACAGATGAGGGAAGGTTTTGTTAAGAAGACTTGACTTTATCCTAAGCAAAACGGGAAGAGATTCAAGCAGATACATGACATGATTACATTTGACTTCCAAAGATATCACTTTCGCTTATAGGATTAAATAGTGCAAAGGTAGAAACAGGAAGAACAACATGACTGGTCCTTGTAGTGATCAGGTGAGAAATTACAGAGCTAAGACCTCAGTAGTCCCTGTAGGAATGGAAAGGTGCAGATGGACAGCAAAGGCAATAAGCAGAATTCTTTCAGGAGAAAGAAAAGGGCTGGAGACAGAGGCTGACTTGAAGTGTTGAGCATCACATTGCTCACTGACGTCATGGGGTATGAGCTATCCCCCAGAGGGAATGTGGAAAGGGAGGAAGTGAGCTTTGGAGGAAGGAGAGGGCTCCAAGTAACTCAACTTTAAGAAGTCCAAGAATGAGGGTTGGAAATGTGAGAGGGGAGCCAGAAAACATGGTGCCTGTGAAGCTTCCAGGAGAGGGTAGTCAACCACATTCAGAGCTTCCCATAGCTAAGACCTGAATACAAATGTCCTTTACATCACTGTGCCAAAAATATGGAACTTGGATTTATACATCTCAGAAGAGACGTGGAGCAGGGCCACCCTTAATTCCATTTTAACACTGTGTCCTCTGGAGTTTTTGTTGATTACATCAGTCAGAAGTAACCACCTTCTCCAAATGTTTATTAAGCCCCTACTCTCTGCATTGGGTACTGGTAATTTAAAAAGACAAAAAGACAAAAAGACAGTAGTCACAAGGCATACACTCCCCCACGCACACCCCAGGAGATGCTTGAAACCCTGTACTTGTATATAGTACTAGTTCTTCTATACATATCTATGGTAAAATATAATTTATAAATTAGGCAGAGTAAGAGATCAATAATAATTAATAATAAAACAGGATATTGTTAAGAATTATTTGAACACAAGCCACTCTATTGCTGTAACAGCTGATATGATAACCAAGGTGGCCACACTGGACAGAGTGATGACTCATGTAAATTAGGTGAGCAGGGCGGTATGCACTTTCATCATGCTACTCAGAACTATGCACAATTTAAAACTTATGAGTTATTCATTTCAGGAAATTTCCATTTAAGATTTTCAGATCACAGTTGACCACAGGTAACTAAAACCACAGAAAGCAAAACCATGGTAAGGGGGACTAACGGGTTCTAGAGAGGAAAGAGCATACATAAATAAACTAGGACTCAGAGCAATCTTTCCCAAGTGTGCTGGACTGTCAAAGAAGATAAGCACCTGTCTGAGGTGGTCAGGGCCAGCTCCACTTAGCAGGATGGGGAACAGCTTGGAAGAACAGAGTGAGGGAGGACTCCAGGTAGAGCAAGCCCAGCATTCAGAGGTATGAGAGGGAGTGAACAAATGCAGCTTAAATGAAAATGGGTAGGCCTGGTGGCGGTCAGAAGCATGTCTCAGAAAGAGACCGTGTGAGAGGTGCAGCCCTGCAGCAGCCCCAGATAAAAAAGTCTACTCTTGATATTGGCACTGACTCATGGAGCAGCAGCTGTGGAATTCTGTTTACTTTTTCTGGGTTTTGCACTGTAATTTTAAATTATAAATACATGTTATGTCACTAAACACTACTGTCTGTTCTGTATATTTTCTGAATTGTGCCAGACACTGAATCAAGGGCACAAAACTAAAGATAGCATGTTTCCTGCCTTTGAAGACTGCCAGTTATATGAGGGGACTGCACCCTGATAGCAGCCCATAAGACCCTGTAGGCTGCACACTAGTGGCATGAAGAGGAAAAGAGCAGTAAATTCTGAGTATTGAAACTGCAAAACGCTGAGCAGAAGAAAACTTAAGTGGTAGATGGCCGCTATTTGCCTCAGAGTGGACTGAAAAGTTAATTAAAATATGCTCCGTCCCCAACCCCATTGCCACTCCACTGAACCTTTGGGACAGAGAATACTGGGAACTGGACTTTTTCAGGTGTTCCAGGGTTTTTCTTACTCATGTTAAAGTTGATTTTTGCCAGTATCTTAAGAGATGCCTAGGATTCCAGTAGATAGAAAAGTAATGGATACAGAGGCAATGCCATGAAAATGTAGACTGGTAGATGACTGACAGTGGAATTCTGGATGCAGAGAGGAAGCTAGAAAGTCAGGTTGAGGTTGGCTGGGTTATCCTTGAGTGACAACCACAAGACAGTGATTCCCATCGTAGCGCTGCATTTCCAAATCACTGTGGAAGTGTGTATTCTCCTTCTAGAATTTCATAATTATAGTTTCTTAGGCAGGGCTTGAGCATGTGCCCTGAAGAAAAGGCTGCATAGTAATTCTGCTGCAGAATTACTACACAGCCAAGCACCACTGAGCAGGTTAGTACCACGGGAGGGTATGAGGTCAGGGTCACACCACGGCCCTTGTGATGCACACTGAAAGTAAAATTTAAGTGTTGATGCAAAATGCTGGTAAGTCATTTTGTCACTGATGACTTACTGAAGATGTCAGTGACGCCTACTATATCCATAAACAAGAGTGCCTTCAAGAATCCATCTTCTCCCCATTCCATATTCTGAAGGCCAAATGGAACTTTTTTCTTTCTGGAAACATACCATTTCTGAGTATTTGAACAGAAGCATTAATTCTTAGATAACTGGTAATCTTTTTGGGAATATCAAACTGACATACGCCTGTGCTCCACAAGAGTTAAGGTTAGGAAAAAATCTGAGAGCAAAGATTTTGATTAGCACAATATTAAAGAGAGACAGCAGCTCAAATTCCAGCAAAGTTGCCTAAAGGAATGCAAGTTAATGATATAACATTATCACTGGCAACTCGGACTAACTGAAACCAACTTGCTGGCATAATGAAAGTGATGTATGTCATAACTATTACCTATAACTTTTGATAAGAATTATATTCAGAGCATATGTTTTCAATTAAAAATATTTCTGCTATTGCACAGGCAGGCACAGATTTTACACTTTCAAAGTATACCTCCCTATCTGTAGCAGGCTGGAAAGGATGAAGTCCAGGGAGGAAACTGATTATGTAAGATTACATAGGATCAATATTGTGGATTAATAGATGATCTGGGGCTAGTAAATTACTGTAAATACCAAGGCAACAGAGAAAATAATTCCCTCAGGCTGGAGAAAAGGAAATTTTCTAATATACAGGTTGTCTCCTGGGTTCTCAATAGTTCATTCCTGTTTAATGGAGACAAGTGACCAATTATACTATTAGACTATAGTTTAAAGAGACTTCTCTCATTTGTGATTCAGATAGAACTTTGGAAAGTCATCAGTCATAATAAGACTGAGTGGGATTACCCAGAGACTGATAAGAGTAGAGAGCTTCATTTAATGTCAGATACAGAAAGAGGAGGCAGTGAAGGAAGAGGAGAGGCCACAGAGAAGAAATCCTTGGAGAAGATGATGCCGAGGAAGCCAAAGGGAAGACTTTTAGACAGTGGGAAGGCCAAACTCTCTTCCATAGTCAAGGGAGGCCTGAAAAGGCTCCATACGGATTGTGCAGTGAGGGATCAGTAGTCAGTGAGAGCAGTGCCAGGTCATAAGGACAGTGGGTACTGGCCTTCTGGGGGCTAAAGCCTTGGGGATGGAGCTCACTACTGGAAAACACACGTCTTGAGCCCAGGTCTCCTATGAAGTTCAGAGTGTGGACTTTTTTTCAGTGTTATTTCCATGTAGCTGTGGGAGAGGCTCTAATGGGCATGTCTACAGTGTAGAATCAGGCTTGATGCAGAAATTCAGAAAGGAACAATGGAGAAATGGGCAGAGTTAGGAGCATGACTCACTTCTTCTCAAAGATGCTCTGTGGGAAAGCACCATGGTACACAGTGCCATTCTGTTTGTCACCTGCAACAGGAACTACTCTCCGGTGGGGAACCTGTCTTTCATGGCACTTCCTGCATGGAAGTGACTAAGCAGCAGTCTTCAGATTGTCTGTGAAAGTGAAGCAAAGCTATCTCACAGCATACCTTTGTTTTCTTTCTCTCCATATGTGTGTTTTTCTCTCTCTTTCTGTGTCTCACTCTCTATGTGTTTCTCTCTCTTTCTCTATTTCTCCCTCTAGGTGTTTCGTGTTTCTCTCTGTGTTTCACTCTCTCTCTGTTTTTCTGGCAGTACTAGGCTTTTAACTCAGAGCCTCATGCCTGCTAGACAGGCACTCAATCACTTGATCTGTGCTCCTGGGCCTTTTTGGTTTAGGTGCTTTTCAGATAGGGTCTCATGCTTTTGCCCATGGCTGGCCTTCGATCTCCGCTTCCCTGGCAGTTGGGATAACAAATGCCACCATGCCCAGCTTGATTTTGTCTCTCTAATTTTTTTCCCTGGCTGTATTAGAGCTGTGAGCCACCATGGCCAACCAGTAAGATTTGTTTCTCAACCACCTTTGCTGGCTCCTTCTTCCCTCCTGGTCTCTGCTTCTTGGCTCTCT
This sequence comes from Castor canadensis, assembly GCF_047511655.1. NCBI lineage: Eukaryota > Metazoa > Chordata > Mammalia > Rodentia > Castoridae > Castor > Castor canadensis. Next base: position 59,945,587 of record NC_133389.1, read on the forward strand.
TTTCTAGCATTACATACTCTTCTAGCCATTCTCTTTATGCCTGCTTCCCTCCTTCCACAAAGACCTACTAGGTACCTACTCAAAGCCCACTGTGATAGTGATATTGCCCACAGTCATTTACCACTCTTTTTATAAATCCCAAATGTCCATCTACCTCTCAGCTGTACCTGCTAAGCCCCTGATCCAATTTCTATCAGAAATTTTTTTTTCTATGAAAATCTAAAGTTCAGCTTCTCCTAGACTGGTCTTATTATTTTCACTGTAAAACCTATTCTCATCAGGTGTTTCCTACTTTTGGTTTATAACATCAGCATACATTTGGCTGCTAGGCTCCCAAAGTCATGTGTAATGCTCTCTTTCTCTAGCTCACATTAAGCTGGCAACTCAAGTCCTTTAATTCTTCATCTGCATTATCTATGGAGTTGTTTTTCCATTTCCACTACCACTGCCCTCTGTCAAACCTTCCTTTTCAAGAAGCTCCACCATGCACTCTTATTTCTAGTCTGGCTCTTACCCATTACTTCCTCCATGATGCTACTGAACTCATTTTTTTTCAGAAACACAAATCTGACCGTGTTTCTTCTGCACAAGTGTGTCAATTTCTAATGCTCTGCTACTGTGGTGGATTATAGCTGATGCTCTAATTTAGCACTGCTCAAAAGATCTTTAAAAACTAGTCTTTAGGGCTTCATTATCAACTCTGTGCCAGGCATTGTGCAACCTAATTTATATGAATTATCACCCGTAATCCTAACAACATTTCTGGGAAAGGTACTTTTGTTGTTTTGCAAAAATTGCACAAAGAGATTTAAGAAATTTGGCCTAGGGTCATCTGGCTACAAGTAAGCCAGGAGTAGCAACCAAGAGTTGATATATTTCAAAATGTTTTAGTTTTTCACTTTTATATATTACCAAGATTACTGAACACATACTCATATCTTCTGTACAAGAGAGAGGCACTGCTACTAATTCTCAGGAGGTAGTTAACACTGCTGACTCTTTGTTTGGTCTGACTCTTGCTATCCTGACTTTCTATCTTTAGGACCCTGAGCAAAATTGTTAATTCCCCTGCCTCTAATTACTCACTGGATACTATGGGAATAGTGAGTATTGATGCAAAGCCTTTAGGATGGAGTGCCTGGCAGGTGGTCAGGGTTCAATACGGTGAGCTTACTACTCCCTGGGCTTTGCTTTCCTGTTCATTTCTAGTAAAGGTGTGGCTATACTAAGAATTTGAAAGACATCATTTATTGTGGCTAGACATACTGACTTCTGTGGGAGATGATATACTGGGAACAGCTGCTCTCATTAGCTAGGGGATGACAAAAAAAACTGGAAAAGATGAGAAAAGTGAAAGATTATCTTTGCATCTGAGTGCACTGATTCAAGATATGTGGGAAGATAAAAGAAAGCTCTACTTCTATAGTCCTTAATGCTTGAATGGAAAAGAGCAAAGGCTGACAGAAAGGGAGTCAGCTTCTTTTTCCTAACTAGAATGGAAAAGGTACCAGTGGAAAATGGAGAAATAACTGGTAGAATTCAGCAGTAAATCTAGCTGGTACTGGTACTGGGCTTTTCTTTGTTGAAGATTCCTTATTACTGTTAAATCTCATTATCGTTATAGACCTTTCTAAGTTGTTTATATACTCTTGGTTCAATTTTGGTGGGGCATACATGTCAAGGAATTCATCAATTTTTTTCTTGATTTTACAGTTTGGTGGGATTGGCTTATTTTTCTTAGGCTGTTTATTTGAGAGCTCTGATTTTCTCAGAGAATCATGGCTATAAACTTTACTCTTAGCACTACTGTCTTTTGCTGTGTTCCACAGCTTCTAGTAGGTTGCATTTTTATTTGAAATTTCATTTGAAATGTTTCACAGAAAAATGTCTATGAAAATTTTCATAGAAATTTAAAAACTTTCTTTCTGAATTTCAACAACCCACTGATCATTCAAAACTGTTTTTCACTGGCAGTATCAGGATACCTGACTTCAAACCATATTACAGAGCCATAGTAACAGAAAGAGCATGGTGCTGGCACCAAAACAGACACATAGACCACTGGAATAGAAGGCCCAGAAATAAGCTCACAGTTACAGCCAGCTGATTTTTGACAAAGGTGACAAGAACATATGTTGGAGAAAAGACAGCCTGTTCAACAAATGGTACACGGAAAACAGGATATCCATGGGTCGAAGATTGAAATTAGATCCCTATCTTTCACCCTATACTAAACTCAATTCAAAGTGGATCAAAGACTTAACGTAAAACCTGAAACTTTGAAACTACTATAGGGAAAACACTAGAAGATAGTGGCATAGAAGTACGAATTGCTAATAAACACACAAAGAAATGCTCAGCATCTCTTGCCACAAAGAAAATGGCAAACTAGAAGACATTGAGATTTCATCTGGATCCAGAATGGCTATCAACAATGATTCAAACAACATGGCCGGGTGCAGTCTGAGGTCATTCCAGGCATAAAGTTTGTGAGATTCCCATCTCAACCAATGGCTGGAGATAGTGGCAGATGTCTATCACCCCAGCTAAACAGGAAAGCACAAATAGGAGGGTCATGGCCCAGGCTGGCCTCGGCCTAAAGAAAGACCTATCTCAAAAATAGCCAATGCAAAAAGGGCTGACAGAGTGGCTCAAGTTCAACCCCCAGTACTGAAAAAAAAAAAAATTCAAACAAATGTTGGTAAGGATGTGGGGAAAAGACATCCTATACACTTTTGGTGGGAATGTATATTAGCACAGCCACTATGGAAAGTAGTATAGAGGTTCCTCAGAAACACAACCACATGGCTCAGCAATACTGTTCTTGGGCATAGATCTGAAGGAGTGAAAGTCAGGGTACACTGGAGACGCCTGAACACCCATGTTTATTTCTGCACTTTTCACAATAGCCAAGTTTTGTAGTTAGTCTAGATGCCTTTCAACTGATGAATGGGTAAATAAAATTATATGTATCTGCACACACAGTGCAGTATTATTCAGTCATAAAGAAGAATGAAGTATGGCACTTGCAGGAAAACGGATGAAAATGGAGATCAAGAGGTTAAGGGAAGAAGTCTCTGTGGAGTTTGTACCTGATACACACACATATTCAAAACCAAGACTACAGTCAAGGGACTCTTAGGGGTGATGAGGAGTGGGGAGAGAGGGGAAGATTCTGATGGGAGAACAGTGCTGAAATACACTGTGTATGAAGGCAGCACAAGGCAACCCACTAAAAGCTGTTGGAAAACAGGGAAGGAAATGGAATAAAAAAGGGCAGTAGAAGGAGTTACTCTAATTAATAAGCAATATATGCATGTGTGAAACAGCATGGCATAACTGCTTTGTATAATTAATACACACTAATAAAAAGAGAAAGAAAAAATGGGTTGGTTTTCTGTGGAAAAATTGGCTTTTTAGGAAATGAATCAAGATCCACTAATTCGGCATGCTATAAGGATTTATTAAGCACCACTGTTTGCAGAGCACCATTCACAACACTGTGGGAAATACTTAAAGTGGGGGTGGCAGGAATTGTAGACCAATAAATCATATCACTGAGTCTTCCTCAGTCACGCTGGAGAGAGTACTGAGGGGGAGAACTGAAGTTGGAGAAATTACATAATTTGCTCAAGTCTGTGCAGTTTCTAAGTGGCACATTTACCACTGGAACCCAGCACACTTTGTGCTGTAATACAATGCAAATCCAGTTACCATGCTGCTTCCATGTTAGTACTCTCACCTGAAAACGTGCCCACTTTGGCTGGTTCTCCTCACGTTTCCCACTGTGTAAGTGTGGCAGAGTCACATACTGTCACATCAGGATTAAAAAGTAGTGAGATCTCATTTTATGCAGTTTAGGTAGGCCTGAAAATTTGCCTGTAAGTTAATATTTTCTGAACAGAGTTTTTTGCTACACATCATAGATTTCAAGAGACAAACTGTTTACCACTTTTACAAAGCTAATAATTGCTACTACCCTGCCATAAGTTCCTCGTCATTTCCTAATTGATAGTACGCTTTTGCAGGGCTCACAACCACTCTAAAATTCATGTATTTGGAAGTGCGGATGGTCATCTGTTGGCTTATCCATGCATTTTTAAACATAGAGCTAATAATCACAACACAGTTGGGAGACTCACCGCCATTTGCAAACACCAAATGTGAGCGATTGCTCACATTTTCCAACTACGTTTACATTACAAATACACCATTTATATTTACATAAATGGCTTTTCATGGCACAAAATACAAAATGAATCTGTCACTGTTACTTCCCAGTATGTTTCAGGATATTGCTCTGCTAAATAAAAGTCAACAAACCCCCACAAAATAACATAAACTGCCCACTTTTTCCTCTTTGAGGTGCATTATCTGAAAGAAGCCACTGTATAATTGGGCCTCTGCTAATTAATTACTGCTGGTCATATTCATTTTTCTAAACTAAGAAATGAAACTAAATAGTATACTTTACATTCTTTTCACCTATTCTAGTTAAGTTAATGAGGCCAGGATAAACTCAGCTACAGAATGCTGCTTACAATGATTACTTTTTTCTAATTACTCAAATAAATGATTATTAAAAAATCCTCATATTGTTTAGTTGCTGAGTTTACACAACAGCGTGGCTAATTAAAACTACTGCACATTCTGGTGTGCAGTTCATGATTGTGAAAAGGTCACAGGCTTGAAAATAAGGTTCAGCACGCCTCCTGCATTTAGCTAAATAATCAGAGAGGATGTTTAAAAATAATTTCTATTCCTCTCTTCCAAACAGCTTCTTTTTTTTTCCCTGTTACTCACTACTACCCATCAATACTCATGGTCATACTCAGGGGATCCCTCCAAATGTCTTGGTGAAGTTACAATTTTGCAGAAGCATTAGAAAGTAAGGATTCTGGTTCTGGTAACAAACAAACAAAATTCCAGAATAATGACACTCTAGAACTAGATTACTCGGCTAAGCATGCACTGGATATCTGCTGCACTGACCTCCCAGGTAAACATGACAAACAAATATATCTTAAAGCCACTGCTTCTTTGTTAAAAGTCACCCATGCTACTTCTTTGAGGGGTCTCTAAATTCAGACAGGGCATCTAGTGGTCCCCAATTACCTACCCTCACTCTATCTAATGCCAAAGAAGATACACTTAATCTTCTTAACATGAGTCATGACCTTCAATGCTCTCAGTGTCTCACTGACCTATGTTTGTGTGTATATACTCCAGCTTTTCTCTATTTCTAAAACATTCACTGTAAGGCAAATGTAGGCCCCAAAGAGACCACATGGAGAGCAGTGATCTGGCCAAGAGATTCTTTATTGCCGGGTGGGAGAGGGAGAGAGCTGAGAGAGAGAGAGAGAGAGAGAGAGAGAGAGAGAGAGACCGCGCGCGCGCCAGGGGCTTAAATACCCCTCAGTGAGACTCAGCATGATCTGATTGGTTAGGACCTTATAGTTCATGCTGATTGGAGATTGGGGCAGAAGGAGAATTCAAGCTAGACTTGAGGCAGGACCATGATCCTGGAAAACAGAAGCTTAAGGGTGCAGTAAGAGCCGAAACCTATCAGCGCCATTATTGCCAACATTCACCCTCTTTACCCTTCCAGAAATTTAGCATGGAGCTTTGTCCTGATCCTTACTTTCAGGACATCTTCTCTGTACTTTAATGCTAGTGAATCTTTTTGCTTCTCACCCACTTGACGTCTGGTAGGATGAGAAGGGCTGGCTATGCAGTATCATTTTAAATTATCAGTGGCAGATGAGTAAGAACAAGGTAAGTCTGCAGACTCATCATGATGCTACCAATTTCTCTCATGTGGCTTTTCCTCTCATTGACCCTTCTTCAACTGGTTCTTCTAGTCTTAGAATACAATAGAAAAGCTGGATACCAAAAAAAGAGACAGGCACAGATGTGATAGATCAGAGGAAAGCCAAAGGCTTGGTATATAAATTTAAAGGACGTGCTGGTCAGCACCCCTTTTGACTATTAAATTAAATGAAGTTTATTTCCCCTAATTAGAATGTTTTGCAAACCTTTCACAATGCTTTACAATACCAGTGTCTTATCCTCAGGAGGTCTACTTGTATTACATTGTTTAACATTCCTACTTGCAACGATGTTCCGAAAAGTGAAGAGTTAATCCTTAGCAACTTTATTAGAAGGTGGTAGGTAAATTGAGGGAGGAAACCTTATGAATTTAAGGTAAGCTGACTAAAAGCCTATAGCTGTGGATTCTTGTCCCAGATCCTCCTTTTACCTGCTGAAAGTCATAAAAACAGGACTAGCAGGAATACCCAGTTTCGACATCAAAATAACAACAGTGAGTATAGTATCAACACAAAGGGCTGTTAAGGGAGGACAGCCCATATTAGAATATGGTAACAAGTTAAGGGGTTACATATTTAATGTTAATGAACATTATATAAGTATTGAATATTCACTTGCATGTCCACTCACTAGTAAAACAGCTAATGTTTATATCCAGTGAGACTTAGGAGCGTTATGATATTGGAGTTCCCATTGAATTAAATTTCATAAGACAGAAAAAATTAATTTACTTCCTTACAAGATTATAAATTTTCAGGTAACAAGACTATAGTGAAACACGCTCAGTATTAAAATACTACTCCAAATATTTTAAACTGGGTAATTTAAAACTCCTGCAACTTAACATTTTTTTCTTTTGAAATGTTGAACAGAATTTGTAAGGAAGTCTACAAAGTATGGATTTCAATCACTAAAGCTGTTACATGGCCATCTCTACTCCACTGTTTTTTGGTTCCAAGCAAGTAAGAGAAATAAATTATAATTTCTTTCAGCAAGTAAGAAAATAGTCTAACAAAACTAAAATGTAAAGATAGAATTAAGTGAAGGCAGAAAGGGGATCCTTGCTGGTCATATGGAGACAGACAGCTCCCTGCAATCTCCAGACCTGGGTTCTACCTGTCAGAGAGTGCTTAAATATACTGTAATAATGTCATCAAGCTACTTCACTTCAGGAAAAACTTAAGTAAAGCAACTTTTGATAGGTAAAATCATAATTATTTGTAGATGATGCATTTATTTACCTGTAACCCCAAACCAATTGCACAAAAGATTATAAATCAGAAGAGAATACAGTACAGTACAATTAATACACAGAAATTGACAGCTATTACGTACGAAAGTCCTGGCTCATGGTATCGAGCAAGACATCTTCCACTTACTGCTGCAAGCAAAGTGATAAAATGCATAGAAATGAACTTCATAAGAAAGTGCTACTAAAAGGATCAGATATAAAGAAATGGACAGATTTCTAGATACATATGATCATCCAAAACTGAACCAAGAGGAAATTAATCACCTGAATAGACCTATAACACAAAATGAAATTGAAGCAGCAATCAAGAGTCTCCCTAAAAAAAAAAGCCCAGGACCTGATGGATTCTCTGCTGAATTCTATCAGACCTTTAAAGAAGAACTGATACCAACCCTCCTTAAACTGTTCCACGAAATAGAAAGGGAAGGAAAACTGCCAAACACATTTTATGAAGCCAGTATTACACTTATCCCAAAACCAGGCAAAGACACCTCCAAAAAGGAGAACTATAGGCCAATCTCCTTCATGAACATTGACGCAAAAATCCTCAACAAAATAATGGCAAACTGAATTCAACAACACATCAAAAAGATTATTCACCACGACCAAGTACGCTTCATCGCAGGGATGCAGGGGTGGTTGAACATACGAAAATCAATAAATGTAATAAACCACATTAACAGAAGCAAAGACAAAAACCACTTGATCATCTCAATACATGCAGAAAAAGCCTTTGATAAGATCCAACACCATTTCATGATAAAAGCTCTAAGAAAACTAGGATTAGAAGGAAAGTACCTCAACATTATAAAAGCTATATAGGACAAACCTACAGCCAGCATTATACTTAATGGAGAAAAACTGAAAGCATTCCCTCTAAAATCAGGAACCAGACAAGGATGCCCACTATCTCCACTCCTATTCAACACAGTATTGGAATTCCTAGCCAGAGCAATTAGGCAAGAAGAAGGAATAAAAGGAATACAAATAGGTAAAGAAACTGTCAAAATATCCCTATTTGCAGTCGACATGATCCTATACCTTAAAGACCCAAAAAACTCTACTCAGAAGCTTCTAGACATCATCAATAGCTATAGCAAGGTAGCAGGATATGAAATCAACATAGAAAAATCATTAGCATTTCTATACAGTAATAACGAGTAAACTGAAAAAGAATGTATGAAAACAATTCCATTTACAATAGCCTCAAAAAAAATCAAATACCTAGGTGTAAACCTAATAAAAGATGTGAATGACCTCTACAAGGAAAACTATAAACTTCTGAAGAAAAAGACTGAGGAATACTATAGAAAGTGGAGAGATCTCCCATGCTCATGGATTGGTAGAATCAACATAGTAAAAATGTCTATACTCCCAAAAGTAATCTACATGTTTAATGCAATTCCCATCAAAATTCCAATGGCATTCATTAAAGAGATCGAAAAATCTACCGTGAAATTTATATGGAAACACAAGAGGCCACGAATAGCCAAGGCAATACTCAGTCAAAAGAACAATGCTGGAGGTATCACAATACCTGACTTCAAACTATATTACAAAGCAATAACAATAAAAACAGCATGGTACTGGCACAAAAACAGACATGAAGACCAGTGGAACAGAATAGAGGATCCAGATATGAAGCCACACAACTATAAGCAACTTATCTTTGACAAAGGAGCTAAAAATATACGATGGAGAAATAGCACCTCTTCAACAAAAACTGCTGGGAAAACTGGTTAGCAGTCTGCAAAAACCTGAAACTAGATCCATGTATATCCCCCTATACCAATATTAACTCAAAATGGATCAAGGGTCTTAATATCAGACCACAAACTCTAAAGTTGATACAGGAAAGAGTAGGAAATACTCTGGAGTTAGTAGGTATAGGTAAGAACTTTCTCAACGAAACCCCAGCAGCACAGCAACTAAGAGATAGCATAGATAAATGGGACCTCATAAAGCTAAAAAGCTTCTGTTCATCAAAAGAAATGGTCTCTAAACTGAAGAGAATACCCACAGAGTGGGAGAAAATATTTGCCAGCTATACATCAGATAAAGGACTGATATCCAGAATATATAGGGAACTTAAAAAACTAAATTCTCCCAAAACTAATGAACCAATAAAGAAATGGGCAAGTGAACTAAACAGAACTTTCTCAAAAGAGGAAATTCAAATGGCCAAAAAACACATGAAAAAATGCTCACCATCTCTAGCAATAAAGGAAATGCAAATTAAAACCACACTAAGATTCCACCTCACCCCTGTTGGAATAGCCATCATCAGCAACACCACCACCAACAGGTGTTGGCAAGGATGCGGGGAAAAAGGAACCCTCTTACACTGTTGGTGGGAATGTAGACTAGTACAACCCCTCTGGAAAAAAATTTGGAGGCTACTTAAAAAGCTAAACATTGATCTACCATTTGATCCAGCAATACCACTCTTGGGGATATACCCAAAAGACTGTGACACAGGTTACTACAGAGGCACCTGCACACCCATGTTTATTGCGGCACTATTCACAATAGCCAAGTTATGGAAACAGCCAAGATGCCCCAGCACTGACGAATGGATTAAGAAAATGTGGTATCTATACACAATGGAATTTTATGCAGCCATGAAGAAGAACGAAATGTTATTATTCGCTGGTAAATGGATGGAATTGGAGAACATCATTCTGAGTGAGGTTAGCCTGGCCCAAAAGACCAAACATCGTATGTTCTCCCTCATATGTGGATATTAGATCAAGGGCAAACACAACAATGGGATTGGACTTTGAGCACATGATAAAAGTGAGAGCACACAAGGGAGGGGTGAGGATAGGTAAGACACCTAAAAAATTAGCTAGCATTTGTTGCCCTTAACGCAGAGAAACTAAAGCAGATACCTTAAAACCAACTGAGGCCAATAGGATAAGGGGACCAGGAACTAGAGAAAAGGTGAGATCAAAAAGAGTTAACCTAGAAGGTAACAAACACGCACAGGTAATTAATGTGAGTCAACTCCCTGTATAGCTATCAACTAGGAAAAACCCTTGTTCCTTCCTATTATTGCTTATACTCTCTCTATAACAAAATTAGAAATAAGGGCAAAATAGTTTCTGCTGGGTATTGAGGGGGTAGGGGGGAGAGGGAGGGGGCGGAGTGGGTGGTAAGGGAGGGGGTGGGGGCATGGGGGAGAAATGACCCAAGTCTTGTATGCACATATGAATAATAAAATAAAAAAAAAGGATGAGATATCTTGAATATGGGTAAGGTTTATTATTTTCAGGTTCATAAAGGAGAAAATTCAAAGTTGAATCATACATTTAATGCATTCTCAAAACTAGCCAACAAGAATTAAAAAATATGTACTAGAAAAACTATTACTAAAATTCATTTGTAAAATGATCAAGCTGGGCAGGAGTTTTGAAAGGAAGAGTTCTATGAGGAGATTAGATGCCACATAGTTTTAAAACCTAGTGCAAATCTACAGCGATTGAAACAATGTTGAATTGAGGAATGAACAGACATGCAGAACAGTGCAAATAACCTAAAATACATAAGGAACTTTAATATATGATAAAAGTTTGGTTTCAAATCAATGGGAAAAAGATGGAGCATTCAATTAATAGCATAAAGACAACTAGATAGGCAGAGGAACAAAAGCAAGTTAAATCTCTACTTTCACAACTTACACAAAAATAAATTCCAAATGGAGCAATACTTTCAACGTAAAATGAAGCAATAAAAGCACTAGAAGAAATAATATGGCTTCTTTTTTAAGAAAAGAGCCCTTCTAAGTGTGATATAAAACTAGAAGCCAAAAATGAAAAGATTGATGTATTTGCATACAAACATTCATAAAAAGTCATAAACAGTGCTATAAGTAAGTCCACAGACAAAAGATTCTGCAGAAACATATGCTTTGCAATACATGAAAATGGCCAGTTTCATATATATATACCTACAAGCCTAACCAAGAAGAACAATGGGTACAAGATTTAACCAAGTGCTCACAAAAAAAAGAATATAAATGGTTCTTAAAATATGAAAAGGTATTCAACTCACCTTTCTGTTTAATACCACTTTTGTGGAATAAAGTTTCTAAATACAATTTTTGGAAAGAGAGTCCTTCTCTACCTTGGCAGTGGGAGTATATGGGTACAAGTTTCATGGAGAAAAAACTAGGCACCATCTGAAATGTGCACACCGACTAACCACTACACTTAGAGACTCTATCCTCTAGACTGCCCCAAGTGTGAAGCATTCTTTACACAGCAAACATTAGAAAACCACCTAGATGGTCACTGATAGGAGAATGGTAAAACACAGCATAGTACTTCATGTGCTGAAAAGAATAATGCAGATCAATGTTTACTGATATGAACCATTTGTCAAATTTTATTGCTAAATGAAGGGAGAGAAGTACTTAACAATGTATGTGTCACACCATCATTTGTATAAATACATATCCACACACACATACATACCATAGTAAGAAGAGCATATCTTGGGGAAGGGAACTGAGGGCTGAGGGACAGGGCTGGGGAGGAGACTTACTTTTTACCACGTACCCCCTTTATACCTTCTGGATTTAGTGTCGAGCACATGTATTATCTATTCAGACATCAGCAATATACTGTTTAACCTTCTAAAAATTCTGGGTGATGGAACAGGTAAGGAAGCCTGTAAAGTAGGACCACTAAAGCTATGACCACCTTACTTAGCAATTAGCAAGCTGGGGAGAATTAGAAAGTTAAATGCAAGAAAGCAGGCCTGACTGTTACATAAGTACATTTTCTAACTTTATCATTAAGTACTGTATTGTTTTACTAAACAGATGAAGTACTAGGCTTGTTTTAATAAAGAAGAGGCTCTTAAAAGAAGAAAGTGATACTTATTTACTCTCTGCTTAGATGGCCTCTCTACTCAGACTTGCACGTGATTCTTGTACACTAGTGAGTAATGTTGGAAATTCATTGTAGAGTCAAGAAAGGGAAGAAAAGAAAAACTGTTTTTGGTTCTAAAGTTTCCAAGGTGACAAATCTTAGTTTCCAGCCTTATTTGAACAGGAACAATGCATCTGCTGTGCCTCCCACTTCAAATTTTGCAAAATAAAAATTTTGTTTCAAATTTTCCTTTTTATTCACAGCGATCTCATTTTCTCCCCATTTCATTAACTTTCTAAGATTTTTCTGGCTTGAAACTTCATTGCACTTTAAAACTTCTTATAGTAATGAAGTAAGTATTGTAAAACAGAGGTACAGACACGGAACATACTGTAACTGCACCAGATGCCATAAACAGGCAGCCAGCCAAAAAATCCAGTGTTTTTCCTTTATAAATACAATAAGCTTGCTATTATAAAATACTTAATTTTACCACCTCATCTTTCTTTTTACCTAGCTGGTTCCATTTTCCAATTTTATATTGATTCTTTGGCTAGACTGGCCCATAAATTAGTTAGTAAGTACAACTGTCACTTACCAGGGGGTTGGCGTTTGTGATCAGTGAGAAAAGCTACATGCAACTTAAGTTATAAGCCCAGCTTGTGTTCTGATTTATACCCACCTTCCTTCTCCATGGGAGAAGAATGATTATAAAGCATTATTTTAGTTTCTATTTCCAAAAGGAATTTTGTGAGCTAATATACTTGCTGCAAACAAGCACATTGGAATGGTGAATACAGCATTCTTTGGTCCTTATAAAGTTAGGTTATAGGTTTTCTGGCTGCAGAGAAGATAAATCCTTCCTTTACTTCATTTAGATGGGCAGAGAACATAGTAGTCCACCTTTATCTGCAATTTTGCTTTCCACAGTTTCAGCTACCTATGGTCAAATGTGGTACAAAAATATTACATGGAAATTTCCAGAGATAAACAGCTCATCAGTTTAAAATTGTGTGCTGTTCTGAATAGTGTGATACCATCTTATGCTGTCCTTCTCTGAGCAGTCCAGGATGCAAATCATCTTTTTGTCCAGTGTATCCATGCTATATATGCTATCTGCCTATAAGTTACTATGTTAGTCAGACCTTTCATTGCTGTGACAAACACCAGTTAGAAACAATTTAAAGGAGGAAAGATTTATTTTTGACCATGGTTTCAGAGGTTTCTCCATAGTCACTCAGCTCTATTGCTTGGTGGCCCACAGTGAAGCTGAGTATCATGGTAGGGAGCATGTGGAACAAAGCAGCTCACTTCATGGCAGACAGAAAGGGAGAGGGAGAGAGAAAGAAAGAGAGAGAAAAAAACTCACACTCAGTGACCATGACCTACTTCCTCTAACCAGGTCCCACTTCTTAATTACCCATTCAGCAAATGGGTTGACCCATTGATTATGTCATAATTCTGATCCAATCACTTTCCAGTTATTGAATCCACCAGCTGGGGCCCAAGCCGTCAACATACGAGTCTTTGGGGAATACCTTATCTCCAAATCCCACCAGTCGCTTAGTAGATGCTCAGAGAAGATCAACTGTCCACTGTATCACAGTGCTCATGATCAAGTAACCCTTATTTTACTTAATCATGGCCCCAAAGAGGAAGAATAGTGAGCCTGTCAATTTGGATATGTCAAAAGAAGCTGTGAAGTACTTCCTTTAAGTGACAAGTGTCACTTCAAGTGAAAATTTTCAACCCATGCTATACTTTGGATCTAGACTGTCTCCCAAAGGCCCAAGTGTTAAAGGCTTGATCACCCGCTCATGATGCTATTGGGATTTGGTGGAACTTTTGGGAGGTAAGGCTGAGTTGGAGGAAGTTAACTTATTGGGCATGCCCTTGAAGAGGAATATTAAGACCATAGTATTTTCCCATCTTTCTTGTCACTTCTCAGCATATGAGGTGAACATATTTGCCCTACAAAATGATTCCCACCATGTTGTACTGCCTAACCACAGTCCCCAAAGCAACAGGCCAATGAACCATGAAGTTATACCTTTTGAAACTGTGATGCAAAAAGATTTTTTCCTCATCATGTACATTACCACAGTAACAGAAAGATAAGACAACCTAATAAAAGAATAAATTGTCTGCTGAGGTTGCTAAGATGTACAGTAAGAATGTATCTTTTATCAATGAAACTGGAAGAAGGAAAAAGAAATCTATGCCTGTTTTGCTGTTGAATCTCAAACTGTAAAAGTTATGGCTACCATGCACAAGTGCTTAGATTGAGATGAAAAAGCACTAAATCTGTGGGCCGAAAACATGTTGGACTGATGGCAATGTGTTGTTGCACCAGAAAGCTTTAAGTCTGTACAAAATCTTCAACAAGGCACACCTTGAGTGAGTGACACCAAGCTATTCACTACAAGTAAGGTTCAGGAACAGGTTTGGACTGAGTAGTATGAAAATTACTGAGAGGCTGCATGTGACAATGAAGAAATTGTTGCTTCATTTCTGACATGATTGAAAAAGTTGATTAAAAAGAAAGGATACCCTCTAAAGTAAGTCTTAAGTTACAGTGAAATTGAGCTCTTCTAGAAGAAGGTGCACAATAGAATCCACATTCATAAAAGCATAAAGGAGGCCCCAGAACACAAAACATGGAAGGATGGATTAACCCTAGTACCATGAGGCAACACTGCCTCATGAATAGTGTTCAGAACAAAGAACCCACTGCTCTCAAAAACAAGACCAAAAATTGTATTTTGAGCAAATGAGAGACTAGACTCACGTAACTTTTATTACAGTATACTGCTATAATTGTTAATCTTACTGTCAGCACCTAATTTAAATGTTAAATTTCATCATAATTATGCATGTAAAGGAAAACACAGTATATACACTGAAGACACCCTAGGTTAGGGGTGGCTCCACCCAGTCTCCAATGCTTTCTTTGCATGCTAGACTCAAGAAGAGGAGATTAGGTCAACAGAATACCATTACAAATCACATCATTTCTATAAAGTTCAAATTTTTTCCCTTGACTCAGAATAGAAGTTAAATAACAATAAAACCTGTGATCTGACACCATTTCTGTGCCATAACAAAAACCAGCAGCTACTAAAAGGCTTTATGGGTTCTCCCATCAAGTGTCAGGAACTAAGCTGTTTCACACCCATAGCCTTATTCCATCCTCACAGCCATAAAAAGACCATACAACCTAACTCCAATTTTTAGGGAAAGATATTTAGGTCTGGAACCTGCTATCTGTCTTGGTAGAGCCAGGATACCTGTCATCATGTTTGTAACCATGGCTCCCCATGGCCTTGCTGGTGTCACTGTGGGGCCTGAATGATACCCTGGTGAGCCACAGAGGAACTTTCAGACTATGCCCAGTGTACCTGCCATCCCCCCTCTTCACCAATCAGCTTTTGACAGGGAGCTCCCTCAGGACTGTCACAGGGTTAGTTTCCTTAATTTCTCCTAACCTGTTGGTCTTCTTTCTTTACTTCCTCCCTTTTCCACATAGATTTGATGGCATTTTTTGTTAACATCTTGCAAATACTCCACATTCCCTTATTTAATTGTGACCATCTGGCTAAAATGGCAGTATGGGAAAAAACTTAGCTTCTTGCTTTTCCTGAGTCTGCCAAGCATTTGTAACAGAGTACAGTGCTTCTACTGGAAGTCCTAACTATTAAGTTCCAGAGGGCCTTTGGCACTGCCCAGCAGCCACAGCCATGCTTTGGGCCTGCTGACTGTTTTACCTCCTCAGTCTTCCTGCTCAGGCTTTTCCAATTGCTGCCTCTCTTTGAAACTTTCCACAAGAAGCTTGGACCTCCTGCTTTACAGAGAAAATAGAAGCCATCAAATTGCACTCCTTCCTCTCCCAAGCACAGAGCTTATAGAAGCTGTCCTGCCTCCCACAAAGGCTGAGCTTAGTTCCTGGAGCGTTCCCAGGAACCTCATGACTTCAACAGTCCTTCCACGTTTTCTAACTCCCAGTTTTTACCAGGATCCTTCCCACTAGCTCCGGAGCACTTTCAAGAGCCTCCCACTTATAAAACAGACAAACAGACAAACAGAGCCACCTTATAGTTTCCTCATCTGCCTATCTCTTAAGTTTCTCAGCCAAACTTCATGAATAAATGAACTGATCAGGCTCTTCAAACTTCTTTTTTCTCCTTTATTCCTTGTTTATTCACATTGTTATGGGTGGGGGTACACTGTGGCATTTACACAGGTTCTTACAACATATTAACTATATCATATATGAATTCAACTCCCTCAACCATTCTCCTTCATTCCCACTTCCCCAATTCCTGGAGTAGTTTCAACAGGTATAATTTTTTAATTTACTTACATTTGTATATACTTTGGATTCATCCCAACTGACCCAGCCTTTGAGTTCCTCAGGACCTGGGGATAGGGTTTCCTGAAACACCTTTCCTTGAGTGCTGCATCCAAATACAGGGGCACAGTCACCACCTCCATGCCCACTCACTGCAATGCAAAGCTCCAGCCCACACATGACATTTCCTCTTGGCTTTCTCAATAGCCTCTCAAAACTCCAAATATGCACTAAAAGCACATTAATATTGACATAAGACACCAGTTCTCTGATGTGAAACACTTCACTGACTCATTACCCTTGGATGAAAACACCCACATTTTTCACTTGAGCCTATGTTCGTTCATGCTAGCCACAAATCAGTGTGGTGGGTCACTAGCTGATCCTTTTCCCAAAGCGGCAGTTGGAAAGCAGCTTCTCATGCATTTGTAACATATGCTGGAGACGCCAGCTGTGTTGTTGCCAAAATACTTCTCAGGACATGGCCCGACCATCCTGGCTTTCATGGAGATGACCCACAGAAACAGGTGTCAGCCAGCCATGTGGGCTACGTGGCCTAGGAAGGTTACCCATGCTCTGAGAACTGCACTTCCTCCACAGCTGAAAGAATAAGAGAAGGAAGATGAAGAGAAAGGGAGAAGGAGGAAAAGAAGTTTAGAGGCAGAGGAAAACACAATAACTTGGAGAGCTGTGAGAGCAAATGGGAAAAATGCCGCCAGAGCCTAGCAGCGAGCCTGCCTGCCTTCACCCAGTCATCATTCCATTCCCCAGTGGTTCCAGAATAAATTTTGCTCGCAAGACACAGAACCAGCTCTGCTTCACATTGCCTCAATACATTTCTTTCAATCTCCATAACAGATTTTCCTGTAAGCTTGGCTCATGTTTCCCCAGAAAACTTACATAAGGGTCTTAATAAGCCCCTGGAGCACCTGCTGGTGGACAGCAGCTCCCTCTGACAGCCCCCACTGCAGCTGGAAGCTTTGCAACCTTCCTTTCTTCATTATTCTGATTAACTCTTGGAAAGAGAGACAGTGAAAACAATGCAGACTTTTACACATGCATTAGTAAAATAAAGTTTCAGAAAAGAAACTGCACAATAAGCTCATCTGTAACTGCACAGGAGAACTATGTAATTTTGTCATGTTCTTGATTTGTTAAGAAAACTTAAATTAATCAGGATGTGAGCTAGCAAAATACAGGCAGGTTCTGGAAGGCAGTAACTGCAGAATTTTGAGTTTTCTAAATAACTGTCCCAACACTCATGCTACTGAATTTAGAATAATGACTATTAGGAGAATCAAACTTTAATAAAAATAAATAAAGCAAGGCACAGTGGCTCTTGCCTACAGGGGCGGCATAGGTAGGAAGATTACAGTCTAAGACTGACTTGGGCAAAGAGTGTGAGACCTTGTGCAAGAAATAACTAAAGGAAAAAGGGGCTTGGCAGAGTGGCTCAAGTGGTAGAGAGCCTGCCTAGCAAGTGCAAAGCCCTGTGTTCAAACCCCAATACCTCAAAAAAAAAAAAGGTATAAAGTGCCAGGACAGGACTCTATTCGATAGATTAGTATTTGACACAGTATTTGGAGAATACTGGGTCAAAGTAGGTATAAAGTTACTTCTTTGTATATTTTTCCTCTAGATGAACTCTGCATCAGCTGACTTCTCAGCAAATTCTATTTTCCCAAGTGCTTTCTCAGACTATGCTCAAGAAAAATTTAGGACTCCAAAAATTCTGGCTGATCTAGCCTTAGATTTTTCCTTTAAGTAGAACTGTAAAAATTAGTTACATTTACCACTGTGAAATGCAATTAACCTTGTAGTCTTCACAATGATGAAAATATTAATAACTTCACTGTGCAATTTTTACAATTTAAGAGCAAAATTCTTTAGTCTCTACAAATGTTGACCTCCTCTATTGTTAATATCTGTGAATGATAATTTCTAATGCATTTAATTTTAAGCAACTCAACAAAATTAGTGTCTAATATTTTCTAAAATGCAAACATAATCCAACTCCAGTGTGTCCAGAAACTATCAGATTTGCTATTCGAATAGCAAATACATTTTCCCCCAGTGGCTTGGTGGGCTGCAACTGTGATGTGAACCACTTCTGGTTTTTAACATTTTTCTACTTTCTCTAAGGGCAATAACATGAGTCTGAAATGAGCTCTGGTGGAGGAAAAGACAATGAAGGATTTTTTTTTTCTCTCAGCAAGTGATTTGCTCCTAACTGGAGGGAATAAAGCAATTTTTTTGATGCAGAATATGGACTGATTTGCTCTTAAATTTCTAGAAGAGTTCTTAATATGCCACATGTTAAAGATTCATGGCCATGTGATGACAACACAGCTAGTGACGCTGTTTTCCTCCTGTCTTAAGTCTCTGTGGCAAGCAGATGTGAAAGGTGAAGGTAGAAGTGGTTGTCAGGATCACACATGGCTGCAAGAGTTCATGATGTTGACCATGGACTCCTTCTCAGACTGACAGGTGTTCTCTGCAGAATCTTTGTGTGTTTATTCCATGCTGCATCTCCAATACATGCTACCTGGCAGAACACTCTGCACCAACCTCCTTTGATTGCCAGTCCAGAAGGATGCTGACTAAAATCTTGTTGGTCCAGGAGCAATGAGATGCCATTGAGTCTGTATTAGTAACTTCATTCAAGAATCAGGTAGTAAAATCCTGGTGTATTTACTTCCTTGAGAGGACACATTTAGTGAATGAATTCAGTCCTTTCTGGAAACTGTCAGTAATGGGTTGAATTTACTCTGTAACTGTGGTGAGGACACTGGCCATGACCGGGTAGAATTCCTTCTTGTACTGTGCTGGGATGTCTGAAGGAGGCAGTGCCCATGCTAATGAAAGGCATCCTCAGGAGGGTTGCGCCTTGTTAGTGGGTCCTGACATCATAAGTGCCTTATTTTCTAGCAACAGCTTTCACTGCATTACATTAAAAATTCCCATGTTGCAGGATGAGTGTTAACAGTAGGGACAATTGAAAGTGGCAGTTGTAGCTGCCAGAGAGGATACCACAGGAAACACCAGAGAGGTCTTGCAATATTTCCATCAGTGAGATATTGTGTCTCATTAAACTTTGATGGTAGGCTGCTGAGCCCCGTGCTTGATTACTGATGGGTTTCCCTCACTGATACTTCTCTAACACTATACTGTCCAATTATAAAATGTCTACTTTGAAGTTTTTTGAAAAGTAACTTAAGGTCATTCAAAAACCTTACTATGAATTCAGAGAAACACGTATCCAATGGCTAAAGAACTACCTGTAAGTCAATTTCATAAGCGCTTTTCTTTAATGCCATGGTTTAAAAATTATGAATATTGGTATGTCCTGATTGTATGTTCCAAGTTGAAAAATTCCAATAAGCTGACAGCAACTGCACTGATCAGTACCATTTAAAATGATGTTAAAATAATAGCTCTAAAGTTTAGTAAGTTTGGGGAGTGCTTTCCAAATCAGAAAGCAGTAGAATGTATTCAGAAAAATGTCATTATCAAGCTAATTGCATTTTATGGAAGCAGGCAGTTGATACATAGCAAACTTTCAATTAATCAATATACTGGATTACAATAAATATGGATCAGTCAGTGCCTCCTTGCTGGACATTGGTCAAGATGAACAATGGGGCTCTATACTTAATGCATCTTTTGCAAAATAATCAATTTCAGTCTTAAACAAATGGGGGACAACGTTGAATATCTTCAAAGTTAGATGTTTTTCCATCTAATTTTCTGAGGTAAGAGAAAAACCTCAGTTTAAGTTTTGCAAATACCTGATTTTTTCTTATTTTGCCAATAGTGACAAATTTTCTGTTACAGGACTCAGTGAGTAAGCAGGGTAATGGACACAAAGAATTCTGACACTTAGTTTTTAAGGAAAGAACAAGTCACAAACTGGAAAGTACACTGTCTTGACCCAAAATTGTACTATGCAAATGGAATGCTATGAATTCCTAAGGTCCAGTGTACCATTTGATGGCATCATTTACAACTCAGGGAATTCCAACACAAAGTTCTGTCAAATTATACTTCACATAGGAAATATGTCATTGGAAGAACAATGTATGGAACACATGATTGTCATTCTCTTCCTGTTTACAGTATCTTACTACTTTTAAAGGTGTAAGGGGATTCTTATATATCTTCAGCTATTGTGTTGGCCCTTTAACATACACTATGTTACAGTAGCTATTTTGGCCCTTTAACATACACTATGTTACAGTAGTAAAATAGCTTGAAATCTGTTTACATGTATTTGTAAAGCATGTTTTTACAGCTAAAATATAAGTTTGGTATGGCAATACTTTAGAAAAAGACAAGAGGTGGGCTTCCAGAAATGCTACAAAACTCACTCAGAACCAAATTTCCACTGTAGGACTGACACAAGGATAGGTTCAGAGGATGCAAAGATAAGCAAAAATTTCCTGTGTATGAGAAATTCATGGTCTAATAGGCACATAAATGACATATTCAATAAAGGCAGATGAACTCAGCATTATGTGGAAAGTGACTGAGAAATCATGGCATGTAAACATGCTTGAAAAGTGTAATTAACCTGGCTAGGTTCAGTTCCGTTGCAAATATGGTTTGCTTGTTTAGACCAAGCTCTGGCGAACATATTACCACTAAGGCTCTCCTGTACTGGAGAAAATGTGTGTGTTTACTCTTTCTTAGTGATAACACTTTTTCTACTACAGACTCTCCAAACTCCATCTTTACAGCATCATAGATCCCACAGTGAGCTGTGATGGATGGGGAGACACCTGACTCAGAGTGCATCTTCATGATGGATATTTGGCCAACAGACTGTCTAGCACATCACTGTCACCTCACCCTTGTTCCCTAAATTGCCTGCTCATATTAGAAGGTAGTGCAGGCTGCTGGCCAAGGCTGTGGGCTCTGCAGTAAACCTCAATTAAGACTTTGGCTCCATCACTGTAGTGATGGAGAAAATCAAAACATGGGATTTTGTTTCTGTACCTCACTTTCTTCTCAGTGTAGGAATACTGTGGTTAGATTAAAAAGAATTAACCTAGAAGGTAACACCCACGCACAGGAAATCAATGTGAGTCAATGCCCTGTATAGCTATCCTTATCTCAACCAGCAAAACCCCTTGTTCCTTCCTATTATTGCTTATACTCTCTCTACAACAAAATTAGAGATAAGGGCAAAATAGTTTCTGCTGGGTATTGAGGGGGGAAGCGGGAGGGGGTGGAGTGGGAGGTAAGGGAGGGGGTGGGGGCAGGGGGGAGAAATGAACCAAGCCTTGTATGCACATATGAATAATAAAAGAAAAATGAAAAAAAAATAATCCCTGTAAAGGAGACAGGGTACATATACAGCATGCATACAGGCAGTGAATAGAACCACTTAGCCTTCTTTTCTGCCATTGTCCCTGCCCCGCCTTTCTGGTTTCCTTCTCACTTTTTGGATCTGGGCCTGTGTCACTTCTTCAGAGACTAGACCCTGACCTTCAAAACAGTGCAAAGATCTCTTTTTGACCCTTATATCTCTGCAGCCTTATGTGGTGGATGAACGTCAACTCAGACCAGCACTGCTCATTTGCTGTGGTTTCCCCCATGCCTAGAATAACAGTGGGCATGTAGAAAATGTGTTCTAAGTGGACAAATGGAAGGTTCAAGAGCCACAGAAACCGTTCTCAGAAAAAGCCCCTGCATGGCAAGGAAAGAAATGCAAAGTGGGGGGCTTTAGGCTCTTTACCTGTCTCAGTAGCTCAGCTACTTGTGGATAACTCCACATGATTCCACTGGCAGACACGAAAACACAGTTTGAAAACTACTTATTTCAGGACTCGTTCCACAGACCTTTTACCTCAGGGATCTGAATAGATATGTCATTCTGTCTACTAATGGAATTGCAACACCACTACCATTGCCAGTGAACAGTTCTATCACCCTAAGATAGACAAAAGAGGGACCACTTTATCACTCCAGCTTCTCTAAGGATTTCTTAGAGAAACCTTAGGAAGAATGGAGCTCTCCCACTGAAAATTTCTAACATTTTTGGCATTAATTTAAAATTTAATTTACACCATTTAATAACATCTGGTACTTTTAGGTTTACTTTACCCGTATCTAGTTGTCTTTCAAATCACTAGGCTTAAAAATGACTAAGCATGGAACAGAAGTGTAGGATTCTGAGCCGTGACCTCAATTTGTGTGAGCAGATAGGCTTAAAAGTAAGGATTCTCTGACAGTGAGGTCGAGTTGCAATTTTGGCAGGGGGGTGGGGGTGGGGCGGCCCAGTGATCTAGATAGATTGGTCTAGAAATATTTTTAATGTTAAAACTAAACAGAAAATAGCTCTTAAAAAGGACTACTTTGAAAACATGTTATTTCCCAATTCCCATGCTCATTAAAGCAATAAAAATGTTGTTATAACAAATAATGTAGAAATAACAATAAAACCCCTAAAATGTAACCAAGTGCCACTCGTCATCTGAGGGATGTCCTAGGGGAGACTGGCTCAATGCCACAGAAGTGACCACTGAATGGGAACTCAGTTTCAGACCCCAGGGAAGGATGTTCCAGCTATACTTCAGGATAAAAATATGTATGACACACAAATGACCAAACTTTTCTTCTCAGCCTCTTCTTGGTACACAGGGATTTTGTGTTTCTTTTTCAAATATACTGGTTTTGATATTGAAAACAGTGGCTCTTGCAAACAGTTACCATGTGCACTTACCTGTTAGGGAAAAGACATTTCCACCCCAAGTCCTTCAGGGGAGCATTTGGCTGTAAAGCATGGCTTTGGGTAGATACTCCCATATTTCTTTGAAATAAAAGGGACTAGGGCTATAAACTTCATTAGCAGTAAGACAGCAATCCTGTCATCTCCAAGGAGAAATGTCTGGCTAAGCAGAAGGGCATTTTTCTCAAAGAAAGGAAGGCTGTCACCAAAAAGAGTAAGCACGACTGAGACCCTGAAAGGGCTCTGACTTCAAGCTTCAGGGCTAATCTACTCAACATGGAGCAAAGTTGCAAAGTTTCTGAAGAAGTTTGCTTTCATGTTTAAGTGGGAACTTGGCAATGGTCAGAGAAGACAAAATCTGAGAATCCAGGCATCCCAGTCAGGAGTCCATATCTAAAGTTTATAAGTCTACCTTGGATGAATTTACAGAGACATGTCTGAGTATTGGTGACACCTTCATTGTACTGTGCTTTATTTTTAATTCCCTTTCCTATCACTTGTCTGTTCTGATCCACTAAACTGCTCTGAGATATAGAGAAAGGATCTCTGCTTGACAGGGGAGGACACTAAGGCTCACAATCACAATGGCTCAGCCATGTCAGGCAGTGAATTTGTGGCTGGGCTTAAAGTCCTCTTGCCCAACTCCCCATCTAATGGACTGTCCACTAAACCATACAGTGTGTGACTGTGCCGGGATGAAACACAATGCTCCAAGGAAAAAGCTCTAGGCATGTAGAAGAAGCTGTAAGCTGGAACTCCATGGTTTTCCAGCTGCATGACATTGGATAAGTCACAAGCTCTGCCTCTTGGGTGCCTCGGCAGTCAAATCAGAACCAGTCTTTCAAATGGTAAATGGGACAAATGTGAAGTTGATTTAGTATGTGGGAAGAGCTAGATGAGCCTACCATTATTATAATTAGTATTATTATTACCATCACAGTGAGCATGTTAAGAAGCAATTACTTGATGTCACTGCTAAGAAATGTTTAAGAAAAGATTGTGGGTTTTTTGTGGTTACAGTATAAAAAATACGTAAAAATATATGAATGAAAATCTGTCGCCACTGGGGAAATTTTTATTTAAACCATCATCTTTCTAAAGGCAAATAAAAGGAAAAAGTCATCAAAATACCTACATCTAAAATAATTCCGTAAGTCTCTCTAGTTTTTAGTTCCTTTAAATACTTATCATTTTATTGCTTATTTTCTTATGGTTATTTTGGAGTCTGATTTTCCTACACATCAAACTACTAAGGGCTTGGTAGTCAAGATTTGAAGAAAAACCGCACCACCTAAATTACTTAAAAAAGGAAAACAAATCAGTGAGGAAAAGTATGAGAAAATAGTAAATGAGAGAGAGCATGGTAAATAATAGAAAAAATAGTTATCTAGGCTAATAAATAAAGTCTAAGGCATAAATGATACACCATGTACCCCCACGAGGCCATGGTAACTATGGCAACAAGAGGATATGCAATATATTCAGAGTGACTCGACCAAATACTTAACTGACATACTAAGCATATTTCAGGCATAACTCATGCACTGATTTTCATGTGGTACTGAAGTAAGTTATGCCCCTTATTTATATAAAATTACTCATTTTAATAACAGATATCCCTTTAATATATAAAGAGACTACAATTTCTTGTGCCTCTTATGTCAGCATGACTTAAGCAAAGTGTCGTGGGGCAAATGACAACTAATGCTCTATTTCTTAGTAAGGAATTTCAGTTCAGATATTTAACAAGGTGACTGTCCAATGACACAGGTAAGGATCACTTACATATACTCAGGACAACACATCCTGACTCACACGTCAACGTGGACATCAGATGCTTAGCATTACTATTTAATGGACCCATGGACTACCAGAGCAGCAGTACTGTCTGGGTAGAGAAACCCAGGACAACCTCTGACTGAAAGGAATCCCACTGCCTCCTTTCCCCAAATGCTCCAGAATCTCAAATCTTGTCTACATCTAATCATTCTTTCTGTTTTCAGTACAGGGTTTGGACCCTGATCCTCAAGCTTGTAAGGCAAGTGGTGTGTACCACCTGAGCCATGGCCCCAGTCCTTCTGCTGTGAAGGTTTTTATTTTTTTTTTTTTCATTAAAAAAATTTTTTTACAGATATGGTCTCTTGCCAACTTTGTCAGGCTGTTCTTGCACCACCAACCTCTTACCTCTGGCTTCCAGGAGTTGGGACTGTATGCATGCACCACTGTGCCTGGCTTTCCACCAACCTTTCTACTGCATCCTTTAGAACAAGCCGCAAGCTTTATGGAATGTAAATCCCAATTTTACAAAACTTTTGGGAATCAGTCACCTTCTCCTGACCCACAGGAATTGTACATTAGGGCAGCTAGTTTTGTTTTTTTTCCCTTTTTTAGTGTTCACAATATCATCAGGCATTGTGGTACATGCTACTCAGGAGGCAGAGGCAGGAGGACCACTAGTTGGAGAACAGCCCAGGCAAAATTATCAAGACCCTACTTCAAAAATAAAATAAAAAGAAAAGGGCTGGGGTTGTGGCTCAAGAGGTAGAGCGCCTGCTTAACCCACATGAGACCCTGGGATCAATCCCCAGTATTACAAAAAGAAAAAAAAAAGTTCACAGTCAAGGCAAAGAAGTGTCTTGCTCCATCAATTTGCTGGAGAGATGCAGGGAGTATCCCTCTTTGATCTTAGTTACATGTATTAAAAAGAAAGGATATTTCCCTTTACTATTGAAATTAGATTAAGAAAGACAAGCCTTGTAAGAAATGATGAAAAACAAGAGAATTGCTATGCTTTGGGCGTATCCCCACACCTACGCTCCTCATCAGTATGTGTTCAGAGAACCAAAGGATGGAAATGCCCACATCCTTCAAACCCAACATGTAGGTCAAGCTGCCATGGCAAGAATTTCCTCTCATCTTTCCTGGGATGAGGAACCTAAAATCTCAGAACCCAAGAATCCCATTTTAGCCCTGGAGAAAGCACACTGTGTGGTGCTGGAACATGAAGCTGTAATTCTATTCCAGAAATAATAAGCTCTTGTTCTCAGTTGCCTCTGGTCTGTCCACTCTGCCTGGCTCTGGATGGATGGTAAGCAAAACAGCGCTCTTAGCTTGACAACTACTGTCAGATCACTATCCCACAGCAAAGTGTAAGGGACCAATTACAGACCCTGTAGAAGTGACCTGGAAAGGCCAAGTCACATCCTAACCTACCCAGAACTCATGCAGTATGGAGACAGGATATGTCTGAGACAGATTCCAGCTTGAGGCAGAATGTTTGGAACAGTCCCAGGAAGCTTGTGGGGGCTGCCCACACTGCACCAGCCTCGCCACTGTGGAGTATAGTTTTCAGAGCTGTCAGTCCTTCATGCATTATAGCTAAAAATAAGCATCTACTTATTAATCTGGTACATTTTTACTCAGACTTTCTCATTCTTGCAGTCTAACTTTTCTCCACATTTGAATTTTCAAAATATTTTGTCAATAATACTTGGAATTCTTTCTCACCATAAAACAAACCCCTAAACTGGCCTTTTCCTTTTCATGTATTTCTGGTACCTGTAAGAGAAAATTTTGCATGAAAAAACAAGGTGAAAGGAGCTTTTGGGAATGATAATCTAGGACAATTAAAAAAAAAAAAACAAGCTGGAAAAAGAATCTAGAACATATGCTAGAAAGGAGACTAAGCAGGACCCAGACCCCTCCATGTGGCTCAGAGACTATTCCTCTCTCCAAAGCCTTGTCAGCTGCTGAGACGCAGCTCCAAGTAGACCCATGCATGTAGGTGGATGAGAAAATTTAGCAGCAAAACAAACTAATTCTGTGTGTCTCAGTGCTCTCAAGTCTATAATCTCAACACTTCTAATCTCAGCTAGCCTCTGACTCGAGATAAAGTTCTATGGTATTATTTTCTTAAGCAAGGTAAGGCTGATAACGATCCTTTTTAATAAGAAACTTATTGCATTCTATTCTAGCACGCAAGCTCTGATTATTAATATTTTAATTGACATGTGAGGAAAGTAGCAGAGTGATGCAGGAGGATATTACCAAGAATAGATGCAATGTCTGTGCCCTGTAAGAAGCAGTACTCATTTATGTAGTCTTACAGCACTACAGTCATTTATAATAGATGGCTAAAATTGAGAACATTCATTATGTACTCCTAAAATGCTATCAGCTTCCTTTTACTTAATTGCCAGAATATTTCCCCTGGAGTCAATGTGAATACCAGGTGCCCACTCTAGAATCATCTTTCAGCTGCTACAAATAGTTCCCTTCCTCTCCTGCTCATACTGTTTGTCCTGTCCCTCTCCACAGCCCTCAAACCTCAGACATTAAAATGGGTGGAAGGACAACACATATGTGATTGTTACAAACATGCTAAGTACTTACTATCAGCTTAAAACATAATCCTTTTATCTTTCAGGGCAGTTTTAAGTTTATGGGAATACTGAGCAGACAGTACAGAGGGTTCCTACATGTCACTTTTAGCTTGAATCCCACAGTTTCTTCTCTTATTAATACTATACATCAGGGTGGCACATTGTTTATGGTTAATCAACCAATGCTGATAAACTATTATTAGTAGCTAAACCCAAAGTTTGCATAAGGATTTGTATTGTACAGCTCTACAGGTTTTCACAAATGTGCAATATTTGTATTCACTATTATGGTGTATAGTTTCACAAAGAAGAGTTTTTCCTCCCTAAAAATTACCTGTGTTCCACCTCTTCATCCATCCCTGTCTCTCCCTGCCCCTACTTGAACTCCTAATGACCAGTAATCTTTGTGTTGTCTCTGAAGCTCTGTCTTTTATAGAATATCATTATTATTAGAAGTATATAGTAGGTACCTTTTCAGAATGGCTTCTTTCCCGAACAGGAAGTGAATTTCTATTGGAACTCATTGCTTTTTGTTGCTGAATAATACTCCATGGTATGGATGCAACTATACATTGTTTCACCTACTGAATAATACTGTGGTTGCTCCTAGAATTTTCCTCAATCTCTCCTGCTTTGGACTCACATTCCTGACTTTCTGCCTTAGCACTTAACTTTCCCGCCCTGGATTTGGACAAGGTGACATCCACAACTCTAAAAATGGAGAGTGTCGTGGATGGATAGACAGGGACACACACACACACACACACACACACACACACACACACACAAATATTTTCCATAATAGGAATGTTAAACGTCAAGTATGTAACAGAACTTTCTATATGAAGATTGCATTCAAGTTAGCAAAAAAAATTAATAATTTTGTAAATGATGCTGAGATAATTTAAGAAACAACATTAAGCTGGTATATTTTATGTTACCTTAATCCTTACATAAAAGTTAATTTCAAATAGAGTACAGATCTAAATGTACAGATTTAAAAAATATAAGGCCACAGCTTTTCTAAATGGGATAATTTTGCTGTGAGAATAAGGATGAAACAAAAACCATAAATAGTAAAAGAAAAAAACTGATAAGTTAGACTGCATAAAATATATATATTGTGGATTTCAACTCATTGCCTGTTATCTTTTTTACTAGGAGCTTGGTCTCCCACCTTCTATACCCTTTCTTTTCAGCTATTTCAACCGAAAATAAGAATTCCACTCACAGTTCTGATGCTGCATACAAACATCAACATACATACATACAACGCCCATACAAAATGATAAGAAAAGCAGCCCACTGTGATGGTTTGAATAGGAAATATTCCCCACAGGGTCATGCGTTAAACTCTTGGTCACCAGCTAGTGCCTCTATATTGTGGGTGGTGGAAAATCTGGGAGTTGGGGCCTAGCTGGAGGAAGTAGGTCACCTTTGAAGGTTAAACCTGGCTTCTTATCTTAGTCTCTTCCTGAGTGAAGAACCACTTGCTCCCAAGATGATGTTCTGCCACTTGGCATGGGGCCAAGCAACCTTTGAACATGACCCCAAATAAAAATTTCCTCCTTAAGTTGTTTATATCAGGTATCTTGCCCCAGAGATAAGAAAGCTAACGATGTACCCACAGATAACTCAATACTAGCATTTAAAGCATAGAATTAAAGTGTTTGTGATATTAGATGGCAAGAAGGCTGATTTTAGTCAAGAACTAAATTACATTGAAAAATCAAGTATATGGAAATTATAGAACTGAAATATACAAAGACAACTAAAAGTTCATTAGAGGATGTAATACTAGTATGGAGGCACTTGAAGACAGCAGTAGAGATCTTGAAGATAGGTCAGTAGGGAAAATATTACAGATTGAAGCACACAGAGTAAAAAGGGGAAACAGAAAACAGCATGTAAAATATGTGAACAATAAAAGTCTAATATATTTGTAGATAAAGTCTCAAAAGAGGTGAAGAGAGAATAAAGCATAAAGTATCTGAAGAGATAACTACTAAAATTTTCAAAGTAGAAGACATATTTACAGACTAAAGAATCATCATGAATCCCCCAAAAATTACATACAGAACTACATCTAGATTACTCATAACAAAATTGCTGAAACTGAAGACAACAGGTGAACCCCACAAACAATCAGATAAAATGAGATACACCCCAGGACACACTTCTTTCAATACAGATACACTAAGACTACACATAACTTTTTAGGGAAACATTAGAAGCCAGAAGACAATGGAATATCATATTTTTAAATACTGAAATAGAAATTAATTTAATAACCAGCAAAAATATTCTTCAAATGCTAAGGTAAAAGAAAGATATTTTTCAACATACTATAAAAATGCATATCTGAAAGACACTCTAAAAGAACAGAAAAGATGTTCAGACAGAACAAAAATGATTCCATACAAACATACATATTGTACTTGCTAGGATACCAACTGAAAGAATATTAAAATATATAACCAACAAGGTAATCAAGGAAAAATGGCTTACTAAAACAACTCTGGTTAATAAAATAAAGCAAGAAATATAAAACTGAACATTAGCTGTTGAGAAAAATTTAAAAAAACTTATTAAGATGGAAGCTATAAAATCAACTTGGTATTAATAATATTAATTGTAAATATATCAAATATTCTAATTAAAAGACTACTATCTTCAGATTGGATTTAAAAGTAAAAATCATGCCACTTACAAGAGACATATTTAAATATAAGTAAAGAAGGATATAAAAGGATGGAAAAGAGATACAGCATCAAAATGTCAACCAGAAGAAAACTGCTGTAGCAATATTAATATCAAACAAAGGAAACTTAAAGGTAAAACAAGTATATTTAAAATGATAAAAGGGTCAATTATTAGGAATACATGATTTTAACATTAGTTGAGTCTAATAATATAGCTTACAGTATGCACAGTTAAAGGAGAAAGGGATATTGCCATAATCATTATAGAGGACTTTTAACACATTTCTGTTAACAACCCAAACAATAAGGGGACAAAAAAAGAGAACTACCAGTCAAGATAAAAAAAGAGATGTAGCAATGCGATTAACAAGTTACTGCTCAGAATACACTCTCTGCTCACAGTGGGATAAAGCTAGAAATCAACAAGCAGAAGACAAAGAAGTGAATCGGCACACTTCAGCCCATGCGTAAACAGGGGGCTCACATGTAAGTGAGAAAATTCACAAAATGATACATACACAATGCAAGTAGAACTACGGAATTAGATTAACACTATTAGCGTTAAGTAAACATACTGGAATATGTTTTAACATAAATGGCTTCAGTAATAATTTAAAGAAATCAAAAAAACAAAAGCAAATAAATCCCAAATAGACTGGAAGGTGGGAAGGCAGAAATACAATGGCAGAAAATGCTCACGAAAGTCAGGTATGGTGGCTCAAGCTTGTAATCTTAGCTACTTGGGAGGCTGAGATTTGGAGGATCACAGTTCGAAGCTAGCCTTGGCTAAAAAAAGTTAGTGAGACCCCATTTCAAACAAAAGCTGGACCGGGTGGTTCACACCTGTCATCCAGCTACTGTGGGAACCATAACATAGGAGCATTGTGGTCCAGACTGGCCATGGCAAAAGAAAAAGTGAGAACTTATCTCAAAAATAACCAGAGCAGAAAGGGCTGGAGGTATGGCTCAAGTGGTAGAGCACTTCCTTAGGTGTCCAACAACTAATGAATGAATCAAGAAAATGTGGTACAGATACACAATATAGTATTATTCAGCAATAAAGAAGAACGACATTATGTTGCTTGCAGGAAAATGGATGGAACTGGAGATTATCAAGTTGAATAAAATAAACCAAGTTTAGAAATAGAAATATTGCATTTTTTCACTTATTCATGGACTCTAGAATACAAAAAATAATAATAATGATTATAACATTATGACATGACTGTAAAAGGGGGACTTTTGGGTGGGGGGACCAGCAGGAGGAAGGAGTGAGAAAGGAGAGGGTGATGGTGGGTGGATATGGAAGAACTACACTATGCTATATATACATAAATAACATAGTGAAACCCACTAAAAACTCTTAAAAGCAGGGGAAGAGAGTTAAGAAGGAGTAATATACATGGGGCAAATTTGATCAAAGTACACTATATACAAGTATGGAAATATCACAATGAAATATATTCAAACTAATTTACGCTAATGAAGCTTTAAAAAAATTTCCACACTCAGATAACTTTCCTGGTGAATTCACCTAAGCAGTTAAATAACAAATGTCATTAATTTTATATGAACTCTTGGTGGGAATAGAAAAAGAGCGACTATTTCCCATCTGATTTCATGAGGTTATCATATTTGTAATACTGAACATGACAACATTATAAGAAAGAAAATTACAGATCACTTTCTCCTTTGAACATATTTGAGACAAAGCTTAATAAAATACAGGCAGCTCTCCCTTGACACAGTAGTATGGGCTATAACACTGACCACATAGGCTGAAACCATGCAACAGGAGCTCAA
Organism: Castor canadensis; assembly: GCF_047511655.1. NCBI lineage: Eukaryota > Metazoa > Chordata > Mammalia > Rodentia > Castoridae > Castor > Castor canadensis. The sequence goes on from NC_133389.1 coordinate 59,977,507, forward strand.
TAAGAAAGGACTTTTCTGGATGTTTAAAAAAATTTGGCCAAAACATTAACAACACTCTATCAATCACAAATGTTCAGGTAATATTTAATGCTGTTAAGAAATATTTACTTAGTGTATGCTGTGACTAACAGCATTAAAAGTACTAAATAATGTATTGCTTCCTATGGGACATATTCATGCTGTGTGTCACAACCATGTTCCTCATTTGTGCCAATGAGTTTGTACTAAGGCCCTTGGCTGCACATCTAGTGGCAGAGTTAGGATTTTTGTGGGTCAACTGTTTTTCTATAAATCTGTTTATATTTGATTTCAATTTCACTTCCAGTGTTATCACTTCCTTCCTTTGCTATACTTTCATATTTGTTGGCCAGTTCCTTTTTGGAGTATCCAGTCCTGGAAATGTCACATGGGTTTCTCACTGGGAAACAAGCCTGCAACACAACTACATGCTTTGCTGTCACACAGATACACTGTGACCAGTCACCAAGAGACTGAAAGAAACGATGTTGCTGGTTACTGATCATGATATGATCTGCCAATTATACAGGCTAAAGAGCTTGTACCTCATGTAATCACTCACAGTTAACACCTTGATAACTTAAATTTGAATGCTGTTTTTCAGGAACTGATGCGATTTAACTTAGTCATAGTAAAGGAAATTCATGCAAAGCAAGATTGACCTAAAATAATTTATTCTATTTCTTGATTTGGGTGCTAGCTCCTACATGAATGCTCATTTTTAAAAAATTCACTGAGCAAGGATTCCAAGATGGTGACTAGAAGGAGGAAGCAGAAAGCGTGCTTCCTAAAGTAAAGTCTTGGAGAGATGCTGGAGATACACCTTGTAGGAAAAACCATCAAGAAGAGGCAAAACTCCAACTCCTCCACACCGCCAGCCAATGCATAGCATCCCTACTCCACGAGAAATGGAGAAACCAGGAAGGCTCCTGTGCTGCCAGACGCTAGCTCCCAGACTGCTTGGGAAGATGCAGACCACCAGGTGATCTAAGGGGCACAAGGTAAATCAGCATAGCCCCATGGACAGAATGACCCCCACCCAAGGGGAAAAAAGAGGAAAAAACCAATCTGAATAATAAACAAGGAGCTGGAAAAAAAAAAAAGACATTTACCAGAGAGGGTGGGGTGCCCAGAGCTCCAGAGAGAGGGGGAGGAGCAATCCCCACTGGAACTGTGAGTAAAGAAGCTGGCAGGAGAAGGTAGGAGTGACAGCACCTCCCCCCCAGGGTGCTTGGAGAGGGGAAGGCTTGTAAAAGCCTCTAAAGCATAGAACGCTCCATCACAGAGTGGGAGACAGGCACTCATTCACATGGTCTATAAATAAACAAACTGGAGCTAGAAGGCAGAAGCAGCAGCACCCCTCCCCCCACAGTGTGCTTGGAGAGGGGAAGGCTTGTAAAAGCAGCTAAAGCATACCACATCCCACCGGAGAGTTGGGGACGAACATGTCCCCACGTGAACTCTAAATACTAAAAAAAAAGACTGCAATTGTAACAGGCGGGTAGGGCAGCATACTGGAGAAAACAGAAGGGGCATGCGGCCAGGAGAACTCTCAAAAAACAAAACCTGCGGGCTAGGTGAGTGTAAAGCTCATTCCCCAGATCTGCATTAATAAAGCCTGCAATAGCATAAGGCTGACAGTAGGTGGCAGGTGAGCCGCAGCCCCAGATAGACATTCACAAAGCTGTCTAAAGACTTTTTTTTGTGTGTGGGTGTCTTCTTTTCCTCCTTTGATAAGACAACGACAGAACTAGGACTGGATGCTGAAGGACTAACTAAAACTGTATTGAATTTAAATTTGGGATTTATTTGTCTTGATGTGTTCTGGTTTTTGGGTTTTGTTATTTGTTTCTTTTCTTTTTTCCCCTTTGATAAGACAATGGCAGTACTTCTTCCCAGACACCAACACCAGGACTGGAGGATGAAAGACTAACACCAAAATTATTGAGACTGAAACTTTATTGCATTTGAACTTGGAGATTTATTTATTTTTATTTTTAATTTTTTTCTGTTTTACTATCTTCTGTCTCTCTAATGCTTGTATAGCTCACCATTGATTAGTACACTACCTCTCCCTGTTCATTTCATTGGCTCTATTTTCTTTTGTGTGTGTGCGTTTGATTGTTTTGGGTTTTTCCCCCTTTTTCTTTACGTTCTTTGCTTTCCCTCGCTTCTTACCCTTCCATTCTGGATATAACCATTGCTGTTATTACAAGGAAGAACACACTTAATTGCACACAGTACAGGGACAGTAACAATAGCAAGTGCAATGATGGGAAGATGGAGAAAAGAGGGAAACCACATTTCCCCCAATAATAAATCAGTACAGGAACCAGAGGGAAATGAAGAAAACAGATACCCAGATACAGACTCCAACAACACAAAGATAAACTATGCTAAAGAACCTAATGAAGTGCACAAGAACCCCGAGAAAGAAGAAATCCTGCAAGTAATCAATGAGAATTTTATAGAGATGATACTGGATATGGTTAACCAAAATGCACAGGAGAAACTCAAGAAATTCCGAGACAACAAAAATGGAGAATTTGAGAAAGCACAAGAACAAATAAAAGAAACTATAGAAGCACTGCATAAACACTAAAGTGAAACAAATAACATGATTAATAAACAGATAAATGAACTCAGAACGAAAATAGACAATATCAAAGAAGAGACTCAGGATATACAAAACCTCAGAAAAAGAATGAAACAGAAATGCAAAAAAAATGGAAGGCCAATGCAGTAGAATAGAACAAGCAGAAGACAGAATCTCAGAACTCGAAGACGAAATGGTAATTAAACAAAAAATCAAAGAACTATTACTTAAGCAACTCAAGACCTGTGAAAAGAAAATGCAAGAACTTACTGACTCCATTAAAAGACCAAGCCTGAAAAACATGGGCATTGAAGCAGGAGAAGAGGTGCAAGCAAAAGGAATGTGTAACATATTCAACAAAACAGTAGCAGAAAATTTCCCAAATCTAGAGAAATCTATGCCCATACAGGTGCAGGAAGCCTCCAGAACACCAAACAGAACTGACCAAAATAGAAACACCCCACGACATATCATTAAAACAACAAGTACAGAGACCTGAGAAAGAATATTGAAGGTATAAGAGAAAAAAAAATAACATACAAAGGTAAACCCACCAAAATAACAGCAGACTTCTCAACAGAAACATTAAAAGCAAGAAGAGCCTGGGGGGAGGCCTTCCGGGTACTGAATGAAAATAACTTCAACCTTAGGATACTCTAGCCAGCAAAATTATCATTCAAAGTAGATGGGGCAACAAAAGTCTTCCATGATAAGCAGAAACTAAAACAATGTATGACCACAAAGCCACAACTACAAAAGATTATTCAAGGGATTCTGCACACAGAAAGTGAAACCCAACATAACCATGAAAGGGCAGGCAGTACCAAACTACAGGAAAAGAAAAAGGAAGAAAGTAGAGAGTAACACTGATTCAGCTACACACAATCAAACACTCAAACAACTAAGACAACTAAATGACAGGAATCACCACAAACCTATCAATACTAACAATTAATGTTAGCGGACTTAATTCCCCCAGCAAAAGGAACCATTTGACAAACTGGATTAAAAAGGAAGATCCAACAATTTGTTGCTGACAACAGACCCATCTCATTGATAGAAATAAGCATAGGCTTAGGATGAACGGCTGGAAGATTTACCAAGCCAATGGCCCCCGAACACAGGACGGAGTAGCAATACTTATCTCTGACAAAGTAGACTTCAAACCTACATTGATCAAACGAGATAAAGAAGGACATTCCATACTAATAAAAGGGGAAATAGACCAAAAGGAAATAACAATTATCAACCTATATGCACCCATTGTCAATGTACCCAATTTCATCAAACATACCCTGAAGAACCTAAAAGCATATATTAACTCTAAAACAGTGGTCGTGGGAGACTTTAACACCCCACTGTCACCAATAGATAGGTCATCCAAACAAAAAATCAATAAAGAAATCCAAGATCTAAAACATAAAATAGATCAAATGGACCTAGTTGATGTCTACAGAACATTTCATCCAACTTTTACACAATACACATTCTTCTCAGCAGCACACAGAACCTTCTCCAAAACAGATCATATCCTAGGGCACAAAGCAAGCCTCAGCAAATATTAGAAAATAGGAATTATACAATGCATTCTATGTGATCACAATGCAATAAAACTAGAACTCAACAACAAAAGTAAAGACAAGGAACTGCAAAGAGCTGGAAATTAAATAACTCATTGCTTAACGAACAATGGGTCATTGATGAAATAAAAGAGGAAATTAAAAGTTCCTAGAAGTCAATGAAAATGAAAACACAACTTATAAGAACCTATGGGACACAGCAAAGGCAGTCCTGAGAGGAAAGTTTATAGCCATGAGTGTATATATTAAAAAGAAAGAAAGATCTCAAATCAATGACCTAATGCTACATCTCAAACACCTAGAAAAACAAGAACAAGCAAATCCCAAAACAAACAGAAGGAGAGAAATAATAAAAATAAGAGCTGAAATCAATGAAATAGAAGCAAAAAAAAAAATACAAAGAATTAATGAAACAAAAAATTGGTTCTTTGAAAAAATAAACAAGATTGATAGACCCCTGGCAACCTGACTAAAATGAGGAGAGGAAAAAAAACAAATTAGTAAAACCAGGAATGCAAAAGGGGAGATAACAACAAACACCACGGAAGTCCAGGAAATCATTAGAGACTACTTAGAGAGCATATATTCAAATAAATTTGAAAATCCTGAAGTAATGGACAGATTTCTAGATACATATGATCATCCAAAACTGAACCAAGAGGACATTAAACACCTGAATAAATCTATAACACAAAATGAAATCGAAGCAGCAATCAAGAGTCTCCCAAAAAAGAACAGTCCAGGACCAGATGGACTCTCTGCTGAATTCTACCAGACCTTTAAAGAAGAACTAATACCAACCCTCCTTAAACTGTTTAATGAAATAGAAAGGGAAGGAAAACTGCCTAACACATTTTATGAAGCCAGTATTATACTTATCCCAAAACCAGGCAAAGACACCTCCGAAAAGGAGAACTATAGGCCAATCTCCTTAATTAATATTGATGTAAAAATCCTCAATAAAATAATGGCAAACTGAATTCGACAACACATCAAAAAGATCATTCACCACGAACAAGTAGGCTTCATCTCAGGAATGCAGGGATGGTTCAACATGTGAAAATCAATAAATGTAATAAACCACATTAACAGAACCAAACAAAAAAACCACTTGATCATCTCAATAGATGCAGAAAAAGCCTTCGATAAGATCCAACACCATTTCATGATAAAAGCTCTAAGAAAACTAGGAATAGAAGGAAAGTACCTCAACATCATAAAAGCCATATATGACAAACCTACAGACAGCATTATACTTAACGGTGAAAAACTGAAACCATTCCCTCTAAAATCAGGAACCAGACAAGGATGCCTACCATCTCCACTCCTATTCAACATAGTACTGGAATTCCTAGCCAGAGCAATTAGGCAAGATGAAGGAATAAAAGGAATACAAATAGGCAAAGAAACTGTCAAAATATCCCTATTTGCAGATGGTATGATCCTATACCTTAAAGACCCAAAAAACTCTACCCAAAAGCTACTAGACACCATCAACAGCTATAGCAAGGTAGCAGGATATAAAATCAACATAGAAAAATCATTAGCATTTCTATACACTAATAATGAATAAACTGAGAAAGAATATATGAAAACAATTCCATTTACAATAGCCTCAAAAAAAGTCAAATACCTAGGTGTAAACTTAACAAAGGATGTGAATGACCTCTACAAGGAAAACCATAAACTTCTGAAGAAAGAGACTGAGGAAGACTATAGAAAGTGGAGAGATCTCCCATGCTCATGGATTGGTAAAATCAACATAGTAAAAATGTCTATGCTCCTAAAAGCAATCTACATGTTTAATGCAATTCCCATCAAAATCCCAATGACATTCATCAAAGAGATTGAAAAATCTACTGTTAAATTTATATGGAAACACAAGAGGCCATGAAGAGCCAAGGCAATACTCAACAAAAAGAACAACGCTGGAGGTATCACAATACCCAACTTCAAACTACATTACAAAGCAATAACAATAAATACAGCAAGGTACTGGCACAAAAACAGACACGAAGACCTGTGGAACAGAATAGAGGACCTGGATATGAAACCATACAACTATAATCAACTTGTCTTTGATAAAGGTGCTAAAAATATATAATGGAGAAATAGCAGCCTCTTCAACAAAAACTGCTGGGAAAACTGGTTAGCAGACTATAAAAAAATGAAACTAGATCCATGTTCATCGCTCTATACCAATATCATTCAAAATAGATCAAGGATCTTAATATCAGACCCCACACTCTAAAGTTGGTATACGAAAGAATAGGAAATACCTTAGAATTAATAGGTATAGGTAAGAACTTTCTCAATGGAACACCAGCAGCACAGCAACTAAGAGATAGCATAGATAAATGGGACTTCATAAAACTAAAAAGCTTGTGTTCATCAAAAGAAATGGTCTCTAAACTGAAGAGAACACCCACAGAGTGGGAGAAAATATTTGCCAGCTACACATCAGACAAAGGCCTGATAACCAGAATGTATAGGGAACTTAAAAAACTAAATTCTCCCAAAATTAATGAACCAATAAAGAAACGGGCAAGTGAACTAAACAGAACTTTCTCAAAAGAAGAAATTCAAATGGCCAAAAAACACATGAAAAGGTGCTCACCATTCCTAGCAATAAAGGAAATGCAAATTAAAACCACACTAATATTCCACCTCACTCCTGTTAGAATAGCCATCATTAGCAACACCATCAACAACAGGTATTGGCGAGGATGTGGGAAAAAAGGAACCCTTTTACACTGTTGGTGGGAATGTAAACTAGTACAACCACTCTGGAAAAATTTTGGAGGCTTCTTAAAAAGCTAAACATTGATCTACCATATGATCCAGGAATACCACTCTTGGGGATATACCCAAAAGAATGTGACACAGGTTACTCCAGAGTCACCGGCACCTGCACACCCATGTTGATTGCAGCACTATTCACAATAGCCAACTTATGGAAACAGCCAAGATGCCCCACTACTGACGAATGGATTAAGAAAATGTGGTATTTATACACAATGGAATTTTATGCAGCCATGAAGAAGAATGAAATCTTATCATTCGCAGGTAAATGGATAGAACTGGAGAACATCATTCTGAGTGAGGTTAGCCTGGCCCAAAAGACCAAAAGTTGTATGTTCTCCCTCATATGAGGACATTAGATCAAGGGCAAACACAACAAGGGGATTGGACTCTGATCACACAATAAAGCGAGAGCACACAAGGGAGGGGTGAGGATAGGTAAGACACCCAAAACACTAGATAGCATTTGTTGCCCTCAACACAGAGAAACTAAAGCAGATACTTTAAAGCAACTGAGGCTAATAGGAGAAGGGGACAAGGAACTAGAGAAAAGGTTAGTTTGAGATGAATTAACTTAGAAGGTAACACACATGCACAGGAAAACAATGCGAGTCAACTCCCTGTAGAGCTATCCTTATGTCAACTAGCAAAAACCTTTGGTCCTTCCTATTATTGCTTATACTCTCTCTTCAACAAAACTAGAGATAAGGGCAAAATAGTTTCTGCCTGGTAGTGAGGGGTTTGGGGGGTAAAGAGGGGGGAGGGTAAGGGAGGGGCCGGATGGAAGGGGGAAGAAATGACCTAAACATTGTATGCACATATAAATAAAAGAAAAAAAATTCATTGAGCAATGCAAGTGTAATTAGAATATTTTTCCAAATTGATGATATGCTTCAACAAATATTAAAATCATTGTAATAAAAGTTACCACATTAATAGAATCAAGAGGAAAAATCATGAGCATCCCAATAGAAGGAAAAAAGACACTTGATAAAATTTAATACTCATTCATAAAAATGAAAATACAGAAAACTAGGAGGAAGATGGCTGATCAGCCAGAGATGACTTTAGCAATGAATGTATTCATGATGACATTTTCTCTAACATCAAGGAGTTCAAACATGAAATCATGGAAAAGGTTCTCTCACTTCATTCTGCCATAGACATCACTGGCAAATAGGGTGACCCCAAGTTTAAATTGCAAACTGATACATCCCTTTTATACTCCAGGTCTATGCAAGGTATAACATCTTTGGGGAAGTACCAGCCAAATCTCATTCCTAACCAATCCTGACGACTACCTGGTCTTGAGGCATCAATCACAGTGACAATCAACGCACTCCAAACTACCAAATGAGCATGAGGCAACTGGTAAAAATGCTAGCTCTCACAGCAAAAGACAACAATTTCCAAGCTGAACAGAAAGCCCCCACTATGCCAGCTGACCTACTGCAATTCACCCTCCATCACGCAGAAAAACATGGCATTGCGCATGAAGATCTAATAGAAATCATTCCCTGCCTGCACCCCAACCTTACACTACAAGCCATGATGACTCTTCACAGACCAATCCTTTGGGAACTGACCCCTAACCTTTGAACCCACCAAAATGTAGCCAGGCACATCCCCACATAGATAAGCAAACAAAAAACAATGAAAAATATAGCAAACTAAAAATGGAAGCAATTTTCCCAATCAACTAAAACATGACAAAAATTATACTTAATAGTGAGCTTAGAAAGGGTTTCCTTCTGAGATTGTGTCTGAGAAAAAGATGCCTTGCTATCATTACATCTATTCAACATCCCAGTAGAGGTTCTAGCTCAGGGAAACTGCCTAACATTAAAAAGTATCAAAAATACCCAAGTAAACTAAAGAATTCTACCATGTTCATGAATCGGATGACGCTACTGGCATGAAGTTAGTCTATAGATTCACTGTAGTTCTAATTAAAAACAGAGTAGGCTGTATGATGTGTACATCTGTGTGTATATATAAGTAGTCAAGCTAATTAGAGATGTAAAAGGACAAGAATAATCATGACAATCTTATAGAAAAAGAACAAAGTTGGAGGAATGAGATTCTTAGCTATCAGAACTGATCATACAAAGCTGTGGCAATTAAGACAGTATGTTACTGGCAAAACAACAGACAAACAAAACAAAGGAACAGCACAGAGTTCAGAAACACTTGATTTATTACACATTGACACTGCCACTCAATAACAGGGCAGGAAGGACTTTTTAATAAATGGTATTGGGTCAATTGAACATTCCCCAGAAAAAGTGAGTTTTAAGCCCCATGACATAGCACATAGAATATCAGTTTCAGGTACATCCCAAATCTATACATGAAAGATAAAAAAGATTTTTGGCAATACCCTCTCAACAATGAATATACACTTAAATAATGAAGGAAAGGAATGTAAAACAGATCTTGTTGGGGGTTCTTACTAGTGGAATGGGGAGGGTGAATGGAGAGGGTAAAGGAGGTGAATATGGGCGATGTACTTCATATACAAGTATGAAGGTAGAGCACTGAAGCCTGCTGAATCCTTTCCAGTAGAGAGAGGAGGATGAGGGAGAATGATGGCAGGGATAAGCCTAACCAAGGTACACTGTAAGCATGTGTGGACATGTCATAATGAACCCCCCCGATATAATTAACATATGCTAATAAAAATGTTAAAAATAAAGACTTTAGCATGAAAAACAGCAAAATATCATTATGAATATGGAACAGGCAAAACAGGACCCTAAAAGTACGAACTGAAATAGAAAGGAAAGAGGATCTATATTAAAATTTGGAAATTTTTTGGTGGTACTGTGTTTTGCACTCAGAGCCTCATGCTTGCTGGGCAGGCATTCCTCCACTCGAGTATTACCCCCCCAACACATTTTGCTTCAGTTATTTTTCAGAGAGGGTCTCATACTTTTGCTTGAGCTGGCCTCAGACTATGATCCTCCTGCCTTCACCTTCTGTGTAACTGGGATTATAGGTTTGTGCCACCTATGTCTGGCTTGTTCTTTGAGAGAGGATCTTGCTAACTTTTTGCTCTGGCTGACTTCAAATCATGATCCTCGTATCTGATTCCTAAATACGTGGAATTATAGACATGAGCCACCATGCTCAGCCTCAAATTTGGAATTTGTATTAGTCATGAGACAGAAAAGCGGCTGGTCATGGTGGTTCTCACCTGTAATCTCAGCTACTTGGGAGGTAGCGAGGAGGATGATTGTGGTTTGAGGCTAACCTAGGCAAAAAGTTAGCAAGACCCCCCATTTCAATAAATGACCTTGGCGTGTTGGCACATGTCTGTAATCTCAGCTGTGGGGATGTGCAGGTAGGAGGATCATGGTCTAAGGCTGGACCTGGGCAAAAAGCAGCAGTGATGGAACACTTGCCTAGCAAGTACAAGGCAAGTGTTGAGTCCAAATCCTAGAAATGCCCCCAAAACATGTTCAAAATGGGGCAACAGCAACTGATATCAAGTAAAACCAGAGCAGTGCTTAGCCAGGCAGGAGATAAGGGGAGTACATACAGCCGACTTTGAGTCAGTTTCTGTGCTTTTTTTTTTGGTAGGACTTGGGTCTGAACTCAGGACTTCACACTTGCAAAGCAGAAGCTCTACCACTTGAGCCACTTCTCCAGTTGTTTGTTCTGGTTATATTTAGAGATGGGGTCGCATGAACTATTTACCTATGCTGACCTCGAACTTTGATCCTCCTGATCTCAACTTCCTAAGTAGCTAGGTGTGAGACACTGATGCCCAACTGGGTTGTGTTTTTGACTCAATTGGTGATTAGTATATCTGGTGACTGGTATCCTGTGTATTTGGTTAAAATTTCTACTTAAAAAAGAAAGGACCTAGCAGATGTATCCAAAGTGACATAGGAAGATAATCATGATCTACCAATAAGTGGGAAAGGCAAAACTAATTGTAGATCATCAAATATAATTCTAAATCAGTTGAAAAACCAAAAACCTGTATTATTATACCTAAAATGAACTTATAAATCATCTATTAATGTTTATGTTTTTTTCTTACAAAACATTTATATTTTTAAAATGGGCGTTTAGTTACCTGTTTGAGACCAAAATAATACATATTTTAAAAGAAACAACTTGCTAGCCAAAATTTTCACAGTTCCCAAAGAGTCTCCAGCCTGGTGCAGTGCAGTGGCCTGAGAGTGACATCTGTCTGAAGTAGCAAGCAGTTGTGCTTTAGCTACTCTGGCTCTGTGACCCTATCTGGATGGCAGGTCAGAGCACAGGATGACTGGGTCCTTCCACATCAGTGCAGAATCACTTGAGTCAGTTCCCCTCCCTCTCTAACTTGAATTATAGGAACAGCTCCTGCCCAGTTCTCTGTGGAACTCAGCAAGCAAACTCAAACCTGGAGAGTTTCTCCTGGAAACTCTTTCTCCTGGAGAAAGGACTTGTGGTGTTGCTGCCCACCAACTCCATGTTCAAGTGTTATTTTACTTAATAGTCACAGAAGATAATTACACTTTTCGTGTCTGATGTGTAGCACCTGATGAGCTTGCCTGTCAACTTTAACAAGACAAGCTTCTTTTATCTCCTGTCCATTTTACCACCAAACATCCTTGTAAGGTAATCATGTTTTCCTTAACAAACTTGGATCATTAGAAGGTAACGAGAAACTTCTGTCATCTGATCTTGTTTTATACATTGTTATTGGAAAGAAAAGAATGCTTCCCTTTTCTAAGGATCTCTATGAATTACAAAAATCACTGAGAATTCTACTTGAAAGTAAAAAGGGTAGCTTTTTTGAAAGACATTATATATCAATCAGATCTTCTGTAAATAAAACACTTCAGAAAATAAAGATGGTGACAAGAAAATTTGAAAACACATCCAAAATATGCAAATCCTATGTAAGTACATGTGTACTTCTGTGTACACAATCTCTATACAATTTCTCTGCAAAGGAGAAATGGTGAGCACATTTTAGCACCTAATGAATGGAGAGGTGCTCATTCAACTTTATGCCCACAGCAAAACCCACAAAACAAAAAGAACAAAAGAGAAGGACCTGACATTTATGCTCAGGTTTACAGGCTTATAATAAATGGAAGGGAAATGGTGAGCAGTCATTTGATGTCACAGTGGCAGCCTACTTCGTCCCATTCAGGTCAGAAGTGGAGGAAAAGAGCAAAATTACAAATTAATGGGGATTAGAGCGATGCAGGAAGAACCACTGTGGGCTCAGGTTAGTCTAGAAAACAGGTGCTGATGACACAGCAGGTGAACTTCAAAGCAGTACAATGCATCCATCCCTGCCTGCATATCCTCAGGTGGGCACTTGGGGGCCACAGGCAGCCTTGTGCTCTGCAAAAGGCAGATGCTCCCACTCATCCTCTGACATCACAGCCATGTCAGCTACCACACACCTCCACTGCGAGGGACTGGAAACCCTGAACTTAGCACAGCAAACACAGGAAGAAGTAAAAGCTCTGAGGAGAAAGTTTCTACAAGTGATTCAGAAAAAACAACCTGGAAGAGTGTTCATCTTTCACATTATGCAAATGCGTTTTGCTAGAGATATTTGCTATTTTGGTCAGGACAACCCTCATTACTACTTTTACTATGCGAACTACAAAACTGTGTATCTGTTTTAACAGGAACATATACATAATTACTCTGTGCAGAATTTTTCAACAGTGTCAAAATGTGAATTAAAACACTGATACTTTTCTTTTTTTAAAGGCTTCTTATGTGGTTCCAAATATGCTGCTAAACAGAATGAAGGCTTGGTAAACTGCATGAGAACATTTCTATGGAGGAGGTTCTAAAATACCAGTCACTTATTTAAAGAAGCATCAGCTCTGTTATGTTATATAGAGATTCTTCTGATGAGGGAGAAACATGCAGATACACATGATGGTCAAGTAACTTAACTGCCCTCCATTTTCTGAGGAAAAGGCCCTCATTTTTTGAGGATGAGATGAAATAGAGTTCTTCCAAGCCAGGTCCAGTGGCTTATGTCTATAAACCTAGCTACTTGGGAGATGAAGATTGAGGGGATCATGGTTTGAGGCCAGCTTGGGCAAAATGTTAGCAAGACTCCATTTCAACACACAAGCTGGGTGTGGTGCTACACATTTGTAATCCCAGCTATATGGGAGATGCAGGTAGGAAAATTGTAGAGAGACAATTTTCAGACAAAATGTGGCACCCTATCTGAAAAATAACTAAAGCAGAAATGGCTGGAGGCAAGGCTCAAGTGGTCCCCACCTGAAATGAATAGGTCACCACTGTTCATAGACCTCACACCCTGTTGTTTAATGACTGCCCAGCACTCTTTTTCTCTCGAGAAAAGTTGAGCCGGTAATTGTATTGGAAATGAACTGCAGTGCTATGCGGATGGGCTAATTTGCTGCACCTCTGCCCATATCAGCAGCTAACTCATGCATTTTCCTCGCTCTAGGGGATAAACAGATCTCTTACTGTGTTTTGGGAGAGACAGGGTTAGAGAACCACCACAGCTGAAGACACAGGATACTGATTACAAATGACCAATGTTTTCATCTGACTGGATCAAAACATTGGCAGTAAAATAAGACAAGGGAGGGAAAACGTCCTCATTAGCTTGCTACCACAGGACCCAGCCTCACATTCTGTGTTGAGGCTTCACTGCAAAGAAACATAACTAAATGAAAACAGGCAATTCTTTCTCCCATACTCCAACGAGTATCTTCTCTATGATAGTTAAGCTCTTTTCCCAGAAACCTTCTTGCCTGACTTACTAATGAGGCACATTTTCCAGTTGTCCAATTTATCAAATGCAGTAGAACCTCCTGACTTCCCTCCATAGCCTCTGCAGAGGACACAGAAACATCTGGCCACAGACCCTGACTTTGGCAGTTTTAGATTTGCCCTGTCACGAGGGGGATCACAGAAGACAGACTGGTCTTTTCACTTTTAAAAATGAGAACATTGTAAGATTTAGGGCAGCAAAGTGATAGAGCTTATTATTTGTAAGTCTGGGATTAGGACAAAAGTCCCCTGACTTCTGGTCAGGTTCTTTTTGGAACAGTAGAGCCATACAATCAAACAGATAAGACATTCTGAACAACATAAAGCCAATTCTTCGTTTTTGCTAGTGTTTTTGTTTTTACCTCTGAAGAGATTATCCAAGTCAATATCTTCTTTTCCTTTGATTTTCAAACACTTTGCCTGCTGTACAAGTCTGGGCAAAGAACAGAAATAAAATCTCAATTCATTATCCTGTGAGGTAGCAATAAATCATGACACCAGCACAAACTTAAATAGAAACTGCAGGGAAACAACAGTGAATTAGCAGGTATTATTGCTGCACACAGTCTCATTAGACTCTTCAGTTGAAAGTTAAAAAAAATATATACTTTTGTTCAGGAACCCATTGAAACCAGAAACTTAGAAGTCTTTCCCTCATCCTCAGTCTGTTATAAAACAAAAAAATTTCTAGAATTCCCAGGGAAATAATCTCCTCACCTTCTGAGGAGGAGCTACTTGGAGACAGAGGGAGGTGGGGAGGTAGACGGGGAAATAATTGCTACCGATAATTTTGTACTTATTATTTTAATCAAAAGATTACAGACAATGCGCTCAAACAACAGTAAAAAGTCATTTAGTTACAGTGCTGAATGTCAGAGAATTAATTAACTTTAAAAATGTTGCAGTATACAGGAAGGGCTAATTTCATAACTTTCATTATGGTACTTTCTTGAAATATCATAATGAAGATGGAACTTTCTAAAATGAAACTTTTCCAGGGCTGCTAATTTCCTGCTAATTACTTTTAGGTAGACAAATGTGAGATAATTGATTAATTTATCTATATATATTATTTTACTAAAATCATACTTTGCCTTGCACTTAGTAATTCTCTCATTTTGTTCTCAATGATCGTCCTTCCAGTCAGTCATGAAAGTACTGTTTCATTTTCTGTTTCAGCTGAAGAAACAAATTGTCACCAAAACTCGACATACAAACCTAAATGGCTTATATAAACATCAAAGTAATTTTATCTGTATGTTATATAAACATGTACAGCATGATAGAAATGCATTCTATTTATCAGTTAGATGTCTCTTAATCATTAAGATTCTATCCAAAAGGCAAGGAAATGAGAACAAGTTTCTATTGAAATCCCGTCTCTGGACCTCATGTGGGTCCTGCATGGCTGCAGTCCCACAGGTGCTGATCACCTGGGAGCAGCGGAAGGACAATACACCCAGTGTGAGAAGACCTGTTCATGACCAGGACCCAGCTCCTAGGTTTGTGATCTGCAGTGAGTATTTAAGCCCCTAGTCTTAGCTTCTAATCTACTGAGCAAAAACAGTACTGAAAAGACAGTCTCAACCTTGTTGGGTGGTTCTAAGTGATTAGTGAAATAATATATTTAAAAACAGTCTGAAAACCCCGATGCGTCATGGACATACGTAAAAATGTGTGGAATACTTTCAATAATTCAATACATGTAACTTCTATTATATTCTTTATGTATCTATATCTGTCATTGGAATTTATTTACTACCTCATGGGAAAGAATGAAAACTACAGAAAGAGCTTACATGTGAGCAGTGGGTGCCTGGTGGAGAGAGCAGGTCAGCATGGGATGTTGGAAGCAAGGCCCAACCCTTGTGCTAAGCAGCACAGACTAACCATTTTGCAAAGAAGGTAGAAGAAAAGTAGAATTTTAGCTCTGCTTATGTGTTCTTGGTAAATCATTGGGTATTTTTCCCCTCAGTTTTACCAATTTTATGACATTGTGAATTGATTTTATTGACTGTCTTTTAAATGCTAGGCACTGCAATTAATCATGGATCTATTTTGGTATTGTCTCATTTCAAATTATTGCATCACTAGGGTGATACCCAAGCCAAACCCCATTAACAGTTCAGATGCTGAGAACTCCAGTGAGGCAGGCCCCTTCTCAGGACCCCAGCTTCTTCACTTCACTTAGCCTGATACCATTCTCACAAATTCTAGTAGGTAGGGACAGTACTCCTGTTTCACAGACATGGAAACTAAGGTTCAGAAATAGGAAACAACTTGCCCCAACCTGGGTACACAGTGAGTCAAGTTTCTAGAATCCAAATCCAGGATTCTTTCTGCTCTATGTATCACCTTCTAATAGCACAGGGCTTACTGCTCAATTTACAGAAGGCATGGCACAGGAGCAGCCACAGGCAGAGAAAAAAAAGAAACCATCAGGAATGTTCCAGAGCCCAGAAAAGGTACAAGTTGGTACTCTGTAGAGAAAGGGGACAGAAGGACACAGCTTGGCACTTTGCAGAGGAAGGGGCAGGGTGACTGATGAGCTTTGAGAGGTCTGGAGAACTGGGGAGAATTTAGGAGAAAAGAGGAAATGGAATAGAATAAGCACTAAATAAAAAGGCAGGGAAAAGTGTTTGGGAAGCTAACCAAGCAAATCAACTTATTTGCACTGTGCAAGGATACAGTCTGTTGACAGAGTAAGGAAAAGTACAACTGCGGAGGGCCTGGCCTCTCCTGTTGCAATCCAGTGTTTGAACTTGATCACATGGGCAGTAGAAAGGCCATGGAAGTGTTTCTACCTTGAAAAACTCTGTTGCACACAGTCAATAGAAATGCTTGGAAATGACAAGCCAGTGAAGTACCAATGATGAATATTCTTGGTTTTAACTAAAAATGTCTCAACTTCCATCTAAATCTGCAGATACTACCATTTCAGCAATAATCCTTCCTGAAGTCTGTCCATACCTTTCATATAATCATTGTTTCAGATACCCTAAACAATCTTCAGAGTCTTTTATGCTGAAGTATAGAGACAGATGCCTGTCTTTCTATACTTGATTCATTTCCCAAAGGAGTATGCATGACTGAGATGTGCCACTGTCACCCAATAGTCTCACCTATGTGTTGTTTTTCAACCTTCCATAGATTTGGCATATCTAGTTGAGGCAGAATTAGTGGCTAACATTTCGGTGCTCATTGAGTGTCTGCCCCTTAAACTAGTTGCCTACCATGAAGGAGCTAATGACAATCTTATATTTGCGTTGAAAAGACAGAGATTAAGGAGCTTGCCTACCAACACAGTAAGTAGAAGAACTGTACTATACACCTTCTGGAACAGCACTTGGCAAACAGAAGACCACAAGTCAAATCCTGCCCATCTTGTTCTGGGTTACTTCCTGCCTCTGGCTGAGTTGTATAGTTGTAGCAGAGACCTTGTAGCTAACCAACCCTAAACTATTTCTCTTACGGTTCTTGACAGAAAATGCTTCCTGATATTTGTACTAGAAGTAAAAGAAGAGGTCTATGAAGTCAAAATGAACATATCACATGTGACTGGTTCCAATGGGTATCTTTTCCCAAAATTGCCCTGGTAACAACCTTCAGTTGTAACATAGCAGGAGTTTGAAGGGAAGTACTGGTCTCTTAATCCCTTTTATTTTTAGGTGGATTCTGCACAGCTAACCAACATTCTTTGAGACATTCTTGCCTGCAGGCTGCATTCAGCAGAGACTCCTTATCTCTTCAGAGAGAGCCGTACATTCTTAGCTTCCACACAAAGCTGACTGAGAAAATGGCTATAAGAGGAGCAAAGAAGGGCCTATGTCATTGCAAAGCTTACAAAGTAGGAAAGGCTTGGAAACGCTTTTAGGACATGGGTTTGAACTAGGCAAAGGTTACTACAGGAGACACAGTGGGCCAGCTATGGGGGACATGGTCCTGTGGAAGGTTGGGGTGAGGAGAACTAGTGATAGGGTGTGGTGTGTAATGAGATAAGACACGGAACTGGGGACAAATGATAAGGACTTTCTACGTTTCCATTCATGTACATTTGGAAATGTAAATTTATTTGTTTACAGGACAGCAAAATGGACTGGGACCTCTGAAAGTCTATCAATTTGAAGGATCATAAATATGTCTCATTTATAAATAAAACATAATTAAACCTTTAGAAATCTAAGAGTATAACATATCCATAAATAAAGGTATCTATGTGAAAATGTTCAGTGTTACATAATTTATAAGATGGAAAGTACCTGTAAACAGGGAACAGGTTGAATGAGTTAAGGTATGTCCACACTATGGACCATGATACAGTTGTTAAAAATAATGCACTGGATCCATTTGTTTTGATATGGCCATGCATCTGTGACATATACTTAAATCTAAGAAAGCATGCTACAGATTAACAAAACAATGTAGAAATTTTAAGAGGGAATGTACATGTACTATAGGCATGGGCATCAACATTGAAGAGGATACTGTGTGTGACAGTTTGTTAACGCTAGTAATCTCAGTTTGCACCAGCAGAGGTGGATCATTAATCATTACTTTTAAAACTTCCACATTACTTGAATTATCATCATGGGCCTTTTCTTAAAATTTTACAAGTCTCTTACATAATGCTATTTGACAGAAAATGGTCTGGATATTACCAATGTTTCTAATTTTTACTCATCTGTATTTTCTACTTTTCCTCTAATAAACTAATACCACTTCAGTAATGAGAAAAAATCATACTGCAATGTCTATACCATTTAAGTGAATGGAAAATACTTATTTTAAAGCCCGATTAAGTACACAGATGAGAAAAAATGCTGGTTGGTGTTCATGCAGCAAAGTTTTGTTTTCTGGGTATGGGAATACAAGTATTTCCTTTATGCGAGGAGCCATGCAGGTATAGAACATGATGTTTTGCAGAATCTAATTACTAAGAACCCAGGCCAAGGCAGGGTTCCAGAAATCCAGAGATCCACAATCAATTATGGAATGCCTCCCGAGAATCAGCTCGGGAAAGGTACTTTTTAAGCCCTATGAAGGCATACCCTGGTTATTTCATAACAGTTCAGCAGAACTGTGAGTTTGTTTAGGAAATACAGAACTATGGTAGAGATTCTGAAGAACCCAGGCAGTGGGACCCGATGAGGGTGGGTCCTTGGGTGGCATCACAATTTCTCTCTAGACTCCTCAGCCAATCATAACACTACTCACTGCATTTTCAATCTGCAAAACATTCAACAAACTTTTTTCCCCTTTCCTTGATAGCTTGGGCCTGCTTTCAGTTGAGGACTCTGTGACAAGTAACTGCTGAGAATGTTTTTGAGTGTTACTTTTTAAAATCTTGTATAACCTTTTTATGGCACTTATCACAACCCGTGGACCTTCTCTTCATTTGTGGTTTCCTTTCTCTCCCTTCCTCCATCCCTGTGCTTGCTCACTTCTGTATCACTAACACCTCACACACTGCTTGGTAAAGGCAGGTGCTCTGCATACCTTTGCTGGATGACTGAGTGTTCCTGCAATGAGTGAGCCTGCAGGTCCCCTGACAAGTCCATAGGGACTAGACCCACTCTACCTGAGCTCAGATGCTCATGCTGCCACTGACTAGCTTGGATAATTCTCTTGAGATAAGAACAGGGAGTTCTGTCTATTTTCTTCACTGCTGTTTCACCAGAGTTTGAAATGGTACCTTCTAAACAGTTATTCAGTAGATAAATGTTGAAGGAATGAATGGATATCTCTAATTTCAGGATATGTATATGGTCATGATCCTGAATTCAGCAAGGTGTTACTCAACTATCCATATGCAAAAACCTAATCCTGTTCTGACAGAATTTCAATGTGAGGGTAGGCAGAGGTATGGAAATGGGGAGGTAGAGAGCTCAGAGTTGTTACCACCAACGGAGTGAATGGGGGAATTCAGTTCTTTGCCTTAGATTTCCTTATTTCTACCTTGCAGAAGTTGGATTAAACTCTTAAGTCCTTTACCACTGTAAAGCGCCCAGACTGACCACCTGGTTAGAGGCTCCTTGGAGTCCAGCAGGGAGGGACCTTTTCCAAAGGTACTTGGAGTTTCCTGTCCAGCCACAACCCTCCACAGGCCCAGAAGGATCCTGAGTGTCCTGGTGTTTGTGATCTCTACATTCTTGATTAAAGGGATCAACTTACTTACAGATACCAAGTGTATCCCAGACTACACTAAGTAAATGAAGGTCTGTGCTTGGTGCCCAGATGAGTGGCACATACACAACTAGAACTGCAACAAATACAAGACTTCAGCATCAACATTTTTTATAAGTACAGAAAGAGAAATGGAACTGTTATTTTAGTAGTCCCAACTGTGTGTCATGCCAGGTCACAGGTTCACATTTATATCAACATCTATATGCCTAGATTCAAAATCTAATATAAGCCCTCATATTTATGTTCATTTTCAGGCAAAAATTGAGACTATAGGAAGACAATGAATGTCAATAACTGAATGAATGGACTTAGGTATGCTAAGAGCCTAGAAACTGAACAATACTGAAGAAAAAACAAAAGATAATGAACATTGGTTCTTCCCTTTGGCAGCCTCCAGATTTTTTAAGAAAATAGGTACATACATACACAAACACTGAGAAAGTACATGAAGATACACAAATAAGCTACCTACATGTGACACAGACGAAAAAGACGGAGGAATACTGAGGGCAGCAGTAATAGTTTGTCACTTTGTATCCCAAGGCTACTATAGTCCCTGGCACACAGTGGATGCTCAAAACCTATTTCATTTGTTGAGTGCCTACTAGGTGTCAGAAACACAGACACATGTAACATACAAATCTCTTTCTCTAGAAGATCATGCAAGTCAGAGCTGTTTAGAAAACTTCCAGACAGAGCTGAGCCTTGGGGAAGGGAGAAGCTACTGGCAGGAGCGAAGGTGGCACAGAGGATGGCAACAAAGATAGTGCTGGAGTGAAAACAATGCTGTGGATGATGGTGATGGGGGCAAATTCTGCCTGGAGCAGAATTCTTCATGTGGGAAGAAGTGAGAAAAGCCTGATGGATTAAAAAAAACCTATTTACTAACTTGGAAGGTTAATATGTGGGAGAACCAACGACCACTGCTTCTGAGAATGGCCCTTGTAGAAGGTATTTTATGCTGCAGCTAATTTGAGTGGTGAAAATAAATGAGTTGGCTTGTGCCAGTGCAATTTATTATTGGGATCATTAAGGACCTATTCCACTGTGCGCTGCTACCTGATTCCCATTATTTCCCCCAGCCACTTCCATTACCAAGATACGCCTTTGTGAAGTGCCTAAAATTTATAAGATGTCAGGCATCAGGGAAAACAAAGTGAGCTGTATTAGGCCTTTTCTTAGGTTTTCTTACCATCCGTGGCTGAGAATGACAGGTATTTCAGTGAATGTGAATTTGAATACTATACTAAACACTGGTTTGGTGAGGTACAAGAAGTTATTAAAGAACACTTAGATAAGTGAGAAAAGCCTGAAAAAAAAAGTCCTCTCTATAGGGCTTAGGAAAAGTGCTAACAGATAATACAGGGGGCAGTTACATTCTAAAGTAATTTTGTTTATGATGAAATATTATAATAGCTCCAATTTTAATCTTATATTACAGATAGAAGCCTTTAGTATTTTATAATGAAATGTGTTCAAGGTGGAACATTTTGTATTATAAGTAACATAAATAGGAGTAGACACTTTGGGGAAAACATGGTACGACCCTCCCGTTCATTAGCTCTATTTTCACAAAACAAGAAATACTGTCATGGTAAAATGATCTGAGAATCCTACACAGGAGTAGTGAACAGACTGAATGCAAACCCAGCCAGGCCTTCTCAAATCCATAAGTCATCACTCTTCTGCTAACCAATGCAGTTAAATGTGGAGGGGATTTGATCTCAGTAAGTTCTGGACTCAAATCCCAACTTTCCCACTGACTACATGCATGATCTTAGATGCCTTGCCTAACCTTTCTGAACCTTCAGGTGCCAGTTTTATAAAACTGAAATGAGAAAACTATCACATACAGAGCTGTTGGGAGGATGAAATAAAATTAACAAGATGGTGCAAAGTAAACTGCTTAGGTCAAAAGAAGTGTGTCTATTATTGTTGTGATACTTCTGGTGTTATTATTAGTTTGCTGTACAGAAATACACTGGATTTCACCAGAAGACCTATGCTTGGGTCCCAGGTCAGCAACATATAGCATTCCTTGCTATAAATGGCAGTGCTGTTATAATAATCTCTGTTTTCCTCTGTCACAAGCTTATAGAAGGGTCCAAATGTATTGTAGGTGCAAACTATAAGGTGTTAAACACATTAATACTATTTTCCCCTGTAAAGCAACAAACTCAAGTACAAGGGCATTTGCTGCCTTTAGTGCACCATGAATACACCACTACTTAGTCTATCAACAAAGAGAAAAGAATATATACATATGCTTTTTGATAAACTGAAAAGGAATATATATAACTTTATGTAAACTATATACATATGTAAATAGCTTTTCAATAATTGCAACCTATTGTGAGTCTGACTCCTGAAAGTTAATATAACATGAATATAACATGTTATGAATATAACATAAATTCCGTAAATACCTAGTAGTATATAACCTACTTAATTTTAAAATGTGATGCTTTATTTTTAAAAATGTGAATATGGGGCTAGGCATGGTGTTGCACAACTATAAACCCAGCTACTCAGGAGGTGGAGGTAAGAGGATTGTGATCTAAGGCTGGCCAGACAAAAGCATGAGAGCATATCTGAAAAACAAACTAAAAGCAAAAGTACCGGGTGTGGCCCAAATGGTAGAGTACTTGCTTAGCAATGTAAGGCCCCAAGTTCAAGCCCCAGTATTGCAAAGAAAAAAAACCAAAAATGAATAGACTGTTTCCATACCTAAACCATGAGATGGAGTCATAAATTTACTTACAACTACCCCTCAAAGATTAATATGAGAGCAAATATACTTTATAAAAATAATCAAAAACTGGGACATTGTTAAGGAAAAAAACAAAATTCTCTGAATAATCAGACAATGTCTAATTGACTTTAGAAGAATGTTAAAAGGAGTTGTTATATTTTGTGCTTACATTGCAAGATGCCTGGAGATTTTAAGGCGACAAGAGTTGATTGCTTAAGAAATGACTGAGCATGTCCAGCCGGGGAAGGGACAGACTGATTGGAAACCAGCAGCTCCAACTTTCACCAATGTAAACTCCACCCCTATCCTTGGAAAGGAGCCAAGGTTGCAGAGAAAAGATGGAACTTAAATGTTCCCCTCAGCATTCTTGTGGCTTCAAGAGCAAAGATTTGGAGTAGAGCAAAGGCAGCCTCCGGAAACTGTGAGGACAGTGAGCTATGTCTGATCTGTACATTATTAGCCTACACATCATCCCTTGCTGTGGAGTTCAAGACTACAAAATAGGATGTTATGGAGATGGAGATGATTCAAAGAGGGTGCAACTGTGATTGCTAACACTATGCATCCAAGCATTATTATGATGATTGGTTAGAAGAGAAAAATAAACAATGCTTGGAGTACAAGGGTAGGTTTGGTCTTGAGATTTGAACTGTGAAAGACAGATTCAGAACATGCACTGTGTATCTAGGCATGCCCCTGGCTCCTGCCTCCTTCGGCTACTTACACACTTCTGTAAGTACATGAAATAGGATTAGGCACAATAGGATCATCTTGATGTTGCTTCTTGATTCTCTGCTCTTTCTTTGTATTTGTAGTAATTATATCTTCCTGATACATATTTCAGTGCAGAGACTCTTCAGAAATAGCAAAGTATCTAATAATATATTGCAATGGGGAAATTCCAAGAGTTTAAGATTAGAGGCAAGATATCTGTGTTTGCTGGAAAGAATAGCTTAGCTAACCTCTGAGAAAATATGACAAGTGTAATAATTTTTTTTAAAGCAGTTCAAAGATGTGCTTAGACTCTGCGGTTTCTTACATTGAGGATGAATGTCTAAAATATTTACAAGAGAGAGTGACTAGGTTTGTATTTGGAAAAATACAACAGAATGTAACAAAAAGAATGTAGGCAAATGGATGCACTGGTCTCTATGATTCTGGAATAAATGAACACTGCTCTTTGGAAAACAGTTAAAGAAAAAAACATTGTCCCTCAACCAAGAAATGGAAAGGATGTACAAGCTCCCAACTCCTTAAAGTTGTAAACAGTGTGGGTGTGAATGAACACTAAAGAACAACTAGACCCTGTGAAGTTTCCATAAGAGGAGTAGGTGTGTAACAAGTAATAAATGCAAGATACAGCTACAAAAATAGAGACAAGCGTATCCATATGAAATGGATCATGCTACAGAGAGAAAGCAGTTGTGTACAGAGCCATCAAAATCAAAACAGCTACTTAACAAAAAATGGAATGTCACCCAAAAGTTCTAAAATATTTGCATGAAAAACAAATTCCATAGTCCAGGATGTAAAATCCAAGTGAAAACTATCTCCTACCAGCCAAACTCTCCCAAAGAACAGGTGTCCCCCATTGGGTGAAGGAGCCCCAGTCCTACTGGGGTTGGGGTGTGAATCTGCAGAGGCTGTTCCAGGGGAAACTTCCATGCCCACATGCCAAACGCAAAGAGCAAAGCTCTGAAGTTTAGGAGAAGGAGCAGCCCCTCCAAAGCTCAAACAGCTGTAGAAGGTCCTTAAAGTCGTGGGCATGCCTCATGCCACCCACTTGTAGTGTGGAAAACACCCACTTCCTACTTCTCTGTCTAGCCTTTCTTAGCTCAATCCCTGTTTGTTCTCCAGTTACTTATTTAAGGTTTGATTTTCATGTGTTTATAATTTCCAGCATGGAGTATGGAAAATTTTAGAGAAAGTTATATTTAGATTATTTGCTTGCTAAGGTTAAAAATATCAAAAAAGATTGTACTCAATTATTAGAAAATAATTATATGTAAATAAGAACTGAAAACTGGCACTTAAAATTCTAAGTTTATATTTAG
The DNA here is from genome assembly GCF_047511655.1 of Castor canadensis. Taxonomy (NCBI): domain Eukaryota; kingdom Metazoa; phylum Chordata; class Mammalia; order Rodentia; family Castoridae; genus Castor; species Castor canadensis. Next base: position 60,002,275 of record NC_133389.1, read on the forward strand.
GAACAAAGGGGTGATGCGTTATCAGTGAATCAAAATGAAGACTATTCAGAGTAAGAAATCACACCTCAGGTATGTCTGGATTAAAGATGACAAAGACAAGTAACAGGAGAGGAAATCCTGGTGTGACTCAACGGACACACTCAGCCATGTGTCAACCATGTGCCAAATGACAAGACATTTTGTGAAATAACTCCAAAAAATAAAGATGTTTTCAAGGTAACAGGGAATCTTGAACTGTGAAGATGAGACACATTTTCTACTGCTCATTTATAACTTGCATATTCAGAAAAAAGGTAAATTCAAGTATTTGAAGCAAAAGAAAATATTTTTTAAGTGAAGGACAAGGCTTAGCTGAATTCTGTGAGCCAGTGAATATAATAATACCCAGAAATAGAATTATTTTGAAGAAATATAAGGAAGTAGTGCCAATTTTATTCTCTTACTATTCCACATGGTTTTCTTTCTAGTTTGCATTTTTCAGTTTCTTACCTGGGCTCACTGTTCACATTTTCAGGTTTCCCACTGAAGTTCAAACTACAAAGGTTTTTCAATTTTGAATGCGAGGAGTCTGATTCCAAATTTGCCTGTGTTTGTTCTCTCAGGCGATCATGAAGTGTTGCCTCCTTTTTCAAGTTCATGTCCGAGTAAGGGCAGCCAAAAGCACTGGTTTGTATAAAAATGAAAGCACAGTTGTCAGATGAGAGTGATAAATCAGAGATCCATTGTCATTGGAACAGAATTACATTTAATATTTAAAAAAATGAATAGAGACATTTTTCTCTCACTGCACACACTCAAATAACTGTTTCTTTTCACACTGCCTTTTGAGAAAATCCCAGTCTAGACCATAGACACAGGTTAGCAAAGTATTACAGACAGCACATACAGCATTTACAGTTTTGGAAACTTAAAAAACTAAGAACAGCATGCAGAGGTCCTTCCAATGAAGCAGTGAAAAACATTACACTGCACTTGACTCTGTTTGCACCCTTTGGTATTGATGCCCTGCATCATCAAATTCTACAGCTAAATACAAACATTTCTATCAGGTGTCTAGAAACACTATGTATTTCTGCTTAACCCTGCTATGACCTTTTGGGGAGTATTGTGTTAGGGTGTATGGGGACACACTGCAGGAAAATAAGGAGGGACCCAAGCTCAGGTCAGCTGGCTCTCTCCTTGCCCCTCACCATAAAATTAAATCCTGAACACTTGGTGCTGCTGGTGCCTGACAACAGGTCATGGGCAGAAGGATCTGCCTGAGCACATGACCTGGATCCCTCCACAGGCTGATGCCTGAACCCTCCTCTGGGGAAGTTGTTTACTGCCCAAGTTTCAGAGTTTCTCCTTAGTGGAGTAGGAAAAGCAAATTAAACTCAGAGGAGTACTGTGACTAAGAGAAGTCACCCCCCACACACACACACACATGCATTAAATGGTGCTGATGTCAATGCATCAACACTACTACAGTTGGCTACTGTTTAGGAGTTCACTTCCTATTCATTGTAAACTTACTGATACTCAGTACACATTAAATTATTTATGAATAAATGACAATTTTCCTTTGTTGTTTTAAGTCATGATAAAATCAAGATCAAAGAAAATTTCCCTCTATTTTAGGTTAGATTGAGATTTCCAGGGAGGGCCTGTAAACAACTTACTCCAGAGGGACTCTAGTTCCTAGATCTATCTGGAATGGACTCTGGAATTGGGGATTAGGTGGTTAGAATGACACCAGCCTGGCCTAATATGACATGGTAGACCTGAACCAGCATTATGACTGGTCAACACCCTTTGCTATAAACAAGAGGATGCCTTTACATGAATGTTCTATAATTGATAATAATTAGAATAATCAGTTTGTTTATTCATCTATTCAGTTACTGAGTCAATAGTAGACTAACTGGGTACATGCTACATGCTTGAGAATATAAATCTAGTGAAGAACTTAAGACATACATACCAATAAACATGATTTATAATAAACATAAACAAATACCCTTAGGAGTATACAATAAGCCTATCATAATAGAAGGTGTTTTCATATATTATTTCTAATATTTATAGCTAAATACTCAAGGATGGTATTAAGGTTTTGTTTTTTTTTTTATAGGTGAAGAAACAAGATAACACAGTATAAGCAACTTTCCCAAGGCCTCTTGGTACTTTCTTAGGAAGCCCCAAAATCACTTAATTTTAAGTGGGCAGAAGTGGGCAAAGGTGTTTAGTACTATCAAGAAATGGAAACATGAGCCAGGTGGGGGCTCAAGCCTATAATCCTAGCTACTTGGGAAGCTGAGATAGGGAAGATCATTGTTTGAGGCCAGCCTGGGTAAAAAGTTCATGAGACTTCACCTCAACCAGTAGCTGGGTATGGTGGAATATTCCCTGTCATTCCAAGCTACACAGGAGGCTGAGATGAGGAGGACTGCAGTGTAGGCCAGCCCAGCCATAAAGTAAGACCTAGCTCAAAAATAACCAGTGCAAAAAGGACTGGGAGCTTGGCTCAAGTGGTACAGCTCCTGCCCAGCAAGTGTGAGGCCTGGAGTTCAACCCCAAGTACCACCAAAATTAAGTTAAAAAAAAAAAAAAAAGAAACATGATGGAAATCATGCATATTTCTTGTGCAAAGAAAAGCAGAGGCTAGTATTCACAGGCTAAGGTAGCACTGAGTCAGCCATGGTTTGATGGCTGAGGAAACACATCAGCACATGCGGAGTCCTTATAAAATGCAATTTCCAGTAGCAGCAGAGCAGCAGTGATCTGTTTAGACTTCAACATAGGAGACTTAAGGGAGATTTCAGAAAGCACTCTCTGCCAAGAAAAGTTAAAAGGTGTTACACTAACCTAGAGAGGGGAGAAATACTTCTTAAGCACAGCTGTGTTTTCACTAAAATTCTGTTTGTTATCCAGAAGCTCTGCTGTCCATCTATGTAATGCTAGGTCCCAATTTGAGACTATTTTTCTGCTTATACTGGGGTTTTGAACTCAAGGTCTTACACTTGTTAGGCAGGTGCTCTACCACTTGAGCCGTGCCTTCAGCCATACCTCCACGCTCCAGGTATTTTTCTGAGAGTCTCAACCTTTATGTCCTGGCTGGCTTAGACCAAGATCCTCTGATTTATGCTTCCTGGGTAACTAGAATAACAGACAGTGCCACCATGTCCAATTTTATTGGTTGAGATGGGGTCTCACAAACGTTTTGCTCAGGCTGGTCTCAAATTGTCATCCTCCCAACCTCCATCTCCCAAACAGCTCAGATTATAGGCGTGAGCCACCAAGTCTGGCCTAATTTGAGACTTTTAATGATCATTATCATTGTGAACTTTCTTCTTAATCTCCTATAACCTTATTTGTCCAGCATTTGGAGATAGCAACCATAGACTCCCCTTGCTCAGTACTTGCTTATGCTGAGACAGTTTGTTTTTCCATCCTCATTTATAAATGAATGTCTCCAGTCATTTAATCATTTGCCTGTGTCCTAACCTCATTTTGGCTCCTCTTTGTCTCCCTGGTCCAAATGGACCCCAGCAGCATTACTCGAATGAGATAGTTCCCAATGCCCCAAGGCAAGGCATGTAAGGACCCAGCTCCATATTATACAGCAGAGAATCAAGTGTGAAGTTCAAAAGAAAATACTAAATGTCAAAAACATACTTTGCAGAAGGAGAGGCTGGTGAAGAATTTGAGAAGATCATGATGAGTTGAAAGAAAGTGCAAAAGATGTGGGGATGAGGGGACTTTCAGATATAATTGTCTGCAAAGTTTAAAGCCTCAGAACTTGAGTTCTGAGACTCTACCATAAGCCAGTTCCTGTATTGCCACCTGTGCTCTTTGCAGAGAAATAGTTATGGTAAAAGAGGTGGCATCCCAACCTTAGCCTGCCTTCTTGCAAACTCAAACCTTTTCTGGTGTGCATGTGCATGCATGTGAGTGTTTAAGAGTATGTATGATTATCATAAACCTATTCACATAGGGAAAATGGCTGAAGTGGAGGTCATAAGTATGATAAAATCGCTTTAAACTTACTTTTGAATCTTTCAATTTAGCCAAATATTGGGAGAACATAGTTCTGGAAGATATAGTTACTTTAGAAAATTTTGACAGAGGTTGAAATTTCTGACTTCAAGTTCTGTTGGTTAAATGTAAGTTTCTGACTGAGAAATTCAAGGTCATTACCGATGGAGATCAGACAGGTTAAACACTGCAGGCTAAGAGAAGTAGGGCTCAGCAGTGCCTCTGTTAGATGCCTGGCTCTTCTGATCAAGCACCCCATTTCCCATTCCTCCTTAATTCATAGAGGAACTGTTTTACTGCAGGAAAAGAAGTTAGAGACAGCATGGTCTATGATGTTGACCCATATGAAACTGTAGTTTCTAAACAGTTGAATATTAGTACTTTCAATATGGTCCAACCAAATACAAAAACTTTCAGTCCCAACCTCATTAACAGTCCAGCAAATAAATATAGAATGTATGCTAAATAGGCAAAAAGTTGAGACAGTTGCAGACAAACTTTTGGAAAAGATTTTTTTTTTGACAAATCCTGCTAGCCTTCTTACCTAAAAAATGGAAGAAAGTCAAAACATATTAATGATTTACAGGGCCATTACTACAAATGCTATTAATGATTATAATAAAAATCCAGCAGTTTTATTTTTAGAATATCTATGAATCATGTTTAATATTGATGATAAGTGGGAAAGTAAACCATGTCTTTAAAAGAAGCATTCTGAGCCCTGTTCTGACCCTGAGTTTCAATGAGGTCAGTGGGTGGGAGGCAGTAGCTCCAAAGCTGATGCTGAATTCCCGCATTCTGTGGCAGGCCCAGGAGGTCCCTCTACCTCTGAATTCTCCTTCTTCCTTCCACAGCAGGGGTTCTTCATGACCAGGGCAGATTCCACTGTTCACATTCCCAGGACGCATCCTGACTGGAGGCCAGGGACAATTCACCATGGCCAGCCCTGGAACTCACATGCATATGCCAGCACCAGCAGCACCAGCTCCAATACCTGTGCACATGCCCTGCTCTGAGTCCTGTCAACCTCAAGGGCTTTGTGTCCTCTAGCTTCCTAAATGCCTTGTCTGCTGCCATGACTAGAATTCTGGTGCCTTACATGGATAGAATACTATGGTCCAACATTTTCTTGTAATCTCCTTCCCATGACAATCCTGACCTAAGAAGCAGAGATCCACTTCCCACATGCTACCTGGCCAGTTCTCTATATGCTTCTTACCCAGAAGGATTCCCCATTACATACCTTGCCCACTAGTTAGGATCCCAACCTTCCTCTAGGATTATTCCCATTTCAATTTCCCAGGGCCTAGATACTGACTTATTGTTTGCAAAACCCTATGGACACCATTTTGTGCTCATCCAACCACATTATCATCTTGCATCAGCAGTGTTTCATTTCTTATATCCAAGCAACAAAATTCTTATTTCTCTGTGACTATCCTACACTACTGAAAATAATGGGCCATGCTCTGTTAAATCTTGGACATGGGCAGTTGGAAATGGAAAGTTACAACTAAGTGCTCACAACTTACCCAATGGCAGCTTCCCAACCTGAGTACAGCTACATGCTCAGGATGGCCAGAAGGGGCTGGGGCACCTGGGTCCCAGACCTGTCCCTCTTTCCTTGAGTAACCTCTTGTTCTCCAAAGCTGATTATCACTTCCTTTCTGTGATATAGCATGGAAAAGGCTAGGAAGCATTAGAAATATAAACAAAAGGCAGAAGGAACAGCCCCTTGAATCCTTCACTTCACACATAAATTAAAACCCAGAAGTCAGCAGAATTGCAGGAAGTATCAAGTTATTGACAAACTTTCTTCTGATCTTGAAAAGCAAATGGCCTGATATAGACAAGCTGCTCTCATGGGGAATTCAGATGTAGGATATGCCCCTACCCATCCCAGGAACTAGAGATGCAGTTACACTTTACAGGGAGTGAATATGATCAAAATGTATTACATGCATGTGCAGAAATACCACAATAAAACTTCTAGATTGTACAGTTAATATGCACTAATAAGAATGTGGAAAAATTTCCAAAAAAAGGAGATCTGCTCCAAATGCAATTAACCCGCCTCCACAAGGCCTATTGTGTTTTATATTTCAGAAAAGCATTTTAGTTATTTTATCAGACAATTATACTCTTTTTCTTCTAGGAGCCAGATAAGACAACAAAGAGGAGTCATGCTTTAGCTGGGAGATTACATTCAAAAGTCACTGTATGGGGGTGGGTGGGAGATATCTTAATTTGGAAGCATTTACAGAAGAGAAGGTTGAAGCAGTTTACCTCCTAGAGCCAAAGGGGCAGTGGGAAATCAGTGAATGGTTGTCTTAGATCAGAGGAAGAGGGCAGAGAAAGAGGTTCACAGAAGGAAAGAGAAGAAAGGACGTAAATGCTGCTTGAGTCACCATTTGCCCTTCTTCTGATGGCAGGTGCTGTTGAAGCAAAGTGCATGCATCCTATCTCCCATGGAAGGAAAGCAACACCTTTCCCTGATGCAGTTCCCAGTAAAGTTGATTGTGACTGTCCTGACTGCCATATAACTCCATAACAACAGCCTATCTCTTCTCAGAATTTTACTGTCTTTAATGTGTATGTAGTCTAACCTATAAGGATATTAAATGGACCTCTTATTTTTAAGGAAATATCAAGGATGTTAAATGAACCTCTTATTTTTAAGGAAATATCAATTTCTTGGCCACGTGGCACCAGGAAGACATGATAAATATTTGAAATGAAGATCATTGAAATTATATCATAGTGATAATTTCATAAAAACTTTTAAAAGCTAACATGTGACTTAAAGTTTTGCTGATTTGACTTCTATGAGGGAGGATTAAGAGTAAGTATAAATGATACATATGTGAATGCAGATCAGAAGGAAGAACCAGAATAGGACTTTAATATCTACTGAAAAATGTAACACAATTTTATTATATCATTGTCAAACCTAGAAACGGACAAACCATATGTTTGTATATGTGTTTTTGTGTAGGTGTGTATATATATGTGTGTATATATATATTACATATATAATTCTCAGATTTCACAATTTTCTCCAAATCCTGTACCTTTTAGATGAGCTCTTAAGATATTTTTCTCTGAATCCATCTAACTTTCATCCATAAAACAGCCCATACCTCACCTAATTATTATTTGATATACTAGATAATTTAGTGCATACAGAATAAGAAAAGGTATGGGTATTAAAATAATTTTCAAGCTGGGCATGGTGGTGAATACTTATAATGCCAGCTACTTGGGAGATGGAGGTAAGAGGACTGTGAGTTCCAGGTCAGCCTGGGCAAAGACATCAAAAACCTGTATCAAAAATAAAATAAAAACGAAGTACTAGAGGTATTGCTCAAGTGGTAGAGGACTTGCCAAATAAACATGAGGCCCTGGGTTCAACCCCCCAGTACCACAAAAAAAAGTTTCAGAAGTACAGTTAGTGAAAAATATTTATATATTTAGCATATATAAATGTAGAACTCAAAGAGATAAGAAAACACTTGTCCTCAAAATATTCCTGGGTAATTCAGTCTGTGAAATCATCCTAAATCTTACAAACTCCCAAAGGCCAATAAGGAAGCTGGAAGAGGATTACTACATAAACTAAGCATTATAATCAGTTTAGTATGGTGGTGAGAAGAATGGGCTGAACAATCAGAGAAAACTGTATTATATACACTAGCTCTGAGACTTTGGGAAAGTGATTCAACCTTTCTGCTTTTCATTTCTTCCATATAAAATGGTGATAATAGGGTTTTTTGTGACAACAAAAATAAGACAATCCATGCGAAGTTCCAATGCAGTAGGCAGCACAAATTAAATGCTCAAGAGTTTTAAAAATTTCAGAACCTTGTTACCATTTGGATTTCAAGTTTCCCCAAAAGGCTCAGGTACTGAAGATTTTTTGTCCAGCTGGTGGCACCATTTTGGGAGGTTCTAAGGGAGGGAAGTGTCTTGGGGGCTATGTCTTTTCCCAGGCCCCTCTCTTCTACTCCCTATCTGCTGTGAGGTGAGCTGGTTCTCTCCATCACCTGCTCCCAGTCATGATGTTCTGCTTCAGCATAGTCCCAGAATCAAGAGAACCAAAAGAAATCTCTCCTCCTTCTTAGTTGCTCTGTCAGGTATTTATTTGTTCAAAGCAACAGAAAGTATGACTAATACAGATTTACTCTGACACAAAATATAATACTAATTACCTCTTTTATTGCCGTAAATGTATTTTTCAGTTGCACAGTTTCCATTTAGTTCTTCTTTTGTCTTCTAATTCTCTAGTAATACTCTTTAATTTGTGTTGAATGTGTCAATAATTGCTTATGAAGCTTTTTTATCTTATATTAACCTTCTGTTTTAACAGGCCTCCTTTGACTCTGCAGTCTCTAGTGGAAGTGTGTGGGGGAGAATACTGTCTCGCAGTTGCCAAGGCAGGGTAGAAGTCTAGGATCCTCAGTAGACCCCTACTGATACCACCATGGCTAGGAGGGTGATACTTCTCCATGTGGCCTCCACTGACACCACTGTGGGAGGAGCTTGTTAATGCTGGTCTGTCTTAAAGGACCTGGATAACTGGCCTCCTCCATTATCACTCAGCAGAGAGGATGAGGGACACATTGTCAATGCAGAATTGGGACAGAATCCATGATCTCTACTGACAATTTGTCTGGCAGGGATGACTTGATACCACCAAGTATGAATGAAAATGCTAGCTCCCCACCCAGGTTTTTCTGACATAAGCTTGATGTGAGTGTTTGGAGGGTGGAATATAGAGCCCGTTGCTATAGCTCTGAGCTCAGTCTTTACCGACAGCGTTTGGTTGGAGTAGATGATTACTGTCAACAAATTTCAACTTGCTAGGCTTCTCCTTTCTGGTACTTTGACCTGAAAGATCAGGCTTTCCTTGGGGTTATTTTTCCTCCACCATTGGTGTTTTCAGATTTCCAGCTTCTTCAACAACCATTCCAGGATATGAGGGAAATGAAAACACCAGGAACTCACTATACTGTTCCTTAGGTGTCAAAGTCCCCAGTTGGTCTGCTTCCTTCAGAGTTTTTACATGCTTATTTTGTATTGTACATATATTTATGTATACTATTTTATGTATATACTATACATATATATGTGTTTATCTACTTATCTATATCTATATATCTATATAATGTCCAGGTTTTCATGGGAGGAACAGAGAAAAGCATATCTACTCCATCTTTCAGGGAGCAGAGGTCACCTAATGATCTTTTTAATTTTGAAGAACTTTACTGAACACTTGTTCTGAACTACAACCCTCTCTATATGTCTTTCTGTCTCTCTGTCAATACTGGGGATTTGAACTCAGGGCCTTGCTTGGCAAACATGAAGACTTGAGCCACGCCCCTGGGCTTGTATTTCTCTTTTATAAATGGAGAACTTTTCTGTTCAACTAAGCACACAGGGACAGCTGAAGCAGCAAAAGAGGCTTTTAAGACAGGCTAGACCCAGTTTTAATCCTGCTCCACACCAATCCTCACCATCTCTAGCTCATGGTTTCCTCATATGAAACATGAAGATTGTTACATATGACACTGGATGCAGAGGACTGAACATAGAATACCCTGCTTATGTGCATTCAATAAATAAAATTTCTTTCTAACTCTAACTTATCCTTTTAGAATTCATCCTGCAAGTGACTACTGAAATTCAATTTTCACACTGCAGATGCATTTCCAGAAAGAAAGAGCGATTATTTCTTTCTTTCCCTTCTTAGCCTTAAGTTGAATTTTTCTCACATAGCATTCAAAGACCTCCTACCTGACCCAGACCGCCTTTCCAAGATTTCTCCCTCCAAACTCAAGGTTCAGTCACATCAGAATAATCAGTGCTCTCCAGGTTTAACACACTTTCCAGATTTTATGAATATCTAATACATTATACTGGTGTTTGTACTGATCCATCTTCTACACTGAAATTAAGTTTCTTAAAGACAGAAATTATAAGTGTAAATTCAGTAAACTCAGGTGACCTTATATGTCATCACCTCAGCAGCCTATCAGTTTCTAAAGAGATACCAGTCATTTATCTGGTATAGGGCAATTTCTGTATTTGTTGATGTCTCTCAGATTGATGCCAAGGAGAAGTTCAAGCTCAAAGGTCAGTAAAAACTGTAATGTCTCAGTTAGCACAGAACTTGCTCTCACTCTCATCTTGCTCCCTTCACCTATGTCTTCAAACTTAGCCATGTTGGCTCTTTTCTTTCCAGTTCCATCCTGGTTGATTCCTTCCTCCTAGGGGCAACCTCTGTTCTTCTAGAAAACTTCATTGAGCCTTTCTCACTTTCCAGCATTGCTACTTACTTATTATTCCAATGAAACAAGGCAAGATTTGAGACCCAGCTCCTGCCTAGAGAAAATGCCATTCCCTACCACAAGTTAGTCTACTGAGCTCTGGAGAGGGTTTTGGAAATATTCACAGATTTGAAACTGATAAAAAGCAGAGTACATGCAGAGAATATGAACTCTGCAGCTGGTGTATCCAGAAATAGATGGACATCAGATGCACTCTCCATCTATTTTTGCTTCATGGGAGCTTGGAGCTTAGTCATTTCATTAATTTAATATCAAAAACTCAATCAACTCCAAGATGTTATATTTAATTGAATTCTTTAGAAGATGCACTTTGATGGAGTTTTCTGAATTCTGTTGTAGGTAAATGTTTAGTAATCAGGACAGGGAAGGGAATATATCTAGGTTGAAGCTGAAAGTGTGCATGTGTGTGCGTGCACACGCACATCCCATTTCCTCTAAAGTATCTGAGTACATGGTGACTATGAACTTGCAAGGAATAAACTGGTCTCAAGGTATGTGACAGTACACTAACTAGAAACACTAATGGTCTTTAGAAAATTTATGCTGAAATCAGATTAATGTACTAAATAAGTAATTTTTGTAATTTATGCATGGAGAGGATCTGATGAATAGGACCTGCAGTTTAAGAATTTCTACCAGAACACTATCTACACAGTTAACAGTAAGCAGGAAATTAAACAAATGAAGTGATTAACATTCTACATTATCAACTCAATCAAAACAATTATAGTGATGTTTGTTTTTCTATTATTACAATGAACATTTTTGTTATGATAACAAAAGTTATTTCTATCCTTTTAATTATAATATTTTGGTTAAGGGTGTGAACATGTCAAAGTAATTTCTTATAGTTTAATATGCAAATACATTTTTAGTTACTATATTCTCATTTGAAATACATTTAATTTCTGCAAAGGTCTTTAAAATATGTTTTTTCTCTTTTTATTTTTTATAAACATGTACTTTTTTATAAAAACAAAATGTCACTTAGAAAAGATGCCATGTAGGGTTTGGCATAGTGGCTCATGCCTATAATACCAGCTACTTAGAAGTCAGATTGAGAGGATCATGGTTTGAGGCCCGTCTAAGCAAAACGTTAGCATACCTCATCTCAACAAACAAGCCAGGAGTGGTGGCATACAGTTGTAATCCATATTTGTGGGAGCTTTTGGTAGCAGGATCACTATCTGAGGCTGGACTAGGGAAAAAAAAAAACAAGACCCTAGCTGAAAACTAACTAAAGCAGAAAGTACTAGAGGCATGGCTCAAGTAAATAGTGAAAATTAAAAAAACATAACAACAAAACATAGTGTTGGTGTGAATGTGCAGAAATTGAAACCCTGTTGGTAGGAATGTACTCTGAAAAACAGTACAGAGATTTTTAAACAGATTAAATTTACATTTTTATCTAGCAATCCCATTCATGGCTGGCTGTTTATCCAGTAGAACTGAAGTGAGGACCCGAAAGTCCTCAATTTACGTGCACACCTATGTTCACTGCACCTTTATGGACAACTGGCAAAAGGTGGAAACAACACAAATGTCCACTGACGTATACACGGATGAGGACAATGTGGTACATGATCTGTCTGGACAAAAAGAAGGAAATCCACCACATGTGACAACATAGACCTTCAAGGATGTTATCCCAGGGAAATCAGCCGACTTGTGAAGAACAAACACCGTATGACTCCACTTCCATGAGGTGTGTTAGGTAGTTGGACATAGAACCAGAGAGCAGAATGTCAGGTCTCCAGGGCTGTCAAGGAAGGAGGGGGAGTTACTGTTCCACAGGATCGAGTTCCAGTTACTCTAGATATTAAGTTTCAGTTCTAGAAATCTGCTGAACACTGGGCCTTTAGTAAACAATATTGGATTGCACATGGAAAAATTGTTAAGAGATTAAATCTCAGGTTAAGTATTCTCACCACAGTTTTTAAAAAAGCTGGAGCAGTAGAGGTATGGCTCAAGAGGTACAGCACCTGCTTTGCAAGCATGAAGCCCAGAATTAAAATCCCAGTACTCCTCCCCGCAAAACAGGTGACCTTTTATCATCCCATTGTGTGTAAAGAAAAGCTCATTCGTAGGTTCAAGTATGTATAGACAGGTTCTATATTTAAAAAGTTGATTGTCAATTATATTTCCTCTAAATTAGTTAACAGGTCAGAGGCAAATGTGTTTTGTAATTTTGTGTGTGCAAGGCAATACTGTCCTCCTTAGAAATATGAACCTTGCTTGCTTCAGCAGCACATGTACTAAAATTGAAATGATACACAGAAGATTAGCATGGCTCCTGCACAAGAATGACATGCAAATTTGTGAAGAGTTCCATTAAAAAAAAAAGAAATATGAACCAAGATATCTCTTGAAGAGAGCTGCCTTAAAATAGCCATTACACAAACAAATAAAGAAACAAACAAAAGATCTTGAGATATTAAAGAAAGGTCATTAGTGTTATTGGTGGTAATAGAGGGTATCCACTTCTTTCAAGAGGCCATGTCAATACTACCTTCCTACCATAAATTACTCTACAATATTATTCAAACAAAGCATTTGTTTATGGGAATACACAAAATATTTTATAAAAGACTAACAAGCTAGCCTAAAGCATATACATGGATGCTTTTATTTCTATTAAATTCAGGCAGCAAAATTATTTAAAAAAAATTAAACATAACTTGATTACTCTAACATTAATAACATTGACAACAGGTTATACTTCCATAGGTTTTACTAGGTACTACACAGATCTAAGTTCTCTTTCTGTATTAACTCATTCAGTTCACACAATATCCTCATGATGCTGGTACTGCTATTATCTGCATTTTATAGATGAAGAAACTGAGATGCAAACAGGCGGAGTCATTTAATCAAGGTCACATGGTTGAGAAGTTATGCTGTTAGGATTGAAGCCTAAATAACTCAATGCTAGGGTTTAGTATTAAGAACTGTGCCAAAGTATGTCTGGCGCAAGATTTTTCTCTGAATACATCAGAGAAAATAATGATGAAACACCTGGCACAATGCTTTGTACATACTAAGTGCTTTCCCAAATGCTTATCAGTGATATTAACATATTTATATAACATCTTTGGCATTGTTTTTATTTGGAGAGTAAGAGGGGAAACTGGAATACTCATAGGGAATTCAATAGAGTTTTAAAAAATTTCATTCTCAAATGTAGACTTGCGGCAAGAATAGAACACGTGGTGGAGATGGAATTCTTTAGAACGAAAGGCACATTTTCTGCATGGAATGAAAAGCAATGTGGAGAACTGGCCATCTGGATTTTTTTTTATTGGGAAGAGCTGTAACTTATAAACAGTGAGAGAGAAGAAGACAGAAAAGAGAACGCCTTAACTTTCTGCCAGAAAAAGATTTTCAACCTCCATCCTTGCATGTTTTAAAATGAAAATTTAGGTATTTTATACCCATATATACACTAAGGTTGCATCTACAACAGTGAATTACATTTCACCTAACACAGCTCTTAAAAGCATACAAATAGTGTTTGTTTTTAATTGTGAGGCAACAAGCCTTTACCACTTCCTTCTAACCATAAGTATTTGCAGAGTGGCCCTGTTTGCACAGCCATGGACTAGATGTGGAAGCCCATCCATAACATAAGGGCCTTTGACCCGGAAGCTGAAAACCAAATAGACTGAAATCTAAAAGGTGAGAGGAGTGGAGTGTATGCTGTGGTTCACTGTTTTGTGTACAGTACATGTTCCATAGTGATATACTCATAACCACAGGAAAATGTACTTATTAAACTTTTAATATGGAACCAAGAATTAGAGGAGCATTACCACATTATAAGCATTATAATAAATCAAATATGGGCAAGGAAGATTTTCATAAAATTGCTTTTGCTCCTGCTGCTATGTTTCTTAATTTGGTGAACAGGCAGATGCAGGGGCAAGTTCTTGAAATCAGACTGGTCTCAACTGGTTTCCAGGAAGAAAGAGAGAGGCAAGACACTAAGAGGTGATACAGTGGGCTGAGGACCAGTATGGGAAGGTTGTGTCTCTGTGTGTGTGTGTGTGTGTGTGTGTGTGTGTGTGTCTGAAGGTCATGGGTTGTTGGATTGGGAAAGGGTATCCACTGGCTATGAGATACAGCTTGAGGGAAAACTGGGCAGAACCTGCAGGGCTGGCAGGAGAGTAGGAGAGTCAAGAGTCTGGGCAGGAGCAGAAGGAAAAGTTGGTTCTAACACATATTTTACCAAAAACAGCCAATGGCACTTGGGAACATACCAAATTTGGAGGTGATTAAAGAAGACAATGGACCATGAGTGTGATGGTGGAGCTAGGAAAGGCAGAGAGGCTGACTTGGGACTAAGAGCATGCATTTGTCTAATATATCATGTTATATGTTAGGGCATGGTAGTTCTGGATTCATTCCACAGGTGGGCAAAGATAAGGAATCAGACTCAGAGATGACTTCCAGGATGCCACACTAGTAGACATCTGTGAAAGAAGCAGATGACTGATACATTCTCTTTTTAGCCCTCAAATAGACTGGCTGCTGCTCTTAATACAAACACCCGTTTAATGTTACTTGGAAATCTTCAAAAGGTCTTGACTACCACCACTTCACCATGTTTACTCTGTCCAGAACACAATTTCTTCTGAGTAACAGGATTAACCCCTGAGCTCCCTCAAGCATCACAGATACTCCATCAGGAAGGATGGTCTGAGAAAGCTTCCTCTCACCCTCTAACCACTCACAGCCTTGGAATGTTGTCTTCTGAGCAGGCTGTGCTACCCCTGTGGTCTCCAACTGCAATCCACACTGGGGATTTGACGTTACCTAAGGACAAAGCTTTAGTGCTAAAGAGTACTTGGATCAAAAAAACAAAAAAACCCAAAAACCCACCACTGGTAGAGCTGGGGGAAGATTCTAGGGAGGAGGCAGGACTTGTGCATGGCATGAGGGAGGATAATCAAAATGGCAGAAAAAATCTGTTTATCTGCTGGCATTTTACCCTCTTGAATTTTTTCAAAATGAAAGAGATTTGCATTGCTTTTTCATACTTTTCTCTGGTCTCTTTCTAACACCTCCTTTTTACCTTAAAGAAAAGACAGGTCAGCATACTTTCCTGACATGGAGCTACCTGCAACCCAGGGCACCATGGCCAATATAGGATATGTACTGAGTGAGGCCAACTCAGTGTACTCACAGAGCAAACAAAGGAGGGGCCCAGTGGGCATTAGCCTACAGAGCCAAGGCCATATTTTTCACAGGTACCTACTAGTAGCCCAAACAAATTATTTAAAATAATTTGGAGGTGAAGTATGGAGGTCCATAGTTCTTTGCAAGGTGAGAGTTCTCTGTTACCAGCAGGAAAACTCTCTAACCCAATAATATCTGAGACCTGAATCAATTTCATATGTAATCTACCCTTCTGAGAAAACAGACCAATAAACAAGGAATATATAGAAACTAAACAACAGGGAAACAAAAAGTGTTGGAAACAACAGGCACTTCTCAATACTAACAATGAATGTAAACGGCCTTAATGCCCCAATCAAGAGACACAGAATAGCAAATTGTATTAAAAAACAAGACCTAACCATATGTTGCTTACAAGAGATTCATCTAACTGAAAAAAATAAACACTGGCTCAGACTCAGTGTGAGGAAAAGTTTTTAAAGCAAATGGACCCCATAAACAAGCAGGAGTGCTATACTCATATCTGACAAAGTAGACTTCAAACTAAAATCAATCAGAAGAGACAAAGAAGGTCACTTCATATTAATGAAAGGAACAATTCATCAAGAGTAATTATCAATCATTAACATATATGCACAAACCACAGGGGCACCCATCTACATTAAAAAAAAAAAAAAAAAAAAAACCTCTACTGGCTCTAAGAGCACAGACAGACACTACCAGGAGACCTGAACACCTCACTGTCACCAACAGATAGATCATCCAGACAAAAGATAAACAAAGAAACTTCAGAGCTACTACACACATTAGACCAAATAGACATGGTTGACATCTACAGAATATTTCACCCAATGACTAGGCAATACACATTTTTTTCTGCAGCTCATGGAACTTTCTCCAGAGAGAAATGGATCATATTTTAGGATACAAAGCAAGTCTCAAGAAATTTAAGAAAATCAAAATAATGTCCTGCATCGTATCAGATCGTAACGGAATACAACTAGACCTCAACAAAAGAATCCCCAGAAAATACTCAAACACAAGGAAACTGAACAACACTCTATGTTAAAAAACCAATAGGTGACCCAAGTCATATGGAAAGAATTCAAAAAATTCCTAGAATCCAATGAAAATGAAAATACAACATACTAGAATCTGTGGGGCACAGCCAAGGCCATGCTAAGGGGAAAGTTTATAGCTATATGTGCCTTCATTTAAAAAAAAGAGACTTCTCAAATAATCTAATGATGCACCTTAAGCTCCTAGAAAAACAAGAACAAAGCAAACCCAGGACCAGCAAATGGAGAGAAGTAACAAAGATCAGGGCCAAGATTAAGGAATTTGAAACCAAACAAACTATACAAACAATCGATGAAACAAAAAGCTGTTTCTTTCAAAAGATTAACGAGATCGACAAACCCTTAGCCAATATGACAAAACAGAGGGGGAAAAAGATCCAAATTAATAAAATCAGACATGAAAAAGGGGAAATAACCACAAATACCAGAAAAAGGGGACATATCACAATCCAGAAAACGATTAGAGAGTACTTTGAAAACTTATATTCAAGTAAACTGGAAAATCTAGATGAAATGGATAAATTCCTAGTAGCATGCAATCAACCAAAATTGAGCCAAAGATATTAATCACCTAAATAGTCCTATTACATGCAATGAAATTGAAACAGTAATAAAGAGTCCCGTACAAAGAAGAGCCCAGGGAGATTCCAAGATGGCGGCTAGAGGGAGGAAGCAGAAAACGAGTCTCCTATAGTGAAATCTTGGAGAGATGCTGGAGACACACTTTGCAGGCATAATCACTGAGAAAAGGCGTAACTATGACCCCTCCACACCTCCAGCCAGCGCAGAGAATCTCCACTTCCCGTTAAACGGAGAAACAAGGAGGGCCCCCAGGCCGCCAGTCGCCTGCGCCCAGATGGATTGGGAAGACGAGGACCAGGTGAGCTTTGCGGTACTGTGGTACTCTCACAGACAAGTCTGGGCCAGAGCAGCATAGCACCCTGGATAGACTGACCTCCACCGGAGAAAAATGAGAAACTGACTAATGAGCAATAAGAACAATAAAGACACGTGGAAAAGAGGGTGGGGGCACTGAGCACTGAAGATTGGGGGAAGGGAATCCTTCCCAGGACTGTAAATAAACAAGCCGGGCGGGCCAGAGAGGCTCTGGTGGAGCGGGGTGCATATTTTAAAAAGACTGAAAGATCCCAAATCAATGACCTAATGATACATCTCAAACTCCTAGAAAAACAAGAACAAGCAAATCCCAAAACAAATAAAAGGAGAGAAATAATAAAAATAAGACCTGAAATCAACAAAAAAGAAACCAAAAAAACCATACAAAGAATTAATGAAACAAAAAGTTGGTTCTTTGAAAAAATAAACAAGATAGATAGACCCCTGGCAAACCTGACTAAAATGAGGAGAGAAAAAACTCAAATTAGTAGAATCAGGAATGCAAAAGGGGAGATAACAACAAACACCATGGAAGTCCAGGAAATCATCAGAGACTACTTTGAGAACCTATATTCAAATAAATTTGAAAATCTTGAAGAAATGGACAGATTTCTGGATACATATGATCATCCAAAACTGAACCAAGAGGAAATTATCACCTGAATAGATCTATAACACAAAATGAAATTGAAGCAGCAATCAAGAGTCTCCCCAAAAAGAAAAGCCCAGGACCTGATGGATTCTCTGCTGAATTCTATCAGACCATTAAAGAAGAACTGATACCAACCATCCTTAAACTGTTCCACGAAATAAAAAGGAAGGAAAACTGCCAAACACATTTTATGAAGCCAGTAGTACACTTATCCCAAAACCAGGCAAAGACACCTCCAAAAAGGAGAACTATAGGCCAATCTCCTTAATGAACATTGACGCAAAAATCCTCAACAAAATAATGGCAAACCGAATTCAACAACACATCAAAAAGATTGTTCACCTCCACCAAGTAGGCTTCATCCCAGGGATGCAGGGGTGGTTCAACATACAAAAATCAATAAACATAATAAACCACATTAACAGAAGCAAAGACAAAAACCACTTGATCATCTCAATAGATGCAGAAAAAGCCTTTGATAAGATCCAACACCATTTCATGATAAAAGCTCTAAGAAAACTAGGAATAGAAGGAAAGTACCTCAACATTATAAAAGCTATATATGACAAACCTACAGCCAGCATTATACTTAACGGAGGATAACTGAAACCATTCCGTCTAAAATCAGGAACCAGACAAGAATGCCCACTATCTCCACTCCTATTCAACACAGTACTGGAATTCCTAGCCAGAGCAATTAGGCAAGAAGAAGGAATAAAAGGAATACAAATAGGTAAAGAAACTGTCAAAATATCCCTATTTGCAGATGACATGATCCTATAACCTTAAAGACCCAAAAACTCTACTCAGAAGCTTCTAGACATCATCAATAGCTATAGCAAGATAGCAGGATATCAAATCAACATAGAAAAATCATTAGCATTTCTATAAACTACCAATGAGCAAATTGAAAAAGAATGTATGAAAACAATTCCATTTACAAAAGCCTCAAAAAAATCAAATACCTAGGTGTAAACCTAACAAAAGATGTGAAAGACCTCTACAAGGAAAACTATACACTTCTGAAGAAAGAGACTGAGGAAGACTATAGAAAGTGGAGAGATCTCCCATGCTCATGGATTGGTAGAATCAACATAGTAAAAATGTCGATACTCCCAAAAGTAATCTACATGTTTAATGCAATTCCCATCAAGATTCCAATGACATTCATTAAAGAGATTGAAAAATCTACTGTGAAACTTATACGGAAACACAAGAGGCCACGAATAGCCAAGGCAATACTCAGTCAAAAGAACAATGCTGGAGGTATCACAATACCTGACTTCAAACTATATTACAAAGCAATAACAGGAAGAACAGCATGGTACTGGCATAAGAACAGACATGAAGACCAGTGGAACAGAATAGAGGACCCAGATTTGAAGCCAAACAACTATAACCAACTTGTCTTTGACAACGGAGCTAAAAATATAAAATGGAGAAATAGCAGCCTCTTCAACAAAAACTGCTGGGAAAACTGGTTAGCAGTCTGCGAAAAACTGAAACTAGATCCATGTATATCACCCTATACCAAGATTAACTCAAAATGGATCAAGGATCTTAATATCAGACCCCAAACTCTTAAGTTGATACAAGAAAGAGTAGGAAATACTCTGGAGTTAGTAGGTATAGGTAAGAACTTTCTCAACGAAACCCAGCAGCACAGCAACTAAGAGATAGCATAGATAAATTAGAAATAAGGGAAAAATAGTTTCTGCTGGGTATTGATGGGGTAGGGGGGAGATGGAGGGGGCGGACTGGGTGGTAAGGGAAGGGGTGGGGGTAGGGGGGAGAAATGACCCAAGCCTTGTATGCACATATGAATAAAAAAAAAAAAAAAAAACCAAAGAAGAGTCCAGGACCTGATGGATTCATGGCCGAATTTTACCATACCTTTAAAGAAGAACTAATATCAACACTCCTCAAACTTTTCCAGGAAATAAAAAGGGAAGGAACACTACCAAACTCACTCTATGAATCCAGCATCACACTCATTCCAAAACCCAATAAAGATGTAACCAGAAAAAGAGAATTATAGGCCAGTATCTTTAATGAATATAGATGGAAAGATTCTCAACAGAATACTGGCAAACAGAATTCAGCAACACATCAAAAAGATCATACACCATGACTGAGTCGGTTTCATTCCAGGGATACAAGGATGGTTCAACATACGTAAATCCATAATTGTAATACAGTACATAAACAGATGCAAGGACAAAAAACACACGATCCTCTCAATGGACAGAGAAAAAGCCTTTGACAAAATCCGACACCCTTTTATGATAAAAGCTCTGGAGAAACTAGGAATAGAAGAAACATTCCTCAACATAATAAAGGCTGTATAGGACAAACCTAGGGCCAACATCCTATGAAATGGAGAACAACTGAAACCGTTCCCCTGAAAGTCAGGAATGAGACAGGGCTGTCTGCTTTCTCCACTCCTATTCAATATAGTTTTGGAATTCCTAGCCAGAGAAATAAGACAAGAGAAAGAAATAAAAGTACTCAAATAGGGAAGGAAGAAGTCAAAGTATCCCTATTTGCAGATGACATGATTCTATACTTAAGAGACTTAAAAACTACAAAAAATCCTACTAGAAATCATAAACTCTTTCAGCAAAGTAGCAGGATACAAAACTAACATACAGAAATCAGTAGCTTTTATATATACCAACAAAGTACAGACTGAGAAAAAAAATCAGTGAAACAATCCCATTTACAATAGCCTCAAAAACAATAAAGTACCTTGGAATAAATTTAACAAAAGAAACTAAAGACATTTTTAATGAAAACTATAAACCACTGAAGAGAGAAATCGAAGAAGACTTCAGAAGATGGAAAGACCTTCCATGGTCATGGATTGGTAGAATCAACATTGTGAAAATGGCCATCCTACCAAAAGCAATGTACATGATCGATGCAATCTCTTATCAAAATTACAAAATTCTGCACAGAATTATAAAAAAGCAATCATGAAGTATATATGGAAACACAAAAGACCTCGAATAGCCAAAGCAATTCTGAGCAAAAAGTCCAATGCTGGAGGTATCACAATACTTGACTTCAAACTATCAAACTATACTACAGAGCCGTAATAATAATAAACAGCATGGTATTGGCACAAAGGTAGACAGGAAGACCAATGGATCAGAATAGACGATCCAGACATAAACCCACGCATCGATAGCCAACTGGTCTTTAACAAAGGAGCCCAAAACACACAATAGAGAAAAGTCAGCCTCTTCAAAAAATGCTGCTGGGAAAACCGGATATCCACATGCAGAAGACAGAAACTAAATCCCTATCTTTCACCCTGTACCAAAATCAACTCAAAGTGGATCAAAGGCTTTACTATAAGGCCTGAAACTTTGAAACAACTCCAAGAAGCAGCAGGAAATATCTAGAACAGATAGGTATAGGGAATGACTTCCTAAAGAGAACTCTGAAGGTCAGCATCTAAGAGAAACAATGAATGAATGGGACTGCATTAAGCTAAAGAGCTTCTGCAAAGCAAAAGAAACAATCACCAGATTCAAGAGACAGC
Source organism: Castor canadensis (assembly GCF_047511655.1). Classification (NCBI taxonomy): domain Eukaryota; kingdom Metazoa; phylum Chordata; class Mammalia; order Rodentia; family Castoridae; genus Castor; species Castor canadensis. The sequence goes on from NC_133389.1 coordinate 60,023,989, forward strand.
CCACAGAATGGGAGAAAATCTTTGCCAGCTACTCATCTGACAAAGGTCTACTATCTAGAATCTATAGGGAACTAAAAAACTCAGCCTCCAAGGAATCAACATCCCAGTGAAGAAATGGGCACATGAATTAAACAGGTAATTCTCAAAGAAAGAGGTACAAATGGGCAGAAAATATATGAAGAAGTATTTAACTTCCCTGGTTATAAAAGAGATGCAAATCAAAATGACAATTAGACTTCATCTCACCCCAGTTAGAATGGCCAGAGTCAAGGGTAATAACAACAATAAATGCTGGTGAGGATGTGGTAAAACAGGAACCCATATACACTGGTGGTGGGAATGCAAATTAGTGCAACCACTATGGAAAATAGTATGGAGATTCCTCAAAAAACTAGAGATAGAACTGCAATATGATCCAGTGATATCACTCCTGGGCATCTACCTGTATGCCGATATTCATCAGAGCACTATTCACAGCTAAGCTCGTGAAACAACCCAGATGTCCTACAACTGATGAATGTATCATGAAATTATGGTATACATACACAATGGAGTATCACTCAGCCACAAGGAATAATGACATGGGGTTTGAAGGTAAATGGATGCAGTCTGGAGGACATCATGTTAAGTGAAGTAAGCCAGGATCAGAAACACAAAAGATGCATGTTTTCTCTCATACATGGTAGATCCAGAGATAAACATACACACAAAAACAAACATAATCATATACAAACTCACTTGTCGAACATGTTTGTAACAGTGTAACTACTCTATGGAACTCAGGGAAAGGGAAAAAGGAAAAGAGAATGATAGAGCATCAGTAATGTCAGATACCATGAGCTGTGCAGGTAGAGGATATAAGAATGTGTATTGAAAGATGTTGAAAAATGGGGGTGGGTGGGAGGTAAGGGATCGAATAGACCAAAGTAAAGCACACCCACAGAGGGCATACATTGAGACATCCCCTTGAACATCAACTCAAATGTTAATAATGAAAACCAGGACTGTAAAATAGGAACAGTGTGTGCAGGGGAGGGGGAATAGTGGGAGGAGGGAGGGTGAACTAAGGAGATTAAGGTGATGGTAAATGGTAGATGAACTTCATAAACTTATATGAAACAGAACTAGAAAACCTCTTGCAACTGTTTTAAGTGGGGTGTAGAGGGGGCTGAGTGGGAGAAATGATGGGGGCGATGTAACTAATGTACAACCTAAGTCTAATCGGAATTGTCACTATGAAACCCCACCTGTATCATGAATACATTCCTAAAAAAGGAAATGTTGCAATTATGATTGTTTCTGAAATGTCACCTGCACATTTATGCAAGTGTCCACACAGGTACACAGTGGCCTGCTTTTGGGTCTTTTCCTCTGTCCCAAATATATGTGTGTAGGCTGTGTGCATGGGTGTATGGTATGGTGTATGTACATATGTCTAGCATGCATAAGCATCTATACATATGTATGTATGTAGCATGTGTGTACATTGTGTTGGGTGTTTATATGTGATGTGTGTGCATGCGTCAGAGGGGACACAATGATAGCACCATATGGGCACCACTAGCCAGCCTGTGATTACTATTATGGAGAATAGTAGAAGGCCAGGAATCAGAAGAGTTACCATGTGCCATGGTAACTCATACTCTATTGTTTGTGTTCCTCTTGCTGCTCTCAGGCCTATGAGTAAATTGCTCCCCTTGCATTTCTTCCCTTGTCTTCCCTCTTGCCCCACTGTGTGTCTTTCCTCCTCCCTTCCATAAGCAATGAATAGTAGTCAGACAAACTGTGTATATCATTTTTAAAGAAAACAAATATCCTAGGAAAAGAAGTAAGCAGGGATAAGCAGGACCAGGAGAAGAGAATGTAGCTCAATTTAAAAAATGGAGCTGGAGAGATTACAAAGGGAAAAGTGAAAAACAGTGCTGCAAAGAAGGAGTGAAAATGAGAAGAAGGTACAAATGAAGGAAGGTTTCTCTTAGGGTTGATGAAAATGTTTCAAAATTGATTGTGCTGACAGTTGCATAACTCTGAGTTCACTCAAAACCATCGAATGGTACACTTTAAATGGGTGAATTACATGCTACATGAATTATATTGCAACAAAGCTGTTGTAGTTGGCTGGGGATGTAGCTCAGCAGGAGAGTGCTTGCCTACCATGGGCATGGCTCTGAGTTCAATTCCCAACACCACACACACAAAATGGCAGGAAAAAAGACATAAGTCAAGTCATGAAAGAAAAAATGAACAAAATTCTTGTTTTAAATCATTGCTGTATTAACAAACGCGACACAGGATTTCACAAGGCAAGTATTACTGTTTGGAAACATGGTAGTCCCTGAGCCAACCTTATGCACAGCAAAGCAGCTTTGCTAAGAGCCCACTTCAGCCCACAGTATTACTTGTATTACTTGCATATTTAAGTTCCACAGCAGATGGCCCCTTGCTGTCACCAGAGATGGAGAATCCATAAGAGGAAGCTGAAAATGGGAAAGAGAGAGACAAGAGAGAAGGCACAGCCTGCTGCAAAAGCCCTCTGCTCGGTTTCCCCAGTGTTGGAAATGCTGAGCATCTGTCTACCTCTTCTGAGCCCTTGACAACTATAAACTATAAATTACGATGTTTTGAAATATGTACACATTGTAGGATAGCTAAACTGAACTAATTAACATGGAATACTACACTTGCTTACTTTTTATGGTAAAAACATTTGAAACCCACTCTCCTAATGATTTTCACAAATACACTTATGAATTACCATCACCAAGTTCTACACTAGATCTCTTGAACTTACTTGAGATTAGGATCAGTCTACTTCTGTAAGAGGTTTTACAAGTATATGTTATTATTTCAAAGACAGAACAGGATGGTCTTGGCAGTAACAGGAGATCAATAGTTCAGTTGCATACTGGTGAGTATGTGCGTATGTGCAATTGTCAGGAAATTTGGGTTTTAGCCTTGATAAACACAACCATGTCTACTAGTTGATTGCCCCATTTTCTTCTAATTAAAAATGTATTCAGGAAAGACAAATGCTATATGATCTCACTTATTTGCAGAATCTAAAAATGTCAAATTTATAGAAGCAGAGAGTAGAATGGTGCTTACTGGGTATTGAAGTGGACGAGGGTTAGGGAAATCTTGGCCAAAGTTCAGTTAAAGAGTAAGTAATGAAAGTCTCTCCGTTTTCTGCTTTGGCATGCCACTTCCTGAACTTGGAAAGCAAATAATCATGTCTTTAAAAGTACTGAAACTGAACGTGTTACATCTACACTGTGAATAAACTGGAAGACTTTGTGTACTTTTTTTTGGTTTCAAAAAGCCATTTCCAGTTTACTTCCTACATCTCAGCTTTGTTCTCCATGAGTTGATCTGTGAGACAACTGATAGCTGGATAGCAAAGGATACCCTAACTTTGAAATCTCTACTTCTTATAGACTTTAGAATCAATCAAACTGAGAAAACCAAAAATTTCCCTGAGTTTTGAGCAGTACTTAAAATATAATAAAAATGTAAGCTACACTTAAAATCTGTCAGGTATGCAGTACCCATCATTTAGAAGTTCAGGGAAGAATACGTCTTGAATATCAGATATATTTATGAAAAAAGGAATTGGTTTTTGGAGAGGAAGACTCTTCTCAATGGAATTCAAATTTAACTTAATGAGAGGTAATCTTTAAGATGTATGATTGATAAAGTAGCTCCTTTTTGGAACTTTAGTGCATTTAGAAATAATCAAGTTATATGGCAAATTAGGGGGAGAAATTGCCTTTGTGATGTCTGGAAATGCACATGGCAAGTGATGAATTTTTCCATTAGTGTTAATGAGCTGTGCCTGGTTAACTCCCCAGCACATCAGCAGAGCAGAGCCCAAATCATCTGTCTTTCATATTTAATTCAATTTGTATACTGCATCTTTCACTCAGTGTTCCCAAAAAGCAATTTCAGGAAAGACAAATGTATAGTAACATATTCTACAGAACTGGATTTACTGATAACAAAAACAAAGAAAATGGACAGCAATCTTGGGAGAAATAAAAATTATTCTCTTTCTGTTTTGTGCACATCTGAGTATTACCTGGTGAGTAGTAAAGGCTAAAATAGTCATTCGTGGAAATGACAACTGCTTTGCCTTTAAAACTGAGGGAAGACAATAAAGACTCAAAAAGAAAGCATATTCAAAAGAGTTTGGAAGTGCTATACTGTATAGTCACATACAATGCGTTTGACTGACTCACTCAGATGACAATGTGAACATCACTTCCTCTAGGAAGCTTTCTGTGATTAATTTTCCTTAAGTTAATCTTCCCCTTCTAGGCACCGAAATCTAAGTACTTTTTTCTTGCCTCTAGTTTATATTAAATCATATAAAGAAATTTAAGTACTTTTTTCTTGCCTCTAGTTTATATTAAATCATCTGTATTCATACATTCATACTGTATTTTCAACATTATTATACAACAGTCTCCTTGAAAGCCTATGTGTACCCTTTATCAATTCTTTTAGCTTCTTTCATAGTGCCTTTGAAACTACAATGTTTTAACCAATGTTTCTGGAATAGTCAAGAATATCAATAAAACAAAATTGCATTTCCAGAATTGCATCACTTTTTGCTCAATAAATATTTGTCATTTGACTTAACTGGGAAAATTTCCTCCATTATTTATCCTTTTATGATTCTTAAATCTGTTTCTGAAAACTTATGACAGATGCCTTCTCCCTTTCCATTCATGTGTGCCAGGCACTCAGCTGGATACGGGGCCCAGTGAGAATCTATACCCAAGGCCATCTTATGGAGCACTCTTCAGTGCTGGGGAAATGCAAGTCAGTGGATACCTTGCAGCTATGCTAGGAGTAGTAACACAATGCTTTGGGAGTCAATGGATACCATGCAGCTACACCAGGAGTAGTAATACAATGTCTACCATCTAACACAGACAAGGTATAACCATGGAAATCTTCTAAGCAGTGATGCCTGAACTGTATTATAATGAGTAGGGTTCACCTGGTCAAGTGTGTGTGGCAGAGGGCCAGTGTGAGGACCTCCAGCAGCAGGGGGAGCACACTTAGTCACCAGGCATGATGGAGAGCAATGCATCCCAAAATCTGTGTGTAGTCTGATGCATATGAGCCTTGCAAGGCATCTCCACATTTTGGAGAGAGAGAGAATACTGGAGAGGTGATTAAAACAGAACAGTGAAACTGTCAGATTCACATTTTGGGAAGATCAGATTAACTTGGTAAGAAAAATGAGGAGGAGGGCACTGAGTGAGTCACTGAGAAAGAAGGGCAAGAGTGGAAGCAGAGGTGAAAATGGAGACCAGTAGAAAAATTGCGAGATGACTTCATAAGCAGAATCTATTGACAAGATTGGGTGATTACCTAAATATTAGGGGTAAGGGAGGTGATTTCTCAACTTGCAAGTTGGGTAACTGGATATGTGATTACAGCATGCACTGACATCTTGGTGGGGAATGAATATAATAAGCCAAGATATTTATCAGAAAAGGGTGCTAGCTGGCTAATTGGGTTAGAGATACCCATGAAGACCATGAGGATTCAGATGTACTTAGATCCATGGAAACAAATGAAACCAAGAAATAACCCCAGGAGAGTCTGTGAGTAAGCATGGAGAGAAATGGCTTTCAGTCCCCTGTGCACCTTAGAATCACCTGCAAAATGTTTAAAATAACCCCGATACCTGGGTCTTGTCCCAAGTCAATGCAACCATATTTGAGAGGCAGGCACAGTCCTCAGACTTTGTTCAAAGATGTCCTGCGGATTCCTCCCACAGCTATGGTGAGGAAACTGTAAAGGAGTAAGTGAGAGAGGAGGCCCTGGAGGACCTTTAGCAATGGTATCTTAGGAGGGGTCCAGTGAGCAAACAAGACCAAGAAGAAAGAGAGAAATGCAGGACAGGGTAATGTCACAGAAGTCAGTAAAGAAGCCAGTAAAAGCCAAAACAGCTACAAAGCTAGAAAATAAACTGACAGCATTAGCACTGCAGAAAAATAAGAGATTCAGATTTTAATAATGACCATAGGATTCAGCTACAAGGAGAACAGGGTGACCTAGTGAGAGCTGTGTCAGTGGGCTCTGAGGCCAGAGCAACATGACAAGGCACAGAGTGCCGGCGCTTGAGCAGGCTACCCATTCCGTATATCTGTGATGAAGGGCAGGTAAGGAACACAGAAGTTATAGAGGGACTTGAATTAGAAAAAAGCTGCTGTTTGTTTTAAATACAAGCAACCTGGGTTATGTTTAAGTTTGTTGTGGTTGCTGGCTACATCCCATATTAAAAACATATCCTATGTTTATGCTGTTTCAAACAAAATTATAAAACCATTACCTGCATAATCACTGCTATGGTCAAGAAATAAAATATTACCAGACATGCAAGGGTCCCTAGTGTGCCCTAGCGAATCCCAGCACCTCCCCTCTATCATTCTTTGCTTTCATTTTACTTTTACCAGCTATACGTGTATCCCTAAGTAAGGCTGCTTAGTTTTGCCCATTTCAGAGCTTCATGTCATTTGCATAACACTGTATGAAATATTTTTGGTATTGGTTTTTTCATGCAACATGATGGCTGCAATATCCCCATACATACTGTGTTTGAAGATTATTCATTTTATGTATATTTTTCCTTTGTATAATATTAAGAGATGTTTAGATCTAGAGACTGTTGAAAAGAAGAAACCGAGGGTCCTCAGGTCTAGTATATAGATAGCTAAGGGACCAGGACAGGGATGGGGCAAAGAGATGTATTAAATAGGAGGAGGGATTCTTTTTTTGTCCTTCCAGAGGGAAGGAACCCTGATTTAAATGATAATTGCTTTAGTGGTGAAGTAGGAGCTGAAGTCAATCTGGAAAGAGAAAAAAAAAGGTGGCAAAGTGGTTTTCAGGAGGATATGTACATTCTAGGGACTAGCTCCTGTAAGGAAACCAAAAGGACTTCCTAGAAAGCTGGGGAAGGAGTAGAAGTCACAGAGCATGAAGCTCAGCTGACAGCAGTGTCTGTGGATCACTCTCTAGAGCACCCAGCAATATTCAGGGAGGAAGTTGGTGTGTTCTCAAGTCATCTACACTGAATTATGAGTCTGCTTTTATGGTCAACCAGTGAATAAGTCCATCTTCCTGTCATCTACAAAGTGGAGATAGTATTTATTGTAAAATATTGGTTGAGACAACTAAATACAGCATCACATGTCAAAATCTTGTCATACAACAAAACTCAGTATTTGAAGGGTCATAGAAAAACCCTTTCTCAATGATTATTAGCAAGAATAACACAAGATATATTCTTAATGTGCACATGCTAGGCTAGCAGAAAGTGCTGAATAAACTCAAGGGCAAGAACTTTTAACACCCTGTGCTGTTGGCATGAGAAGGTGAAGTGAGCCCTCTGCAGCCACAGCAGATATGCTGCAGAAGGACAATTGGCAGAAAGAATAGGCACAGTTCAATTCAGTCCTGCTCTCAACTACTGAGCCCAGAAGCCACACAGACTCACTCCAGAAAACGTAGAAAGGTTTGGGACTACAGTGGGAGGGGTTTCTGCCACACTGCAGCCCCATCTGACACTTTGCCTCACTCACGTCCTATCAGCATCACCAACCCCCAATTTCTGATAATTGAAATTACACAGTCTCCCAGTCAACCCAGCTGCACAGGTGTGCACAGGAGCACCTGCTCTGGCTCAGGTGCTCCCATCTGCTGCAATATTCCTTCTAACCCTTTATTCCTGACTAATCCTTTAGGATGACGGTTGACACTGTTTCTGAGCAATTTTCCTGGAAACCCTTCCCCCACATACACCATAGTTACAGAGACCCTGCATGACCATCTGAAGTTTCCCAACCATTTACATAGCAAGTATCACTCATGTCCCTCCCCAGAAAGAGCTCCTGGAAACGGTGACAGACCTTATTTATATCCAGCAACAATCTGGCTGAGTAAAGGGCAGTTAATATATACTGTACAATGAAAGGATGAAACTATGAGAAGGAAAGGAACATAAGCCATTTCCAGGAAATGCTTTTATTGAAGATTTCAGTAGTTATTTTTATTGAAGATATTAATGTAATTTTTTTTTTTTGTAGTACTGGGGCTTAATTCAAGGCCTACACCTTGAACCACTCTGCCAGCCCTTTTCGGTGATGGAAAATAGTCTTGCAGACTATTTCCTCAGCCTGGCTTCGAACCACAATCCTTCCGTTCTCTGCCTCCTGAGTAGCTAAAATTACAGGTGTGAGCCATTGGCTTACTTTTTTACAATTCATAAATTTCTACTGTGTTTTAGCCTGAAGTACCTAGTGAGCTATTCTTTTTAGAAGGGACCTTTAAAACACAACATGAACATTTCATAGACCAAGTACTTGTATGACCTTTTATTAAATACCATTAAGCAACATCAGAGGTGACTGACTAAATTAACATTAAGTGCTTTGTTCCTTTAGGGGCTACCAATTTGTTTGCATGTATTATAGAAGAGCAGTACTTTGATCATTCAGCAAAAATATCTATGCCAAGGTACAATGACATTTAAATTGATCCAGAACTTCTCCCTAAATTTGATAATTTACTTTTTTTTTTTAACAGGTTCAAGATCACTTTTATTTGCAGAGCTTACAATAGCTGGTTAATAATGCTAGCTAACCTGGTACAGTCTGAAAGTCACCCTCCTTTAGGCAATCAACAGAATCCCTACAAAAAGGTCAGACACCAACAGGGATGTCTTCACGTGTGTGGGTGAAGAGGCCTTCGCCCATTCCCCTGCTCCCCACATATTTTCCAACAAGATTGTTTTATAGCCAAATTCAACTCAAAGTTGCAATATAGCAACTGGCCATCTCCAGCATCACTGACTCCTTACTGACTCCCAGAATAGGAAGTAAAATGGTGTTTGTTTGTTAACAGAAGAGTCCAGCAACTTCCTTTGCAAGGCTGATCTACACCTCTAATGGAAAGGCACAAAGCCAGTCTATCTCTAAATATGTATCAGTTACTATTAATTTTATGAAGTCACAGGCAATGAAAGCAAGTGCACTGGTGTTTTTGTTTTTGCCACCAGATACCAACTGAGAGCTGGGGCACTGTGCTGAAATCCTTAGCACTTGTATCTGTGAATAAAAATTGGAAGTTTTTGGGGCTACTGTCAAAAGGAAGCATGCAAATGGTTGACCAACTGCAGATGGTACATAAACATGGGGTACAGTCTTACCTAGACTCTTATTGTGCTCAGGATATAGTGGCGGTCCACTGCTTGGCAGAACATGGTTCTCAGTTCTTTTTAAAAGACTTTTTCAGTGTTTGTGAATTAGCAGTAGAGAATTCTTAGATAAAGGAGTGGGTGGAGGGATAAGAGAAAGAGGCAGGGTGTTAGGCTTGACTGCATATGGATCACTATTCAGGAAATACTCAAAATAGTGATATATGCTATCTCATTCTTCCTAAGATTTTATCATCTGTTTTGCAATCTACCTTAAATAGCACACAAGCCCGTCCCAGGGACAGCATGTGCCAGAAGATTCCAGGCCTCTCTCGTGTATGGGAGGCATATGCATCTCCTTAATTTCAACACAAGGATGGATTTTTCTTGACTGAAAGTCATCCACCTAGACCAAAAGCTAAGTATAAGTGAAGCAAAAGCAGGAAAACAACTGGGTAATGTTTTCTAGAACATAAAGCAAATAAAAGCAAGTCTCTGAAATTTGAATGTTTTAATCTGTTCTGTTAGCTCGTTTTTAATCCATGATAATAGATATGCAAAGAAGATTAAACCTAAAATCAGTACTATGGACTGTGACTGCAATGAGTGCTCAGAATAGTACAGCTGCCTTTCCAAACACTCTTAATGGCGCAGGGCTAGCCCTCAAGGAGGAAGCTATGAAACTGGCCATCCACTTCCTGACCAAGTCAGCAAGCCCAGGGGCTGTGACATGGTCACTAATGAGTTTGGTCAGACTTTAGATGCTTTGGTGCAGCCTAGCCAGTGGTAATCTACATTAGCAGACTGTCTCCAGGTCTGCCAAATATAGGGGGTTAACTTGTAGAAGCCTCTGGGCATGTAAGATAGCAAAGCTACCTTGATGCTCAAGTAACTTAACAATTTTATACCATCGTTACTAAGATAATCTCATACACTGTGCAAAGATTTGTTTTGGTGAAGTAGGCATATCCCTATAACAAGTAACAGATGAGGACAAAGAACATAACCCCAGAAGCTCCTCCTTGCATTTCTTCCACTCACACCTCCCAGAGGTAACCAGAGTGCTGAATTTTAGTCCAGTGGGTAATTTTGGCCTTATAGTAGTGGAATCATTTTGCTATTTGTGAATATTTTCTTTCAATCAGCATTGTGTCTGTGAGTTTCATCCATGTTGTATGGCTAGTCTACTCATTGTCATGGGCTGTATACATCCCACAGCATGACAGCATACAGATAAGAATATTACTGTAGAGCGCTGCTCCAATATTCTTGTGCATGTCTTTTAGTGAGCTGATTCACACATTTGTGCTGGGCATAATTAGGAACGGAATTTCTCAATTTAAAAGTCATTTTTTGCATTCACTATATAATTGATGTTTACAACATTCTATGAAAGGTACCAAAGTTCAGAGCTCTATTTACTCTCTGCAGAATTATCTTCTGTCCATTCATACTTGTCCCATTCATGTTGTTCTGCAGCACATATTATTATAACTCAGGTCAATGCAATTTTGTCTATTTTAGTAAGCAGCAAGATCATTTACAGATGCATGGCACATCACTTACCTTGGATTATTGCTTGAAGATTAATGTACTTCTAAACCACCCCCAACCTTGTCCACTGTTATCACTGAAGAAATTTGGGGAATTCAGTAATAACAGCTATTTCTCATAAATAGGCAATGTACCTCGTCCATCTGGCTCCAGATAAAGATAAGGAAGTGAATATTAAATCTGACATATGCAGGCCCTGAAATACAAGAACTGAAATTGCAATATGATGCTATAATTATTATGTCATCAAAATGAGAATAATCAAGACAAAGGGATAATTAAAATCATCATACCTAGCTTAATATTTTCACAACTAAAGTTATTATCCTGGGTTTCTGATTTGGAAGTTTCTTATATGATATGTCATGCTTTACAAAGAATACTTTATCAGCTCTACATACTGAAGTAGAGGCAGGCAGTCAAGTACTTGAGATTTTTTATTTTCTTTAACAAATTATGAGTAACAACTACAATTATCTTGACAGATCCCCCCCCCACTGTGTGTGTTTGAGAGTTAAGAATAAAAAAATGTATAGTTAGAAAGGAATCCTGGGAACAACTGTGTACTGACTTTGTGTCAAGTGAAAAGCTTTGCTTAACAGTCTCATTAACAGCTGATCATCAAGATGCAGTAGGTTGTGTGTAGTTCACTACTGACTTTCCTTTCTGATGTGAAACTTTTCACATCAAGGAAGAGACATAATTTCAACTACAACTCCAGTCTTCCTACATTTCTGGGAGTAAGAGAAAGAATATTAGATGAGCAGAAGAAGAGAATGAATTTAAAATAAGGTCTACCCGTTACAAGCTTGAGAGGAAGTACAATGATGGGAAGACTCAATTTGTTCAAGACTCACTTTTTTCATTCACAAAATACAGATAATAAAATTAATAACATAGGTCTGTGATGGGCATTAAACAAGATAATGTATGTAAAAACCTTCTGAAAGTGGTTAAAATATACACGAATCTGATGTATTATTATGATTCTTATTAACTGTTTTAATAGACTCTTTACAAAAGAAAAGAACCACTAACATTCAAACTTACAATTAAATTTAGTGCACCCTACTTATTGTCTGCAAGTAACTTCCAAAAAAGCTGTACTGTCAACAATATCCTCTATCACAAAATGAAGACTGATCCTAACTATATCAACCTCTCAGATTTTAGACATTGCATTTTAGTAACAGTTTAACAATTGTTTTCCAAAAATTAAGAAAATAGGTTCTCCAAAAGAATTGCATATTTAAGCTTAAGATGAATACCAAAAAAATTATAGGAAGTAACAAAAACTTCCTAGACTTCAGGATGTTAGGGATGTTTTTTCTTGAGAAAAGAATAACCCATTTTAATTCACATTTCAGAGTTGCCCATGCATTCAGCTTATCTAGAACAAATTCGTCAAGAATTTGAGTAATTCTAGGAAATCACAGGAAGTTAATTAAGGAATTATGCATATATTTTTCCTGGGCCTACTAGATAATGGAAGGATCATTAATCCTGATTCTAGAAACATCTTTAGGTAAAATGGGATATTTCAATCCAGTTCCTGCTGCTAGCAATCAGTTTGGAGTTTGGGGCCCTACATTTGGAATAAAGACCATTGAATCAACATATTTGCATTTTAATAAAGGATGAAATGCACATATGAATAGGTTGCTTGCTATCAGAATAAATCTCATCCAGGCAGAGTGCTGCAGAGGTCATGAACTTGGTTGCTATGGATCTCTCAGACCAAACAGCATCACAGATACTGCACAGCAGCACCCTCCCTTCTGCAGTTTCACTTTCCATGGCTTTAGGTACCCATGGTCAACTGTGGTCCAAAAATAGTACATGGAAAATTCTAGAAACAGAGTAACTTTGAAATTGCATATCCTACTGTGTGGTGTGATGAGCTCTTCTGTGTCCTGCTCAGTCCCATCTGGGACATGAATCATCTCTTTGTCCAGCATCTAATGCCATACTGTATGATTAATGCTTAATTAAAAAGGGAAAGGCGTTACACTTGTTAGTGGAAGACATTTACAAAACTATTTTATGACGGACAGCAACATGTTATGCCAGAAAGCATAAAGCTTCTATTTAGACTTCAGCAAAAGATCCCCTGAAATGAGTGACACCAACAATTCACTGCAAATAAGGCATGGAAACACACAGTTACAAAAGGCTTGGGCTAAGAAATATAAAAATTGCTGGAGAGGTTGAACATGCCAGTGAAGAAGCTGCTGCTCTGTTTCTGGCAGATTTGGTACTATTACCAAATCCATGTGTCCTCCATGGATATGGGGAAGGGAGCTACTATACCTGAAGCAAATAAGAAATCACCCAGTCTAAGCCTCTTGTTTTACAGATGAAGAAATCAAGGCCAGAGATGATATGAACTTGTCCTTTATCATATTAACTGGTATTCCAAGGACATTCTTAAATCCTTCTTGCTTAAGGACTAAGCCCATTTGAAACTATTTTATTTTGAAAAAATAAATAAGAGAAATTTTTCCATTCCAGGGATATTTACACATTAAGATTAACTAGTGTGTAAGTTCTTTTACGGGCAAGAACTTTGCCACTAAAATGTCTTTTTAATAACTGGTATACAGCAGAGCCATTTAAGGCTGGTAGTTTAAGTGGTGACAGAGAAGGTAAGAAACACAGAGACTAAGGAAGTTTATAAGGAAGCTTAATGCAATCATCAGATGGAGAAACCTTCAGTAGAGATACAAACACCAAATTAACTGTTGACAACCTGTATTCAAGTGATTTCCCCAGTCTCGAAGGCAAAAACTGAAAGTGATGAAGAATTGAAAATGATTGAGAGAGAGGTTAGAGACATGTGAGACAAGTACAGAGGATTCAATGTATTTAAAAATATTTAGAGAAAAAGTGATCAGATAAAAAGGATTGTGGCCTAAAAACCATGAGAAATGTATATTATAGGTAAATTTAATGAAAAGAAAACCACATTGAGATACGTACACACATACATATGTGTGTACATTGATATGTACACACATATCAATAAGCTCACAGTGGACTTTGCTTCTGCCACAATAAAACTTTAAAGCTCAGAGATACGATGTGGACAGAACTCTGAAAGAAAAATGTCTGATATTAAACATTTATTTCCTGTCAAATTCCTTTCACGAATGAAATGCGTTTTCTAATATGCAAAGATTTAAAATATGGTAGTCAGGCACCATAGACAAACTAAAACAAACCTTGGAAAGAAGTGTCCCAGAACAAGGAACAAAAGATGCTAAATCAAGAAATAAGGAGGAAATTGTGGCTGAGAAGTACTAGAGATTATCATTGTAACTAGTAAAACAGAAATAAAGGTGCAGGCTTGTTTTTAATATGACTGCAAAGTTGTTTCCCCCCTCTCTTTTTTCTTTCTAAGAACTGATCTCTATTGCTAAAAAATGAAAAGCAAGGCAAGGTATATAATATCGAATTCAATTAATATCACTGGGTCTACCAGATTGGAGATAAAAAGAAAAGATAATGGATTTCACCTTTTCCTAAAGACGATTAAGCCCAAAGAGGGCTTATACTACACTAACAAAAACATTAGTATAATTGTTAAAATATTTCTAATCCTTCCTTTAAAATTATAATTTATTAACAAACAGAATGTTCTTGAAATGAAAGGGAGGGAGGGAGGGAAGGAGGGAGGGAGGAAGGAAGGAAGGAAGGAAGGAAGGAAGGAAGGAAGGAAGGAAAGTAGGCTGGTAGGTTAAAGGAAATCATAACTTATTTGACTACCTCTGAAACTGACTGCTTGACCTCAGAGAAAAGCTTTTGGTCAAATGTGCTGATCTACAGCTCCTAGGCTTGTCTGGTGGGTAGGAAGGGATGGCCAATGCTCTCAGATCAACTCCACATGGAACCAGCTCAGAGAACCTACTTATCCAAGCAAGCTGAACCTAACTACCCTCACTAAGGAGAGTCTGTAGCTAAATGGCCTAAGTGGAAGCCCTGTTCAAACCTTCCTGATGGGAAGGGGCATCATCAATTGCCAACCAGCCCAGCTTATCTATCTTAAGGAGTGGCAGGGAGCCAGAGAAAGCCCCTGTCTAAAGGGACACCTTCCAGAGTGAGAGATTCATTCTTAAACCTGAGAACCAAAAATCAGAGGGAGCATGCAGTGTACTCATTAAACAAAGAGGATATTGACTCCTCTCCACAATAAGGAAGATGTTCAGACTTTACAATTTTTTTCTTTTTTTGCATTTTGTTGAAATTTTAATTTGTCTAGCCCTCTTTTCTTCTACTTTTCTGCCTTTTTCTTCCTTCTTATCTTCCTCTCCTTCTCCACCTTCCTTTTGCCCTACTTCCCCCATCTCTTCCTCACAAACCACATAATAAGTAGTTTATTTTATCACCTTTATAACAATACTCCCATCATTTCTATGCCTCTGCAATCCCTGACAATAGCACCCTCCACCACAATGAATAAGCTATACCTCCACACACATTAGGGTCTTATATCCATGTATTCCCCAGACATCATACTTCTCCCCCACTCCCATCCCCCTTCCTCCTCTTCTTCCACTCCCATTACTTTTAATACTTAAGTTTTAACCTCTATGCAAATAACTTTCATTTCCCCAACACTTCTCTGCTTATAGATAATACTGCTATGGGTTTTATACATCATATGAATAACTGGTTTGGCACTGAATCTGTGAATTTGTTATTGTTAAGTTATAGCCCCCGGGTTAGTTAACAATACAACAGAGCTAACAACCAATTTGCCAGAACATAGAAATTAAGTCAAGGGAAAGATTACACATGACTAAAACCCCTAACCAAGAAATTGGCAACACATAAGCAAATCTCAAAATAAAAGCATGGGAGAAAGAAGAAGGCAGTGGAAAATGACTCCTCAAAATGTCAGCAATCAGACAATAGAGGACCTGGTGGATAGATAGTGAAGGGGATAAAACCTCAGTTTCCTAGTTCAAAAGAATGAAAACACTATTTAAGGAGCTTAAAGAGAACATACAAAACCAATTTACTGAATTCCAAGAGAATATGAATAAAAATCTTGAGAAGACACAGAAACAACTAAATGAACTTAGAGAATACAAACATCAGAACAAAACAAAGAAGATATTAAAAAAGAGATAAATGAAATAAAGAAGGCAATGCAAGATGTAAAAGCAGAGCTTAACAAAGATACAGAAAGAATTAAAAAAAATAAAAAAAAAAAATGGAAACCCTGGATGTAAAAAGTTCCTTAAATCTAAGGAAAAAATACAGTTGAAAGTCACTCCAGCTGACTAGAACAAGTAGAAGATAGAATGTCAGGACTTGAGGACTACATAGATATAAAGGCAACAGATGAATACATAGAGAAAAGATTGAAGTATTATGAAAGAAACATGCAAGAACTCTGTAACTCCATCAAAAGACCAAACCTATGAATCATGGGCATTGAAGAAGGAAAAGATACGCAAGCCAAAGGAATAGGAAACATATTCAACAAAATAATAGCAGAAAAAATTTCAAATCCCTAGAAAGAGATACTCATCTAGGAACAGGAGGCCTCTAAGACAGCAAATAGACATGACCAAAATAGAACCTCCCCACAGCATATGAGAGTAAAAACAATCATCACAGAGAATCAAGAAAGAATATTGAAGGCTGTAAGAAACATCAAATAATATATAAAGGTAAACCCAGCAAAATAACAGATGTTGCAATGGAAACCTTAAAAGTAAGAAAGACATGTAGTCATGTATTTTGAGAATTGAAAGAAAACAAGTTCACAGCTAGAATATGCTAGCCAGGAATTCTATCATTCATAATTGAAGAAACAAAACACTTTCATGATAAACAGAAGCAAAAACAATATACAACCACTAAAGTAGCATTCCATGAGGTATTCAAAGGAATCTTACACACAAAAGATGAAAATAAACATAGCCATAAAAGGATGGGATTTTTTTATATCTCAGGAGAAGAGAAAACAAGCAGTTGTAGAATAGCAAAAAATCAATTGCACAGACTCACATCCTTACACACCAAAAACTACAAAATGGCAGGAATCACCACATAGATTTCAGTATTAAAACTGAATATTAATAGTGTCAACTTCCCAATCAAAACACATAGATTGGCAAGGTGGATGAAAAAGAAACACTCAACAATTTATTGTTAATAAGAAACTCATCTTAGGGTGAAAGGGTGGAAGGGCGGAAAAATATTTTCCCAAGTAAATGGTCCCTGAAAACAGGCAGGAGTATCTATACTTACCTCAGATAAAGTAAACTTCAAACCTAAAGGTCACTTCATATGATTAAAAGGAGCAATACATTAAGAATAAGTAACAATTGTTACCTTATATGTGCCCAAATGTTGGTGCACACATCATTAAACAACTTACTGAACTTCAAACTATAGACAGACCTCAATACAATGATAGTAAGAAACTTCAATACTCCACTGTCACTAACAGAGAGATCAGCCAGACCAAAAAAAAAAAAAAAAATCAACAAACGAATTTCAGAATTAAATGATGTCATGGGACCAAATGGACTTGACAGACTTCTACAGAGTGTTTCATCCAGCAGCAGCAAAATACACATTTTTCTCAGCAGCCTACAGAATTTTCTCCTAAACAGATCCTATTTTAGAACACAAAGCAAGTTTTAACCAATATAAGAAAACCAAAAGAATCCTCCCCCTCCACATGCCCTCTCACCACAACAGAAAAATCAGAACTCAACAACAAAAGATACAGAAGAAAATACCTTAAAGAAATAAGGGAATGAAAATGAGAACACAACCTACCAGAACCTATGAAATACAGCAAAAGCAGTACTAAGATGAAAGCTGTGAATGCCCCTATCACAAACACAGATCTCAAATAAATGACCTAATTCTGCATCTCAATGCCTAGAAAAACAAGAACCAGCTAAACCCAAAAACAGCAGGAGAGAGATATGAGTAAGGGCTGAAACAGACAAAATAGAGACCAAAAAAATCATACATTGATTCTTTTGTAGAATCAGTGTAACAAGAATTTGGTTCTTTGAAAATAAAACAAGACTGATAAAACCTTAGCAAACATTACTAAAACAAGGAGGGAAAAGACCCATATTATAAAATAGGAAAAAGGGAGATCACAGCAAACACCAACAAAATCCAGAGGATCATTTGGGAATACTTCAAAAACCTATATTTAAATAAAGTGGAAAATCTAGAATAAATGTATAAATTTCTAGACACATATGACCATTCAAAATTGAACCAAGAGGACATAATCACCTAAATAGATTTATAACAAGTAATGAAACTAAGCAGCAATATAGAATCTTCCAAAAAAAGAAAAGTCCAGGACCTCATGGATTCCCTGCTGAATTCTACAAACCTTTAAAGCAAAACTAATATCAACACTCCTAAAGGTTTTCCGTGAACTAGAAAGGGAAGGAACACTGCTACGCTCACTCTATGAAGCTAGTATTACACTCATCACAAAATAGGACAAGAGCCCAACAAAAAAAGGCAATTATAGGCCAATTTCTTTAATGAACTTACATGTAAAAAAATCTCAATAAAATACTGGGAAACCAAATTCAACAACATATCAAAAAGATATATACCATGATAAGGTTAGTTTTATCCCAGGGATGCATGGGTGGTTCAGCATAGGCAAGTCAATACATGTAATAGAGAATGTAAGCAGAAACAAGGACAAAAGTAACATGATCATCTCAATAGATGCAGAAAAGGCCTTAGACAAAACTAAATATTCTGTTTTGGTAAAAGCTCAGTTAAAATTAGGAATAGAAGGAATGTGCCTCAACATAATAAAGGCTGTATACATCAAGCCTACAGACAAGCTCATACTAAATGGGGAAAATCTGAAACCATTTCCTCTAAAGTCAGGAATGAGACATGGGTATCCACTCTCTCCGCTCTTATTCAACATGCTTTTGGAATTCCTAGCCAGAGCAATAAAACAGGAAGAAGAAATAAAAGGAATTCAAATAGGAAAGGAAGAAGTTAAATTATCCCAATTTGCAGATGACATGATCTTTTACCTAAAAGACCCAGAAAACTCCACCAAAAAACTCCTAACCAACATAAACACCTTCATGAAAAGTAGCAAAATACAAAACCAATATATGAAAATCAGTAACTTTCTATATGCCAACAGATGGAGAAACAATTTAGGAAAATAATCCCATTTACAACAGCCTCAAAAAATACACTACCTAGGAATAAACTTAACAAAGGAAGTGAAAGACCTCTACAATTAAAACTATAAACCACAGAAGAAAGAAACTGAAGAAGACATCAGAAGATGGAAAACTCCCTATGCTCATGGATCAGCAGAATTAATATTGTGAAAATGGCTGTATTACCAAAAGCAATCTAGATATTCAATGCAATTCCCATCAAAATTCCAATGACATTCATCACAAAGATTGAAAAATCAACCATAAAGTTCATTTGGAAGCATAAAAGACTGCAAATAGTGAAGCAAAAAGAGCAATGCTAGAAGCATCACAATCCTCAACTTCAAACTATACTACAGAGCCATATCAAAAAAACCAGTAAGTTACTGGCACAAAATGGACATGAAAAAAAATGGAAGAGAATAGAAGACCCAGAAAAAAAATCTACACAGCTATGCTCACCTGATTTTTGACAAAAGTGCCCAAAACAGACGATGGAGAAAAGACATCCTCTTCAACAAATGTTGCCTAGAAAACTGGATATCTGCATGTAGAGAAATGAAACTAGATCCATGTCTTTTACCCTGTACAAATATCAACTCACAGTGGATCAGGGACTTTGATAAGATCCAAAACTTTGAAACACGTACAGGAAAGAGTAGGAAATAGACTGGAACACACAGGCATAGGCAACAACTTCCTAAATAGAACTCCAATGGCGCAGAAAGTAAGAGAAAAGACTGACAAATGGGACTACATGAAACTAAAAAGCTTCGGCACAGCAAAGGAAATGGTCACCAGATTGAAGAGGCAGCCTACAGACTGGGAGAAAATCTTTGCCAGCTACACATCTGATAAGAGATTAATAAAAAGAATTCACAGAGAGCTCAAAAAAAGCAAATTTCCAAAGAATCAATGATCCAATGAAGAAATGGGTAAATGAACTGAACAAAAATTTTTCAAAGGAATAAGTGCAAACTACCAAAAACACATGAAGAAATGTTCAGTATCCCTAACTGTAAAGGAAAAGCAAATGGAAACCACATTCAGATTCCACCTCATTCCTGTTAGAATGGCTACCATCAAGAACACAAACAGCAACAAATACTGGTGAGGATAAGAGGAAAAGGAACTCTTACATATTGTTGAGGGGAATGTAAATTAGAAAAATCACTATGGAAAACAGTATGGAGAGTCCTCAAAAAACTACAAATAGAATTACTATATGATCCAGCAATATCACTACTAAGCATATACCTGAAGGAATGTAAGTCAGTTTACAATAAAGACATTTGCACACCCATTTTTATTATAGCATTAGTCACTCTAGCTAAGCTATGGAAACAGCCAAGATGACCAAAAACTCATGAGTAGATTAAGAAAATGTGGTATTTATATACAATGGAATTTTATTCTGCCATAAAAAAGAATGAAATTTTGTCATTTGCAGATAAATGGATAGATCTGGAGAACATCATCTTAAGTAAAGTAAGCCAGATACAGAAAAAAACAGATTGCATGTTTACTCTCCTATGTGTAAGATAGATCCAACAGCAACACAAGCATTATAATATATACATATAAATATATACATATAAATATATACAGAACATGTTTTCAAATGTGGGCCTGTTACAGAAGACTAAGAGAAGGGAAAAGAAGGGAAGAATGATAAAAAGTGAATAATAATGAAATATGTCATATCTGTGTACGAACAGGACACAAGGAAACACACCTAAAACTGTTCAACAACACAAGTTAGGGAGGAAAGAGTGAGGAAGAGTAGTTGAGGAGGCCTAGTACAATATATTTACACATAAAATACCAAGGCAAAATTCCCACTGAACATTGAACAATGAACAGATAGCTAAACAATGAAGGACAGGAATGTAAAACAGGTCATGTTAAGGGTAGGGCATTAATGGCAGGAGGGGATTAAAAGAAGTAAAGAAGGTAAAAATGTTTGATGTACTTTCTATATAAGTATGAATATGGAACATTGAAACGTGCTGACGTCACCACAAAATGGGGAATCAGGTAAGAGGGAGAATAATGGAGGATATGAACCAATTTGGGGTATAATACATGTATATGTGGAAATATCACAATGGGCTATAATAAACTAACAAAAAGGTTCTTTTTTAATAAATGAAGGACAGGAAGTAAAACAGGTCCTGTCCAGTGGGTAGGTACCTGTGGGAGGAGGGAGGGCACTAGAGGGAAAAGAGTGAGAACATAAGGAAAGGGTGAAGGTAGGTGAATAAGGTGGAAGTATTTTGTATTCATGTGTGAAAATAGAATAATGAATCCTGTTGAAATTGTTCTAAGAAGGGGTGGGGGTATAAAGGAAAAAGAGGGAGGGGGTGAATCTAATTAAGATATATTGTAAGCACTTATGTAAATGTCACAATGCCCCCTCCTCCAAAACTATAATATGCTCGAGGTAATGTTTCAAAGCTACATTATTTCACAAAACATAAAGAAAATAACATGGAAATGCTAATAACAGGCAAATATATTTTTAACATGTACACATAAAAGAATTTTGTTTGGCACTGTGGTTAAACTCAGATAGTTGTGCTTACTAGGCAGGTGCTCTACCACTGGAGTCACACCTCACCCCTTTTTTGTTCTTTTAGTTATTTTTCAGGTAGGCTCTTGCATTTTTGCCTGGGCTGCTCTCATATCATGACCCTCCTCCCTGTGGTCTGGCTTATGGGTTGAGATAGGGTCTGACTAATTTTTTGCCCAGGCTGGCCTCAAACCATAACTCCCCAGATCTCTGCCTCCTGAGTTGCTGGAATTACATACATAAGCTAAATCATCTGGCTTGTTTGGCACTATTAATACAAAACAAAACAGAATTCAAGGGAAAATATAAGACAAAGAGTCATTTCTAATATAAAAGGCAAAGCTATATTAGTCTAGAAGCTTACACATTAAAAATATAATATCTGATTAGTGTGTCTGAGGAATTTTTAACAATGTGAGAAACTATTTGATATATTTTTAAAAATGACAAAAACCCTATATAACTTCTCTGATTTACTCAGGGAGAAAACACACACATACACCCACACCCACACATGTGTGATCTGTCTGAAAAAATGAAACAGATTTAAGGCATGTAACACTGCATTTCAATTACAAGTGGTAATTTTTTAATGTTTATCTGTGCTACCCAAAATTTTAATATTAGCCATGGGCTATGGTGATAACATGGTGTCAGTATTAAAATAATGTATGCTGGTATGTTTTATAGTTTTTAAGAGAGTAGATTTGTTTGTCTACATTTTACTTTGATTTTGGGTTTCAGTGATGTTAAATAACCAGATTCAGTATTTGGCTTTCCCTTCATTGATGCATTACTGTTTTCACACAGAAATATAGCAGAGTCATGTTTGATTTTATCCTAAGAATACAGTTAATGTAACTTTGGCAACTCGTGTAATTTTGAATGCCATACTTAAAAGTATCCTTAGAATGTGCTAAAAAATAATCTTTGAAAACCAATGTTCAAGTTGCTATAAAAGAAGCATTTCATATGCAATTTTTAAAAGAATTTAAAAAATTATAAATTCTCACATAATTATTCTCCAGTTCTATAAAACCAGACTTCTATCCCTTACATAAAATTCATACAGGTCACTGTACACTTAAAGACCCATCACTGGTCTTTTCTTATGTTATCTATGCTTTCACTAAATTAACTGAGTAATTAATCATGTCATTTTGAGAATTAAAAGCTTTCCTTAAAGTCAGATACTCTTTTGTCTTTTGCTTGTAAAAGTAAAAATACATCTTCAAGTTTATTTTTAAATTGATACTCAGTTCAATGTCACTATTTGGTAACACAAAGCCAAAGAAAACAACTGGCCAGTGACAAAGGAGTCAGGTAAATGTGAATACGTGTCACTGAACTACTCTCCTGACATGATGAAGTTTTAACTGAAGGTGAAAACAAATTAAGAAGTACTGTGCATATGAACTCAAAGTCGTGCCATTTGGGAATCAAATACAGTATTCCTTCAGTCAATATAAATTTGTAAACATCTACAGAGCCAAACTAAACAAAAACTTATTTTATAAGATACTCTACTTTCTTTCTCTGAAGAAGGTGGAATTGTGATGAGAAAGAACAATTATAGAAAGCTAGCAATAAAATTATAACTTGGGGGATAAAGTTTTAGAAATGAGACAACATAACAGTAAAAAACTGAGTTTAACCTTTTCATTGACAATAAAATCCTTCCTCCTTAAAACAGTAAGTGAATAAAAGGGTATAAATGCATAAAGACAAAGCAAAAGAAAAGAGAGAGGTCAACACGTTTGTGAAGGTGGAAAATGAACATGCTGAAAATCAGGAGGTTGTAGAGAGAGACCATACAGGCACACCAGGCAGTATCTGGAAGTAACTTTCCAAAGACAAGAGCTCCTGGTGGTGAGTAAGTGCTACTCCATAGTGTGCCTGATCGGTGCCCAACCTCCTTTCCAGAAGCTTACCACAGATGGACTGATGGTTGGCACATAGTCTTCCGTCAGTTTTTTGAGACCTTAATACTCAAACAGAACAGCACCCAAGAAATGCCTTTATTATGGAGGGGGGGGGGCAAACCAAACTAACACAAAACAAATCAAAACAAAATTACAAGAAAAAGAGTAAATGCAGACAGAAAGCAACAACAACTCCAAACATCAAAAAGGTAAGTAAAGATGCATCATCTATCAAAGAACAGGATGCAATAAAAAACAAATGTATTCTCACAAACTGAAACAAAACTGCGCCATCATTAAAAACTTCAAATGAAGCATTACAGGACAAATCTGAGGAAGTATTTCATAAATCAGAACAAACAATGAGGAGTATAATGCTAAGCAAGAAAGGGAAATGAAGAAAAGAGATACCCAGTTCTGGACTC
Source organism: Castor canadensis (assembly GCF_047511655.1). Classification (NCBI taxonomy): domain Eukaryota; kingdom Metazoa; phylum Chordata; class Mammalia; order Rodentia; family Castoridae; genus Castor; species Castor canadensis. The sequence continues at coordinate 60,047,859 of NC_133389.1, forward strand.
CAATAAAACAAAGAACCTAACGAAGCCCACAAGAACAACCTCAAAGAAGAAATCCTGCAAGTAATCACTGAGAATTTCATGGAGATGTTACTAGACAAGGTTAACCAAAATGTCCAAACGGTACTCAAAAAATTTCAAGACACCAAAAATAAAGAATACAAGAAGACACAGAAACAAATAAATGAATTCATAGGAGCCCTAAATAAACACCAAAGTAAAACAGAGAACACTATGAGTAGAGAGAAAAATGAATTGAAGATGAAAATAGACAATATTAAAGAGGAAGTAGCCCATGATATGGAAAACCTCAGAAAAAAGAATGAAACAAAAATACAAAACACAATGGAAGACCACTCCAGCAGACTAGAACAAGTAGAAGACAGAATCTCAGAACTTGAAGATAAAATGGAAATTAAAGGAAAAACTGAAGCGTTATTAGTCAAACAACTCAAGACCTGCAAAAGGAATATGCAAGAACTCACCGACTCCATCAAAAGGTCAAACCTGAGAATCCTGGGCATTCAAGGAGAAGAGGTGCAAGCAAAAGGGACTCGTAATATATTCAACAAAACAGTAACAGTAAATTTCCAAAACCTAGAGAAAGCTATGCCCATTCAGGTACAGGAAGCCTTCAGGACACCAAACAGACTTGACCAAAATAGAACTACCCCATGACATATTATCATTAAAACAAAAACCACAGAGAATAGGGAAAGAATATTAAAGGCGGTAAGAGAGAAAAAAAAAACAAATAACATACAAAGGTAAACCCATCAAAATCATAGCATATTTCTCAACTGAACCTTAAAAGAAAGAAGAGCAAGGAGTGAGGTATTGCAGGCACTAAATGAAAATAACTTCAACCCTAGAATATGCTACTCAGCAAAACTATCATTCAAAATACATGAAGCAATAAAAGTCTTCCATGGTAGCAGAAACTCAAACAATATATGACCACCAACCGATCACTACAAAAGATTCTCCAAGGAATTCTGCACATAGAAAATGAAAGCAAACAAAAACGATGAGAGAACAGGCAGCACCAAACCACAGGAGAAGAAAAGACAAGAAAACAGAGGGTAACATTAATTCAGCTGCACACAATCAAACCTTTAAACAACAAAAACAATGAAAGGACAGGAATCACCACATACCTATCAATATTAACACTGAATGTTAATGGACTTAACTCCCTCGTCAAAAGACACCATTTGGCAAACTGGATTAAAAAGGAAGATCCAACAATCTGTTGTTTACAGGAGAGCCATCCCATTGACAGAAACAAGCACTGGCTGAGGGTAAAAGGCTGGAAGAAGATTTAACAAGCCAATGGTCCCTCAAAACAGGCAGGAGTAGCAATACTTATCTTGGACAAATAGACTTCAAACTTACATTGATCAAATGAGATAAAAAAGGACACTCCATACTAATAAAAGGAGAAATACACCAAAAGGAAATAACAGATATCAACCTATATGCACACACCAAAAGGAAATAACAGATATCAACCTATATGCACCCAACGTCACTGCACCCAATTTCATCAAACATACTCTGAAGGACCTAAAAGCATAGACAGACTCTGACACAGTGGTAGTGGGAGACTTTAATACACCCTATATCACCAAGAGATAGGTCATCAAAACAAAAAATCAATGAAGAAATTCTAGAACTAAATTACACTATAGATCAAATGGACCTAGCTGATGTCTACACAATATTCATCCAAATTCTTCACAATAAACATTCTTCTCAGCAGGCCATGGAACTTTCTCCAAATTTGATCATATATTAGGGCACAAAGAAAGCCTCAGCAAATACAAGAAAACAGAAATAATCCCATGCATTCTATCTGATCACAACGCATTAAAACTAAAACTCAACAACAAAAATAACAGTAGAAAACATGCGAACAATTGGAAGCTGAACAACACATTGCTCAATGATCAGTGGGTCACTGATGAAATAAAAGAGGAAATTAAAAGGTTCCTGGAAGTTAATGAAAAAGAAAACACAACCTACCAGAACCTATGGGACACAGCAAAGGCAGTCCTGAGAGGAGAGTTTATAGCCATGAGTGCATGTATTAAAAGGACAGAAAGATCCCAAATAAATGAACTAATGCTACTCTTAGAAAAACAAGAACAAACAAAACCCAAAACAAGCAGAAGGAGAGAAATAACAAAAATAAGGGACAAAATTAATGAAATAGAGACCCAAAAAAAAAACCCACACAAAGAATCAACAAATCAAAAGGCTGGTTCTTTGAAAAAAATAAACAACATTGACAGACCCCTGGCAAACCTGACTAACATGAGGAGAGAAAATACCCAAGTCAGTAAAATCAGAAATGCAAAAGGGGAGATAACAACAAACACCACAGAAATTGGGGAATCAGAGAGTACTTTGAGAACCTATATTCAAATAAATTTGAAAATTCTGGAGAAATGGAAGGATTTCTAGATACTTACGACCATCCAAAATTGAACCAAGAGGATATTAATCACCTGAATAGATCTATAACACAAAAAGAAATTGAAGCAGCAATAAAAAATCTCCCAAAAAAGAAAAGTCCAGGACCTGATGGATTCTCAGTTGAATTCTATCAGACCTTTAAAGAAGAACTAATACCAACCTTCCTTAAACTTTTCCACAAAATAGAAAGGGAAGGAACAGTGCCTAACTCATTCTATGAAGCCAGTATTACACTCATCCCAAAAGCAGACAAAGACACCTGCAAAAAGGAGAACTATAGGCCAATCTCCTTAATGAACTTCGATGCAAAAATCCTCAATAAAATAATCGCAAACTGAATCCCATAACATATCAAAAAGATCATTCACCATGACCAAGTCAGCTTCACGCCAGGGATGCAGGGGGGTGGTTCAACATACCCAAATCTATAAATGAAATACAGCACATTAATAGAAGCAAAGACAAAGACCACTTGATCATCTCAATAGATGTTAAAAAAAAAAAAAGCCTTTGATAAGATCCAACACCACTTCATGATAAAAGCTCTAAGAAAACTAGGAATAGAAGGAAAGTACCTCAACATTATAAAAGCTATATATGACAAACCTACAGTCAACATCATACATAATGGAGAAAAACTGAAACCATTTCCCCTAAAATCAGGAACTAGACAAGGGTGCCCACTTTCCCCACTCCTATTCAACATAGTCTTGGAATTCCTAGCCAGAGCAATTAGGCAAGAGGAAGAAATAAAAGGAATATAAATAGGTAAAGACACTGTCAACATATCCCTGTTTGCAGACGACCTGATCCTTTATCTTAAAGACCCAAAAACTCATAGACACTATAAACAGCTACAGCAAGGTGACAGTATACAAAATCAACATACAAAAACTATTAGCTTTTCTATATACCAACAATGAACAAATTGAGAAAGAATATATGGAAACAATTCCATTTACAACAGCCTCAAAAAGAAAAATCAAATACGTAGGAGTAAGCTTAACAAAGGATGTGAATGACCTCTACAAGGAGAACTACAAACCTCTGAAGAAAGAGATCAAGGAAGACTACAGAAGGTGGAGAGATCTCCCGTGCTCATGTATTGGTAGACTTAACATAGTAAAAATGGATAAACTACCAAAAGCAATTGACATGTTTAAAGTAATTGCCATCAAAATCCCAATGACATTCATCACAGAGAATGAAAAATCTACCTTAAAGTTCATTTGGAAACACAAGTGACCGTGAGTAGCTAAGGCAATATTCAGCAAAAGAGCAATGCTAGAGGTATCACAATACCCGACTTCAAACTATATTACAAAGCAACAGCAATAAAAACAGCATAGTACTGGCACAAAAACAGATATGAAGACCAGGGGAACAGAATAGAGGACCCAGAGATGAATCTACACAGCTAAGCCCATCTTGTTTTTGACAAAGATGTCAAAAACATAAAAGACTGCCTCTTCAACAAATGTTGCTGGGAAAAGTGGTTATCTGCCTGCAAATGCCTCTTCAACAAATGTTGCTGGGAAAAGTGGTTATCTGCCTGCAAAAAAACTGAAACTACATCCATGTTTATCACCTTGTACTAGTATCAACTCAAAAGTGATCAAGGTCCTTAATATCAGACCAGAAACTATGAAGTTACTACAGAAAACAACAGGGAATACTCTGGAAGCAATAGGTATAGGCAAGCACTTCCTCAGTAGAACCCCAGCAGCTCAGCAACTAAGAGAAAGGGTGGACAAATGGGACTACGTAAAATTAAAAAGCTTCTGCACAACAAAATAAATGGTCTCTAAACTGAAGAGAGCACCCACAGAGTGGGAGAAAATATTTGCCAGCTATACATCAGACAATGGACTGATAAACAGAATATATAGGGAGCTCAAAAAACTAAACTTCCCCTAAATTCACTAAAGAAATGAGTAACTGAAGTAAACAGAACTTATTCAAAAGAAGAAATTCAAATGGCCAAAAAAATACATGAAAAAATGCTCACCATCTCTGGCCATAAAGGAAATTCAAATCAAAACCATACTAAGATTCCACCCCACCCCTGTTAGAATAGCTATCATCAAAAACACCACCACCACCAGTTACTGGCAAGGATGTGGGGAAAAAGGAGCCCTCGTACACTGCTGATGGGAATGCAAGCTAGTGCAACCACTCTGGAAATCAATATGGAGGCTTCTTAACAAAGTAAACATAGATCTGCCATATGATCCAGTAATCCCACTCCTAGGGAAATACCCCAAGGAATGAGACTCAGGTTACTCCAGAGGCACTTGCACACCCATGTTTATTGCAGCGCTATTCACAATAGCCAAGTTATGGACCATAGCCATGATGCCCCACTACTGATGAATGGATTAATTCATCAGTATTTATGAATGCGTATTTATACACGATGGAATTTTACTCAGCCATGAAGAAGAATGAAATCTTATCATTTGCAAGTAAATGGATGGAACTGGGGAACATCATCCTGAGCGAGGTTAGCCAGGCTCAAAAGACCAAAAATCTCCCTCATATGCATACTCCCTCATGCATATATTCTGTGTCATATGAAGACTTTAGATGTAGGGCAAAGGCAGTAATGTTGTTGGACTTGGGTCACATGCTAAGGGGAGAGCACATACGGGAGGAATGGGGATAGGTAGGAAACCCAAAACTTGAAAGTGTTTGATGTCTCCTCTGCAGAGGAGCTAATATAGTATAAAGCGACAGAGGTCAATATGGGAAGGTGACTGGGAAGTAGTGAAAAGGTCAGGTAGAGATGAACCAATTCAGGTTGTAATACACTTGTGCAAGGAAGCAATGCTTGGAATCTCTCTGTATAGCAATCCTTATCTCAACTAGCAAGAACACTTTGTCTTTCTTATTATTGCTTATGTCTTCTCTTCAACAAAAATGGAGAAAAGGGCAGACCAGGTTCTGCCTAGAAGCGAGGGGGGTGGGGAAGAGAGGGAGTGGGTGGGAGGCAGGGGGGAGAAATGGCCCAAACAATGTATGCACATTTGAATAAATTAATAAAGAAAAAAAAAGTAGAAAAGCAGAAGCTATCACTGGAATTTACCTCTCTTGCAATCTCAATGCTGCTAGAGGGATAGAACCACAACAGACTTGGAAAAGGAAATACTTTTTGATCTTTCCTATTTCTGTGATTGTTGTAACAATATGCCCCTCCTGAAAGGAAGTGCCATTCAAGCCAAGAGAAGGCAGCCAAGTCAGGATAAAGGACTGGCTGTTTGCAGGAGAGCAACCCTCTGATGGATTGGAATTTGAGTGCCAGCAGCCTTCTCAACAATAAAAGGTAAAAATAACAATATTCTGAAGAAAAAGGAATTCCAACCCACAGTTAAATTTATGGCTGAGGACACATACAGTGTATTTTCAACACCAAAACTTTCCGCAAATCCCATCCCCAAAAAGCCAGGAGGGGAAAAAAAATAAAACAGGAAAAACAGTTCTCAGAACCCAGGAGTCTCAGGTTCGAGTCTCTGTTGAGACTAAAAAGAAGGAAGGCCAAAGAAGCTTTGCGCCCAGAAGCAGAAAGAACACTGTGCAGCTGCCGAATAAGAACCCACTTCAGGTGGGAGGAGGAGGACTGAGTGCTCCTGAGGGTACTAAGGGGGCCACCTGATGGACTGATGTAGCTGAGGAGCTTTGGAGGTGAGAGGCAACTAAGTACAACAATCTGAGGCTGCACAGAGCAGAGGCTGAGAGGAGTCAAAGGTGTGATGGAGAAGAACACACGCCTATGTCTCCCTGTGATGCAACCAGGGGTGGTATTAAAAAGCCAATTCAAGATGAGGGAAGATGGATGAAGGAATGCCTTCCTTGCAGAGAACAAGCTACCTTTAAGATAACAGGACAAAAACAGACATGAAGACCAGTGGAACAGAATAGAGGATCCAGATATGAAGCCACACAACTATGAGCAACTTATCTTTGACAAAGGAGCTAAAAATATACCATGGAGAAATAGCAGCCTCTTCAACAAAAACTGCTGGGAAAACTGGTTAGCAGTCTGCAAAAAACTGAAACTAGATCCATGTATATCACCCTATACCAAGATTAACTCAAAATGGATCAAGGATCTTAATATCAGACCACAAACTCTTAAGTTGATACAAGAAAGAGTAGGAAATACTCTGGAATTAGTAGGTATAGGTAAGAACTTTCTCAATGAAACCCCAGCAGCACAGCAACTAAGAGATAGCATAGATAAATGGGACCTCATAAAACTAAAAAGCTTCTGTTCATCAAAAGAAATGGTCTCTAAACTGAAGAGAACAACCACAGAGTGGGAGAAAATATTTGCCAATTATACATCAGACAAAGGACTGATAACCAGAATATACAGGGAACTTAAAAAACTAAATTCTCCCAAAACTAATGAACCAATAAAGAAATGGGCATGTGAACTAAACAGAACTTTCTCAAAAGAAGAAATTCAAATGGCCAGAAAACACATGAAAAAATGCTCACCATCTCTAGCAATAAAGGAAATGCAAATTAAAACCACACTAAGATTCCACCTCACCCCTGTTAGAATAGCCATCATCAGCAACACCACCAACAACAGGTGTTGGCGAGGATGCGGGGAAAAAGGAACCCTTTTACACTGTTGGTGGGAATGTAGACTAGTACAACCACTCTGGAAAAAAATTTGGAGGCTACTTAAAAAGATGGACATCGATCTACCATTTGATCCAGCAATACCACTCTTGGGGATATACCCAAAAGACTGTTACTCCAGAGGCACCTGCACATCCATGTTTATTGCGGCACTATTCACAATAGCCAAGTTATGGAAACAGCCAAGATGTCCCAGCACTGACGAATGGATTAAGAAAATGTGGTATCTATACACAATGGAATTTTATGCAGCCATGAAGAAGAACGAAATGTTATCATTCGCTGGTAAATAGATGGAATTGGAGAACATCATTCTGAGTGAGGTTAGCCTGGCACAAAAGACCAAAAATCGTATGTTCTCCCTCATATGTGGACATTAGATCAAGGGCAAACACAACAAGGGGATTGGACTATGAGCACATGATAAAAGCGAGAGCACACAAGGGAGGGGTGAGGATAGGTAAGACACCTAAAAAACTAGCTAGCATTTGTTGCCCTTAACGCAGAGAAACTAAAGCAGATACCCTAAAGCAACTGAGGCCAATAGGAAAAGGGGACCAGGAACTAGAGAAAAGGTTAGATCAAAAAGAATTAACCTAGAAGGTAACACCCACACACAGGAAATCAATGTGAGTCAATGCCCTGTATAGCTATCCTTATCTCAACCAGCAAAACCCCTTGTTCCTTCCTATTATTGCTTACACTCTCTCTACAACAAAATTAGAGATAAGGGCAAAATAGTTTCTGCTGGGTATTGAGGGGGGGGAGCGGGAGGGGGTGGAGTGGGTGGTAAGGGAGGGGGTGGGGGCAGGGGGGAGAAATGAACCAAGCCTTGTATGCACATATGAATAATAAAAGAAAAATGAAAAAAAAAAAAAAGATAACAGGAGATAAGGATGAGAGATCAGGCGCCCAAAGATTTTCCTTCCTGTTAAAAGGAAGGTCAATGAAATAAATCAAACCATTACACATAAAGTAAGAGCAACTGAATGAGAACGCCAAAAGATTAGTTTCTAATCCTACTCTCAGGTGGGTCCTTTTCATGGACTGTTTGGGGTAACTTCTCAACTAAACTGGCACCTACTGTTTATTGTTGTAGTAGTAGTGCTTCTGAGTGAGGTTAGCCCGGCTCAAAAGACCAAAAATCGTATGTTCTCCCTCATATGCAGACATTAGATCAAGGGCAAACACAATAAGGGGATTGGACTTTGAGCACAAGATAAAAGCGAGAGCACACAAGGGAGATGTGAGGATAGATAAGACACCTAAAAAATTAGCTAGCATTTGTTGCCCTCAACACAGAGAAACTAAAGCAGATACCTTAAAAGCAACTGAGGCCAATAGGAGAAGGGGACCAGGAACTAGAGAAAAGGTTAGATCAAAAAGAATTAACCTAGAAGGTAACACACACACCCACAGGAAATCAATGTGAGTCAACTCCCTGTATAGCTATCCTTATCTCAACCAGTAAAAACCCTTGTTCCTTCCTATTATTGCTTATACTCTCTCTTCAACAAAATTAGAGATAAGGGCAAAATAGTTTCTGCTGGGTATCAAGGGGGTGGGGGGGGAGAGGAGGGGGCGGGGTGGGTGGTAAGGGAGGGGGTGGGGGCAGGGGGTGGAGAAATGACCCAAGTATTGTATGTACATATGAATAATAAAAAATTAAAAATAAATAAAAAGAAAAAAATCTTGTATGCTCTTACCAATGAAAGTGTGTGTGTATGTGTGTTTCAATTAATTTCAGTTTTTGGTTTTATATATTGCCATTTTTGTAATCATTTTTAAAAATACATTTTTTTTTGTACTACTGGGGTTTGAACTCAGGGCTTGTGCTTGCTGGGCAGGTGGTCTAGTATTTGTGCTATTCCCCTAGCCCTTTTCTGCTCTTGGGTATTGTGGAGATAGTCTCAGGTTTATACTCAGGCTGGCATAAATAAATAAATCTTCCGGTTTACACTTTCTGCATAACAGGAATGACAGGTCACCTTGCTCAGCTTTTATTGGTTGAGATAGGGTCTCCCAAAGTTTGTTCACAGGCTGGCCTCAAACTGTGATCAAGTAGAACTGTGATAAAGTAGTTAGGATTATAGGCATGAGCCACCACTACTGGCCAAAACTTTCATATATTTTTATTTTTTGTGGTACTGGGGTTTGAACTCAGGGCCTACACCTTGAGCCACTCCACCAACCCTTTACTGTGAAGGGTTTTTTGAGATGGAGTCTTGCAAACTATTTGGCTAGGCTGGCTTTGAATTACAATTCTCCTGATCTCTGCCACTTAAGTAGCTAAGCGTGAGCAACCAGAGCCTGAAAACTATAACTTTTGACTTAAGTGTTTTATAAGTTTATTTCCATTATTTCTTGCTGAGTGGGGTATAAGTTTATAATATAAAGAAATGTAACATAACATAATATATAATGTAAGTGATATTCTAAAAGATCATCTTTTTAGTCTTCTCATCATACTGCCTAGGTTTTCTGAGATTTGGGGTTGGGCTCTCCTTTGATCTCATGATTGCTCAAGTTACAGTTATGAATGTTTTTGCATGTGTTCTTGGTAAATTTTTTTGCAGTAAGTCTTGTTTTATTGCATTTTGCTCAGATAATGGGGTAAAATGTTTTGGTTTTGAGAATTTATTGACTTATTTGTGAGTGAAATTCAAGTTTTGAAAGTGTTTTTAGGCATATTTATTCTGTTTTTAGCTGATATATCTTCCAATCTTCCTTTTATTAAATCATGTTACTCAGATTCTGTATATCCTTGTTTCTGCTTAGCTTATTTAATCTAGTATTGTCTAAAATGGATGTTAATATCTTCTTACATTATTCTATTTCTCCTTTTATTTTCTGCAGCTATTTTTCACTATTGTGATACTACATTATTTAGTGAATAAAGATTTATGTCTGTTGTAATCTCATTATGAAATCTGACTTTTTCTACTACGAAAAGCTCCCATTCACTGATGAGGAAACTGAACCTAAGAATAGTAACTATGGGGTCAGTCTGCCCATACTACCTAACAACTGGTGGGTCTAGACATTCAACTGGTGGAAGTCTGAAGCTATGAACATGAATACACACATACATACACAAACACAGATACACATACACAAGTGTACATACACACAGGAACAGATGTAAAAAGAAAATATTTGAATTTCCATATATATATTCTTGAGCTGAAAAAATGCCAGTTCAACTTCAGGTAGAGGCTGAGTCTGCATGAAGAGCACACAAAGCCACCTGAGAGGGATCTGAACCCCACTTCTGAGAAGCAGATGCATGCTCATTTGCTATTTGTGTTGACCAAGGTGAGGCACATTAGCAATGTGTGCACCCTTGCATTGTAATGATACCTGGCTCCTAGAGAAAATGTAACAATTACTTTCCAAATAAATTATCCCTGCATGTTTTGTAATCACAAAATTAGAAGTCAACCAAGTGTTCCAGAGTCTGTTCTATTTAGAAAAAAAAACTTCATATCTAACCCTTGACCCTGGTTCAAATGTGTCTGTGTCTTGTTATCCCAATGTTGCTGTCTTTAAGTATTTCCTATGTTAACAAATGCACCTGCTTCATTCAACTCACTATATAAATTCATTCAAATAAAATGTAAATTATGTGATAATTGTGTGCCAAAAGTTCTATTTTCATATGGAAAAGGACTAATGCAATTTCTTTCAAATAATGTTTTAAGTAGATTCTATATGAACTTTAAACAGCTCAGAATATTATTACTAACTCTTGACTATTTTAATGAAAACGAAAATAAACCTGTCTGGAATCCATCTAAAAAGGACAAGCAGGAGCCCTCCTCGTGTGTTAAAGTGATATGTTATTTTCAAATGTTTGTAGTGGTGTCTTGTTGTCCTTGTTCTCCTTGTCAGAAATACAAAATAAGATGCCGACAACTTATTTTAAGAAGACTGTTTACTTCTTTTCAGAACACAAGACCATCAACATGGGAACTAGAAATTCTACCTTGAAAACAGCACTCACCATCTGCAAGCACTTCATGGCCCAGAAGGATTTTATAGGAAAGCAGGTGAAACACCACTCTGCTTTGAGCAGGGCTCTGTGTGTTCACGATTCCCCCCAGGCATTTGAAGCAAAAACCAAGTGAGTTGTTTTATACAGGCCTTAGTAAAACTGGAGAGGCTTTCCAGTATTGATTTTTTTCTTCTTCTTCTTAACATAGGAATGTTTGCCTAATTATTATGTGGAATAGAGGTTTGCAAGAGGCATCGTGTAGAATGATGCCTCTTTGTTAAAGGTATGTTATTTATGACAAGAGAAAAACTTCTACTTTTGGAAAATGCAAGTTTTACTCATTTAAATTTGCCAGGAAACTCAAGCTAGAAATGATTCTATCTACTACATATAGGATTAGATCTAGGATTTAGGAGAATACAGTGACATTTAAAAAGTCTCCTCTTTTGCTTACTATCTCTTTGACATTTAAGAACAAAATGTATAATGATAATTTGGGGTGTGTTATGGCAAATTGTGTGTGTGTGTGTATGTGTGTGTGTGTGTGTGTATCTCAACAAACACTACTAAAAGTAAGAACTGAAGAACAGTACTTTTAATCTTTTAGAGCTACATAAATACTAGACTACAATAAAAAGAAATACTATGAAACAAACCCCAGAGACTATAGATGATATCAAAACAATTTTATCCAGTTAATTACAAGAGAACTGAAAATAAGTTCTGATTATGCACACTTACATTCATAAATTGATTAACATGGTAAAAGACAATGATTAAATGATTAGAGCCAGAGTAGAGATATCTAGTGCTTACTAGAGCTATACTGACTTACCTGTAGTCCCCAATCTCCAATGACTGCCTCATGGTCCACACTAACTCCACCAGGAAACTTGGCTTCATTCCTTGAGTGCTACAAATAATTAAACCTACAAGCATTTCCTTTATAGGCAAGTTTGAATTTACTTAACCTAAAGTTCAAATGCCTTGTAAATGATACATAAACATGCAAGTTCAAAAAAATTCAGCTTTCAAACTTTTGTCTTTTCTATTTTTTGCTAACTACAGGGATTCCTTGCTTTCCAATTCTCATTTCTGAGACCCCAGAATCATTAAACTTCTGAACACCTTCTGTTTCTTACAAGAGTCCAGCTCTATTATAATGAAATCTACAAATGAACTAGCATCATGTCTCAACCTTAAGGCAGCACTGTGCATCTTGAGGTCTGACAGAGTCTCTTGCCTCCTTGCTACCTAAGAGTGTCCCATGGTTGTCACTATCATATTTCCTCACGATTTTGATTTTTTTCTCTGTGTCTCATAGAATGCTTTTCTTTCAACTCTTCTTTTTTTTCTGCATTTTAGTTCATTCAGAAGTTCTGAGCCCAACATTTAAAGATTATTTGACAGATAAAACATGTCAAACATTTTCATACTGTTATTAATTCAATAACACAACTGAGAACATCAATCATACTCATGTTGGATGAGCAAAAGTTTAGAGAGGCTGCTGGAACAAGGAAGAGCATGCCTGCTGTGACTCTGGTTAATACCTCTCAGAATCCTGAGGGGAAAGGTGAATTGGTGACACACAGGACAGGGTAGGAAGCAAGTCAGCTTTGATGAAGCGAGAAAAGAGGCCTGGAAGAGCAGTTGAGCAGCTTGAAGAAGCTGCACAGGGAGCATACTTGTAATCTGAACCCCAGCTCCATAGGGGTGGGAGTGGGATTCCAGAGAGCTTTATGGGAAAGACCGCACACTATGCTCTGGTTAACTTTGAAGAAAATGACCCAAGTTTTGAAGGCAGTGCTAAGATGGCCAGTTATTTCACTCAAAAAAATCTCTGAGGAGAAGTCAGAACACTATGCTAATGTCTCTCAGGGGTGTTAAACAGAACTCTGTGATGGTGGAAATGTCTCCTATCAGTGCTGCCCAGTACAGTGACACTAACCACATGTGGCTACTGAGTACTTGAAATATGGCTAAGTGGGACTGAGGGACTAAAATTTTAATTTTATTTAATTTAAGTGATTTTAAATAGACACATAAGTAGTGAGCACCATACTGGACTTTGCACGCACAATCTTGAGGAAGATTCTCTGTAGCCACACATTCTGGGCGATAGCTGGAAAGTGGCTCCAACACCAACAGTGTCCTCACCTAATTCACATCACCTTCCTGATTCTGCAACTCTCTCCTTTTCTCTCCTTGTACTGCTCTGTTTGTCTGTCACCCTTTTCCTCCTTCCCACTCACAGGACTATGGTTCTACTGGGTCCGTTACCAGTCTCATAATTCATGAGTGCCAAAGATCTGCACTAGTGACCAACATGTTTGCATATCTTTATTCCTTTGAATGGACACTACGCTATATACTTATTTTAAGTGTTAATATGTCTGTGTACACAACATTGATATTCATATATGCTGTTTGTAGTGTTTACCATTATGTGTTATAGTCACACTTTGCAGAAATGTTTGGGCACTGCTTTCTAGGATTAAATCCCCTGATAAAAAAGAACTTTCAGATCTCTTTCACTTGAACAAATGTTTTCTTGCTTTATGTGTTACTATGACTTACTCCTTTGTCTTTACACTTATTTACAATGTTTGTTCTATATATCTGGACAAATCTGTTATTGATTCTTTTCAGTTTTAATTGTTACTACATCATCAATTGTGAGTAATTCATCTATGCATCGTTTTACCAGTTGAAGGGGACACAAAGAGCAGTAGACTTAGGTACCTATTTTTGTACTATTGTCTCTTAAAAGCACCACCTAATTATTTTCAAACATTTAAAACTCAGACATAAATGTCACACTTGTTCTCTATTCTTGTGCAAGTTCTATCTCTTCTCTGAAGGAATAAGAAAGAAAGAAAAAGAAATAGAAGTAAGGTGAAAACAAAAGGGGAAGAGAAAACAGGATCTAGAATTCTCTACAAGAAAGCAAGACTTAGCAGTAGAGTGGAGACGATTCAGAGCAGAGGTAGGCAGTAGAGGATGAGTGTATCACATGGCATGCACTTGTTAGGAAAAACCTTAGAGAGCAGAGACTTGGGGAAATGAGGTGGGTCAGAAAAAATGCCTCAGGAATCCAGGCAAACTCCAGAAGGGCACAGATGGGCAGATAGCAGGACTCGTCAATGAAGGGCCTTAGCAACAGAGAGGAGACAGTGATGGGGCAGCTAGCTCCAAGAGAGTCATTTATGATGACATATGTAGCCGCTGCTCAGCACACAATGTTCTCATTCATCCCTGAAATAATTACAATAAGAAAAATCTTTACCTGTGATGTCCTGCATAGCGTGGACCACGGATATGGCCTATTCCTCGGCACCCAGGAGTAGGACAAACAGCTTGACCTGGAAGGATTTTCACATCATTTGCCCCTTCAGGAAGTAAAAGAACACACCTTGAAAACACCCTCATTAAAGAGATGGAGAGACTAAAATATATAAATGATGTTGAGACTTTACAAATTAAAAACAAGTCTCACCAAAACCCATTTACTGAGTGCTTGTGATATTTAAAAAAATGGTTTAGCAGAAAATACCTATAATAAGTAACACAGAATGACTAATATCAGATAGAGAAAAAAATGAATAGGCATTGAAGAAATTAAACAGGTATGAGAATATTCACTTCTTTCTGTCAGAGATTAATAACAGCAAGGGAATATAACCATGAGCTAAGAATACCAGCACCTGATACCTCCACAACCAAGCCAGCAAAAGGGCATGCTGAGCATGGCACATGAGGCCCTGACTATGCTTGCTCAACTGGCTGTCAAGCTTGGTACAGCACTACACTAACTTTCCTTTCACTCCACTCTACTGCTACGTCCCAATCATTCCAGGCTGGAGATGAATTCTAACAATCACAGATGCAAAAATGATCAGAATAAATCCCCCCACATCCTGTTCCGTCATTTTTTTCCTCACTCTTTCCCCACCCCAACCCAAATGAACACACACACACACACACACACACACACACAGGATAAGAGCTATCAGCTCCTGGAATGTACCATCCCAGGCTATTCTAGGCCTTAATTTACTGACAATCCTGCATGTTCCTTCTCCGTCCCCAGCTCTCACACCTGCATTTTCTGTTCAACAAACTCCATTTCCTTATCCTCAGCTCACTGTTTTCTCATCTCCTAACTCTAGTTTCACCTGGCTGTTGGATGAAGCCATGCTCCCTGTATCCCTTTGCAGGAGAAGCTTTATTTTCTTTATGCCACTGTGCTCCTGTACTTCTGAGGCTCATGACTTGGGCTCAACCATCTGCCTTTTCACTCTCTCACCCAGCTGCTCATCTCAAATTACCAAGAGAAGACTCTGGCATGCAGACTGTCATGTTTCACTCTGTCCTATCTTCAACAGTAAGCACAGGTCAGTTCAACACCTATACAGGCTTCCTGTCCATGATGCCACTCCAGCAGATCACTGACCTCATCATCTCCAGTGGCCTCTTCCCAGAATCCATGTGGTCACACACACACAAAGAACACCCTCTAAGTCTTGTCATCACTCAAAATAGCCTCACTACAAACCCACTAACTAGAAAATCATTTCTGGCTCTAGAGCTCCAACTGCTGATGAAGTTTTCAACACTGATGGAATTTCTAGGCCACTAATTTCCCTTCCTTTGTCTTCATCAGTCCCTTTTTCATAATCCTGCTCCCTTGTCTAATTTAGATCCTGCCAACTATTCCTTGACTGTCTGTTGCAAATAACTTAAAATTCATTCATCTCTCTTTTTAATCACACCTATCCATGGGGGTGGGGAGCCCAGCACAACTCAATTGGACTCTCCTTCTGAGAGATTTTGGATTAACTATGATCCTGAGAAATTTTGGATCTGAGAGATTTTGGATAACTATGATCCTGAGAAAAAGTACACACAGGGCTGAGGAGTTGTTAACAAATATCACTGTCCCAAACCTCCCACCCACCTCCATGCTTTGGCTCTCTGCAGCTGACAGCTTGCTTGTTGCAAACTGAACAAACAGTAACCAGAGGACAGGAAGTCCATCCTGTGCCATCATTTCCCTCCTTCTTTTCCACTGCAATGCTGAGAGCATTCTCCCCTATGCAAAGCAAATCCCTCACCACTTATGCTCAGATCTCACCTTCTTCCATTCCCCATGATATTTAGCCTATCATATTGACTTACTAATAAACATTTAAATATATTCCAGTTTCAGACATTATACAAAGAAAATAAATAAAACAAAAGACACTGGATCCTATACCTCCCACCATCTTAGTTGCTGTTCACTTTTCCTCATTTACAGTCAAATTTCTCAAAGAACTTATCTCAATTACCTCACACCTTACTTCTCAACATCAATGCATCTTCCACTGACCTTAGTATGGTGCTGAGTTTGCATTACAATCAGTCTTGGTACTATTCATCACAGTCAATCACTTGCTTTTTGAATTGCTCTTGTCCCCTCGTTTTGGCAACCTCACTCTGACAGTTTCTCCTCTGCAGGGGAAAATGTCCTCTGCCAGTTTTCCCCCTTTGAGTCAACCTTAAAATTTCAGAGAACCTCCTCAAGGTCTGCTCCTGGATCATCCCTTTCTGTAGCACCATTTACCAACTGTATGCTATACATGCTCACAGAAGGGAGTCCAGGCATTATTTAAGTTTCACTTAACAGTTCCACTGAGATCTCTTAAAGTCATTTCAAACTCAACATGTCCAAACTGAACTCATCATCTTGTCTCTCAACTTTCTCTTCTTCCAGAACTGCTCATCTCAATAAATCACATTGTACTCCATACCAGGAACTTGGATCCTTTACGTTCCCACTCCTTCATGTCACTGCATCCCAACTATCAATCAGTTCTCAAGCTCTTAAATATTCCCTTGACCTGTCAACTTACCTCCATTACAACATGACTGGTCTAATGAGCCATCACTTCCCACTTAGAAAATTTCAATACCCACTCTTCACTCTCCTAATCTATTCTCCATCTTGTATTCACAACAATTTTTACAAAATGCAAATCTTAGCACATTTAAATAGTTTCTCAGTGCTGTAGGAACTAATCACTAGCCTGGCCTATCTGACCTGGCTCTTATCTGTGTCTTTAGAGATATCTAATTTGATTTTTCTCCATATGCTCCAACTATACTGGCCTTTTCCTGTTCCCTGAACCTGACAAGTTCTTTTACAATTCAGGGTATTTGCACAGCAGAATATGTATCCCTCCACACACATAAGTAGGGGTGGGATAACTCCTACTTATCTTTCCGGTCACACCTTATACTTCATTTCCTCAAGTTAACTTCTTTCTAAGAATAGGTTAGGTTTCCATTTGATACAGCATTTACCTCAACCACAAATTAACTAATTACCTGTTTAATTTTTGTGTCTTGTGTTAAACTGTAAGCTACAAACTCAAATCTGTTTCACAATTTTATCACCCAGTACTTAGTTTAACACATACCTACTTCTCATTAAGCGCTTAATGAGTGAATGTGAATGTTCATAGTTCTTCCCCTGAGGAACTGGGAAAGAGGTTTATGTACAACCAGAAAATCACCTAATAATGTTATTATGTTACCTGGAAATACTGACTCGATGCCCCAACATAAAGGTATATTAGAAAAAAAAATCTAAACTTTAAATATGTTTTCATTAAATTTACTTAACAGTAAAAAAGTGTGTCTCAGACACTTCATACTTGTTCATGACCTGTGAAAACACCTTGAGGGATAAATATAGAAAAGTAAGAGCTGCCCTATTCAAAGGCAGCTTTTGGAAATGGCTTAAAAACAACTTTTAAACAAATTGGAGGAACAGATGTTTAAAAATTATAAGATTACTAATTAAGAAATATACTTGTTTCCAAGTAAAATAAAAGGATCTAAGAGAAAAGAAACCAACATACAGTATACAAATAGACTTTTCTCCAAACTTCACCTCGCAATACACTATCAAGGCACTATCACAAAGATCTGAAATATTAAACTCATAAACAAACAAAAAATACTCTCCATCAGTAAGCCCATATGCAACACGGATAGTATTCCACACACAGTGTATGCTACTTCATACTGTTTTCAGTATATTTAAATGTGCTTGATGAAATTAAGGTAAAGCAATATTTTTAATATTAACCAGGGCATGTTTATGTTTATCTTCTATTCCCTGATTGGTAACATAATTCTCTTCATGTCAGAGGTCTGACTTGACTATTGGGAGAAGAGTTATCACATTAAGAACTGCAGCGTGGGACATAACAAAGGAGAAGTCAAGAAGAATATGAAATAAAAATGCTTGGAACCTAGCAATTTCCTCATTAAATTTTGAATGATGAAGTGTAATGGGTTGACTCAATGGTGAATTAGATCTACGCGTTAGGGAAAAACAATCTGTAAATTCTACAACAGCTCACATTATTGCCTCTAAGATAAAAGGAACATGATCAAATTAATGTTTTCTCCATAAAATAATCACATTTTTACAGGTATATCTTACTTATAATTAGATATTTAGAGAATTAGGTTTCAAGAAACAGTGTTTTCAGATTCAAATAATTTCTTCACAGAGATAGTCTTTGACCTTGTTACTCTTGCTTGCCTTCTTTTTACTCTTTCTTGAAATTGTCTTTCTAGTTTATTTTCTTATCACCTGTCTACCTTCACTAGAGAGAGAACCTTCATCTTATCGAACTCTTTTAGTGTATCCACAGCACCAAGTGAAGCAGTGGTTGGTACAGGATAGCTATTCCATAGGTATGTTTATAAATGAATAATGACAACAATAATGAATGCATATATGCATTATTTTGTAGATCTTTATCACAATACTTTGAATAGTCACTATTTCATTCTTATTTCAGAGCTCAGTTTATGTAAAATCAATCTCTGATCATCCATGTCTAAATACTATGAGCCACTTGCTATATCAAGCATTATGAATAATTTCTGAGTTATTGTAAGTTTTCAATGAAAACTTTACTCAGGCAGGAATAAATCTAATGGCAAAGTTCTTTTTTAAGACAAAGAAGTAGAAAATATTCCACATAAACTAGAAATTATCTAAATAATGAGTACTGCTTCATCTTAATATGAGGCAGTAGTAAGATGTCCTTATGGGCTCCCCATTCTCAGGGAAATTCACAGCTAATATAACACTCAGATTTCCTGCCCAATATCCATCCCCTCCTTCCTTGCTAACTAAACCATAATTTTGTTCAAGAGAGCAATAAACTCAGCTAAAAGTATTAACTCTCCATTCCTCTTACATGAAGACATGGCATTTGTCACTGTTCAGGATTATAAGACCCCAGGGAAAGGCACTGTAAGGCTGTCTCTAAATGCTTTTCTCTCTTATAAAAAGTGTGAAGAAGAGGCTGGCTTTGCCTATTTCCCCTTTGTTTGAACTTCCTGGGAAGAAGAGGTGACAAGCACAATGATAAAAGCAAAGGCACTGAGGAAAACAGAGAAAGGTAGAGCCTAGAGTCAGGATGCTGCTAGCCGTGAACCACCACCAGTGATCTGTCATAGAGGAAAAAACCTCCTGTTGGATTAAGCCATTGTAAGCACATTCTATTACTTGCAATTGTCCTTAAAAAAACAGCAGAGGTGCATGTGGGTATTATATTGTCACATAAAAATATGATGTAAGATATCAAGGAAAAATCAAGGAATAAAAGCTTATACCAATCACTAGAAAATGAGAAAGGAAACTACCGTTTCGTACTTCAAAATGTCCCTAGTTGGTGACAGTGAGGAATGTAATGGGTCAGAAGCTGAGGGAACTTTTTCCTCCTGAAAAGTTTTTCCTGAGTAAGCTCAGCTTCCTCTTAGAGTTGATATTCTATTTGGTATAGAGATGACTCAGAACACAATGATAATACTGACCTGACTTAAGCAAGTTAAAAGGATTTGGCCATTTAAATACAAATCTAGATGTCAGATTGATGCTGGTCTGCATCACAGAATAAGGATCAGGCTGTGGCATTCTTACCCTAATTTCACCACTCATTACTCACCACAGAAAACATATGTAGTCCAACCTGACTCATTTAGCAAGTTTTCTATAAAAAATGACATTAGCACTTGGTGGTAATACCCAGTAGAGGATATACAAACACTACTTTTTGAAAAGGGAAATACATTTAAATGTTATTGATTACAGTCAACTTAAGATACTTTGTTTTTAGATCCATGTATATCACCCTACACCAATATTAACTCAAAATGGATCAAGGATCTTAATATCAGACCACAAACTCTAAAGTTGATACAGGAAAGAGTAGGAAATACTCTGGAGCTAGTAGGTATAGGTAAGAACTTTCTCAACGAAACCCCAGCAGCACAGCAACTAAGAGATAGCATAGATAAATGGGACCTCATAAAACTAAAAAGCTTCTGTTCATCAAAAGAAATGGTCTCTAAACTGAAGAGAACACCCACAGAGTGGGAGAAAATATTTGCCAGCTACACATCAGACAAAGGACTAATAACCAGAATATATAGGGAAATTAAAAAACTAAATTCTCCCAACACTAATGAACCAATAAAGAAATGGGCAAGTGAACTAAACAGAACTTTCTCAAAAGAAGAAATACATATGGTCAAAAAAACACATGAAAAAATGCTCACCATCTCTACCAATAAAGGAAATGGAAATTAAAACCACACTAAGATTCCACCTCACCCCTGTTAGAATAGCCATCATTAGCAACACCATGAACAACAGGTGTTGGCGAGGATGCGGGGAAAAAGGAACCCTCTTACACTGTTGGTGGGAATGTAAACTAGTACAACCACTCTGGAAAAAAATTTGAAGGCTACTCAAAACACTAAACATTGATGTACCATTTGATCCAGCAATACCACTCTTGGGGATATACCCAAAAGACAGTGACACAGGTTACTCCAGAGGCACCTGCACACCCATGTTTATTGCGGCACTATTCACAATAGCCAAGTTATGGAAACAGCCAAGATGCCCCACCACTGACGAATGGATTAAGAAAATGTGGTATCTATACACAATGGAATTTTATGCAGCCATGAAGAAGAACCAAATGTTACCATTCACTGGTAAATGGATGGAATTGGAGAACATCATTCTGAGTGAGGTTAGCCTGGCCCAAAAGACCAAACATCGTATGTTCTCCCTCATATGTGGACAGTAGATCAAGGGCAAACACAACAATGGGATTGGACTTTGAGCACATGATAAAAGCGAGAGCACACAAGGGAGGGGTTAGGATAGGTAAGACACCTAAAAAATTAGCTAGCATTTGTTGCCCTTAACGCAGAGAAACTAAAGCAGATACCTTAAAAGCAACTGAGGCCAATAGGAAAAGGGGACCATGAACTAGAGAAAAGGTGAGATCAAAAAGAATTAACCTAGAAGGTAACATACATGCACAGTAAATTAATGTGAGTCAACTCCCTGTATAGCTACCCTTATCTCAACCAGGAAAAACCCTTGTTCCTTCCTATTATGGCTTATACTATCTCTACAACAAAATTAGAAATAAGGGCAAAATGGTTTCTGCTGGGTATTGAGGGTATAAGGGGGGGAGAGGGAGGGGGCGGAGTGGGTGGTAAGGGAGGGGGTGGGGGCGGGGGGAGAAATGACCCAAGCCTTGTATGTACATATGAATAATAAAAGAAAAAAAAAGACACTTTGTTTTGTCTTATTTGTAAATAAAAATAACCATCAAGAGTAATTCACTCTCTTAAAGAGACAGTAAATGTTTATTATGTGCCAGAAAGCATTCTGAGCACTTGGGATATGGCACTAACCAAACAGAAAGGCCCCATCCTCTTGGAGCTTAACTTTTAGTGCCAAACACATAATAAACCACTGAGTAAGAACCAAGACCTGTTGCCTCTCAGTAAGGGTGGTATGCAGACACTTACAGTGGGGTGTTGAAGAGTGATAAAGTGACTCGGGGATGGTTTTAATAAAAGCCAGGGAAGAAGTCCTGACATTTGAGCAAGATTTTGCATGGATAGAAAGCATAAGCCATCCACAGACACAGGTACCAAGGCCAGCATGGCTGAGTTGGCATGGCCTGTGCAAAGGGTGGTGAAAGGTCATGTGGGCCAAAGTGGAAGTCTTTCCTTTATTCTGGGCTGGATGAGAGGTGCCTGCTGTACCCAGTGGAGAATGAGTCAATGAGAACACACCTGCTGAGCCCTGTTCTTGAGAAGTATTTACTTCCTCTATTGGAAACATGTAAACAGGCCTGCAATAAGCTCTGCACTGAGATTGGGGCTAGCAGACCTCCAAGAGTCAAAGTATGGATGGCATCCACATGTTATTCAAAGCCATGGGCGATATGGCTTTGAGTATGATCTTAGCTGTGGGCTTCTCATAAATGCCTTTATTATGTTAAGGTTCATTTTTTCAATACCCAATTTCTTGAGAGATTATATCATGAAAAGATGTTGAATTCTGTCAAATGTCTTTTCTGAATCTTTTGAGATGATCACCTGATATCTGTCCTTCATGTAATACACATGGTACATCACATTTATTGATTTGCATATGTTGAATCATTCTTGCATCTCAGACATAAATCTCACTTAAATGTGTTGCTTAATACAGTTTCCTAGCATTGTGTTGAAAATTTTTGCATCTCTGTTCCATCAGGGACATTAGCCTATATTTTTCTTTTCTTCTACTATCTATGTCCAGTTTTGGTATCAGGATAATGCTGGCATTAAAAAATGAGTTTGGAAGTGTTGTTTCTTCTTCACTTTTTTTTTTTTTGATGAATTTCAGAAAGACTGATGTTATTTCTTTACACTGTTGGTAGAATTTACCTGTGAAGCCATCTGATCCTTTTTTTTGGTATTTCTTTGGTGAGAGATTTTGGGTTACGAACTCAATGTATTTACTCATTATCTGCCTTCCCAGATCCTACATTTCTTCATGATTTAGTTTGGTAGGTTGAATGTTCTAGAATTTGTTGGCATATAATTGTCCACAGTGGTTTCTTATACTCTTTCATATTTCTGTGATTAGACTGTAACATCATACCCCTTTTTAACTTGTTTTTTCAAATAGTATAGCTAAAGGTTTGTCAGTTTTTAAGAAATTATTTTTAAAAATCAACTCTTGGGTTTTGTTCATTTTTAGTCTGTATTTCATTTTGCTCTTCTCTGATCTTTATTATTTCCTTCCGTCTGCTGATTTTTTCCTAGTTATTCTTTGTTTGATAGTTCCTTGAAGTGTGAAGTCAAGTTGTTTATTTGAAATTCTTAGATACTTATTGCTATAACTGACCTTCTTAGCATCCTATAAGTTTTTGCTGCATTGCGTAAGTTTTTGTTATTGTGTTTCCATTATAGTTTATCTCAAAATATTTTTACTACCTTTTAAATTTCTTCCTTGACCCACTGGTTGTTCAGAAGTATATTTGATTTTCACATATTTGTGAATTTACCAAAATATTTTATTGTTATTTTCTTTCTTTATATCACTATAGTCAAAATAGATATTTGAAATGATTTAAATCTTCTTAAATTTGTTAAGACTTGAGATCAAATATATGATCTGTAATAAAGTATGTTTCATGATCACTTACAAAGAACATATATTCTGTTGCTGTCACATGGAATGTTCTGCATACATCTCTTAGATTCATTTGATGTATAGTTATTCAAGCACAAAGTTTCCTTACTGTTTTCTATTTGGATGGCTTATCCAAAAGAAAGTGCAGCTACTGAAGTCCCCTACTAATATTATATTTTTTGTTGATTTCTCTCTTCAGTTCTGTTAATATCTGCTTTATATAATATTCATAATTTAGTATTTATCTTATACAGACTTTCTTACTTCAACTATTAATAGCTTTACCAAGGGTAATCATTTACACAAAGGTGATAAAATATCTCAATTGAATAGCATGGAGTTCCTGCATATATACAAATTAAAACACACGTACGTGGGAAGAAATGGAAGAAGCAAAGGTTTTTAAGTAACTATAAGTATGGATAATCCTACCATGTAATGGAAGTCAGAGACTGCCACCTTTCTGTTCACTCTAAACTTACTCCTCAAATGTGGGTAGTTTCTTAAACCTGGAGTGTTCCTGGTATTTGAAATTCAGAATACAGGTTTTTTCCAAGATGGTGGCTAGAGGGAGGAAGCAGAAAGCGTGCCTCCTATAGTGAAATCTTGGAGAGACACTGGAGTCACACCACCGAGAAGATGCAAAACTTTGACCCCTCCACACCTCAAGCCAGCGCAGAGCATCTCCAATTCACGTTAACGGAGAAACTAGGAGAGCGCCCAGGCCGCCAGATGCCTGCTCCCAGATGGCTTGGAAAGACACTGACAAGGTGAGCTTAGCGGTACCACAGTACTTCCACAGACAACCCTGGGCCAGATCAGCATAACCCCTGGACAGACCGATCTCCACCCAGGGAAAAAAAGAGAAACTGAGTAATAAGCAATAAGAACAATAAAGTCATGCGGGAAAGAGGGTGGGGGGCACTGAGCGCCGAAGATTGGGGGAAGGGACTCCTTCCAAGAACTGTAAATGAACAAACTGGGTGGGCCGGTGAGGCTCCGGCAGGAGTGGGGGCACACACCCAGCAACCAGGAGCAGGAAAGCTTGTGAGAGCAGCAGAGGGAGGAAAACTCCACAGGAGAGAGGGGAAGACCCGCTTGCCACGTGAACTGTAAACAAACACTGCGGCTGGCAGCAGCAGCAGCACCGCCCAGTAATCAGGAGCTGGAAAGCTTGCAAAAGTGGCAGGAGGAGGAAAACTCCACAGAAAAGGGGGGAAGACCCACTTCCCATGGGAGCTGTAAACAAACACGCAGGCCTGAGAAAGCGGGTGCAGTGTCACCTCCCCTAGCACAGGAGAACACTGAGTAAACAAACCCTGTGGGGCCAGGTGAGTGCTAAGCTCACCCCTGAGATCTGCATAAATAATGCCTCCACAAACAGCAGGCTGACAGCAGCGGGCAGGCAAGCCACAGCCGCAGACACCATTCACAGAACTGTCTCCAGACTCTTTTTTTTTTTTTCTCTCTCCCTACCTCTGATGAGAAAACAACTGAACTACACCTGCATGCTGAAAAACGTATTGAAATTGTATTGCATTTGAACTTGGGACACTTTGTGGGATTTGTTTTTTGTTTTTGTTTTTTTGTGCAGTTTTGTTCTACTTTAGGCGTCCACTTTGAGGAAACAACTACAGAACAACATCTGAGGCACCATCTCAAGGACTGGAGACTGAGACAGACACCAAAATAATTATGACTGAAACTTCATTGCATTTGAACTTGGAGGGTTATTTTTTATTACTTTTTTATTATCTATTTTTCATTTTGTTTTATTTTATTAATATATATATATTTCTTTCATTTCATTTTTATTCTTATCTTTATTGTTTTTATTTTCAATCCTCTGTCTCTCTAATGCCTGTTCAGCTTACAGTCGATTAGTACACTAATGCCCTCTGTTTATACCTTTGTAACTTCCTTGATTGATTCCTTGTTTCGTTTTCTCCTACTTGTCTGTTTATTTGTTTTTCCCTTTTCTTTAACTTCTTGTTTTCCATCTCCTCTCACTCTTCCATTCTAAATCTTGCCATTGTTATTATTACAAGTTAGAAAATACTTAATTGCACACAGTACAGGGACAGTAACAACACCAAGGACAATGACAGGAAGACAGAAAAAACAGGAAAACCAGTTTCCCCACAGCAAAAAATTAGTACAGGAACCAGAGGGAAATGAAGAAAACAGATACTCAGATCCAGACTCCAACAAAATGAAGATAAACTATGCCAAAGAACCCAATGAAGCCCACAAGAATGATTTAAAAGAAGACATACTACAGGTACTCAATGAGAATTTTATAGAGATGATGCTGGATAGGTCAACCAAAATGTACAGGAGACACTCAAGAAATTCCAAGACAACAAAAATAAAGCATTTGAAAACGCAAAAGAAGAAATAAAGGAAACCATAGAAGCGTTGTATAAACACAAAAGTGAAAAAGAGAACATGATGAATAAATGGATAAATGAACTCAGGACAAAAATAGTCAGCACCAAACCACAGGAAAAGAAAAAGCAAGACAGTAGAGAGTAATCTCAACTTAGGTACACACACTCAAACCTTCAAACAACTAAGACAACTAAATGACAGGAATCACCACATACCTATCATTAATAACGCTTTATGTTAACGGACTTAATTCACCCATCAAAAGGCACCGCTTGACGAAATGGATTAAAAAGGAAGATCCAACAATTTGTTGCTTACAGGAGACCCATCACACCGACAGAAATAAGCATAGGCTAAGGATGAAAGGCTGAAAGGAGATTTACCAAGCCAATGGCCCCCCAAAACAGGCAGGGGTAGCAATACTTATCTCTGACAAAGTAGAATTCAAACCTACATTGATCAAACGAGATAAAGAAGGACATTCCATATTAATAAAAGGGGAAATAGACCAAATGGAAATAATAATTATCAACCTGTATGCACCCAATGTCAACACACCCAATTTCATCAAACATACCCTGAAAGACCAAAAAGCATATATAAACGCCAACACAGTGGTTGTGGGAAACTTTAACAACCCATTATCATCAATAGATAGGTTATCCAAACAAAAAATCAATGAAGAAATCCAAGATCTAAAATATACAATAGATCAAATAGGTCATCCAAACAAAAAATCAATGAAGAAATCCAAGATCTAAAATATACAATAGATCAAATGGACCTAGTTGATGTCTACAGAACATTTCATCCAACTTCTACACAATATACATTCTTCTCAGCAGCCCATGGAACCTTCTCCAAAATAGACCATATCCTATGGCACAAAGCAAGTCTGAGCAAATATAAGAAAATAGAAATTATACCGTGCAGACTATCTGATCACAATGCAGTAAAAGTAGAACTCAACAAAAGTAAAGACAAAAAACATGCAAACAACTGGAAACTAAATAACTCACTACTTAATAAAGAATGGAACATCAATGAAATAAAAGAGGAAATTAAAAAGTTCCTGGAAGTCAATGAAAATGAAAACACAACCTACCGGAACCTATGGGACACAGCTAAGGAAGTCCTGAGAGGAAAGTTTATAGCCAGGAGTGCATATTTTAAAAAGACTGAAAGATCCCAAATCAATGACCTAATGATACATCTCAAACTCCTAGAAAAACAAGAACAAGCAAATCCCAAAACAAATAGAAGGAGAGAAATAATAAAAATAAGAGCTGAAATCAACGAAATAGAAACCAAAAAAACCGTACAATGAATTAATGAAACAAAAAGTTGGTTCATTGAAAAAATGAACAAGATCGATAGACCCCTGGCAAACCTGACTAAAACGAAGAGAGAAAAAACCCAAATTAGTAGAATCAGGAATGGAAAAGGGAGACAGCAACAAACACCATGGAAGTCCAAGAAATCATCAGAGACTACTTTGAGAACCTATATTCAAATAAATTTGAAAATCTTAAAGAAATGGACAGATTTCTAGATACATATGATCATCCAAAACTGAACCAAGAGGAAATTAATTACCTGAATAGATCTATAACACAAAATGAAATTGAAGCAGCAATCAAGAGTCTCTCCAAAAGGAAAAGTCCAGGACAAGATGGATTCTCTGCTGAATTCTATCAGACCTTTAAAGAAGAACTGATACCAACCCTCCTTAAACTGTTCCACAAAACAGAAAGGGAAGGAAAACTGTAAAACACATCTTATGAAGCAAGTATTAAACTTATCCCAAAACCAGGCAAAGACACCTCCAAAAAGGAGAACTATAGGCCAATCTCCTTAATGAACAATCATGCAAAAATCCTCAACAAAATAATGGCTAACCGAATTCAACAACACATCAAAAACATTATTCACCATGACCAAGTAGACTTCATCCCAGGGATGCAGGGGTGGTTCAACATACGAAAATCAATAAACGTAATAAACCACATTAACAGAAGCAAAGACAAAAACCACTTGATCATCTCAATACATGCAGAAAAAGCCTTTGATAAGATCCAACACCATTTCATGATAAAAGCTCTAAGAAAATTAGGAATAGAAGGAAAGTAGCTCAACATTATAAAAGCTATATATGACAAACCTACAGCCAGCATTATACTTAATGGAGAAAAACTGAAACAATTCCTTCTAAAACCAGGAGCCAGACAAGGATGCCCACTATCTCCACTCCTATTCAACATAGTACTGGAATTCCTAGCTACAGCAATTAGGCAAGAAGAAGGAATAAAAGGAATACAAATAGGTAAAGAAACTGTCAAAATATCCCTATTTGCAGACGACATGATCCTATACCTTAAAGACCCAAAAAACTCTACTCAGAAGCTTCTAGACATCATCAATTGCTATAGCAAGGTAGCAGGATATGAAATCAACATAGAAAAATCATTAGCATTAGTATACACCAACAATGAGCAAACTGAAAAAGAATGTATGAAAACAATTCCATTTACAATAGCCTCAAAAAAAATCAAATACCTAGGTGTAAACCTAATAAAAGATGTGAAAGACCTCTACAAGGAAAACTACACACTTCTGAAGAAAGAGACTGAGTAATACTATAGAAAGTGGAGAGATCTCCCATGCTCATGGATTGGTAGAATCAACATAGTAAAAATGTCGATACTCCCAAAAGTAATCTACATGTTTAATGCAATTCCCATCAAAATTCCAATGACATTCATTAAAGAGATCGAAAAATCTACTGTTAAATTTATATGGAAACTCAAGAGGCCATGAATAGCCAAGGCAATACTCAGTCAAAAGAACAATGTTGGAGGCATCACGATACCTGACTTTAAACTATATTACAAAGCAATAATGATAAAAACAGCATGGCACTGGCACAAAAACAGACATGAAGACCAGTGGAACAGAAGACCCAGATATGAAGTCAAACAATTATAACCAACTTGTGTTTGACAAAGGAGTTAAAAATATATGATGGAGAAATAGCAGCCTCTTCAACAAAAACTGCTGGGAAAACTGGTTAGCAGTCTGCAAAACACTGAAACTAGATCCATGTATATCAACCTATACCAATATTAACTCAAAATGGATCAAGGATCTTAATATCAGACCACAAACTCTAAAGTTGATACAGGAAAGAGTAGGAAATACTCTGGAGTTAGCAGGTATAGGCAAGAACTTTCTCAATGAAACCCCAGCAGCACAGCAACTAAGAGATAGCATAGATAAATGGGACTTCATAAAACTAAAAAGCTTCTGTTCATCAAAAGAAGTGGTCTCTAAACAGAAGAGAACACCCACAGAGTGGGAGAAAATATTTGCCTGCTACACATCAGACAAAGGACTGATAACCAGAATATATAGGGAACTTAAAAAACTAAATTCTCCCAAAACTAATGAACCAATAAAGAAATGGGCAAGTGAACTAAACAGAACTTTCTCAAAAGAAGAAATTCAAATGGCCAAAAAACACATGAAAAAATGCTCACCATCTCTAGCAATAAAGGAAATGCCAATTAAAACCACACTAAGATTCCACCTCACCCCTGTTAGAATAGCCATCATCAGTAACACCACGAACAACAGGTGTTGGCGAGGATGCGGGGGAAAAAGGAACCCTCATACACTGTTGATAGGAATGTAAACTAGTACAACCACTCTGGAAAAACGTTTGGAGGCTACTCAAAACACTAAACATTGATCTACCATTTGATCCAGTAATACCACTCTTGGGGATATACCCAAAAGACGGTGACACAGGTTACTCCAGAGGCACCTGCACACCCATGTTTATTGCGGCACTATTCACAATAGCCAAGTTATGGAAACAGCCAAGATGCCCCACCACTGACGAATGGATTAAGAAAATGTGGTATCTATACACAATGGAATTTTATGCAGCCATGAAGAAGAACGAAATGTTATCATTCGCTGGTAAATGGATGGAATTGGAGAACATCATTCTGAGTGAGGGTAGCCTGGCCCAAAAGACCAAAAATCGTATGTTCTCCCTCATATGTGGACATTAGATCAAGGGCAAACACAACAGGGGATTGGACTATGAGCACATGATAAAAGCGAGAGCACACAAGGGAGGGGTGAGGATAGGTAAGACACCTAAAAAACTAGCTAGCATTTGTTGCCCTTAATGCAGAGAAACTAAAGCAGATACCTTAAAGCAACTGAGGCCAATAGGAAAAGGGGACTAGGAACTAGAGAAAAGGTGAGATCAAAAAGAATTAACCTAGAAGGTAACACCCACGCACAGGAAATCAATGTGAGTTAATGCCCTGTATAGCTATCCTTATCTCAACTAGCAAAAACCCTTGTTCCTTCCTATTATTGCTTATACTCTCTCTACAACAAAATTAGAGATAAGGGCAAAATAGTTTCTGCTGGGTATTGAGGGGGTGTTGGGGAGAGGGAGGGGGCGGAGTGGGTGGTAAGGGAGGGGGTGGGGGCTGGGGAGAGTAATGACCCAAGCCTTGTATGCACATATGAATAATAAAACAATAAAAAAATAAAATTAAAAAAATAAAATAAAATTGAGAACAGTTTTCATATAGTATGGCCCTCAATTCACCGCAAATAATTCACCTAACACTCAGTAATGCCCATAGACAAGTTTGATGACAGCGGGTATCCCACTAATTAGGACTGAACATGTTATTCACCTTTCTTCTTGACTTTAGAACCTAACCCTAGAAGAAGCTGTGACGCTGATGTGTTATTTTTTCCTGGCTGTCTGGCATTATAATATGATTTGGTGGGAGGTATTACATTATCTCTCTCTATTACATGAGCGATCCCTCTTCTAATACCTTCCATCACAAAATAAGTCCATTGCATTAAAAGAGGAGACTTCAAAGAAAATGATGGAATATATTCCTGTCAATCTAAAAAACACGTAAGTTGCACATTAAAGAACGAAAACTTCCATAACCATATTTCTTCTGTTCTACATTATAATTCCTTAAGACAATAAAAACATTTAATATTCAGGAAAACAATACAGCAATATAGAAAAAGTGGGTTCTCGAAGGGACTAAGGTCTTAGAGGAAAAGGTCTGTAATGCAGAGGCACAAGTGACAGGCTCTTAGCAGCCCTAGCCTCCCATTTAATGTCTGTCAATTATTTGGTAACTATAGAAATAAAACATTATATATAGAAAAGTTTTGTGAAGGGCCAAATGCAAGTAAACCTACAATTATTTTAAACAATGCCATCAGGTGTGTAATACATAGCACAGGCTGGGCTGTAGGGGTTAAGTGTAGCAGGCCACATTAGCTATGGTAGTAAGAGGTGATCTAATCTGGAAGAGCTGTTCTGATTTTATACACGTTAGTCCTGGGAATGGGCCTGGAGGAAACAATCACTGGTTACCAGTGCTGGGTGGACAGATCCAGACTGTTGTTACACCAAAGGCTTTTGGAAAGTACTCTATCTCATAATTATAGAAATCTCGTGTGAAGTGAAACTTACTGATTTGCTAATGAAAAGAATTCTAACTTTTTTAACTTTCTGGTTTGAAATAGATATCGAGCCATACATGAAAAGTGATACATAAGCAAAAAGCTATCAGTTCCTAAAAATGTTGCAAATATTCAGTTCTGTAAATTTGTCTTTCATTGTTCCTGAATTTTAGATTTGTATAATATTTAACTTCTTAGTTCTTGATTGCTTAGAATGCAGAATGAAATGAAAGAAACCATAATCTTTATATAGCTCTTTTTCATACAAAAAATAAAATGTTTTAAGAAACACAATTATTTCTTCTACACTTGAGTCACTTAAGGATACATCTACTTGAAAAATAAAACAGTCAAGTATTCCTTAGTCTTTCTAATACCATAAAGACAAATGAACAAAACATTTTCCAAGAGACCAAGTACTGCTAAGCTTGTCTTAAAAGCAATACTGAAGAGCTGCCCTCACCTACTTACCATCCTCACTACAACCCCTGACTATAAAAGAAGACACTGCTGTAACTAAGAGAAGCACCTCTGAGAGGAAGAATTTTAATCTAACATTAGGTACTAGTGCATGCAGCAGCCCAGTCACACACTGCTGCCTTTCCTGTGGACCACAGCATGGCTAGACTAGCTTCATAGAACTTGCTCCTATCCTAAACTGTGGCTTCCTGGGCCTTGATCATCATGATCACCAGATGAAGTCCTCGTACAGTGGTTAGTACATTAGAGACACCAAACAAATCTTTACTCAATTACATGAGCAAAACCAAGCTGGTAGAACCTTCCTTCAGACCTATTATCAAGCAGTCAATGTCTCAACTGCTAAAGGTTTCCATGACCAGGCATTGTAGGGAGATGCAGGACAAGAATATAATAATTGCATCCAGCTTCCTTCCTCTCACTGGGAAGGTGTTGGTCTTCTAAATATGGTGGAAACTCTTTTGGAGAAATTGTGAAAGCTCTCTTACCTAACTCAAGATCTCCACTGGATGTCTACATGTTTGACTCTGGTATGTCTATGGCTAGAGATGATAAGTTGAGTTAGAGTAAGAATAGGTTTGGCCTTATTACTGATCTACTGATATCTTTCTTGACTTTTAGAAGTAGCATGTGTCCTCTTTTAAATTCGTACAGAGGTGTGTCTTTTTGAAACACAATCTACTACTGTCTGTACATGTGATGACTAAGACTGCCCCACATCTCAGTTGTGAACAGAGACAAGTAATGAAGTCACCTAGCTATGAGGAAGAAATAATCTGTCAAACTGTCCTGAGCTAGACAGCCAAAAACCAACTTTAGAACAAAGTGAATGAGTTCTTGCCCTCACACAGGATAAGCACTTAAATAAGGAACATTTAAGACAGATAATATCATTAAGACTGTAAGTACATTTTGAAATGTATGATTTTTTCCTGATAAGTCTATCATATAAATCTGTAATTAGGGACTTCGAAAATAGCAAACTTTCTTTTTAAAACACAATACAAGGCAATTGTCTATTAAGTCATGAGTACTTAGGGACTCTTGAAACCACTGATTACTTGCTTGCTGTGCTTTGCAAGAAAAAGTACTTCTGGAAAGATTCCTTCTGAAATTCTCTTTAAAACAGAAGGAATTTGAATACTTGCTAAGTGACTAACAATCTCTATTTTTCACGGGAATGGCATACATCCATCATCATATTTAGTGTTTCAGATCTGGACTATAATTGCATTAACTCTTATTTTATAATCTAAACAAATTTCAATCTCTGATTAAATAAAACTTTTCTAGTACCATAGGGTTTCAAATGCTCAGTTGAAAGGGCTTTGCTAATCACCTATTTCTTAATGTAGACTAAGAATCTTATCTCACTTAACAGGATGAAAAATGGACCAGACCATATGGTATATTTTCAAGTCATTCTGTTCTTCTTTTTTTTTTTTTTAACATATCTGCTATATATTGAACTAAAGTTGATAAACATCAACTATATCTTTTATCAAGTTATGTTCTATTATGTTCATTTATGTTTAACAGTTAAATAAATTAGCAATATTCCCAAGGCCTTAGATTATAAAGGTTATATATACATGTATAGTATCATTGTAGTGTGTACTATTCTACTAATATATACTTTTAACTTCATAATGCTTCATTCAATTTGCTTTGTTATCAAGCATTATTATTACTTCCAAATATAAGTCAAATGGAAGCTAAAGAAAGAACAATGACAGAATTACTTAGACACAGAAGCCAGCTAGAAAAATCTCCTTTTCCTGCTTGTCAACTTTCTATCTTTAAAAGTTTGTCAGCTGCATAAGTTGTTTTGGCCCATGTCTCTCCTACAAGGCCTGACTAGATGAATCCCATAGCTACCAGTAAAGAACTCCAAATGGAAGATGGATGTGATGTTTCACACCTGTAATCCTAGCACTCTGGAGGTTGAGGCAGGAGGATCTCAAGTTCAAGCTTAGCCTGGCTACATAACAGGATCATATATCAATAAAAAAAAAAAAAAAGACAAAAGAAAAGAGCTATAGGAGAACTCAAGCCAGTTTTTGAAGATGAATGTCTACCTGGCAGAAGTCACTTATTGGGAGCCCAACATAAGGCTGGCGCAATAGCCAGCGATTTCCTCCCTTTGGTGCTAAGGCATGGGTGAACATCCCTACATAAAGATACCTCATGGCTGTTTCCACAAGGCAGAGGTGGTGGCCACTGGCCATGTGATTGAGTCCACAGCTTTACTGCTGAACTGGCACAGCCAGGTGAGGCCAAGAGGGTCCCAGAAGTTCTTATGTACCCCTGGAAAGAGGGGCAGGGTGTCTGAATGGGCATGGCAGGTAAGCAGAAACCTGAGGTCAAGAAAAAAGGCCACATAAAGAGAGGCTTAGGGCCTGGGGCAAACAGCTTGAACTCACTCTTTGGGAGAAGTATCTTGAGGTATAAACCCAGGGAACTCCTACCAGGCCTAGCAAGGATGCCTTTTCATGGAAAAGTCAGGCCCAGTATTTTCCCTGGAGAGGGACACACACATACGCACTGCTGGTTATGAGGAATGATGTGAAATAACTGCAAATGCTATGTGGATGCCATGCTGCAATGTCATGCACATGTATTTTCTGTTACCCTTTTCACTCATGCAGCACTGCGACTGCCAAACAAGTATGGTGCCCCTTCTGCAACCCAGACTCAGTTCTTCCCATGGGCCTGACTCCTCACCAGAACTCTCGCAAAGCCTCCTATCCAGAGAGGGGGTTATGGTGGAGGGACGGCAGGTCAGGAAGGATGTTCTGACCAAAAGCCAGACACCCACCCGCCTCTAACCAACTGTGCAAATCATTTAGTTTCCTCGCTTCTGAATGATGGGTTTGGATCTGATACACTCTTAGAACTCTGCCAGTTTTCTACTCTACATCCCTACCTTTGGTGACTCTCAAGGATAAAGCACTTTTTCTTGGTGGGCTCCAGCTTTTTGAGAAGATAAATCAAATAAGGTCTCCTGTGTCTACTTTTTCTTAGACCCAAGGTGAGAGAGCAACTTTGCTCCTTTCAGCTGGAGATACAAGGAGTTGGTATGAGAAATGAGAAGCCAGCTTTATCTGATGTGACAGTCCCCTGTGTGGAATGCTTCGAAGCCAAAATGATGCTTTGATGTAAAATGGAATTTTAGTTGTCGAGTTAGGCATACTAGTAGGAATGTGGAGCCAATAATTACATGTAGGCCGTGAAATCCTGTTGCTATGAAGAAAGTTGAGCCATAAATGCCGTTGGAGATTGCGAATGAAGTTTCAAAATATTCTGAGGCTTGTAGGAGGGTGAAGTAGATGCCTAGTAGAATAGCGATTGATAGTGCTTGGATTATATTTTTTCAGTTTCCCTCCATTAGACTGTGGTGAGCTCAGGTAATGGATATGCCTGATGCAAGAAGAACTGATGTGTTGAGAAGAGGGACGTCTAGGGGGTTTAATGGGTTAATGCCGGTGGATGGTCAGCAACCACCTAGTTCTGGGATTGGGGCAAGGCATGAGTGGTAAAAGGCTCAGAAAAATCCAGTGAAGAAGAATACTTCTGAGACAATAAACAGTACTATTCCATATTGCAGTCCTTTTTGAACAACTGGGGTATGGTGGCCTTGGAATGTGCCTTCTCGTACCACATCCCGTCACCACTGATAGATGGTTAGTGAGTTGATGAGTAATCCTAGTATTAAAAAGAATGTAGAGTTAAAGTGGAATCATATTGCTAAGCCTGATGTTATTAGCAGGGCAGATAATGCTCCTGTTAGTGGTCATGGACTTGGGTTGACTATGTGGTAAGCGTGGACTTGGTGGGTCATTATGTGTTGTCATGGAGATATAGGCTAACTAGGAGTGTAAATACATAGGCTTGGATTAGGGCTACCGCGAATTCGAGAATTGTGAGGAGAACTAGGATAATAAATGTCACGAAAGCTGTGGTTGGGTTAATAGTTAGTAGTGCTAGTGTAGCTCCACTGATTAGGTGGATTAATAGGTGACCTGCTGTGATGTTAGCTGTTACTCGAATGGCTAGTGCTATCGGTTGAATAAATAGGCTAATAGTTTCAATAATGACTAGTATTGGGATTAAGGGGTTCGGGGTTCCTTGTGGTAAGAAGTGGGCTAGGGATGATTTTATTTTATGGCGGAAGCCTAGGATTACAGTTCCTGCCCAGAGTGGGATAGCCATTCCTAGATTTATTGATAGTTGAGTTGTTGGGGTAAAGGAGTATGGAAAAAGTCCGAGTAGGTTAGTTGACCCAATGAAAATAATAAGTGATATTAGTATTAAAGATCAGGTACGCCCTTTAGAGTTGTGCATTGTTATTATTTGTTTAGTGATTAGTTTGATTACTCATTGTTGGATGGAAGCTAGTCAGTTATTGATTAATCGGTTTGGAGCTGGGAGTATAATACTTGGGAAGAGGATTACTAAGGTGACAACAGGAAGTCCTATTATAGTAGGGGTAATGAAAGAGGTAAATAGATTTTCGTTCATTTTTTTCTCTCAAGGGTTTTCTTGTTTTATAGATTCGATATTTTTGGGTCTAAGGTTGGGTGAAAGGTTGAATGTTTTTACTTTTAATTGGAAAATAAACAGGGTGAGAATTATGGAGGTAATTGTAAATCATGTGGATGTATCAAGTTGTGGCATATCATTATGGAGAGCTAGCTCTCTGTCTTTAACTTAAAAGGTTAACGCTGTGGTATCTTCATCATGTACTTATAGTATAGATAAGGATCAGTTTTCAAACTACTTGAGAGGGACTGTTTCTAATACGATGGGTATAAAGCTGTGGTTTGAGCCGCAAATTTCGGAGCATTGACCGTAGTAAAGTCCTGGTCATGTGGAGGTGAGGGTTGCTTGCTTGAGGCGTCCTGGGATGGGGTCTGTTTTTAGGCCTAATGATGGGACGGCTCATGAGTGTAGTACATCTTCAGATGAGATTAACATTCGGATGGGTACTTCTATTGGTAGTACGACTCGATTGTCAACTTCAAGGAGTCAGAGTTCTCCGGGTTTTAGTTCTGATGTTGGGATCATGTAAGAGTCGAATGTTAGGTCTTCATAGTTGGTATATTCATAGCTTCAGTATCATTGATGCCCTATGGTTTTTACTGTTAGTACTGGATTGTTGATTTCATCTATTATACATAGGATTCGTAGGGATGGGAGAGTGATTATAATGAGAATAATTGCTGTGAGGATTGTTCAGATTGTCTCTACTTCTTGGGCGTCTATTGTGTTGGTGTGTGTTAATTTAGTGGTAAGCATAAGTGAAATGATATAAAGCACTAAGGAGCTAATGAGGTAGACAATTATTAGTGTATGATCATGGAAGTTTAATAACTCTTCTATGATGGGTAATGTTGCATCTTGTAGGCCTAGTTGGAGGGGGTGAGCCATGAAGATATATGGGGGATTAGCCTGTAATTTAACTTTGACAAAGTTATGTAATTGTTTTACTAACATCTTATGAAGAGAAAGACATGTAGGACATGGGGCTGGCTTGAAACTAGTTCTAGGGGGTTCGATTCCTTCCTTTCTTAGTGTGTTTTTACGTACGTGGGTTCTCTGAACATGTGGTACGGTGGGGGACATCCGTGGAGTCACTCTAGGTTTGTTGTTGTAAGTTCAACTACTCCTACTTCTCGTTTTGAGGCAAACGCTTCTCAAATTATGAAAACTATAATAATTACCGCAGTTAGGGAAAGAGCCTATTGATGATACTGTATTTCATGCTGTGTAGGCATCTGGGTAGTCAGAATAGTGTCGTGCTATGCCAGATAGACCAAGGAAGTGTTGAGGGAAGAAGGTTAGGTTTACCCCTACAAATATAATGGTAAAATGGATTTTTGCTCATGTTTGGTCTAGTGTATAGCCTGAGAATAGTGGAAATCAGTGCACAAACCCTCCCATGATTGCGAATACTGCTCCTATTGATAAAACGTAGTGAAAGTGGGCTACTACATAGTATGTGTCATGCAGTACGACATCTAGGGATGAGTTGGATAGAACAATGCCTGTTACGCCATTTGAGCCTAGGGCTCAAAGCAGGGCTGGTGATCATTTGATATTACCTCCATGAAGTGTAGCTAGTCAACTGAAGACTTTTACTCCTGTGGCGATGGCAGTGATTATAGTGGCAGATGTGAAGCAGGCTCAGGTATCAACGTCTATTCCGATGGTAAACATATGGTGTGCTCATACGATGAATCCCAAGAAGCCAATAGACATCATAGCTCATACTATTCCTATATACCCAAATGGCTCCTTTTTACCAGAATAATAGGTAACGATGTGGGAGATTATGCCACAGCCTAGGAGAATTAAGATGTATACTTCAGGGTGACCAAAAAATCAGAATATGTGTTGATAGAGGATGGGGTCTCCTCCTCCTGCAGGGTCAAAGAAGGTAGTGTTTAGGTTCCGGTCAGTCAAGAGTATTGTAATACCGGCCACTAGGACAGGGAGGGAGTGTAGTAAGAGGACTGCAGTAACCAGGACTGATCATACAAATAATGGTGTTTGGTATTGTGATATTGCAGGGGGTTTTATATTAATAATTGTTGTGATAAAATTAATAGCGCCAAGGATTGAGTATACACCAGCTAAATGAAGGGAAAAAATGGTGAGATCCACTGATGCTCCTGCATGGGCTAGATTACCTGCTAATGGGGGTATACAGTTCATCCAGTCCCTGTTCTGGCTTCTACTATTGAGGAGGCCAGTAGAAGGAGGAAAGATGGTGGGAGAAGTCAGAAGCTTACATTATTTATTCGGGGGAATGCTGTATCAGGGGCTTCAATTATTAGTGGTACTAATCAATTGCCAAATCTGCCGATAAGGATTGGCATCACTATGAAGAAGATTATTACAAAAGCATGGGCTGTAACGATGACATTATAGATTTGGTCGTCTCCTAATAGGGTCCCTGGTTGTCCTAATTCAGCACGAATTAATAAGCTTAGGGCAGTTCCTACTATTCCTGCTCAGGCCCCAAATATTAAGTACAGGGTGCTGATGTCTTTGTGGTTTGTTGAGAATAGTCAACGGTTGACGAACATAGGTAAAATGGCTGAGTAAGCATTAGACTGTAAATCTAAAGACAGGGGTTGAGTCCTCTTTTTACCAGGCTTCAAGGTGATGGATCACATTGAATTGCAAATTCAGAAGAGCAGCTTCAACTCTGCCGGGACCTCTCCTGCCTTTTTTTCTTAGATGGCGGGAGAGGTAGATTGAAGCCAGTTGTTTAGGGTATTTAGCTGTTAACTAAAATTTCGTGGGTTTAAATCCCATCAATCTAGCGAGGACTTAGCTTAGTAAAAGTGCTTGATTTGTGTTCATGAGATGTAGGGTGGTATCCTGCAATCCTTATTACAGGAAGTAAGTTTATTTAACTTGCTTAGGGCTTTGAAGGCTCTTGGTCTTCTAAATTCCTAGTTTAGGGTAAATATGATAGGTGTTAGAAGTAGGGTTATAGTTGTAATGAGGAAAAATGGGGGCAAAAGAATTGAGGGTTTGTTGTTGGGGTGCCGTCATTTTATTTTTGTAGTGTTTGTTGTTGGGAATAGGGTTAGGGTTGTTGAGTAAATTAGTCATATGTAGAAGTACAGGTTTAGTAAGGCTAGTACGGCTATAACTGTGGGTGTTAGGATCAGATCGTTTTTTGTTAGTTCATTAATGATGATTCATTTTGGTAGGAATCCTGTTAGTGGTGGGAGTCCTCCGAGTGATAGTAGTGAGATGAGTAGCATTAGGGTAATTACTGGGGCTATATTTCAGGAGTGAGCTAGAGTTAGTGTGTTGGTGTTTGTGTTATGGTTGATTATTGTGAACATGGTAATAGTTAGTAGGATATAGATGATCAGGTTTAGTATGAAGGCCATGGAGTTGTATGAGATGATGGCTATTATTCATCCTATATGGGCGATTGATGAATAGGCTGATTTTACGCAGTTGTGTTTGGTTTAGTCCTCCTCAGCCACCTACTATAATTGATAGTAAGGCTATTGATATAATGAGTTGATGGTTGATTGATGGTGTTAGTTGGTATAGGATGGAAATTGGGGCTAGTTTTTGTCATGTTAGTAGTAGTATTCCTGACATTAGGGTAGTTTCTTGGGTGACTTCTGGTACTCATAGGTGAAATGGAGCTAGTCCAAGTTTTATAGTTAGTGCTACTAGGGTTATAAATGATGTAATGGGGTTTTGTATGTAGGTGATTGATCATTGGCCTGAGTCTAGTATGTTGATTACAATTGCTATTAGTAGTAGCATAGATGCTGTGGCTTGTGTTATGAAATATTTGGTTGCTGCTTCTGTGGATCGTGGGTTTCCTTTATTGATTAGTAGGGGGATGAATGCTAATATGTTAATTTCTAAACCCGCTCATATTACTAGTCAGCGGGAGCTTGTTATTGTAATTATTGTTCCTAGAATTATAGTGGGTAAGATAATTAATTTGGCAGTGGGGTTGATTAGTACTGGAAGGATATAAACCAACATTTTTGGGGTATGGGCCCAATAGCTTAATTTAGCTGACCTTACTTTAGAGTTAAGTGTAATATGGTAGCACGAAGAATTTTGAGTTCTTAGGATTAGGTTCGATTCCTATAGCTCTAGAAATAAGAGGGCTTAAACCTCCATATTTTACTCTATCAAAGTAACTCTTTTGTCAGACATATTTCTATATTTGCGGGTCCCTGGAGGACCGACTGCTACCAGACCACTTCCCATTCCACCAGTTCCTGTCACTGCACATGGGTTGTCACTTCCCAACCAACATTTTTTATGTACCCTGGTGAGAAGTCTCTTGGTTACCAGGTGGTGCATCCAGATCAGCAGGTAAGTAAAGAACACTTTGTGCAGAACTGAAAATGTTTTACAGCAAGGGATAAGGGGAACAGAAGGTGGAACAACAAATAATCCCTGAGATTCCACAATGCACAAACCCAACGAAGGACAAGGGCTGAGCCAGCACAGTCCACAGAGTGAGGGGATGAGGGGCATGTATTCTTTGGTGGGAGGTGGAAAACATGGCTACACCAGACAGACACACCAGCCCATTTGTGGTTTGGTTCATTTCAACAAGTCCACACTTGTTGAAAGTGTTCTCTGACATGATTTTAGCACTCTAAAGAACCACAAGTATCTTTGGAGCAAAGGTGAATAATACAAGGACATACTCTAGGGAGCTCATGGTCTACACCATCATTTTTTCACTCTTTGGGTGACTTGAACTCCAGTGCAGCTCCAGTCTGCATTGTCAGTGGATGTGTTACAGATAGTCAATGGAAAATCAACAGCGACATTAAGTCCCCATCTCTAGTGGAGAGGGAATGAAAACATGAAGAAAAACACATAACATCAGCCCATGAGACCCTCCAGAGAGAAAGCTAAAAGGGGGTTGGGGTAAGAAAACAAGCTTATTGTTGTAGAGCACTTGGTCAGAAGACATGTCTCTACAAGGTGGCATCTGAGCAAAGCCTAAGGACATGTGGCAGCACAAAGCTCCAAGGCAAGGTGGCAACAGCTGCAGAAGGTAAAGTGGTTGGTGAGCTATAGACCCACAAAGACCACCATGTCTGGTGCTGAGTGCACAAAGGAAGGAGCATAAGAACCGCCATTGGGCGGGGGCCAAAGGTCTAAGGTGAGAGCAGGCACCAGAATGAGTTCTCTGTGTGAAGAAAGCCCTTAGAGGGTTCTGGACAAAAAAAATGGAACTTCAACGAATCAAATGCAAGGATGAAACGCTATGAGCTGACAAGGAGGGCGCCAGGGAGGGTATTGTTAGGAGGTGATAGCGAACTTCAATGGACCCTGTCTCTACCCATATGCTAGAAAGTACTGGTACCAGGTGCAAGGAACACATTCTACCTAGAGATAGGGTAGAGATTAAGAAGAGAGGAACAGCTCAAAGAAGGTTCTGTTGCGTAAATTAGAAATAAAGGAAGGGGGCCTAGGGTGAAGTACAGTGGCAAAAGCACTTGCCTAGTACACGCACAAGCCTGGATTCCATTCCCACTGTCTCCCCAAAAAATGAAAGATGAGGAAGGGAGGGAGAAAAGGAGGAAGGGAGGGAGAGAAGAAGAAAGGGAGGGAGGAAGAGAACAACAGAGAAGACAAGGCTTATGGTTATATCCATTTGATTTGTTAAGTAGAAAGCTACTAAATAACTCGGTGAGTATAATTTTTATTTCACGGGTGACATAGTTACAAGTATTCAGATTTTTATTTAAAGAACAAAGACAGTTCTCTGCAGAATTTGGTTTATAGGGTATGGTTATCAATAATTACAATTGTTTTGAGCCATTTTACATGTTATTCACTATTTACTCAGTGATCAGCAACCCCTTTCTGGATAGTACAATTTTAACAAGTATCTAGGGGGAGAAAACTACACTGGTTGTTAAATGGTCTAGGAAAAAGTCAGCTTCTAATTTCCTGGACCAATGAAGAGCAATGAAGGCCTTGGAAGCAAATATGCCTGTGCCTCCACCATGGCTCTGCTGTTTGCTAAAGGGCTACTGGGTGCCAGGCAGCTCGAAAGCAGCCAGGATAGCAATTAATCTTCCAAGATGGCAGGGTACAGAGTTAAAGCAGCCTGCCCAAAAGCAGAAACAGGGCAAAACACAAAACTAAATCCAAGACTTTCTAGCTCCAAAGTCTACCATTTTGTTTCTCAACTATGTTTAATTTCCAAAGCAGGAAATGCGGGACACCCCATTGCCCAATGAAGAAGGCAATCTGTGGGTAAGCTATGAATGATGTAGAAAAAGAAATGAGCTTTGTTAACAGAAATTTAACATCAAATGTCATGGGGGTTGTACTTTCCAAGTGATGTGTCAAAGTAGATTGCCAAAACACAATCTAAGAAAAGGCTGTGTCAGACAAGGCTTCTGGTTGGGATGTTCTGGTGTCTATCTAAGAAGTGGACACAGGGCAAAGCACAGATAAGCACCTATGGGTGAGAATGGCAGCCAAAGAGGGGTTGGTGTCACTTGGTCATCCAGGGCTCACCTGGCTGAATGAGAACATTCAAGTTCTCACTCTCCAGAGGCTTTTCTCAGACACCTTCTCAAAGACTTATATTAAATAATGGTCTTGGACAAAACTTAATGCACACACATTTCTACACAAGCTAGAAGTTATAATACATACTCTGACTTGGTTCAATTTCTGCAGTGAGATTAAATGCTACTAGCCAAATGGAAACAAAAGGGCTATGATTTATTTAGAAAGATCTAAAATTTTAATAAATTCCAATAAAATATGTATGAGAACGAATGAGTTCCAATTTTGCTTAGGTATGGGCAACATTCTTTTCTACAGAGATCACCACTAGGCCAGATATGTGCCCCTCTGACCCAGGTCAGCATTGTTGTACAAGCCTCTGGGGATAACCTGATGGCAGCCTGCTCACTCTTTTACTACCATCTTAAAGATTTAGTTTTCACTCACTGATAGGCAGCTGTATGATTTTAATTCTATTTTCATAACATTTGTAAACTGCAGCCTCTTAAGACATTAAACTCACTGAAAAGAAACAAAACACACACATATAATGAGATAAATGTAAATATGTATGAAATAGAATTGCATTTTCTCCCTTGGTTTCTAAGGTACTTATTACAATACTAGCTACAAATATGTTGGAAAGGTGAAGCATTCATAAAGAAAAAGAGATGAAGCTGGACACAGGTGGCTCTTGCCTCTCATCCCGGTTATGTGGGAAGCTGATATCACAAGGACTGTGATTCTAGAGCTGCCTCAGGCAAAAAAAAAAGTTTACAAGGCCCCATCTCAACAGAAAAAGCAAGGCATGCTGGT
The DNA here is from genome assembly GCF_047511655.1 of Castor canadensis. Classification (NCBI taxonomy): domain Eukaryota; kingdom Metazoa; phylum Chordata; class Mammalia; order Rodentia; family Castoridae; genus Castor; species Castor canadensis. Next base: position 60,091,790 of record NC_133389.1, read on the forward strand.
GTGTGCCTGTCACTGCAGCTACGGTTGGAAATGAAATAGGAGGAATGTGGTCCAGGCTGGCATGGGAAAAAGGCAAGATATTATCTCAAAAAATAACCAAAGCAAAAAGAAATGGAGGTGTGGCTCAAGTGATAGAGAGCCTGTCTGGCAAAATGCAAAGCCCTGAGTTCAAATCCTAGTACCACCAGGAAAATAAAAAGAAAGAAAGAAGGTAAGATGGGAATAATAGAATAGAAATGGTCCACACATCATATTTTCTTTGGATCATTTTTACGTTCATATAATATCAGTGATAAGCAGTATGATGTAGTGGTATCTTTTGTAAAAAAAAAATCACTAAATTAAATTAACAAAATAGATAAAGTCCAAGTCAGGCTCCAACTCTATAAGATGACAGGGTAAACTAGATGATCTGAGATTGATTCTAAATCCCAAACTTTTAATAATCTTTACAACATTTGATCAATAAGGCTATCATACCACATATAATAAAGCATTAAAAGAATTGAACCACGTAAATAAAACAATAGGATGCAAAAAGTATCCAAAAGATAAAATATTTGAAAACATACAGTATTCTATAATATCTGAAAATTAATGTTGGATATATGACTTTATGTGTTTATATATGATAAAATACTGTGTGTGGGCTAGGTATGGTGGCTCTTGATCTGGTCATGATTGTAGCTACTTAGGAAGCAGAGGTCAGGAGGACTGTGAGGGAAAAAAAGTTGGCAAGATTCCGTCTCAATAGAAAAAGCTGGCTGTAATAGTGCATGCCTGTTATTTCAGCTACTGCAGGAAGTGTAAATAGAAGGATCACAGGCCAGGGACATCAGGAGACCCTATTTCAAAAGTAACTGAAGCAAAAAGGGATGGGGGCCTAGCTCAAGTGGTAGAGTGCCTGTTTAGCATGCACAAGGCCCTGAGTTCAAACCCCAGTATCACCAAAACAAAAGGGTGTGGTTTTATAGGTTTACTTATAAAATGCAATTATTTTGATCTGACTATCAAGGATACTGGACATTACAGGGAGAAATGTTTATATTTGGATTATATGAATAAAAAAAGTCAACTCTTGGACTTCAAATAGCACCCAGAAATACAGTATGAGTTGATGTGTTGTTTGTACAAGTATCATCCAAGAAGCACAGTATAGAATGTACACTGCAGATTGAATGTCACTAACTCCTCACCACACACGTCACTGACATCAGCCAAGGAAGCTGGAATATGGAGGACAGCCACAGACAGGTGGTGGTTGACTTCAGAATCTTAGGATGCCAGTAATTCAAAGCACAATGAGTGAATCTGTTTGGTAAAATGAAGATTTCAGGAGGAAAATGGTGGCAAGTAAGGTATAAGAAAGAGTGAAGGACAGACTGAGCAGCCTTGGGTACATAAAGAAAAGTCTAAAGCCCAAAGGACCCTGGGCACCAAGAATGGAGACAATGAGGCGAACCTCAGAGTTGACAACATATTTTTTGGAGAGGGAGAAGTCCTGGAGTTTGAAATCAGGACTTCACACTTGCTAGGCAAGCACACCACCACTGAGCCACTCCACCAGCTCTTTCTTTTCGTGTTAGCTATTTTTAAGATAAGGTCATGCAAACTATTTGCCTGGGCTGGCTTTGAGCTGCGATCCTCCTGATCCTCTGCCTTCTGAGTAGCTAGACTTACCAGCATGAGCCACTAGTGCCTGGCTTCACAACTATTTCAGGAAAGGAATGGGAAAAGAAAGTCACGAAACCAGTGCCACAGTCAATGACAGGACCCTCACACTTTGTTTTGTCAGTGAACACAGGCCAACCAATTATTTCTACTTTTCAGCAGCAAAAGAACAATAACTAAGTAAATAACAGATTCAATTTGTAGGGTTTAGGGAGAGAAAGACAGACAGAGAAAAGAGGTAAAGGGAAAAGGGGAAGGAGGGAAAGAGAGGAGGAATTTTTGATTTCATAAGAGGGACACAGATGAAACATACTGGATATATCACAAGCATGTTCACTGATTTAAAATCAGTGAGGCAAATACTTATGATATAGATATGAATAATCACAACCACAGGGTTAACCAAACAATGTATAATAACCATGTTGATGATTAATCTAATTAAAATTTATAACAAAAAATAAAGCACAACAATAATAGAAAATCATGAGTAAGTAAAGACAATCAATTACAAGATTTCTTTCTACCAAATTCCAGAGATCATAATTACCTGAGTGTTATGGTTTGGATATGAAATGTACCTAAAAAGTTCATGTGTTGAAGGCTTAGTCCACAGCTGGTGGCACCAGTGAAAGTTAAGTGGATTATGATGGCACTAACTTAATGAATTGATGAGTTCACAGCTGAATAAACTATGAAGAGGTAGGGCCTATTTGGAGGGAGTAGGTCACTGGAGGGGGTGCCTTTGATGGGTATCTTATCCCCTGACCTGTCCTCCCTCTGAGCTTCCTGGCTGCCATAAGGAGAACAGCTTTTCTCCACCATGTCCTTTTATCATGATGCTTCCACCATACTATGACCTAACAGCAATGTAGATAGGTAACCACAGCGTAAAAGCTCTGAAACCATGAGCCCAAATAAATCTTTCCTCCTTTAAGCTGTTTTGCTCAAGTATTTTGTTTTAGCAATGAAAAGCAAACTAGTATGAGTACACAATATAGGAATCCTATTATACTGTCAACACCAACCAGAAGTCAAACTTCTTCTGAAAAAAATGAATCAAAGTATTTGAAAAACACCAATTATGTTAATTTTAGCTAAATTTCAAATTTGGAGCCATCAATAATTCATATACTTTTATGTGCAAATGAAAATCTTTGTGATGCTGCATTTCCTAAAAGCAGCTAACATTAATTATGTACATGGTATATGAGTCAGGCAGTTTTTGAAGTGCTGTGCATATATTTATCTCATTTCTTCATTATAAATTTATGGGATAGAGTATAATCTATTTTATAGACGAGGGTACCAGCATATAAACACATAACTAAATAATAAAACTGAGATTCAAATCCCAGCATTCTGATTAAAGTTTTTACAATCTTAACCACTAAACTATACTTTCTTTAGAACTTCCATTTTTTGATCCAACGCAGCCTCCACAGGATGCAAAAGACCATTTTCTGCAGAATTTAGACCATTTTCTGAGAATCATCTGAAACTATGATGAGAGCTCAAAGTAACATTAATAGCATTGAGCAGGGAAAGTGGGAGTCAGAGTTGGATTCTGTAGAAATTAAGAATTGACAAAAGTTGGAGATTGAGGAAAAAAGCAAGGAGAACGTGGAGTATTAAATGACTGTAATAAGAAGGGGAACTGAGGAAATAAGAGGGAACTACAGTAGAAAATAGCAATGTATGCAATTGGGATGGAGTTAGTTTGATTCATAGACTTTGGGGTGCATATGAGACTGAGACGTTCAAGTATAGAAACTGGCTCCAGCAACTTGACAACAGAGCAGGCAATGGGTCAAGCATAATGGAGATAGATATCCCTTTACCTGCACTGCTGATTTCCCCCAGCTGAAATCATTCCTAGTTGAGAAAGTTAGTGGATGATGGAGAGAAGTGAGTGTGAGGACTGTTGGGGTGAGGTGGTTAAAATTAGAGTCAGCATGCCTGAGTGTAAAATCAAGAGAATAAAAACTGGGATCAGAGAAAACCACCTAGCACAAATCCTGGTCTCACTTCCTGACAGAGTGCTGACCACAGTTTCTTTTGTTTTCCATTCTCTGTATACACAGCCTATGTTTGCCAATACTCTGTAAGTCCTGTAAGTGCCAGCATCTTAACAATTTTACAGGATTTGAGGAGCCTAGACCAGTGTAAAGCTGTCTGACAGTTTATTTAGTCAGAGATGTTTCTCCCTTTGACAAGAAATTAGGAGATTGCGTCACAGATGATGAAAGTTCTTTCAGGTCTAAAGTTTAAATATCAGTAGCCTAGTTCATCACCCTCATTAGTAGACTAACATTCCAGCTTTATCACAACAAGATGAGAGGAAGAAACAGAAGCCAGGAGGTAACAAAACAAACTTAAGAACTGGAAACACCTACATGGATGTCCTGAACTAGTTACTAGTCATGTCAGCCTAATCAGTTCAGAGGACTCCTTCAGACAAAAGAATAAGATATTTTGGTTGGATGCTTATTAGAATTTAGAAGTCTTCATTTTCTCAACTTTAAGCGGAAACAATGGCAGAAATAATGAAAACACCAATAAAATAGAAGGTTTTTAATCTTTTATCACTAAAAATTTTAAATTACTAAAATTTAAAATATTAAAAAATATTTTTAAAAAACTTTTTGTGATCTTTTGTAAAAAATTAAATTAGGGTGGGAAGCTAAAAACATAACTCTGACTTCAGCTAAAAGCGATGACCAAAATTAAATGAATTTAGAGATGCTGGCTAAGTTTTCCAAACCAAAATCTCAGAAAAAATATTCCTTCGGAAAACACCATGAGAATAATTTCTTAGTGATTATTACCTTTCCTTATATAAAGCATGCCCTTTGAAACTTAATTGTGAATAATTGGCTTTCAGTATAGCTGTAGTGATGATGATTAATTAACTTGTGTATATGTTATTTAGCTTTCAAGTACTATAATGACATGAATAAGCAACATTAAGACTAGAATTCAGGCTAAGAATTAAAAGCAACAATGAAGAGCAAAATACTTACCATATGGCACTTCCAGTGGATGCCCTGTTACATCACACCATCCAACAGGATGAATGTCAGGGCTGTCTGCATCCATCCAATAGTCATACTTATGGTCCCAACCATCAAAATGAATCTGTTAAAATGAGTTGAATAATTACTATTTTACAATTAGTATTTCACTATTCCTTTATCAAAATATTTGAAAACAGATCTCTGAAGCTGAGATTGAAATTTTATTTAAAAAAAAAATCACACCATCAGCTGAAACAGTATTTAGAATATGCTATCGTACAGTATTCTGATCTAGCCAACAAAGGCTCCTGTCCCAATCTTTCAAAGAAATAAGCTAGGAAATGAAAATTCTGTCAGAGATTCATTAGAATTTGAAGGTATAAGAATAATCTGTCTTCCAAACAAAGACAAATCCTATAATGCTGTTCAGGAGACATTTCCTGTCCTTGGTGACTGTCTTGGTAGCCACTGCAAACACCATATCAACACGACAGTAACAGTCACCAAACTGACATAAATGCATGCCAGTTACTGATGGGAGGCATGGACTACAATACAAGGAGCAATAAATTCTGAAACCCTCACAAGTGAGGGGAGATAGAATAGGAAACGAGGCAAAGACAGAAGCCAAAATACTGTACTGAGGTAGATGGATTTTTAACAGCTACCTTGGTAACTAAGAAAGATCAAGTGCAATCAGGAAATCTTCCAAGGGGGATGCTAGGTCTAGCAATCCGAGGCTCATTTATCCCCACTTTGTATTTTATCTAACACATGCATGCACACACATGTATGAACAGCATCAATTTATGAAGAAAATCAAATTACTATTTTTTAAATAACCATGTTTTAGAAGTTTCATTTCTGGATGGAAAAGTCAATTTTTGTTCAGGAAAACAAGAATGAAAAGAATTCATTATATAACCCCCATTTATCCTCTTAATGTATTTTTGGATTTTAATTATGAGTTACATGGAGAATTCACCCATTTTAATGCAAAAACACTGCTTTTGAAAATAATACTGTGAATAAATAGAGCAAGGTGCCTAGCACCACAATACATTAATGTAAAGATAAATCTATTATGCAGGACATAGGACTAAGAGGAAGAAAGGCAAAATTATCTGCATTAGTTCCCAACAGTTTTTCTCAGGATTCATCTTTCTAAGCAAGAGCTTTTCAAAGGGTGGTTCCCAGAGCAGCACAACCTGGACATATATGTTAGGGATGCAGTTCCCTAGGCCTCACATCAATCCCAAGGAGCCAGCAGCTTTGGAGGGTGGGCCTCAAGCTCTGCATTAATAAGAGCTCCAGATGCTACAGTTTAAGGACCAGTCATCTCAAGGACAACTCTCACAAGCATATTTCTACCACACCTAGGCCCTGGCCAAAAAGAGTAATAACGACATACTGAACAAAACACATGCACTGACAGCTGTTAGACCTGAACAAGTGGCAGCACAGAAATGCAATCCCTGCATAAAGGAAAAATATCCCAGAAGAACATCACTATCAGTTCTGAGACAATGCAGCAAAGAAATGGAAACTCTAAAAGAGAAGCACCTGGAAATTCCAGAACTGAAAAACAAAGTGTCTGAGAAAAAAAAGTTGTTAAATGGGTTCAAAAGAAGACTGGAAATAGCAGGAAGGTGGGTGAGTGGCCACGAACACAGACTCAAAGAGATTATTAATGTAAAGAGCATATAAGCCAAGCGAGGTGGCATTGCCTATAACCCTAGTAAGCTGATGGATATCAGCAGGATGGTAGTCCAAAGACAGCCAGGGAAATGGTTCACAAGACCTCATCTCAACCAACAACAATACAGACGGGGTGCCGCACACCTGCCATTCCAGTTACATGGCAGTTACAAGGAAAGCATAAATAGGAGTATCTTGGTAGGAGTATCTTGGCCAGGACCTAAATGCAAGACTCAAAAAAGTAATCAAAGCAAAGAGCTGGGGATATGGGTCAAGTGCTATAGTACCTGCTAGCAAGCATGAGGACCTGAGTTCAAACCCTACTACTGCCAAAGAAAAACAAAGGTAATGTAAGATTTTAATAATGAAGAGAGTCTCAGACACTTGTGAGGTAACAAGCTCTGGGTTCCACAGGACAGAGAGGAAAAATGAAGCAGTTATAATAGTCAAGTGAACCAAACAGAATGACAGTGAAAAGTCACTCTAATTTGGCCTAAAACACTCACTTACAAATTTAACAAAAAACCCTAAGCATATAGGTATAAAGGAAATCAAAATTATGTAAATCATAGCTTGGACCAGTGGCTCATGCCTGTCATCCTTGCTAACTGAGAGGCAGAGATCTAGAGCATCACAGTTTGAGGCCAGCCCGAACAAACAGTTCATTAGACACCATTACCAAAATAATCAAACCAAAATGGACTAGAGATGAAGCTCAAACAGTAGAGCACCTGCTTTGCAAGTATGAAGCCCTGAGTTCAAATTCCAGACCCACAAAAAACTATGCAAATCATAGCAAATGAAAGACAAAGGGAATCCTGAAAGCAATCAGGGAAATGTGGTACAGTACATCCAGCGAAACTATGACAGGACAGTTGGCCAGCTTGTCATCAGAAACTGTGGAGGCAAAAGAATGCAAAACATCAACCCAGGGTTCTAAGTCCTACAAAAATTTCTCAATTAAAAATAAAATAAATCAAACTTCAGATTAAAAACCATAAAAATAATCACCTACAGATTTTCAGCAAAAGAAATGTTAAAGTATTTTAGGCTGAAGGCAAGTGATGCCAGATGGAAACTCTAAATCCATAGGAATGAATGAAAAGGCCAGAAAAGGCAACTATATGGGGAAATATGCAAGGCTAGCTTCGCATTGTAAGCATAAGCAATTAATTCAACACAACAGAATAAAGACAAAAATGATATGGTCATCTCCATGAACACAGGAGGTTTGAAGAGTGGCTCAAGTGGTGAAGCACCTGCCCAGTCAGTATAAGGCTCTGAATTCCAAACCCTATACTGCCCCCTCACCCCAAAAAAGACCAATGGACACAGGAAATGTGTTAAAGTTTAAAACACAATGAAAGATACTGTTAGCAAACTAGAAATAAAAGGGATTCCCTGATTTTGACAAAGGGAGGACATCCGTAACAAACATAGCTAATATTGTACTAAATCAAAAACTCAGCAAAGAGGCAACATCATCTCCTTACCATTTCTATTCATACTGTGACGCCACAAGCATTATTTACGTAGTAAATTATGAGACAGCTAAAAATTGAAAAGTATAGGAATTTAGCATGGATAAGGTCAACCAACACAACTATATTCCTATATATAAGAAACAACGTGAAAAATAACTTACAAATTTTGTTAAGAATAGCATTAAAAAAACACAAAGAAGCATGGCAAGGTGATACATGTCTATAATCCCAGCACTCACAAGGCTGAGGCAGGAAAACTGAGAGTTCCTGCCTCTATGGAACTATATAGCAAGACCCTGTGTCAACAACAATCAATGTAAAACTTAGCAAAAAATTGTGATAAATTAATAAAGTGTGCAAGACTGAGAAATGACAAAGTATTCCTAGGAGAATTTAAGAATGCTCTATATAATTGGAGAGAAATGCCAAGCCCATAGGCTGAAAGACTCAACATAATTATTAAGATGCTATTTCCTCCCAGATTGCTCAATATACTCAATAAATCCCATTCAAAACAGAAGTGGTTTTTTGGGTGTCACTGACAATCTCACTCTGACATTATAAAGAAATGAAAATGGCCTATAATCTAAACAATTTTGAAAAATATTGGTAAAGTTGGAGGATTTATATCCCCTGATTTCTAGCTTTTCTGCAGACAGTTATTAGGATAGCAATGTAATGACTTAGGACAGATGAATATATTAAAAGAACAGTGTGCATAAATGGACACACATTTTCATATAATCAATTCATTTTCAAATACTATGGTAAGGTAGGTATTTAACAGAGAAAGGATATCTTTTTGACAAATGGTGTTGGAATAGCTAGACATCCATATGTAAAAAAAAATGAACCAGCTGACTTCTATCTTATATTCCACATGCAAATGAATTTGAAATGAACCATAAAACTAAACACAAACCATAAAATTTCTGATAAAATCATTATGATATTTGGATATTCAGGAATTTATTAGCACATAGAAAGCAGTACCAACAGAAGAAATAAATTAATATCAGTAATCAGAAACTCCTGGTTTTTTTTAAATCAGGAAGAAAAAGGAAAAGCAAGAGCAAGTTACAGGCATTTGCAACACATCTATGAGACTAAAGATAACAAAAAAATTCCAATTAAACTGGGCAAAAGACTCAATGGACAGTTTGAAAACAAGAAGGCTCATGAATGATCAATAAGGAAACAGAGAAACCAAATGAGTTTCTATTGCACACACACCCGAAAGGCTTAAATTGAGTGACTGGTGACATGAGTCATCACTGAGGCACTGGACTTCCCTAACATTCACCAGTGATGGTAGGGGCAAACAAGACAGGCTGAATAATCCAGCAGGATTCTGCTTTGACATGTCAGGTCGTTCTATTTCATGTACTGTGCAATTAGGTCTAAAACTGATAATGTAGAAAGTTCAAAGTTTCTTTGACAGCAGACATGATGTTTATATGTACTCCATTCAATACTTTCCTCTGAAGTTCATTAAGAAACAGTCACTCATCCTTTCTAAAGCTGTCTATAATTAGTTTTGATGGAGCCTCTCCTAATCCAATGTGATCCCTCCTTCCAGTGCAAGGGCTGCCTTAAACATGAAATACAGCACAATTCTACACCCACATACATCATTATGAAAGACATTTTCATTATTTTGGGTCTTCATATCTTTGGAGTGAAAATCCAATTTCAAAAATTCTAACCAGATGGTCAAGTTAATAGAGGAGATTGGTATTTTAAGGATATTTATAGAGTTGCTTTTGGAAAGCAAAGAATCCTTTGGAAACCAAATCACCTCCAGCATCATACTTTATATAGCTATGATTTTTCACATATTTGGGACTGTATAAAGTGAACATATATAGATGATTCTTATTCCAGCTTTGGTAAATTATAAACCAAAGTTCAGATCACTGAATCAACTATGGTCTCAAGTTTCTATCCTCAAATATGCAGTAATACTCGTTGGTGGTATTAATATTACAAACATTAGTTATTAGTGACAGATGACTTGGCAATTTAAGAACTACATCAACATATAAAAAGGACTTCTTGAACTCTTAATAAGAAGGATACTAAGATAGAAAGGAGAAAAATAGAGAGGATACATGGAAATGTCACAATGAAACTCCATGCATACCTATCTTAAACAAACAAAAATGTCTTTTTTCAGAAACAGAGAACAGGAAGGTAAAACGGATCCTCTCTGGGAGGACCACATTCCTAGGATAGTTTCAGCAGGTCTCATTTTTCCATTTTCATAGATAAGTCCTAGGAATGTGGGAGAGGGGATAAAGGAGAATGATGGAAGAGATGAATTTACTATGAAAATTGCACTTTTGTAAATGTCACAATGTATACCCAATATAACAATGATATGGTAATTAAAACAAACAAACAAACAAACCCAGCACTAACTCCTTCATAGGAATCTGAAGCTGCTGATCATCTGAACTGGCACGGAGTCCACACTGGGACTTGGGGCTTGCTCTCAACCCCTCATCCTCAATCCCCCTGTTGACTCTCTGGACCTTGGCACCACGGTTCACCACTGAAAGGGCTCAAAAGCCATCACCTAAAGAAGATGCAAAGCGGTAATGATATCTTCTCCTTATACCTTTAGGTAGTTGAAGAATAAATTATGTATTTAAAAACACTGGGGAAAAATTTTATGCTCAAGCACAATAATTTATTAGTCTAAATGATTATTATAGATGTTTTCTCTAACATATTGTTTAAAAATTTTTAATATCCATTTAACTGCCTTATTGGATATATATGTTTTATTGTCAGAGTCCTCAAATCCATTTTAAATGCTTATGGCGAATAAATTATAAGCATATACATGATGATAATTTATTTGGATAAATATACATAAATGCTTCCAGCTTTAATGTAATGCATCTTCAGTTAACTAAACCTAGCTTTAAGTATTGTTCTAGGAAAAAATAACTGAGCTTTAATATGTAATCCTGATATCTATTACCCATAACTATTGGTGCTAATGAGGCTACATTTCACCTTGCTTCCTGTGATGCAGGGCTCTGGGCACTGTTGAGGGACTGCATTCAGAGCAGTACCAAGGCCAGACATCCATTCCACTATAGGCAAGAAGGCTTCTATCACACCATTAGAGAATACCACCATAACCCACGGGAGCAAGAGTGCTGGGTATGGCAGGCGATGTGCTGTAATTCTGTGCTTATATATGTGAGGCTGTAATATTACATATGTAGTCGTGAACTATATATAACATAAACACATAAATCTTCCCTTTTTAATGTCCACAGTATATTCTTTTAATAGATGATGAAAAGAAGCCTTGGCAAGGTTAAAAGGTTTGGCAAGATCACATGGCCAACAAATGGTAAAACCAGACTTAAACTAACATTTTACTAAGAAGACCATGTGAGAAAATAAACTGTGAGGATATTTGGAACTACCATTGTAATCTACTGTAGCAGAGTTAAAGTTCAGCTTTTTCAAAACACAAAAAATGCATTTTCTTGATGAAAGTAAGATCAACTGAATAATCCAGGGATGCAGTCTAGAACAAACCTATATTTTTCCACATCAAGTTCAATCTACACAATGAGCTAATCTGTTTGCAATCTTATCCAGGCAAGGACACAGGGGGAAGGAATGTGAAGGAAAGGGAAAATGTATAGATACTTCAAGAAGTTCTCATTCTCACATGTTATTATCCCCATTTCACACATGAGGCAATTGCAACACACAGGGATTAAGGAATAAGCCTATAAATTGCTTTTGGTAGCACTTTCACAATATTGACTCTGCTGATCTATAAACACGGACACTCTATGCATCTTCCTGTGTCTTCGAAATCCTCACTCTCCCCCAGGTCACACATAAAAGCAGCTGCCCTGGGCATGTTCCTTTCCACACTCACTCTGGGAGAATGATCTCATCTCTTCCCTGCTCACCCCTCCACAAACCTATCCACTCTTTCACAAATCAGTCACTTCCATCTTCCCTTTTGTACATTCCCATAAGCAGTATGGAAAAGCTTTTAAACACTAATTTGGAAAATTAATAATTGTTTTCATTATAGCCACTCTAAATGTCTTTTGACTTTTCAAGTACACTGCCCAAATTCATATTTATTAGGGCAGTGGTTTTCAAAATTTAGTAAGTAAAATAGCAACCACTCCCTCCCCCAACCATGATCTAATTCAGTGGGGTCAGGATTGATTATGGAAATCTGCAGTTTTAATCACACATTGTAGATTATTTGCTGAGGATGGTTTTGGATAAAACTTTGTGAAATGCTTCTTTAGGGTATCACCATGGCAACAGAGTTGTTCATCAATTGTATCTGCCATAATTCCCACAGTTCTATCTAAAGCGATCAAAAATAACTTTTCAAAAAAGTCATGTCCCTTTTCATTGTTGTAAGATTATGAACCCAAGAGAAACCTGGTGGAGGCCTGACACGGAGGACATTCAACTCCAAATATTTTCTTTTGTGACAAATAGTCTACATAATTTCCCACTTCTCATTTCTGTGGTTATAGTTACAATAAATACAATTAGTTTATCCTATATTATGGGCTTTCCCCATAAGATTCCCACAAGAAATAGGAGTGGTCAAATTTCCAATAGAATCCCAGGGATTTTATCCTTCTTAAGAAATTTTTAAATATTTCATCAGGTATGGTATCAGCTATAGGCAGGGCACATAGCTATGTGTCTGTGGGTAATATCTTAGGAAGAAAAACCCCCTTCATAAACAGTGTGCAGACAAATAATCTCAAAATCAGTTTATGATTATACTTAAGAAAAACATCTAAGTCTTGCCATATGTTTATATAGTTTGAAGCACTGAAGCAGCAAATTGAGCAATGACAGCAAGCACCACACATTCATTGTTAATTAAGAGGCCATTTCCTTCATCAGGTTGTTTCTCCTCATCCTTTCTTCAGGACAATGGTTTTTTTTTCGTGAAAATTGCTTCAATATGCACTCTCAATTTGTTCTGAAATTCTGATCTTCCACTTTGGATCTACACGTTTATATACACCTACTCAAAAACAGTAAGCCATTTATGATAAAAGAAGATAGGATTTCTAAGTACGATATCAGGAATGTGAAGAGAAACAAAATGTGATTATGGCTAGAGGGACCACGTAATTTATTGTCCAATAAGACATTTTTGAGAACAAAAGGGAGCATTATTAATAATTAGACAATTCCAGCAGGCAAAAATCCAGGACTTACCAGGGAAAAGCCAGAGGATATAGTAACTCTAGGTAGTTAACTATGGGACTGCTGTAAACAAACATTTAATTCCCATTTAAACAAAGATAAAGAAGGAATGTTATAGTATTCAATATAATATGAAAAAAAAACACATTACATTTACTTGGAATTTCCAAATTTTCCCAATTGGAATTGACTATACAGACATTTATACGAGGAACACAACAATGTAATAGGTGATATAGTGCATTTATAATGATTTATATAGTCACATAATATCTACATGGAAAACATCAACAAAATGGAATATAGCCAGGCACAGTAGTCTAAGCCTGTAATCCTAGCTACTAGGAGGTAGAGATCTAAACGATCATAGTTGGAAGTTAGCCTGGGAAAAAGTTCACCAGATTCCATCTTAACCAATGGCTGGGCAAGGTGATACATACCTGTCATCCCAGCAACAGAGGGAAGAACAAATAGGTTGACAGTGGTTCAATCCAGCCTTGGTATAAAGTGAGACCCTATCTCAAAAATAATCAATACAAAAAGGGCTGGAAGAGTGGCTCAAGTGGTAGCACGTTTGTCTAGCAAGCACAAGGCCAAATTCAATCCCCAGTACCACACACACACACACACACACACACACAAAATGGAAACACACATACAGACATGTAGATATGCTTAAGAGCTAAATGTATCATGTTCATAATAGTGTTCACTATTTCTAAAATGTTTGAAGTCATGAGTAGGTCATCTATTTTTCCTTTCCATTCTAATAGTTTACTTAGTAATTTACAAATTTTGTAAAAAGTTTTGGTCATATAAATGAGTTTTTGATCACTCAAAAAAATCTTTGAAAATACCTGACTTTATTTTAACATGTTACAGTTATTTGTGACTATTCAATCTGAGGACAGAAGCTATATTCTCTAATTTTTTGTATCCAATATCAGGTAGTATCTGAAGCATATTTATTGAGGGTATTTTAGTATACATTGGTTGGCAAAGTAAAGGGATTAACTCAAATATACCCACTGAAATTAGGTAAATATTATTAAATAGATGTGTATAAAGAGCCCATTGATTTGTCTACTTATTTTAAAGACCTTCCTCTTGAACTACCAACAGTTTTTTTTTTTTTAAAGAAATATGACATTCTAAACTATGTGGAGAAAGAAAACAAGATGGTGGCTGAGTGATATCTCTCCTCATGGACACACTCAATTAAAGAGTTATTTATACACCAAACCTCTTCTAGAAGAGCTAAAGAAGTCAGGGTGGGTAGCACAGTAGATTTGCTTGGACCAGCATCTCAATGTCCCGGCAAGGAAGAGTTCAGGACCAGATGCTCACTGCTGAATTTTACAAGATCTTTAAGTAAGAACTAAGACCAGTCCTCCTGAAACTATTTCATAAAACAGAAAGGTAACACTACCAAAGCCATTCTACCACTCTACAAAGCCAGTATTACCCTAAAATTTAAACTTGACAAGGACACACAAAGGAAAAATGGAAATTTTTTTTATAGACCAATTTCCTTGAGTAAGATAGATACAAAAAAAACTCAATGAAATACTTGCAAACCAAATTCAAGAACACATTAAAAAGATATATACCATGATCCAGTTTGTTTCCATCTAGGGACACAAAATACATAAATCAATGAACATAATATAGCATATAAACAGAATCAGGGTCAAAAACCACATGACCATCTCAATAGATGCAGAAAGAAACTTTGACAAATTCAACATCCTTTCACGATAAAAGCTCTGAAGAAACTAGGAACACGAGGAACAGACCTCAACATAATAAAGGGTATGTATGACAAACCTATAGCCAACATCATACTAAATGAGAAAAACTGAAATCATTCCCTCTAACCTCAGGAGGAAGACAAGGGTGTATACTTTCACCATTTTTTTCAATAGAGTACATGGAATTTCAGCTATATCAGTCAGGTAATTAAAAGAAATAAAGAGACACAAATAGGAAAAGAAGTCAAATTATCCTTGTTTGCAGATGATATGATCCTATACTTAAAAGACCACAATAACTTCACCAGAAAACTCCTAGGTCTGATGAACACTTTCAGCAAAGTAGCAGGTAACAAAATCAACATACAAAAATTAGTAGATTTTCTATATACAAACAATGAAAAGACTAAGAAAGGAATCAGGAATGCAATTCAACTCACTTTCAATAGCCCTGAAACAAAATACCCTTAACTAAGGAGTTAAAGACCTCTAAAACGAAAACTACAAAACCTTTAAGAAAGAAACTGAAGAACACACTGGAAGATGGATAGACCTGCAATGTTACAGATTCGCAGAATCATGAAAATGGCTATACCAACAAAAGCAATGTATAGATACAATGCAATTCGAATGTCATTCTTTGCAGAAGCAGAAATATCAATCCAGAAATTCACATGGAAGCAAAAAAAAAAAAAAGACCCCCAAAAGCCAAAGCAATCCTGAGCAAAAAGAGCAATTCTAGATGTATCATAATACTATATTCAAATTATACTTCAGAGCCACAGTAACAATACAAACACGGTACTAAGACAAAAACAGATAGATAGGCTAAGAGAATAGAAGACCTAGAAATAAACTGACACAGCTACAGCCATAAGAATTTTGACAAAGGAGAAAAAATATGCTGGAGAAATGCCAGCCTCTTGAAAAAATGGTGTGAGGAAAAGTGGATATCTACATGTAAAAGACTGAAACTAGACCCCTATCTCTCACCCTTGACAAAAATCAACATCAATCAAAGATTTTAACCTAAAACCTGAAGCTTTGAAATTACTATAGGAAAAACACTGACAGATATAGGTGTAAGCAATTATTTTCTGAATACAACTTCAATAGCTCAGGAAGTGAGAACAAGAATTGACAGATGGGAATGCATCAAATTAAAATGCTTCTGCGCATCAAAGGAAACAGTTACCAGAATGAAGAGACAAATCAAAGAATGTGAGAAAATCATTGCAAGCTATTTATCAGATAAAAAATTGAGATGCAGAATATACAAAGAGCTCAAAAGAACAAATAACCCAAAGAATGAACAGGCAAGCGTACTGAACATACACAGTTCTCATAAGAGGTACAAATAGCTTATAAAAACAAAAGGAAATGTTCGATACCCTTAGCCATAAAGGAAATGCAAATCAAAACTCCACTAGGATTCCATCTCATCCCAATCAGAATGGCAATCATCAAGAAAAGAAACAACAACAAATGCAGGGAAAGATGTGAGGAAAAAGCAACCCATATACACTGTCTAAAGGAATGTAAATTAGTGCAATCAGTATGGAAATCAGTACGGAGATTCATAAAAACACTAAAAAACAGACCTACCTTATGACCCTGGTATACCACTCTTGGGCATATATCCAAAGGAGTATAAGTGAGATACATGCACATCCATATTAATAGCAGCACTATTCACAATAGCCCAGCTTTGACTCGATGAATGCATGAAGAAAATGTGGTACATACACACAATGCAGTATTATTCAACAATAAAGAAGCAAGAAACTATGGCATTTGCAAGAAATGGATGGAATGAGAAATCATCATATTGAGCAAGATAAGCCAGACTCAGGTAAATATCAGATGTTTTTGTTCATATGCAGAATCTAGAAATGATAATAATAATTAATTACAAGATTATGAAAGGGAGACTGTTGGAGGGAGTAGACAGTGGGGAGGGAGGAGGGGGAAAAGAGAGGGTACTGAGGGGGTCAGCATATTCAAAGTATATTACATATATATGAAGATAGCATAATGAAGCCCACTAAATACTGTTTGAAAAAGGGAGAAAGAGAAGGGAGTTAAGGAAATATAAATATAAATAGAGGGGGTAACATTGATAAAATACAGTGTACATCTTTATAGAAAACCCTTTGTATAATTAATGAATTAAAAAAAAACACTGACAATACCAAATACTAACCAGGATGTGCAGCAATAGAAACTCTCATTAATTGCCAGTAGAAATGCAAAGTGGTACAGCCACACTGGAAGACTGTTTGGCATCTTCTTGTATGATCTACATCCGTGTGATCCATAATTGTCAGATTCATGTGACCCAGCAATCACACCCCCCAGTATTTACATAAATGCTTTAAAACTTATGTACAAACAAAAACATACTTGTGAATGGTAATAGCAGCTTTATTCATAATTGTCAAAAACCAGAAGCAACCAAGATGTTGCTCACTAAGTGATTGTATAAACTATGGTACATACATAACACAGAATCATATTCTGAGATAAAAAGCTTCAAGCCACAAAAAAATGCATAAAGGAAGCTTAAATGTATACTACCAAGTGAAAGAAGCCAATATGAGATATCTACATTATGAACGCAACTACATGACATTCTGGAAAATGTAAAACATTAGAGTCAGTAAAGTGATCAGCAGGTACCAGGGGTAGGGTTGGGGCTCATCAACTGTAACAAGTGGATTACACCAACACAAAATGTTATATGAGGATTATATGCGGATTGTAGACCTAAAACAAATGCAGTAATATTATTGGATGTGGGTCATAAACTAAGGGGAGAATGCTCAAGGGAAGAATAGGAAAAGGAAAGGAAACCTAAAAATTGAATGTGGTTGATGTGTTCAATGTAGAGGAGCAAATACAGTAGTCTTAAACTGGCAGAGGCCACAATGGTAAGGGGACCAGGAAGTAGTGAAAAGGACTGGCAGAGATGAACCAATGTGGGCTGCAATACACAAATGCATGGAAACAATGCTCGGGATCTCTCTGTATAGGTGTCTTTATCTCAAACTAGCAAAAACATTATGTCTTCCTTATTATCTCTTATGTTGTCTCTTCAACAAAATCGGAGAAAAGGGGAGAGGGACAAACAATGTATACACATGTAAGTAAATGTAAAAATGTTAAAATAAAAGAAAGAAAAAAATGTTAACAACTTGAGAAACTGGGTATGGTGGGGGGAGAAATATGGAAACAGTGTATTTTTTGTGCAATTTTTCTGCAAATCTAAAACTTCTAAAAACCCATTCTGTTAATTAAAAAATAAAACATAGAATTGTCTGAAATTCTCTTAAGCTATTTGTGGTACTCAGTCTTTCCATCACTGTGACAAAACACCTGAGGAAAAAGCTTAAAGGAAGAAAGATGTATTTTGACTCACAGTTGCAGAGGTTTCAGTCCACGGTCATTTGGATATATGCCTTTGGACCTGTGGTGAGGCAGATCATTATGAAGAAAAGGTATGGTGGGTCAAAGTTTCTTACCTCCTTGTAGCCAGGAAGCAGAGAGACCCTGCCAGGGACAAAAAAAATCCCTCTCTCCAGTGATCTACTTCCTCCAACTAGCTCCCAACACTGAATAGCCCATTAAGCTACGGATTAATCCACTGATGGGGTTAGAGTCCTCATTATCCAATCACCTGTCAATGGCCCCCACCTCTAAACAATGCTGCCCTGGGACCCAAGCAATCAATCCATGAGCCCCTGGGCGACATTCCAGATGCAAATCATAGCACCATGTATTCTTATATGTTCCACTTGGTTACAATGACAAAGAGGTGACGGGTAAATAGGAACTTAGAGCTATCTGAAACTATGATTGCACTAGCCTGAAGGAACAGGTGAAGAGAAAAAGGAGCATACATGGGAAGGAGGAAGCTCTGTCCATTTCTTACATTCTAAAATTCCCACAGAAAAATCAAGATGTTGCAAACCAAGCCTATGTTTAGAATCTCAGAGATAAATACCATAAAAAGTAGCTAATCCATCTGAAAGTGGTTGCCTCTACAGAGAGGAAAACATGGGAGACAGAGTATGGGAACAAGTGCTTCCTTTAAAAAAACTTTTAGAATTATATTTGGCAATTTGTTTGTATGTAACTTTGATAAAAAGCAAAGTTTTTAATATAGGCAAAGTAGTTCATAGCTTTGCTACTACTAGATAAATACAGGAAAATATGCAGGGTTTTTAGTTTGTTTAGACTTTTTATTTTGTTGTTGAAGGGCGATTATTAATGAATTCCATCCTTGTCATATTAAATTAAAGTTTTTACAAGATAACTCAAGTGAAAATGTGTAGTAGACAAATGAAAACTAGTGCCTGGATCTTGCGCTTGATGGAGAAGGCATGGGTGACAAGTCAGAGATACACATTGGCAGCTGTGATCAGAGACTGCATGCTCTGACACAAGAAAAGAGGGATGCCAAAATAAGGAATGCAATGTTAGAGCCATGGCAGGGCAGGGCAGGGCACTTTGGTTTCTTGTTGAGTTTGGGCAAATAATAAGCATCAGTAGAACACAGGAAGACAGGAGGAAAGAGTTTCAGGATATATTTCCAGGCTTTCCTCCCTGCTGGTTCACAATGGCTATGTTCCCACCTGAGGTCATAGTCCCTGCCTTGGATTTCTCCAGAAGCTTAGTCCTCTCCTCATTTCCCTAGCCTTACTCCTCATTGCCTTCTTTCCCTGCTCCAAATGTTGTAAACAGCCCTTTATTAAACCGTTTGCCCCCTGCTTCCTGCAGGACCCTGACTGGCAAACAAGTCTGTAAAGAATCCTGAAGAGTTCAAAGCAACCCACAAGTAATAGGAACTCTATGACAAGAAAGTAGAGAATCCAGACAGAATGCTAAAGAAATGGATAAAGGGCGCTATTTCAAAAAAGGAGATTCAATCAGCCATGCTGAGGCCACAGGAGAGATGGGATAAATTACAATGCCCATGCTTGGCAACTGCAGACAAGGTCATGTGACAGTATCTCAACTCACACAGTCTGAAGAGTGAATAGGTGCAAAGAATGGAACCACGTTCAAGACACTCCTAGTAACTACATGTGGTGATAACTGTGGTAGAGTTTCCCCAGGAAGGCTAGGTGCAGGAACATGGGAACAATCATTCATTAGCAGAAGACCCTTTAGGGGTTAACTGATGATGAGACTGAAGAAATAGAGAAGGGAAAGGACAAACAAGTTAAAGAGTTTCAGAGAAGAGAAGGCATGTGAGACAAATTCAGTATGGTGAAGCTACAGAGGTGAGAAGCTGAGTAATGCCTATGGCTCCTTACAAGAAGGAGGCAAGGTCACATGTTGCTATGGCAGGCCATTGGGAGGGCTAGTACAGTGCCAAAGGCATTCTTTTGCTAGGAGGAGGATAAAGGTCTGGGGAAAGACCCAAGGAGAAGCCTCACTGAGGAAGTTGAAAGGGCCACAGGTCCAGTAGTATTCTATCAATTGGTTCTAGACAGGAAGTCCCCCACAGACCTGGAGGGCTGGTGAAAGGTGGGTGGCATCTTAGGGCTTGCATGAGGCTGCAGAGAAAGAGCAGCAACAGAGAGAGCTAAACAGATATTATGCACTGCTCAAAAGTTTTACTACAGAGTTTGAGAGCTCTTTGAAGATGGACTATCTGCTGCCAGGGGCTCCAGTGTGAGTTGGAGCACGTAGCAGGGAAAGGACAAGGCCTGAGGTCTTTCTTTTTTTTTTTTTTTTTAATTGAAAAGTACATTTTCTTATATTGCAAATTTTTTTTTGGGGGGGGGAAGGTTTCCTGGTCATTTTATTTATTTATTTTTATTGTTTCTTTTTCTTATTTTTTATTTTATTTCTTTTATTCATATGTGCATACAGTGTTTGGTCTTAACATCAGCAGTTGGTTGCTTTCCAGGCTCCAACCTGGGTGCAAAAAGAAGCCTATTAGAAAACTGGCATTACCTTCTATTTGTGAAACCTGGATATTAGTTTTCAGCAAACACATTTGAGGTGTCACTTTTCAACATTTTGTTTAGTCTCTTTCACAAAAAACAGTTTGTACTTAATTCAACATTATTTGAATTCAAAGGTTTTTATCTAAAAATTGTCAACTCATAATAGATGAAGATCTTGGCTCTTTTTCAACAATACAATCTATGTTAACAGGCTCCATTTACATGCTGATTATATTCGTGTCCCATGAAGTACACTGAATCATTAAAATAAATGTATGTTGCTTCTCAAGAACAAGGCAACTGAGCATAAAACTGTGTTATAAATCTAAAATTCTGCATAAAATGCTCATATTTACATGTATTGTGCTCTTTGAAATAGGTAATTTATCCAGTTGACTGCAGGAGCCTTCCCTTCTTCATGTATAACTGTGTACTTACCTCAGCCACAGCAATGTGTGCTGAAATTAATGGAATTTCTGGATAGAATAAATAACATTCAAGCCAGTAAATAACTTTCAACCAAGGAAAGAGAATGAATGTTTGTAATTAACATGTTTGTTCATGTTTTCCTACACATTATTTGGTATAATTCAATGTCAGAAATCTAAATCACTTTCAGTGAAATTATATTTGTTGCCCATGACTCTTGGATAAAACTCAACCCTCTCCAAAAATCCATTCACAATCTAAACTCTCCTCTTTTAAATTTTGCATGCCATGATAGCTAAAGATAATGAAATTAAAATCATTAGACAAAGAGCTAACCTTCTAGGACTAGTTTACTACTTGTTTATTTTAGACACAAGCAAAAAAAACACTGTCTAGCTAGAAATTATTTCTAATGTTTCTGCATAAATGTTCCTAAGTACTTCATATTTATCCAGTTCTTCCCCATCTTTTTCATTTTTTTACCTTGTAATTAGAGGGTCTGGAATCTAAGTCAGAAATCATTGCTCTTCACAAACATCATACACCAGCCTCACTAATCTCCACTGACGATAGTGGGTGGCACTGATAATTAACTGATTACATTTCCAATTGTATGGATAATTATATAAACATATTTTAGTATATTTCATATAAATTTATATGACTAATACATAATATTAAACATTCAATTCAAAGGAAGACATATAAATGTTCAATAAACACATGAAAATGCTCAATATCACTAATCATCAGAGAACTGCAAATCAAAACCAAAGGAGGGATCACCTCACTCTAGTAAGAATGGCTGCTATCAAAATGACAAAAGATAGTAAGTGCTGGCAAGAGTGAAGGGAACCCTTGAAAACTGATAGTAAGAATGCAAAATTAGTACAGCTAGAATGGTAAACAGTATGGAGGTTTCTCAAAAATTTAAAAATAGAACTACCATATAATGCAGCAGTCCCTCTCTGGGTATATATACTAAGAAAATCAGTATATTAAAGAGACATCTGGATTCCCATTTTGATTACAGAATTATTCATAATAACCAAGAAAACCAAGTGTCCATCAATTGATGATAGATAGAAAATGAGAATGTGGTCCATATACAAAATGGAATACTATCCAGCCATAAAAAGAAGGAACTCCTATAATTTAAAACAAAATGGATGGAACTGGAGATAATTATATTAAGTGAAATAAGTCAAGCATAGAATGACAAGCACTGTCCTGAGGAGGGAAGAGGGAGATGTGGAAAGTTGACCCAAGGGTACCAAGACACACTTTAAGCACAGGAGATTCTAGTGTGCTACTGCACAGTGGTGTAACTACAGATGACCGTAATGTACTGCACATTCCAAAATCTACAAGAAAGGATTTTCAATGATTTTCACCATGAAGAAATGATAAATGTTTGAGATATCCCACATGCCTGACCTAATTTAAACATTACACGGTGTGTATGTGTGTTTAAGTGTCACATGGTACTCTGTAAGTATGTACAATTTGTATGTATTTCTGTAACAAAATAATTGAATTTAAATTGCAAAAGATGTTTAATTATTAATGATTTAACTCTGCAGCCCATATTTTAGGGAGTTCTGCTTCTGAGTAGAACGCTGAACTGACAGGCCAATTAGAAATATCAAAACTGAAAAATATCTTAGAAACTAATTAAAACATTATAAAACCATATTTTTTGAACTAATTATGGATGTCAAGAAGGCTGAGCAACCTGACTAGCAGGGAAGCAGGAGCCATTCATTCCCATCTGAATAGAGAGATGGCCACTGCTTTCTCCTTGGGACATTTGCTGAGTTTGTCCCCTGATGGTTACAGAAGGTACCAACCAGGTCAGAAGAGTTGTTGCAGACAGCCACAGGCTGTATGAACAAATGAGTATGAAAGAACCCCAGGGGCAGAGCTGATATGGCCAAGAGCACAGAATTATGGAAGAAATGGGGAGGATCACGTAAGCCTGGCAAAACCCCCTTCTATCTCCTGGTCCTCAGACCACTAGGCAGGAGTCTTTGATAGCTGCAGACAAGTCCTTTCTCTTAACACCCTTAAAACAGAGATGCCCCAGATGGGATCAGCTCCTACCTGCATCTAAGTGGCCAGTTTCTGCATTATGTAGGTCCATAGTAATATAAATTGTTACAAGCTTAGTGGCTTAAAACAAGAGACATTCATTCTCTCACAGTTCTGCAGATCAGATATCTGAAATCAAAGTGTAACACAGTCAGGCACCATCAAAAGCTTTGGGGGGAAAATCCCTCCTTGCCTTTTCAGCATCATCCAGCACACCCAGCAAACATGCATGAAAAACACATGAGGTACACGCCAAGAAACATGATAATGTGACCTTCCCTGAACAGTAAATACAGCCAATCCAGAGAAATCAACAAATGACCAGACATCAAAATTAGAAATAAAAGCTATTAACTATTATAAACACATTAAAAATAGGAAAAATAGAACAGAATGCTTAAGAAGATATAGAAATTCAACTTAAAAATGTACTATGTGAACAAGAACTAAATGGATACTCCAGGATTAAAAATTCTAAATCTGAAATCAAGAATTAACAGAGGGAGCTTAACAGTAGACTGGCAACAACAAAAGAAAGTGCAGGTGAACATGATGGGCAAATTAATAGAAATTACCTGAATTAAAACACATAAAAAGAAAAATTAATTGACAAAAATGGAACAGTTAGTGAAAAACACATAGGATACTCTCAAATAGTCTAACATATATGTAATTATTACCCTATAAGGAGAAGAAGCAGAAAATGAGCAGAATCGGTATTTTAAGCCAGGACGTCCAG
The DNA here is from genome assembly GCF_047511655.1 of Castor canadensis. Taxonomy (NCBI): domain Eukaryota; kingdom Metazoa; phylum Chordata; class Mammalia; order Rodentia; family Castoridae; genus Castor; species Castor canadensis. Next base: position 60,115,856 of record NC_133389.1, read on the forward strand.
AATTTTTCCAAGATTTAAGATGAGCACCAATCTACATATATATTCAAGAACCTCAGAAAATCCCAAATGTAAAGAAAGAAATAGAGATGGAGAAAAGAAAGGAGAGAGAACAGGAGTGAGAGAGGAGGGAGAGAAGGAGGAAGAGAGAAAGGAAGAATATGAGGAGAAGGATGACAATGAAGGGCTGGGAGGAGAGAGAGAGGGAAGGAGGGAGGGAGGGAGGGAGGGAGGGAGGGAGGGAGGGAGGGAGGAAGGAAGGAAGGAAGGAAGGAAGGAAGGAAGGAAGGAAGGAAGGAAGGAAGGAAGGAAGGAAATAGGCATGTGAAGGTGAATTAAGAAAAGTGAAGGATACGGTGATTGTTCAATAAAACGGAAAGCAATGCATAACTGTTTTATATCTACTTAAATCTATAGGGATAGGTAGGTTGAAAATTAAAATGTTCAACTGAAGAAGGCTGACACAAGAAAAAAGCATACACTACATGATTCTGTTAATAAGAAGTACAAGAATGGGCAGGATTCCTCTGTAGTAAAACAGAGTCAGCAAAACAGTTTCCTTAGGACAGAGATGGGGAGAGATTGTATAGCTAACTGAAGAGGCTTTGAGAAAAGTTACTAGGTTATGGAAATGCTCTCGTTTTCACTTCCTGCATGGTAGTTCCATGGGCAGGTACATATGTAAATACTCATCAAGTTGTACAATAAGATTCGTATATTTAACTGCATATAAATCATCCTCAAATTTAAAAAGCCAGAAGGCATCCACCAATATTTATCCCATTGTCACATGTTTTCTAGTTATAATGAGGCATTCAGGATTTATCCACAGAGTTCAAAAAAATCATTCATTTATTTAGTCCACCAATATTAACTGCATACTTACCACATGTCTAGGACTATTCTAGGGATTTATCAGTGAACAAAACAGGAAAAAAAAATCCTTGCCTTTTGAAGCTTAAATTCTAGTAGAGATAATCAGATACTATCAAGTTAATTTTTTAGCATACTAAATGCCAGTAAAAGTTGGGAAAAAAAAGTAGGGCAGAGTTAGGGGAAGTAGGAGTGTACCAGTAGAGAATTGTTGAAATTTAAAATAAATGGTAATAGGAGGCTAAAAAGAGATGGGGGAGTTAGGCACTTAAGTATATGGTAGAAAATATTACAAATATAAGCCAGTACATAGATCCTAAGGTGTAGCCTGACATGTTTGGGAACATCAAGAAATGTTAGTTTAGCTGAGGCAGAATCAACAAGGGAAAGACTTATAAGAGCTAAGATCAGACAGGAGACACTGTACCCAGCATATCAGGTGGAAGCCTCATGGTCTTTGGTAGAAGTAAGAGGCCTATTTCTGTGCATACTTTAAGGTCTTAGCTCATAGTCCACTGATGAGTTGGGAGTATGAGTTGTGAGGGGAAAAGAAGAGTCCAAAATGAAACAAAATCTCAGACTTAGCAATGGGCTTGAATGGCTATTGTCTGAGACAGAGAAGAGAGTATATGAAAAGGTTCAGAGACAAGATGAGGCACTAATACTGTAGACAGGGCAAGTGTGAAATGTCTATTAGACACTAAGCATGCATAACATAACTGATAAAAAGTTTGAAGTTCCTAACAGTATACAGATGACATTTATAGCACTGACCTTTGATGAAATCACTAAGGGAGTGAACTCACATGAAGAAGAGAAAGGTCCAATGACAAGCCCAAGCACACTGGTAATTCAGAAGTTGGGAAGGTGAGGAATCAGTAAAATCAGTCTGAGAAGAAGCTGCCAATGAGGGAGGAAGAAAACTAAGCATGAGGTGCCCAGGACTTCACAAGAAGAGAAGGTGTTAGCAGAGGTTCACACAATTCTTACCAAGAGGATTCTTTTATTTTCTTGTTTTGTTTTTTGGTGGTACTGGGGTTTGAACTCAGAGCTTCATGCTTGCTAAGCAGGCCCTCTACTGCTTGAGCCACTCCACCAGCACCAAGAGGATTCTTTTAAATAGAAGCAGAAAAATGAATGAAGAAGTAGAGTCAGGAAACAAAGTTGAGAAACAACACTTGTTCATTGATGGAAATTACCTAGGCAAGGAGGAAACCAATGACAAAGGAAAGGGGTGAGTTGTCAAATGGGACTGGACTGGCAGTACAGGTTGGGATTGGGATGGGGTTTGGCAGTAATGTGGAGAGTCTGCCTGAAGGACAGAAGGGGACACAGGCAGGTAGGTGGTGCATGCAGTGCAAGCAGGTGAGGGAGCTCCACTTGGACTGCTTCAGTGTCCTACATGGACTAGGAAAAAAATGAGCATTGTCAGCTGAGAGTGAGGATGGAGCAATAAGAAAGGGGAAGATGTGAACAGTTTCTCTATCCATATTTCACTACAGGAGGCTGGGGCACCGTGGGAGAGAGCTAGCATTGGCCAGGGGAGTGGTTCTGACAAGAGACAAAGATGAATGGTGGGGTGAGGAGCTGAGGTTGATGCAAAGACATGATTCTACCACCAATGGAAATCATGATGCTGGAAGAGAAAAAAGAAAACAAGAAGGTGAGGGTGGGACAGTGAAAATATGGTAGAGGCAATGCAATACAGGTCCTGACAGGGCTGAAAATTGATAGAATCAGAGAATTCAAGGAAATGACCAAGAAAAAAGACAGTGGTGGAGGCAAATAGGATATAATAGATTGCAACCATAAAAAGTGTGACATTATTGTTCCCATCATGGCCTTGAGTATGACATTCGGAGACACTGGCTGAGGGAGAGTGGAGTGCAGGACAATCTAAAGAGAGAAGTTCAGGAGGCTGAGCACATGGTGTTAGAAGGAGCATGTATGTACACATTGAAATGACCAGGAACGGGGCGGGGGTTGGTGAGAGTGATCGCAGCCAAGTGTTGAGGCACTGCAGCAGAGTCTGAAGACATGAGAATCAAAGGCAAGGTGCTTTAAGAAGGGGAGGAGAGAAGGTCTAGAAATAACCATGACAATCAAAGAGTATAATTCTCTCCCCTGAAGTCCCCCAGACCCCATGTGCAAAGGTTTCAGAGAAGTAATGTCCTAGGAGAGAGGCAGGTTTTATCTATAGCAAAAAATGAAGAGAATGGTCAGAAAAGAGCCTCCAGAGGGTGCAGGGCAGAGCACTGAGGACAGAAAAAATTAAGAGATGTTCAGGGAATCTGGAGTTCTCAATCAAATAGACATAAACAGGGATAAAGTTCATAACACTGTTATGCCTGGTAGGGTCCAAGAACAAGTGGCATCAGACTGTGAGTGAGGCGGATTAGTGACAAGTGGGAACTGTGGGTCTCCCTTCTGACCTTTTTGGATAAAGGCAAGGCAGACTGGAGGATATGGGTCACACTCAGGGAACCACTCTCCTAAACATGCTTGAATATTCTCTTACTAGAACACACTTGCCTACAGCTCCCAACTCCTGCCATTTGACCAGTCACACAAGGCGTGAACTCAACTTTAGACAACAAAATACTGTGGCTTGTGGGACTGAGGAGAAGGAACTACACCCTGTGAATTGTCTCCAGACAGACTTTCCAAAGCTAAGCTAAGGAGAAAAAAAAAATTGAGTTTGAGTTTTCTTAAATCCTTCCTCATTGCCAAAAAAAAAAAAAAAGCAAAGAAATGCCACGGTCTTCACTTTTAAGAACTTCAGGCTTAGTGAGTACTAAGGTCCTAATACACAGAAATCAGCTTTGTGCTTTGCTGAAACTCAGTAGCACACCCACCATACTGCCACGGAAATAAGTCAATATGCCATTGCTCGAGAAAGAACAGGGTCCTCACACAAGAGTCTGAACAGGCCCACTCTTCTGTGTGTAGTGGGGAAGGCAATGTCACAGCAGGACAGATACCTCTGAAAACTGGCCCAGCGCCACTCTGGGAATGAATACCACACGTAGGTTGCTAAATGCCACTATCATGGTCATCTTTCTCATTTCTTCAAAAAAACTTTTTTTCATAGTTGTTACCAAGTTGAAAGACAGCACTCTGGGAAGAAGCCTAAGTGTTGTGCAGCGCGAGTCTAGCAAGACCAGAATGTCTAGGAGGAATGTTTAGCAGGACTTTTACTTCCTCCCCATCTAAGTGTCATGGCACCTAACACTGAACTACATGCTACACCAAAAACAGGGTCATTAAGGAAGACCAGCCCTGGGACTCCTTTCTCACAGGAGTATAGCAGGGAAGCAGGGCTAAAGACACAGACAACATGGAGAGCCACAAAAGAGAGTGCCCAGTGGATCACCAGCATTTTCAAGCCCTGTCCAGAGTCTCAGGTTATAGAAGAGCCCTCACAGCCAAGCAGGAGTGCTACTCCCCAGGACAGCTGTGTACAGTGCAGGGAAGGAAAAAACCTCTACCTACCCAACACACTACTACCTGGTCCATATTGTTCCTCTTGCTGGCCCACTGACCTTGAGCACAGGACTAAGCCTGACCCTCAGTGTCCTCCCATATAGACTGGAGGTGATAATGCCAAAGTTGCCCAAGTCCAAGGTTCTAACCATTACTTGTACAGTATGAAATGCCTGACCCAGAGTAGGCACCCAGGTAATAATAAGCATGGATGATGATATCATCATGGAAAGATGAAAACAAAATCTTCCAAAGTGACAGCAGGTTGGGAAGGTGCTTTGTCAACAGACCATTATCTGAGCTGCTACTTGGTCAACAGTAAGTGTACATTCTGGCTCTAAAAATGAGAACATCAACAAGCTGGGCTGGAAAACCAGGCCATCAGCACTAGGTGATCCAAGAAAGGGAGTTTTCCATCCCCCTCAGGGTACCATCACTGGAATGTGTGGAGCCCTAGCACCCAGTGTGCCTGTACTTACATAGGATCCCTTACTGTATGAGAGCTCACTGACATGCCAGGGTTTCTTCTCAGCTAAAGTAACATGTGGCTGATAGGGGCTACAGTGTACTGCTTGACACAAATTCCACTTGGGGCAGACAGAACAGATGAGTCAGCCCCTTCCAAGTCTCAGACTATCTCAGGAACACACAGAATGTATGCCAACAGCAAACTCAGAAAAAGCCTCATCACAATTTTTGCAGTTGAAAAGTGGCAGAAATTTATTTTTATTATAAAAAGGCTACTTTAAGGATAAAATATTTTATTGCAGACAGGAAAACACTTTTAAGATTTCATGCTATCACTGGTTCTGCTCTGTTTAATTTCTGCAGATTCTCACTGCTTATCTGATTGGCCTTATTAGCTTTTCCAGAAAGCCTGAGCTTCCCATACTGCAATAACAAAATGAAATTTTCCAATTGGGATTTTCAGAAACTCTTTGAATCCCACCCAGCAGACAATGTAATACTTTGGTAGACAGCATGGTCGGCAAACAAGAAGCCATGCTGTCATAGTCCCACTGGACACTGCTCTGCTTCTCTTTATCTTCTCTAGTTAACAGTTCCTCTTACCCTGGTTCACTTTATCCTTCATTTCCTCTCCCTGGCCCACTCTGTGTCCCCATCCCATGCTCACACACTGACCAGCAGGTGGCTGTTTGCTTCACTGAAATTGTCACCTACCTACATCCTCACAAGTACAAGAAAGCCCAACTCATGCCTATGTGAGTTTTTCTAAATAGATCCTGACTCTAAATACACATAACTCTGTCTCTTAAAATTCGGGTCAAATAGATATTCACTAGAAGAGTCACATAATTTATGAAATCTATTTTTCCCATGGAGCTTACTATCCCAAAGAAAATGTCCAAAGTGTTGAAGTATAAAACCCTAACCCCTTTCTTAGGATAAAAAAATGTTGAAAAAAGAGTTGAGAGACTTCAATACAAAGTCTGAATTTTTTAAGCATCTTACTGTACTGTATCAGTAATAAGCCCAAGGGTGCCCAATGGGGATGGAGAAATGACCCTGACATTAGACCTTTGTCTTGAACCTCTAGAGACTGGCAGAGGTAATTGCTAACTATACAGTTGAGGGATACTGTAGCTCTATATTTTATGTGAGCCACCTTCTTTTGGGGATGAAACTACAGGTACTCACAACTAAGCCCCATTCTCAATGTCCACCATAGGAAAGATCACCAATCAGGCCCTAAATCCTGGCCACAATAATGGGTCTAGGGATTGGCTATTGATCACCCATGATCATTTTGCTGGAGTCACAGGGAAGACTATTACCATTAGGGTCCCTGTTCTGGGATGCCGTGGGGATGACTGCTGGTAGCTTTCCACACCTAAATGGAGAAGGCTGATCTTCAAGGGGAACATTTGCACTCACAGTGCAAAGGAAGCTGGATAACAGAGACAGAGGAATACCCAAGGAGAGATAGACAGACAGAAAAGGAGAAAAAGAGAGCAAGGAAGCAGGAAATGGGGTGACTCATTGTTTGAGGCCCTGTATCCTGCTATGCTTATGGCTTAGACTGTCCTCTCATTCAATGAGCTTTTAATAAACTCCCCTAGCCCCATTTTTCTTATACTACATTAGCCCTGAATTTCTCTCACTGAAAAAATATTCCTTAAACAATTCTGAAATCTGAAGTTTCACCACAAGACAAGGCCAAGCAGGGCCCTAAGAAGCTCACACTGAAACTGAGCCGACAAAGTTATCGCTGGTGCTTCACCTAGCCTTGATTGTATTCAGGCCTCTGGCTCAGTCCCAGAAGGTCACGGTGTCTCTTGCTAGCAGTAGCCCATGAGGCAGCCTTCTCCTGTCCAGCTGCAGCCTGTCCATGCTTTGCCATCCCTATCAGCCAGGTGACTTCAGACCTCTATTCAGTCAAGGTTACCACCAGACTCAGACCTCTAAGGTGTAGATGTACCTGTTATTACTGCTCTCCTCCAAAGTATGTGAAGGCAGTCACAAAGCCTTGACCCTGGTAAGCCCAGAAGCATGTAGATCCAGCACAGGTAAGATGAACTCAGGTGGGGTGACACACTCTCTCTTCCCTTCCCACTCAACACTTTCAGGGCCTCTTAATTCAGCCAGCTTCTTTGATCATTGCTGTCTTTATTAAAGCCAGGTGATCTCTCAAGCTAATTTGAATAGCACTCTCTTTGCAGGTATTTCAAGGCTGATGAAAAATATGGCACAATTCATAGTGGATACATCTTCACGGTGAAAATGTGAAGAACACAACCTGAGCCTGTCAGAGGCATTACACCAAGCTCATGCCAGGGCCACTGAGACTCACTCACTCTTAACAGAAATAAAGCAGTCATCACAGCTCTATTGTTCTGTTTCACCTTCCCATAGCTAATTTGATACATACCCTGTTTGTAAAATTTCTAATACTTAAGAGAAAGCTGCCCAGGAATTTAGCACTACTGGCAATGCATTTTACTGCTTCTACTCTTTAGTGAGATTTCATGTCTAATGGAGTTAGTATGGCATGCTTTGACCACTAGCTACATAACATACATTTTAAAAAAATAAGCACGGGACTGGGCACAGTGGTACATGTTTGTAATGCCAGCTACAAGGAAGGAGGAGGTAAGCCAATCTGAGGCCAGCCCTAGGCAAAACAGCAAGACCCTACTTGAATAATAAAGTAAAGCAGAAAGGGTTGGGGGCATGGCGCAAGTGGATGAGCACCTGCCTGGCAAGTAGGAGGCCTTGAATTCAAACTTCAGGATTCCTCCCCCCCATAAAAAAGAAAAACCATGGTTCTAAAACTGCTTGTAACTATTGCTTCTTTTTCTTATATGTTCCTTCATCTGTTTCTTCTTTTCAAGTCACTTGCTTAGAGCTTCAGCAAAATCAATCCCCCCAAAAGGCCTTAAACAATTCTGCAAATCAGCCAGAATTGACCTTATGTTGTAAAAAGAACTAGGTGAAGGTCTCTTGACCTTTTCAAGGTGGACAGCATACCCACCATCTGATGGTGGGTGGTGACAGGCAGGTCATGTGCAGTCAGGAGCACAGTTATGAAACTGTCTAAGAGCAAGTGTCTTATTGCATGCAGTTGATGAGGCAGCATCTAATTATTAGGATGTTCCTAATCCTGAGAGTACATTGTAGGGTAGAAATAGAAAGGTCAATGAAAATATTTAGACAGTCTGTAACTTGAGAATTCATCACTGAGAAATTACTGATTTTGCTAGTGTTTACCTAATTGTTTCTAATCATCTGAATTCTATTTTTGATTTCTACTATCTGTTTGGTCTCTTCTGCTTGTGGTATTCACTAGTAATGTTAAAGAGATAGCAGAAAGCTGACTGGAGTCACAAGTTGAGAGAGAATACAAATGGATCACCATGGATGAGCCCAAATCCAACATAGCATCAGACCTCAGGGTAGCTAATAGCACTTCATGCCCTACAAGGGGCTTTGAATTGTTTAAATTAGCATGTATTAATTGTACAAAATAACGGGTTTCACTGTGACTTTTTCATACATACATATAATGTACTTGCTTATGTTCACCCCCTCCCCTTTTTCCTACCCCATCTCCTCCATCCTGGCAGTCCCTTCCATTCTCTAATACCCTCCCTATAAGAGGATTCTTAAGGTGGATATGCTCTGGCCTCCACTTCTACGTGCCCTAAATGTCCCCAGAGTTGCACCGTACAATATGATGGCCACTGCCCACATGTGCTTAGTTCAATTAAAATTAATTAAATAACAAATTCAGTTCCTCAGTCCCACCAGTCACATTTCAAGTGCTCAAGAGCCATATGGCAAGTGGCTGAGGCAGTGGAGAGAGCAGAGCTCTCCATTTCTGTAGGAAGTTCTATCAACGCCACTGCCCCAGATGGCGGCATTACCATGCTGAGCCTGTTCACAGACCACAGCAGTAGAACCTGCTACCTACACAAGTGGGTGCAATGGCCTAAGAAAAGAGAGAGGTGAGGGGCACTTGGGTCAAAGGGAGAACTCTATGACCTTATTCTTGAATAGATGTAAGATTTGGAGGCAACTGAAATGAAAACATTAAAGTGAGCCTCAACAGACAGGAATCAGTGCTTTAGCACCAAAACTGATTTATGGATGGTAACACAAATTCTAATATAGAACAAGAAAGGTGTCGCTATAATATGTGGGGCCCACGGCAGCAAATAACTTCAAGAGTGTTCCACAAGTCAGTGTCAGGCCAGATAGGCAAGTATGGCCATAAAGGAATGGACAACCCTGTGCAGGAGGAAGCTGCCAGCAGAAGTCACTGATGGAAACCACAGGACAGCATGTGGCATTAGACAGTGTGTTAGGGGCACACTTACAGACAGCAGCAGCAAAGCACAGTGCTATAAAATCATTTTATCCTCCAGGAATCTTAGATGCCAAGGAAAAAAATCAGTGTGCAACTAAGAAGATGTAAGAGTGCTCTATAGCACAGATCAATTTGGGGATGTGGGCATTTCTGTTTACTGAAACACACCATAGTCTATCTATCACTGGTGACAATATCTGTGTCTTCTGACAGTAATATCTGCTCTCCTTGGTAACCAAGAAGCCAAGAAGCCAGCTTGGAGCTCAGGATGGCATAAGCCAAGTGGACCACACTCAAAGAGCAATCATTACTGTTCAGAATCACCACCATTTATTATCCATTATACATCCATTACTACTCTATAGCTCCCTTGTTTGTCATATGTTATTAATACAATAGCCTCAGAATAGGCCCTAACTCCTAGATACTGTGAAATGCTGCCATGATACTCTGTCAATATTTCAGGGAAGGAAGTAGCATCTTCAATGAAATAATGTATGATTTAAATTATTCAAATACATGTAATTCTTAGCCATGCTTATAATAAGCATGCTTCTTATCAAAGGTATAGTAGTAGCACAGGGGCACTGATTAATCTAGTTTCCCATGCAGTTTATGAATTGCTACCCCTTTGTGAAGGAGTATGTTGAAGGCATCTTAGTGAATGCCATGGGCTAATGCATATTTGTTTTGCATATAAAATAATGAATGTTCTTCAATCCATAGTAATTTACTGCCAGTATCCAACCTACCAGCACATTTTGATTTACAACTCACATTCATTCTTTCACTCACTCAAATGTTTGTTGAGCTCCCATTAAATGCCAGGAACTCTTCTCCAAGCACTGGGGATCAAAACAACTCGGCTAACCCAGAGAGAAAAGGTGCTCCTTCTACTAGCTTGCAATCTAGTGGCAAAACTACTGTAAAGAAATAAGCAAACATGGAATCTAATGTTAGATAACAACAACTCACATGGTGCAAATTAAAGTCATGTAAGTGGACAATGAATTGCTTTAGGGAGGAGCAGGAGAGATTCTCCCATTTCAACAAACAGAAACTCAGACATGAACAGAAAGGTAGATTTGGCCACTGGCAATATCAGAAATTTTATTCTGAGTTTCTTGTTTCCCCAGTGAATGAAAACCAAGGTAATAAAAGAATGAGGAGAAGGTGAGAGGAGGGAGGATGTGGAAAACAAACTTCCTTGAAATGAGAATGTGAATGGAGTAAGAAAATGGAGTAGAATGTTGTTGTGAACTTTGTGTTCCCTTGGACATCTGTGGAGACAAATTTCAAGACTATGCTTTGCTTTTCTCCAGCCATAGGTCTGAGGTTGAGCCATAGGTGCTACCTGAGAATGAGCAAAAATTACAATCCCTGTGAAGTGAGTGACTACAGAGAGACACTCTAGGATGAAAAAGGGAAAAGTGCCCGTCTTACTTCATTGTGCTAAACCAGACAGTAGCATGTGTTCTGCTGAAGAGTCTTCTTTTTATTGTTGTTGTTTTGTTTTTGTTTGTTATAAACAAGGTCTCACTAGGTAGCCCAGACTGGCCTCAAACTCCTGTCTCAGCCTCCTAGTGCTGGGATTACAGATATGAGCAATCACACCCAGATCAACTGAAGATTCTTTATGCAGTACCTCTAGAGTCAGTCTGCAAACCTACTGAATGGTCCTAAAAGTATCAACAGGTAGCATGGACATATTTGCTTCAGACTTAATGGTTCAGTTATCAATTTGTATTCATGCCTACTTTTGCTTATTAGTGAAATCTTACCTGTTGACCTCACAAAGCAGATTGGCTTTGAAAAAAAACCATTTCCCTGGTTCTGTCACACATATCCCTCACCCTGTGCCTCAATCAGTTCAGTTATTCTGAAATCAAGATACACCTTACAACGTTTTGAAAAACTTTGCCAGCTGGCAACTATAAAAGTCAGTTATGAAACACTTGTCACACTAAAAAGGGATCCTGACATTTTCAAAAGCAGAAGGGAGTGAGTCCCATTCATTTTGTGAAAGAATCATTATCAATTTGAAAGGGAAATAGTTAAAACCAAGTCAAGAGGCACTGATCAAATTCTGGTACTTTTCTATTTTTCTCCAACCTTTATGGTTGTCTTTAAATGTGGTAAAAATGTGGCATAAGAGGTTGGAGGAGTGAGTCAGGACCAGAGTGTGCAGGATTTAGTAGGGCATGCTTAAGGGTCAGTGTGTTACTAAGCGTGATGGGAAGACACTGAAGGGACAGGTAAGGATATGTGATGCAGCCCACATGTTGAAGACCACTTTGGCATCTTTGTATAACCTGGACTGACAGGGTCTCTAGTGGGAACAGAGAAGCCCAGCAGGAGAGAAGTGAAGTGGACCAGGTGAGAGAGTTACAGATTTCATTAGGGTGGCAGGCATGGATGGACCTGGAGAGAGAGGCTTCTAACCTGCAGTTAGAAGCTATGGTGGCTGGCAGTGTGGCAGTGCTGCAGATGGGCGGATGTGAACAACGACTCTCACCTATCTGGTTTAGCAACTTGGTAGGTAAGCCTGTCATTTATTAAACTGAGAACACCTAGGGAAGAAACACGTGTAGGTATTTACAATCAAGATTTCAGTCCAGGACATAGTAACATCAAATATACAAAAGATGTCTAACAATAGAGCCTGAGCTCTGGGGCGTGGCCATGGCAGTAGATACAAAATTATTTGCAAATATAAAACACTGAAAAACAAGGGAATGGATGGATGAGGTCACTTAGGTACAGAGAACCAAGCAGGAATTCTCAATGCAGGCATGTATTAAAATCAATTGGGGGCATTTTACAAAATACTGATGCTTCTTGGACATTTAAATATGCAGTTAGGCTTGAGATCTACTAACAGAGAGAGGAAAAAGCAAAAAGGCCAAGACCATAGTAAACTACAGTTTGTGGCAGTTAAGAAAAGGGGATAGGCTCCAAAAGAATAAAGAGTTAAAAGAAAACAGATGAACACAACTGCACAGAACCTACAATAATAACCACCACTACTGCAGGGTGTGCTGGTTCATGCCTGTAATTCCAGATACTCAAAAGGTGAAGATCTGGAGGACTGCAGTTTGGGGCCAGCCCAGGCAAAATGTTAGGGAGACCCCATCTCAACAAACAAGTTGGGTGTGGTGGTGCTTGCTCTAACCCCAGCTACATGGGAGGCATAGGTAGGAGGATTAGTCTGAGGCCAACCCATATAAAAACATGAGACCATAACCAAAAAAATAACTAAAGCAAAAAGGAATTGGGAATGGGGTGGCTCAAGTGTACAGGACCTGCCTACTTAGGTGGAAGGCCCTAAATTCAAATCCCAATACACAAATATAAGAAAATTATCACCACTCAGTAAAAAAGGGACAGGAAGGGGAATCCTGATGGGAAGAAGGATAATCTGGCTCCCGTATCATTATACCAGGAACCTAAAGACTTGTGTGCTGCTCTCCAGCCCTGATATAAACCTTCCACTGCAAACCAAGTTAGCAGCAATCATTTTCTCACAGTAGTGTTGGTAGAGAGTTCACCCAGGGAACCCCCCACATCTTGATGCCTACTGCATTTAGAGCCCAAAGCAGCCACTCAGACCTGGATCACTGTGGAGGGTGAAAACCCAACCTTCTTAGCAAGGATGGAAAAAGGTGTTAAAAACTAGTGCAAAGGACGACCACACTAGCAACAACCAGTATCCCTTGTTTGTGTTTTTAAGGACAAGTGTCTCCACCTTCAGTGCATGGGCAGCTTAGCTGGGCCTTGGGATCAAATGCAGAACCTAACTCAGGAGGTCTGGGTGAGGCCTGTGGTGAGGCTGACACTGTACAAATTTGATAAGCTCCCCAGGGTATAGATCATGAATAGAAAGTCTCTGGAAAATACTCTCCTGTACACAGGCCTTTCAAGTGCTACATCCAGTTTTGGAAGAACACTCAGCACCAACATGCCTGCCTTAAACCCTGGCTGTTCAGTCTTGCTTGACTTCTTTCAGCTGTCCTGTTTCTGGTTGTGTCTGGCCTGACTCTCAGACCATCAATGTGTTTTCTCTGGGGCTGTCACTTTACCCAGCCTGGGTGTCTGGATCCCACCTCCTGCTCAACTGTGGTTTGTCCCGTCTGTTTGGTTCAGCAACCTAGGGACATGAATCTGGAATTCTTTTTTCTATATCAGACCCCTGAGGGTTAGGAAGAGACAATCCTGTGAATGTGTTCTGGCTATGCTATTTCCACACCCATTGCTGGTTCTGCCAGGAAAGGAAGGACGCACATACTCTTGACGGGATCATGGGTGTGGGGGTGCTGGAAGTCAGCCTCTAAGGGGTAAGAAGACGACCTGCAGCAACTGCTTCCAACAGGGACCCTCTTCCTCCCTTGTCCCTCAGCTACGTCCTTATCACTCCCACAGTCACAGCCATGTACCTCCCAGGATTCCTCTGCTCACAGACAGATCCAAATAAATGGTGCAGATCACTTGTCCAAGGTGCTGCTTTCAATAAAGAAAAATATACATATGGGTACATATGTATACTGTATGGGAACATCTAGGTCCTCTACTACCTTTTCAAAGAACAATGTTCTTTCCCTGAGTCTTTCACCCTTTCTTACATTACAAGAAAAGACACTGATTTTTGGAACAAGGGCAGAAGGAAGGAAGGAGATGTGTTCACCATCTTGCCTACCTAATCCATCCTGGGGTGTTTGTTCAGTTATTTGTTTTTGAGATATATTCTTCCGTGGTCAAAGTAGCACACTTAGGAAGCAGGCTGTGAGAAGCAGAGATGATGTTCAGCATAATTAGCTAGGCACCAGTGTTAGCAAGGGCAGATGAGCCATCAAAGCTGCAGCTGGCCAGAAACACAATACTCCTAGAAGCTCAGGACACAGCAAGAATGTTTCCTTGTCACTCTCTATCTTACAGGTCACTATGAAGATTAAGAGTAAGAAAAAGCATGCAGCAGCATCTGGAAACTGTCCTGAGGAAGACATCATCACAATTAGTACCACTGCTGCTTCTTCTAACTATAATTACACTGATGTACCTGGACCAGGTAGAGCACTCTACCTGCTTCAACTTTTCTGAAAATTATGGCTGACACTAATTTATAGTTCCACTAACTCTAAAAATTATCTTTTCATTAATCGCTTTTAATACTTTTGAAACTCACTCCAGTCTCTTTCCCAAAATGAAGACAGTCATCAATCACTGTGACACAATAATGGCAATTAATTATAAGTTTGGCTCAAAGGACAGTCATTTTTAATTTTAGAATCTTGTCCTATCCTCCTATTTCAAAACCATTCTCAGAAATGCATCCCAGTGAGCAACTTTGGAATTGGGATCATCTACCCCAAAGCCTGGTGCTGTGCTGACCAATAGTTACCCTGACTCCAGAGGGTCAAAGAAGTTTCTCAAAGCACTGGCAACCTTAATTAAAGAACGCATGAGCTGACTTAGATTTGGATTTTTGCTTTGTACTAATCCACTTCAAGCATTTTTTTCAAACAAAAGCTTTTCTCCTTATTGATCTGACCTAAAACCCAAAATAATTTCTAGTCATGTAAGTGGACAACTTACCATGAAAATTTCTCTTGGTCACGATGCCCTTATTTCATTTAGAAATGCCACAAATACATCCAGTTAATGTATTAAATATGAAAAGACTTGCTGAAGAGACTCAATTTATTAATGACTCAGGAGAACATCCTAATGCATCTATTTGGAATTCATTTATAATTCATTTGGCAGCTTAGCTTCAACTCCCACGGGGCAAATATTTATCAAATATTACTCTTTTTTAAGTCCATCTTTTACATTTTCTTGTAGAAAAATATTCCCCCCCAATTCAGTCTAAACTTCCTAAAAGCATCCAGCCATCTATTGTAAGTTAACGTGTACTTCCTGATAAGGTGACAGTAATGGGTTTTCAAACACCACAGAATGCATGCTGCGTGCCCCAAACAAAAGAAGAATTGCTAAACAGAACAGACGGCTATAAATTGAATAGAAAACACTGAATCACCATAAATATTTATTAGAGAGTAGCCATGGTAATTAATAAGCCTAATAATCAATACAAGGGGAAATGGCACCTTAATACCCTCCCATGTCAAGAAAAATGTCACACCTGGATGAGTGAATATTTTCAACATAAAAATCAGACTTTCTGGCCTGATTAGTAAAGAGGATTGATGAGATCAAGAGAGCAGAGCACCTAGAACCCTGCTGGCCTCTGCCCCAATTTCTATCCTGATGACAGTTTATGATTTCCAATTCTAGCCACTTACCACCAGAATGGGGTAACTTCTAAAATGTGGACAACACTGGATTTGGAGTTACAAGTATCTAACACTTTGACACCTTGGTCAAGTTACCCAAGTTTATCATGTTAACTGAAGGGCAAAGATAACAATTTCCTAAAAGAGAAGTTGGGGAACTAATGATGTCATAAATCACATCCTTAGCTTAGGACCTGGAACACAGCACATGTGTTAACTGCTTTAGTACCCTGGATACCTACACCACTGCTCCCACTACCAACTCTACTACTGCAGCCACTGAGTAACAGCTACTTCATCCCACTTCTCCTGGCAAGGATATTATTAATGGACACATATATAGAATAACAACTCCAAGCCTATAGATATAGGTACATATAGGCAGCACTACGATTTGAAATCAGGGCCTTGCACTTATAAGGCAGGGACTACAATTTACTATAGCCATGTACCCAGCTCTTTTAGGTATTATTTATTTTTTGGGTAGGGACTTATACTTTTTGTCCAGGGTGGCCTCTGCATAGTGTAGCTGGGATTACAGATATGAACTCTGCATCTAGCTTATTTGTTCAGATGAAGTCTCCCTAACTTTTTGCCTAGGCTGGTTTTGAACCATGATCCTCCAGATCTCTACCTCCTGTTTACAGAGACTATAGATGTGAGCCACTTTAACAGGCCAATGACTCGTATATTTAACCTAAAGAACGCATACTAGGACAGCTTAAAAAAATGAAATAATAAAAATGGACAGTAAAATGTTGGTGAAGATTTGGAGAAACTAGAACCCTCATATGAAGCTCGTGGAATATAAAGTAGTGCAGCCAGTTCAGAAAATATTATGGAGATTCCTCAAGATGTTAAAGAGTTACCATATGACCTAGTAATTCCACTCCTAAGTATATATCCAAGAGAAATGAAAGCATAAATCTATGCAAAAATGTGCATGAATGTTCACAGCAACATCGCTCATCATAACTACAAAGTAGAAATAACCCAAACAGCAATCAACTGATGAGCTGATAAACAACTGTAGAGTACCTATACAATGGAATACTGCTTGTAACTAAAATGGAATGCAGTACTCCCACATAGATGAACCCTGAAAGTATTATGCCAATGGAAAAAGATATTCCAAAAGGTCATGTTATGGGATTCAGTTTATGTGAAATAACCAGAATTGAACAATCCACAGTGACTGGAAGTGGGTTAGTGAATGCAGGGCCTTGGTGTAGAAGGGAGGGCAGAATGAGGAGTGACCACTAATAGGTGCAAGATTTCCTTTCAGGGGTGATGAAAATGTTCTAAACTTAAGTAGTGATGGTTGTACCACTTTGTAAATACAATCAAAACCATGGATTTTGTGGTGTAAAAATTGTATCTCAAAAAGGCTATTAAGCTTGGTGCCAGTGGCTCATACCTATAATCTTAGCTACCTGAGAGATTAAGATCAGGAGGATCATGGCTCCAGGCCATCATAGGCAAAAACAGTTTGCAAAACTCCATCTATATGGAAAGAGGCGGGGTGTGGAGGCAAGTGTCTGTCATCCCAGCTACAGAGGTAAGAATCAAATAGGAAGATCATGGTCCACGAAAGCCTAGGCAAAAAGGAAGACCTTATCTCCAAAATAACCAGAGTAAAAAGGGTTGGAAGTATGGCTCAAGCAGTAGAACATCTGCCTAGAAAGTAAGCATAAAGCACTGAGTTCAAACCCGAATACTGCCAAAAAAAAAAAAAAAGCTATTAAAAAATGGAAGTGAAGCACACAAAGATAGTTACAAACTTAGGGGGAGTGCCAAAAAAGAATGAAGCCAGTCTTGGATGGATCTGTTGTGCTCTGCCTGGGAAAAGCCAGTACTGCAGACACCTCCAGGCAAAGCAGGCACAAAGTAGAGTGGGGCCATGGTGAGCTCTACTCCCCATCTAACACACCTGTATTCTCACTGTGAAATAGGTTATTTAGGATAAAAATTAGAACCTAAGAGTAGAAAGAGTAGGATGATGATTACAAGCCCTAGAGTGGAAAACCTCAGTGTTAAAGCTGGGGTTTAAGATCTTGCTCCCATATATAACAACTTCTGACCCTGGATCAATGGTTTAACCTCTGTAGCTTCAGTTTCATTTATAAAATGGGTACACTGGAAGCACCCTCTCTCCCATGGTTGTGTGAGGATGCACTACAACACATAATGCCCTTACAGCAGTGTATGACAAGGACAGCATGCCATCTTCATCACTACCATAGTTACAGAGGTGGCTCTTGGTAGGACAGGATGGCTACTCTGCAACCACACCTTGGTTTGCCGCACCATCACTTAGGAGCCAGGGTCTGTTTCCTACCTGTCTCCTGATGCAAGTACTCTCATAAGTCCCTTTCAGTAACGTAAAAATGAATGAGCCAGGACAGCAGCACAAGGTATTTGCAGAAGTGACAGCAGCAGCTACAGCTGAAGTACCAAAATTCAGGTACAATCTCATTAATCATACATATGATATCACACTACATTTTCACAACAAGCCTGTATGGTAGGTGTTATTAACCTCATTGCTCTGAAGGGGAAATACACTGCACACTCTACCAAGTTAATCATACAGTTAAGAATCAGAGCTGGAAGACAAGCCCACATCAGCCCTCTGGCCTTCTCAGGATATTGTATTGAAGTAGATTTCCAATAGGAGAGGGAGAAGGAAGGGGTAAGAGTGAGCCAAGAGTGCCTTCTGACCAACACAATCAGTAACAATCAGAAGACCAAAGTATGCCCCATGCCACTTACTCCTCCTCTCCTTCATTCACACATACAGATTTTAAGTATCTATTATTTGCCAGAGATGGAAACAGCTGTTGAAAGATAGGGACATTATAAAAGAAAATTACAGACTGATCTGATCAACACATGGACTGAGGAATAGAGGAGCTGCTGGGTAAAGAGGCGATCAGAAAGCTTCAAATGCTTCTTAACTGGGAACAACACCTCCCCCGCTGCCCTGGCCTCTTAAACAAGCACTCACAGAAAAATTCAGACTCTTATTTGGTAGCTTTTTTCACTGAGGAATATTAATGAATAGAATTTTGAACTATTACTTTTCACTCATGTTTATATTCAGAAAATGAATATAAACAACCTTTTTCCCTCTTCCTCCCAGGGCAAGACAAGTATTTCCCCAGTTGCTGAACTGACTGCAGGAGGATGCACAGTGGGGAGTCCCTGACAGGATCTGTCAGAATGGAGCAGCAAGAGGCAAGGGCTATGTGCAAGGCCTCAAGCCACCTGTGTCCAATGCAACACTGATGCATTATGATAGACTAACTGGAAAGTGTAAAAAGTTCAGTCACATTTTGTAAGGCACCATTTCATACGTAGAAAGTTCCACTTGCATTAACATATCTCAATTTAGCCTTAAAATCCTAAGAGATTTCCATTATATGCAGGACCATAGAGATCACAATTATGGTTCTACTATTTTCTGAGGCACTAGATACTTTTCACCTCTTCTTCCTCCAATAAGGACAAGGACATTACCATGCAAGAAAAAAGAATAAGGAAACAATATATTAAATATTTGTTTAGAAGACTCAGCTAAGCACTCGAAGAGATTTTAAAGGATCAATTACAAAGATGGTAAGTAAGAAATATAATAAATTCACCTTGGGAGCTAAAAGTTTTCAAATGATATTTTAAGGTAACGAGTTACTCCAATAAATTCACACAACAGGATGGAAACAAATGGTCAACTGGATACTGGATTACATCTTGTACATAACAATAAATACTGTGTCAGTTAAAAATCTAGCTATAACTTGAACTACTATTAAAATTGAGCTTTTACATGAAATGCAATGAATTTCAAACAAAAGCTAATAACAAAATATGAAACAGTCACAAATATGAAACTGCTCCAAAGCTGTCACCATATCCAAGTCACTGCCACAGTGCCACAAACAATGAAAAGTCACAAATCGAAAAAGAACTTACATTATTTGCTTAAAATTGCATTTAAAATAAAAGAATGACAACAAGGTATTATTCCTGGACACATTACTATTTTCATTTGTGGGAAGCATGTAGGGCTTGACAACATGTCCTCTTGATAATCTGTGATGAAAGCAGATACCCATCTCTGAATTTTACCAAAAGTACGTGCTTGTTATTCTCTATTAAATGGCTTACATAGTGTTCTCAAACTAAGGACAAAGAAATTTCTTCTAAATTATACCAAACTGTCCATCAAACAAATATACCTTTCAAGATAGTGCCTATTAGAATTAGTTGTTGTCAATCATTTTATTATTATGAAAAAATAACCTGTGCTTACTGGAAAATCACTTTGAACCATCATGCTGTAGAAGAGTTAATGAATTCAAAAAATGCTTTCAACTCAGAGTAGAAAAAAGAAACTTTTCACTTTAGGAAAATTTCATTTTGAAGATGTGTATGTTTAAAATGTCATCAAGAGGAGATTCCAAGATGGCAGCTAGAGGGAGGAAGCAGAAAGCGAGCCTCCTATAGTGAAATCTTGGAGAGACGCTGGAGACACACTTTGCAGGCAAAATCACTGAGAAAAGGCATAACTTTGACCCATCCACACCTCCTGCTGGTGCAGAGAATCTCCACTTCATGTTAAATGGAGAAACAAGGAGGGACCCCGGGCCGCCAGTTGCCATCGCCCAGACAGCTTGGGAAGACGCGGAACAGGTGAGCTTCACGATACCATCGTTCTCCCACAGACAAGCCTGGACCGCATGGCCCCCTGGACAGACTGACCTCCACCCGGGGGGAAAAAGAGAAACTGAGTAATAACCAATAAGAACAAATAAGACACACAGGAAAGAGGGTGGGGCACACTGAGTGCCAAAGATTGGGGAAAGGGAATCCTTCCCGGGACTGTAAATAAACAAGCTGGGCCAGCCAGAGAGGCTCTGGCAGGAGCAGGGGCGTGCGCCCAGAAACCAGGAGCAGGAAAGCTGGTGAGAGTGGCTGAGGGAGGAAAACTCCACAGGAGAGGAGGGAAGACCCACTTCCCTCGTGAGCTGTAAATAAACATGGTGGCTGGCAGGAGTAGCAGTACTGCCCAGTAATCAGGAGCAGGAATGCTTGTGAAAACAGGGTGGGAGGAGAACTGCACAGGAGAGGAGGGAAGACCCACCTACCACATAAACTGTAAATAAACACGCAGGCCTGACAACGTGGGTACAGAGTAATTTTTCCCAGTGCTTAGAAAGGGGAAAGCTTGTAGCAGAGGCTCACACACAGGAGAAATCTGAGCAAACAAAGCCTGCGGGGCCAGGTGAGTGCTAAGCTCACCCCAGAGATCTGCATAAATAACGCCGCCAGCAACACCAGGCTGACAAAATCGGGCAGGTGAGTCACAGCTGCAGATACCATTCTCAGAACTGTCTCCAGACTCTTTTTTTTTTCTTTTTCTCCCTACCTTTGATGTGAGAACAACCGAATTACACCTGCAAGCTGAAAAACTTACTGAAACTGTATTGCATTTGAACTTGTGACACTTGGTGGGGTTTTTTTTGTGCGTGTGTGTGTAGTTTTGTTCTACTTTATGCATCCCCTTTGATGAGACAACTACAGAACAACATCTGAAGCACCATCTCCAGGACTGGAGATTGAGACTTTACTGCATTTAAACTGGGAGGTTTTTTGGTTTTTCTAAATTTACTATTTTTTCATTTTATTTTAACACAGTTTTCTAAATACATTTATCTTTCATTTACTAATTTTTTATATTTATTCTTACCTTTTTTTATATTTTTAATCCTCTCTCTGTCTCTCTGTCTGTTCAGCTTACTGTCAATTAGTACACTAAAGCTCCCTGTTTATACCTTTGAAACCTTCTTGTCTGATACTTTATTCTGTTTTCTTCCTCCAGTCTTTGTATTTGTTTTTCCCATTTCTTTAACTTCTTGCTTTCCATCTCAGCGCACCCTTCCATTCTAAATATTACCATTGTTATTATTACAAGCTGGAAAATACTTAATTGCACACAGTACAGGGACAGTAACAACACCAAAGACAATGACGGGAAGATAGAAAAAACAGGGAAACCAGTTTCCCCACAGCAAAAAATTAGTACAAGAACCAGAGGGGAATGAAGAAAACAGGTACTCAGATCCAGACTCCAACAAAATGAAGATAAACTATGCCAAAGAACCCAATGAAGCCCACAAGAATAATTTAAAAGAAGACATACTACAGGTACTCAATGAGAATTGTATAGAGATGATACTGGATAGGGTCAACCAAAATGTACAGGAGACACTCAAGAAATTCCAAGACAACAAAAATAGAGAATTTGAAAAAACAAAAGAAGAAATAAAGGAAACCATAGAAGCACTGTATAAACACCAAAGTGAAAGAGAGAACATGATGAATAAACAGATAAATGAACTCAGGACAAACACAGACAACATTAAAGAGAAAACCAGCCAGGATATGGAAAACCTCAGAAAAAAGAACGAAACAGAACTGCAAAACAAAAAGGAAGGCCAATCCAGCAGAATAGAACAAACAGGAGACAGAATCTCAGAACTTGAAGATGAAATGGTAATTAAAGGAAAAACCGAAGAACTATTAATTAAACAACTCAAGACCTGTGAAAAGAAAATGCAAGAACTCACCGACTCCATCAAAAGACCAAACTTGAAAATCATGGGCATCAAAGAAGGACAAGAGGTGCAAGGGAAGTGAATGCGTAATCTATTCAACAAAATAATATCGGAAAATTTCCCAAATCTACAGAAAGATATTCCCATATAGATGCAAGAGGCCTCCAGGACACCAAACAGACCAGATCAAAATAGAACTACCCCATGACATATCATCATTAAAACAACAAGTTCAGAAACTAAGGAAAGAATATTGAAGGCTGTAAGAGAGAAAAAACAAGTAACATACAAAGGTAAACCCATCAAAATCACAGCAGACTTCTCAACAGAAACATTAAAAGCAAGAAGAGCATGGGGTGAGATCTTCCGGGCACTGAATGAAAATAACTTCAACCCCAGGATACTCTACTCAGCAAAGCTATCATTCAAAATAGATGGAGCAATAAAAGTCTTCCATGATAAGCAGAAACTAAAACAATATGTGACCACAAAGCCACCACTACAAATGATTCTGCAAGGGATTCTGCACACAGAAAGTGAAACCCAACTTAGCCATGAAAAGACAGGCAGCACCAAACCACAGGAAAAGATAAAGCAAGAAAGTAGAGAGTAATCTCAACTTAGGTATGCACAATCAAACCTTCAAACAACTAAGACAACTAAATGACAGGAATCACCACATACCTATCATTAATAACGCTTAATGTTAACGGACTTAATTCACCCATCAAAAGGCACCGCTTGACGAAATGGATTAAAAAGGAAGATCCAACAATTTGTTGCTTACAGGAGACCCATCTCACCGACAGAAATAAGCATAGGCTTAGGATGAAAGGCTGGAAGAAGATTTACCAAGCCAATGGCCCCCGAAAACAAGCAGGAGTAGCAATACTTACCTCTGACAAAGTAGACTTCAAACCTACATTGATCAAACGAGATAAAGAAGGACATTCCATACTAATAAAAGGGGAAATAGACCAAAAGGAAATAATAATCATCAATCTGTATGCACCCAATGTCAACGCACCCAATTTCATCAAACATACCCTGAAAGACCTAAAAGCATATATAAACACCAACACAGTGGTTGTGGGAGACTTTAACACCCCATTATCATCAATAGATAGGTCATCCAAACAAAAAAATCAATAAAGAAATCCACGATCTAAAATATGCAATAGATCAAATGCACCTAGTAGATGTCTACAGAACATTTCATTCAACGTCTACACAATATACATTATTCTCAGTAGCCCATGGAACCTTCTCCAAAACAGATCATATCCTAGGGCACAAAGCAAGTCTCAGCAAATATAAGAAAATAGAAATTATACCGTGCGTACTATCTGATCACAATGCAGTAAAAGTAGAACTCAACAACAAAAGTAAAGACAAAAAACATGCAAACAGCTGGAAACTAAACAAATCATAACTTAATGAAGAATGGATCATCGATAAAATAAAAGAGGAAATTAAAAAGTTCCTGGAAGTCAATGAAAATGAAAACACAACCTACCGGAATCTATGGGACACAGCTAAGGCAGTCCTGAGAGGAAAGTTTATAGCCAGGAGTGCATATTTTAAAAAGACTGAAAGATCCCAAATCAATGACCTAATGATACATCTCAAATGCCTAGGAAAACAAGAACAAGCAAATCCCAAAACAAATAAAAGGAGAGAAATAATAAAAATCAGAGGTGAAATCAATGAAATAGAATCCAAAAAAACCATATAAAGAATTAATGAAATAAAAAGTTGGTTCTTTGAAAAAATAAACAAGATCGATAGACCCCTGGCAAACCTGACTAAAATGAGGAGAGAAAAAACCCAAATTAGTAGAATCAGGAATGCAAAAGGGGAGATAACAACAAACACCATGGAAGTCCAGGAAATCATCAGAGACTACTTTGAGAAATTATATTCAAATAAATTTGAAAATCTTAAAGAAATGGACAGATTTCTAGATACATATGATCATCCAAAACTGAACCAAGAGGAAATTAATCACCTGAATAGATCTATAACACAAAATGAAATTGAAGCAGCAATCAAGAGTCTCCCCAAAAAGAAAAGTCCAGGACCTGATGGATTCTCTGCTGAATTCTATTAGACCTTCAAAGAAGAACTGATACCAACCCTCCTTAAACTGTTCCACGAAATAGAAAGGGAAGGAAAACTGCCAAACACATTTTATGAAGCCAGTAGTACACTTATCCCAAAACCCGGCAAAGACACCTCCAAAAAGGAGAACTATAGGCCAATCTTCTTAATGAACATTGACACAAAAATCCTCAACAAAATAATGGCAAACCGAATTCAACAACACATCAAAAAGATTATTCACCACGACCAAGTAGGCTTCATCTCAGGAATGCAGGGGTGGTTCAACAGACAAAAATCAATAAATGTAAAAAACCACATTAACAGAAGCAAAGACAAAAACCACTTGATCATCTCAATACATGCAGAAAAAGCCTTTGATAAGATCCAACACCATTTCATGATAAAAGCTCTAAGAAAACTAGGAATAGAAGGAAAGTTCCTCAACATTATAAAAGCTATATAGGACAAACCTACAGCCAGCCTTATACTTAATGGAGAAAAACTGAAACCATTCCGTCTGAAACCATTGTCTAAACCAGACAAGGATGCCCACTATCTCCACTCCTATTCAACATAGTCCTGGAATTCCTAGCCAGAGCAATTAGGCAAGAAGAAGGAATAAAAGGAATACAAATAGGTAAAGAAACTGTCAAAATATCCCTATTTGCAGATGACATGATCCTACATATGTGGACATTAGATCAAGGGCAAACACAACAATGGGATTGGACTTTTAGCACAAGACAAAAGCAAGAGCACACAAGGGAGAGGTGAGGATATTTAAGACACCTAAAAAATTAGGTAGCATTTTTGCCCTTAACACAGAGAAACTAAAGCAGATACCTTAAAAGCAACTGAGGCCAATAGGAAAAAGAGAACAGGAACTAGAGAAAAGGTTAGATCAAGAATAATTAACCTAGAAGGTAACACCCACGCACAGGAAATCAATGTGAGTCAATGCCCTGTATAGCTATCCTTATCTCAACCAGCAAAAACCCTTGTTCCTTCCTATTATTGCTTATACTCTCTTTAAAACAAAATTAGAAATAAGGGCAAAATAGTTTCTGCTGGGTATTGAGGGGGTGGGGGGGAGAGGGAGGGGGCAGAGTGGGTGGTAAGGGAGTGGGTGGGGGCAGGCGTGAGAAATGACCCAAGCCTTGTATGCACATATGAATAATAAAAGAAAAAAAATGTCATGAAGAAGGACAGTATAGACATTTGTTAATCAAATGTTTAATTTAAAAATATATTTTCCTTTTAGCTTTAGTAACTAAAGAGTTTTTTTAATTTTTTTGATTTGACAAAGAAAAGCAGAAAATAAAGATTTAATTGTTTTAGCAAAGTGTTTAATGACAACACATTCAATAAAAATCTGATGTCAAAAATAAGCTAAGGATTCAAGAAAAAGAAGAGTAAGAAGTGACAGTAAAGTCTGAACGGCAAGTCCCAACAGGAAGGTATGAGAGCCCCTGTGAATGTCAGCAGCATCTAACCTATAGATTTCCACTTCACACACAGGTAAGCTAGAAATCCCTCCACCAGACATGAGATGAGAAAAGAGCCCAGTGCAGGTTATTCCTCTACTGCACCAAGAACCTGGAGCCTCTGGAGCCAGCAACCTGTGGGTTTCTGTCTCCTATCTCAGTGATCACTCTTGGCCAAGGTCAGTCTCCAAGGTCAGATCCAGAATGGTTTTTCTCCCCAGAAAACCACTGTACAGGCGAGTTAAAATTTGATGAAGTAAAGAGAATGGCAGGATGGGTAAGCAAAAGAAATATGGGGTGGGAGTAGCATTCCAACACAATAGCATAATAATTTAAAACATGTACCTTTACTCTTTGGTCATCAGCATCTATAATTGTAGCAACACGGATTAACCGGGGATTTCGTTTATCCACAACTTCAAGTTTCATATTTGGCAGAAAACCATGGGGCACCCTCTGAAACATTACAGGGGGAAGGAGTCATGCAAAATGCAGCAATCCAGATATTCTACTAAATTTTCCCTAAAACATTATTGCTTTAGTTTTAATATGTACATCTTTAACATGACTGGAATTTACTTTTAAGATCACATGGGACTCTATACATTTCTTTCATTCAGTTTCACAAACACCTATAAGGAGAAAGAATTTTTTTGTCCATGTTAAAGAAAATTAAAAAGACAAAGATTAAATTCTAAATCCATTAATAATCACGTTGTTTGAAAAGGATTTTATTTACATTATTTTTCTTTTTTTTAGAAATTAGCCTTCTGTATTAAGAAATTATTAATAAACCATAGTATTTTCCTAGGTTGTTATTTAGTCTTCTTTTTCCTTTCTTGTTGTGCTGGGTGGGGGTACGCAGGGCATTTGCATTTGTAAAGATTCTTACAATGTATTAAATATGTGATACTTGAATTCACCCCTTCCACTACTCTCCTATATACCCCTCTATTATTTTTAAATTGTAATTGAATTAGCTCAGTTAAGAATATATTATATAAACATGTAACAGAAAGGAAAAACACTAATATATTAAGTGTTTGTCTCTGGCAGTAAAATCATGGATAATATTTATATTCTTCAATGTAGTCTGGTATATTTTCAAACATAATAAACAGTATTCCTTTTTTCAACAACAACAAAAAAGAGACAAATTATTGAGTATTCCCACCGTCCACTCTGATACTCTCTGGCGTAGAATATAAAACTATTTAATAAATAATTTTAAAAGATAAACATGATGCTTTCTAAATCTAAACTTTAAAATATTCCTAGAAAAAGTTGTATAATTTCAACTGTTAAACTGTCTTAAAATCATGCCATGCTGTAATGTAAAGCCATAGCATATGCTTCTGTCACTTCAAATGTAACAGAGGGCTGAAATGGGTTGAGTTTCTTTCAAGTCTTAAAATGCTGGGGACCAAGAGTGGATAATGGCAGACACACAGGCAATGAGGAAAACAGAACAGAAAAGAGACACTGAGACATACCAAGTCATTATAACTAAGGAGATTTAGCTATCAGTTTTTATAGGTTAGCAAAAAGTTTCGTTTTTACTACATGTAAAAGTGTTCAGTTGACTGTATGAGAAATAAAAGTATACTGAATTCCTCAAGCCTGGATATGGGAAAAGGAAAACAAAACTCTACTAATACATGAGAAATAATTGATCAGACCTTTCCCCATTCTCTGTGATTTTTCTGTCCAGCTTTTCAGGAAGCATCTTTTCTTTCTAATGCAGTATTACATCTACTAAATGGAGTGTGCTGCTACAATTAGGTCTCTGATCCCTAAAAATCTTTGTTCCTCCTGGAGGTCACTGTCCTCAACAAATGGAGGCAACTGTTTAGAATTACAGATGCCCAACATACATATTCAAGCTGATTCCACAATAACCATGAGAGAGCCTAGAACTGATTTTTTAGCTAAATATTTTTATCATTTTATTCTCTTGTAGTTTTCTTCTTGGAAAATTAAAATGGAAGAGCCAGATGTGGTGGTACACTCCTGTAATCCCAGCTACTCAAGAGACCGAGATGAGGAGGACTGAGGTTCAAGGCCAGCCAGGGCAAAAATTTAATGAGACCCCCATCTCTAAAAACAAGCTAGGTAAGATAGATCATACCTATAATTCCAGCTACGTGGGTGGCATAAGTAGGAGGACTGTGATCCAAGGCTACCCCTGAGCAAAAATCAAAAGACACTATCGAAAAGAAAAAACGAAAGCAAAAAGGGCTAGGGATGTGTTAAAGTGCCTAACTAGCAAGGACTGAATTCAAACCTCAGTACCGCACCCCAAAGAGAGGGGGAAGGGGAGGGGGAGGGGAAGATGAGGGGAAGGGGAACGGGGGAGGGAGAACTGGAACGTACAATTTTGGAAGAAGGCAAAAGAGAAAGGAAGAGCACCAGTAACAAAGTGCTTATGCTTACTGAAATTCTGTGAATCTTAAAATGCCTGTAGAACTTCTGGTACACATGCCTCTGTCCCTAAGTTCAGCTTACTACAACCAAACTTCTTAAAAAATGAGACAATTTTGTTTCAAACCCTTTTAGTAACCAGAAAACGTTCAGCCAACGAAATTGTATGAAGAAACCTAACACATAAAATTCCAATCACAGCTGAGTCAAGCGGCCTGGACATGGGTTAGGGCACACTCAAAGGGAACAGAGCTGAAACCCACCAGATTAAAACATAAATGTTTCTAAGCCTACTATTTCTACCCTTGCCCTTCCTTTTATTAATTAATTTAAACTTAGTTCAACCCTGGAATAAGTTCATGAATGCAAATGTAGTCTGTAAAATTCATAATTAAAAGAAATGATAAAAAAAACAGATGAAACTGTATACAAACTGTTTACACGATCCTGTTTCACTGTGGCATCATGGACATCCCAGCTGCCCCCAAGAAAGGGACACAGCAGAAGTTCAATGTTCCCACCCAGGGGGCTAAGAGCACCAGAACTGTAACTGCCAGGCCTCTGCCTTCAGCACCTGATGAGGCTCATGGTGGCAACTCTGTCACACTCTGCTGTGCTTTTCTTTTCTGTTTTGTTTTGGGTTTCTTTTGAGACAGGGTCTCACTGTATGGCCCCGGCTGACCTGCAACTCACAATCCAATCCTCCTGCCTCGTCTCCCTAGTGCTTGGATTACAGGCAGGCACCACTATACCTACTGTGTGTTTTTCAATGAAATCATAGGAACAGCCAATGAGTCAGCTTACTTTGAAGCTTTAACTAAAAGCAAAGCAAATTGGTTATGAAAATACTATGTGAACTTGAATATAAAAAACTTTAATAGTTTGAAGCTCCTAATGAAGGCAGGACTGAACAAGGATATTTGAAGGCAAGAGTGTACACCCAGATAGGACTTACCATTTTAAAAACTCTGCCAGGAACTGCATTAGTTTGAGTAGCTTCCAGATAGTCTGTCCAAGAAAAATTTTCTGGATCAGGATATCCTGAAAAAAATGTACATATGTCAAAAGATTATTCATAGATTCCCATATATTACAGAACAGTTGATAATAGCACTTCCTGTTATCTGAAGACTCACTATGTTTCCGGTCCTATGCTGGGAACGTTACATATGACATAACGTTAGGTCTTTTGCTCACTTCTGAGAGTGAAAGGTGTAGTGCATGAGAACTCTCATTCATTCACTCAGCAAGGTCAAGCAGGTTGGTCACGGTCAAATTGCTCAGTAATTATTTGGCAGAGCCAGGTGATACCCAGAATTCTGACTCCCAAGATTCATCAGACAGCTCGTTAGAAGTTTGAAAAATCCCACAACCAACTATCTGACCTCAAGCCATGAATTGTAACAAAGGCCTGGATAATCTTCCCACTTACTCCAATAACTCTGGGTCTAATAGGAACTCATTCCATTGTTAGTGCTATATCATAACACTGTGCCAGAAAGGCTACTTATGCTCAAGTGGTACAGCACTTGCCCAGCAGGCACCAGGTCCTGGCTTCAATCCCCAGTTACAAAACATGTATCATGACAGCCCATCTTTTAAACATTGGCTAAGTTCTAATTTCTCTTGTTGTCTATGTTCTTCTGTTATTAACTACATTGACTAGGGTCTGTCTATCCTGCATTGTTCTCTTTGTTCTTCTAATGAATAAGCACTTAAACATTAAGTCATTAGTTTTCCTTCTTTTCTAATTATTTTGTTTGCTGTTTTTGCTCTACTTCCCCAGCAGTTTTATCAAAGTGAATTGTAAATAATTTATTTTCACTGTTTAGAATAAAAGCATTTAAGACTATGAACGTGCCATTGTTTCCATCCAACAGTGTTAGAAAACTATACACACTTCTATGAATAATGTATTTTCTCACTTTATGAAAATTATAATATATAACTGTTGACTTGACTGACTCATTGGCCATATACTTAAGAGACATTCCAGATGGTAAATTACTATCACTATTCAAAATATTAATAGGAAGTTGCACTATAGTTTCAGAATGTCACATGCGATTTGGGGATGTGAGGATTTCTTTCTGGCATAACAGAGGATGAAAAAATTTTAAATATATATGTCATAAAGTTTACTATCAACATTTACATTAACATAATCTTGCTATATTACTCAAAAGTTTTTTTCAGTTTTTGATTAAATGAAGGCAGTATGCTAAAGTCGCTAAGGTTTTTCTATACTCAGAATTTCTGATAACATTTCCTTCATTTTTAAGCATTTTACAAAAATAAAATATATTTAAAGAAGAATACACAAATCAAGTGTACAGCCTGGAAATTCTTTGCAAGACTAGTGTGCCTATGTGACCAGATCCAGATCAAAGCCAGAGCTCTCAATTTATCCATCTCTACCATTCCCCTTCTCTCAGTGAATCATTCTCCAAGAGTCCAATCTGTCTTCCAACCTGGAGGCTGCTGGTGCTACCCCTTCTGTGCAAATGGAATCACACAGAAAGTGCTGTTTTCTGTTGAACACCTTTTGCTCAGACTTCTGCTCTGAGGATCATGTAGCTTGCTACATGTAAAACACTCTTTTTCATGGTCACATAATATTCTATTACATGCATATTTCATAATTTACTTACCCATGCTACTTATGTTAGTCCTTTGGATAGTTTCCATTTGGGGGTTATTACAGAAAGTGCTGCTATGAACATTCTAGTACATTCTTCTTAGTGATCATCCTATTGGAATGTACCCAGAAGTAAAACTACTGGATCATAATGTGCCTTGTTTCATCATTTTTACATTTAAATCATTTTGCTTCAAGTAAATCTATTTTCAGCACCTTTGAAATTGTATTCTTAAATAATTTACATTTGTTTTCACAGAGTTTGTTTTACCTAACTTATGTAAACATGTCTTTAATCTGATCGTTTTAAATGCTCTTGGTGTTTCCTTTACTTTCTGTCCTTTTCTATATGAATTATGCCATGTATCTTATGTCTCAACAAATATTTCCACAATTGCATTTACCTTTATAGCACAGATTAAAAAACAATAACAGCTGGGTATCAATGGCTAACGCCTGTAATCCTAGCTACTCAGGAGGCAGAGATCAGGAGGATCGTGGTTCGAAGCTAGCCTGCACAAATAGTTCGAAAGACCCTACCTAGAAAAAAACCCATCACAAAAAAGGGTTGGTGGAGTGGCTCAAGTGGTAGAGTACCTGCCTAGCAATCACTAGGCCTTGAGTTCAAACCCCAGGTTAACTGATCCAAAGTTATTCCTTATATTTTTGGATCTCTACCATTCTACACAGATTCTGACCTAGCCCCACCCCTTGTCCCTTTCAGCACTGAGTTCCTAAACCAGGTCTCTAACCAGAAGATTCAGTAGGACAGAGGGAAAGAAAAGGAACAAGAGTGCAGAGGCTGAAGAATGGATGTGCGATGAGCAGGGGTAGGAATGGGGAGTGGCAGCAATGAATCCTGCTCCAGCCTCAAAGAAACCTGGCAATAAGAATAAGAGACACTATTCTTTTTCCTCCTTTCCTTATAAACAAGTGAAAATAAAAGGTTGTGACATTTTAAATGGTTTTTGAGCAACAATTATCTTTGTGCAACTCTCCATAAATGAACTATGTATATACAAAAAAAAGAAAAGCATGCATTCCTGTATATTCCCTGCTCAATGAACTCAAGAAAGAGAAGAATGTCTATGGTCTCAGAAGAGTTACAAAAGCTGTCTACTCTCATTCTCTTCCTCCTAGCCCATCCCTGATCCCTGATAGGCTTTGGAAGGTCAGAAGAAGGGGTTGTAGAGGAAGAGGCAAGGACTAGGGACCTTCACAAATCCATGTGGCAATACCACAACAGAAGTTTTCAGTAGTTTAAGTTCCTACTTGAAATAAGAAAGGAATATTTGAGACCGTCCCATAGAACAGTAATATCTGTTAGCCTCTTATCTCCTTGCAAAGAAAGTGAACCTCTAACTGACTTCTTATTCATGAGAAAGCACTGTACTGAGTACTTCCTTTACATGAAGTCATTTATTCCTCACCCAAACCTGTAAGGTATACCTTTTCATCCACATTTCATAGACGAGGCTCAGAGAGCTTGGGAGCCAGCTGAGCGTCCCACAGTTAGGAAGTGAAAGAAATGGGATTTGAACAATTAGTTCTGACTCCATTCCCCATGGAAGGCACTTAATAGCTGCTTCCCTCTGGTGCTGAAGAGACAACTGCATCTGAAATCCAAGGCTGTCCATCCTGCTAGGCCTCAGGACCGAGAGTCTGAGCTCCCCCTAGAAGCCCAGGCCTAGAATTGCAGGAATGAGAGGGTAAGAGTCTATGTCACTGGCCTGGAGACTGAGCTACACTGCTTAAACATACTGATTCACGGCCACCTAGCTCCACGCTATTCAGAGTTCAAAACTTCACAGAGCTGAACAGGCTCAGAATAAAACAGAGGTCCAAG
The DNA here is from genome assembly GCF_047511655.1 of Castor canadensis. Classification (NCBI taxonomy): domain Eukaryota; kingdom Metazoa; phylum Chordata; class Mammalia; order Rodentia; family Castoridae; genus Castor; species Castor canadensis. The sequence continues at coordinate 60,148,436 of NC_133389.1, forward strand.
TTGTGGCTGTGGGTAGGGATGGCTGAAACAATGCAAGGAAAAGGGTCACAGAAATTAAGATCAGTGACCTATGGGGCCAGGGTACTGGCCACACAGCCCTGGAGTTCCCCATGGTGCAGGCAGTGTTTTGGGTAAAAGGTAAGATCTAGGTGACAAATGTCTCCAGTCAGCATGGAAGAACAGTTACAAGGCAGCTGGATGGTGGCCAAAGGCAGGGTATGGTGTAGAACAACAGAGCAAGCACTCTGCAGGGACAGCTGTGGAAGCAGCAGGAGGTATATAGGGATGTCAAGGCATAAAGCCACCTCTTTTATAGCCCACAGGAAGTATAGCTTGGAGCACTCAGGGAGAAAGCCCTGAGTGCAAAAGCTGGGGCCAAATAGAGGTCACTGCCATAGAAAGCTGGGAGTGGAAAGGAGTCCAAGTGCAGAAAAAATACTGGAGGACAACAGCATGCATGAGAGCAAAAGGGAAAACTGAGGGTCAAACACACCCAAATCGTGTCATTCCAGTGGCTTCCTGTGACACTCACACACAAAAAAAAACAAGTCTCATAATGAACTACAGGTCACTATACAGCATGGTTCCAATTCCACCCCAGCTCAGCTCCCATTCACTGAGCTCTTGCTATACTGAGAAGACAACACACCTCAGTTCCTATATTTGTTTTTCCTTTAACCTGGAAACTGGACAGTTCTCCCCAGAGACTCCCCAGATTCATCACTTCATCTCCATTAAGTAGGTCTTCACATGTCACATTCTTACTAAGCCCTTCCCTGAACTCCCTATATAATGGGGAATCCCCTCTCCTAAGTTATGTTCCCTTCCTAATCCCACCTCTTACCTTATTTTTCTCCATGGCATTTATCACCATCTAACATACTGTGTTTTTTTTTAAATATTTCTTATTTCTCTTACTCTAACAGAACATAAGCTGCCTTATGACAGGAATTTGTTCACGACAATTTCCTCAAAGCATATATATGTGGCACTTCATTCATCCTTAGTGACTATTTATTGAATGAGTGTAATGAATTTCCTGAAGTTTGCAGTTAATATTGTACTGTCCAGGAATGACAGAAAACTGAGCCAAAATGATACTGTCTAGCCTCACAATTCTGGATGAAAGTCTGACATGAAGATGTTTGTGGTGCTGGTGGTATCAGAGGTACGACTGGAAGAAAAAGGTGTTAGCGTATCACTTGGCTCAAGCCTTCTGACTGGTCGCATCACACAAGGCAAATGTAACAACTTTAATTGTTGGTTCCATATAAGAGAGGGTAATACAAGTGTTAGATTGCCTACACACTCTTGATAAGGGCAGACTTGATTATTTTTTTCTAAAGAAAGTTAAGTTAAAACATCATTTTGCTCCTAGAACATACTTTTGAAAGAACTGAGATCATCAATAAACAGCACAAGGCCTTAGGTTCCGGACTTCTTGCTCTGGATGACCTATCCTACAGAAAAACATGACAGCCATCATTACACCTGTGGCCAATTCAAAGGCGTATTAGAACTAACAATTTTCAAGTAATGGACAAAAATCCCATTTAATTACCAACAATAAAATGGGATCTTCTAGGCATCTTATTTAGGGTCAAGTTCAATCAGAATAGAGACAATATCAACCACAAACATATGTGCTGGACAGACTTAATGAACCACTTCATCAAGTTCTTTGTTTTATTGGTTAGGTGTGAGACTGTGCATTTTAAGTGACTTATTCAGAACAAAACAGGTAAAAGGGATATTAAACCTAGAGCACATGTCTCTGACTTGGAATTTATAGAAATTAAAACATCTGAAGGGCCGCTTTGAGGCTTAATGATTGCTGGTGGTCCCTAAGTCCAACAGAGCACCAAAAGAAGAAGGAGGATTTAGGCGTCCAGTACTAGCTAAGCTCTGGCTGGCTTCTGCCATCATCATAAGAGCTTGGATTATCTAAGGAAGGCACTCAGACACTACGTATTTATCTCTCTTTCAGATGGAGCTCACAAGGAGAAGAGTGGCTCATTCCAGTGCCCAAGCCTCAAAAAGGCAGAGACTAAAGAAAGTTACCCCTAATAGAAAGCTGCCACTCCTACAGGAGGTTCTTCATCTGCGGAGTGCTGTCTCTGAAGACAATCAAGTGGTAACTAACCATCCAAAGTTAGATAGTGCTATACTGTCTAACAAAAGATTCAAGAAATGCAAGACATGAAGACATCAGATACCGCCATCATCATCAAGCCTAATTCGTGTTCACTGTTAATGTGAACCTGTGTTTCCAGAAAAACACACTGATACTTGTGTGGCATGTGCAAGACCCTAGGCTTGAACCCAACACTACAAACAAACAAAAACCATGCTGAAATGGATTTCACATGTATAGTACCTTAGATGCCAGAAGTTCTAGACTTATATTCAGTTTATCACAATTAAAGATAAAATATCCTTCTGGCAAAAGAACTCAAATTAGACTCCCTAATATTGGTAACAGACTGTCTGTTTTGTCACCTGATCATGAGTCACATATGGAGAACTCTGATCAGTGGTATGGAACAGCAGTACCTTGGCACTTGTCAGAAAACTTACTTTGTAATAGTTTTGATCGAGCTGAAGAATATCCAGAATAAATGATGTAAAGAAACAAGCTCTCCTCTGTGCCTGTGAAATCACCAGAAAACAACCAGTCTGTGCTAAACTGGCTCCTGCAGGACTAACCCAGGCCACTGACTTAAGAATGACCTCATTCAAAATCAGGTAATCAGTTATCTCCCTCTACATGTCTCTCTTTTATTTTTCTGTCCCACTAGTTATATAATATTATATAATATCCCATTCAGTGGTATTCTGTGACTTAAATATCTTCATATGTCATGTCTACATTGTTCTTTGGTATGTCCTAAGCTCTAAGCATACCTCACACTTAGTAGACACTTATTTAATATCTATTTAATTAATTAATTAATCATTTAAGTTAGTCTCTGAACTATCTTCTTTAAGATAAAAGAATCTATCTATAGAAACTAGCATGTTTTCATCTAAAATGCAGTAACTCTTTTGAGTAGCTAAAAAAATTAATTATTAACTAAATAAAAGACTTACTTTTACTATAAATTTACCTATTCTAATTTTAGCCCTGCAAGGAAATTATTAAATAGCTACTGACTATGAAAACATACTCTATGTGTCCATCAAATATCTCTAATATCTACAATATCCAGATGATTGGTGATTCTAGAGAATGTACACAAAGCAACTGCTGTCATTCCTACAAAGACATTTTATGCACAAAGATGCTTATCAACAGAGAAAACACTGAATTAATTTTGATACACCATATCACGGAATAATTTTACAAATTATGCCAAGTGAGTTCAGCAAGACAAAAAACAGAAAAAATACCTACCTGTTATAATAAAATGTTTATACCATAATGCTAAAGAAACAAGATGGGTTCATGAATAAGTGGGTATAGTGTACTCCTGTGCACATATATGCAACTGTACGGGAAAGAGGAAAAGATGTATAGCACAGGATGGCAATGGTTCAAAATGTTTTCCTCTTAGACAGAAAGTTGAATTGCAATTTCTGGACTCTTCCACAGTTAGATGTAGTCCAGTGAATGAGTGCTAGCCAATGCATGATGCCTGTGGGTAGAAATGATAATAAGCCACTTCTGAGTTTGGCTCAGTTCAGGCTAAATGGAGAGACTCCCAAGGACCTAGAAGTGTCTCAGTCCCAGAATAATTCCATGGAAAAGAATGAATTCCTATCAGCTACGACTATACTGTGATAGGAACAAGAAATAAATGGTTAATGTGTTAAAGGCATTAAAATTTTGGAGCAGTCTGATATACTGATTAGCTCAGGGTAACTGGTAAGGAGGGATTAGCATCAGTTGCTATTTCCTTGGTGGGAGCAACTAAGCTGGGTGGTAGAAGAAACAGGAGATAACTAAGTGGCAAACTCTGAAGTTAAAACAGTACAAACATTAATATTATTTAGGCAAAAATCAACAAAAATGCAACTAGTATGAGAATATGAAGTGAGAACAGGAAAAACACAGATGAGCTATGTCAACAAAAATTTCTGGAAGCATGAAAAGGAAGCAATGAATGAAAACTGACATAACAGTACTAAGGCAGCCAAAATATGAATATGTTAAGGAAGAACTCCAACAAAAAACAGCTAATTTATGTCACAGAAACATAAAAGCATCAGGAATTGCAGCCACAAGATGCTTTTGAAAGTGTGGTCCTGAAAACAGATGGTTTTGTAAATCCCTGATATAAACCACTGAACTGTACCAACGGTATACAAGGGCTCCAATTTCTCCACGTTCTGACCAATGTTTGTTATTGTGTTTGGGTTTATTCTGTTCTTTTGATGTTTGTTTGTTTTTGACAGAACTCAGCCTAAAGCATATAAGGTGATGTCACATTATAGATTTAATTGGCATTTCTCTAATGATTCGTGATGTTGAGCATCATTACTGCCCGTTCACATATATTCCTTGAAGAAATGGATACACAACTACTTTGCGAAATTTTGCTGCTATTGTTATAGTTTTTCTTTTTGGTGATGCTAGAGATCAAATCCAAGGATTTGTGGAAGTTAGGCAAGCACTCTACCACTAAGCGACTCCTCCAGCTGCCATTGCAAATTTTTGAATTAGGTTGTTATGGGGGGATCTTTTGGTGTTCAGTTTTAGGAATTCACTATAGATTATGAATATTAATGCCTTGAATTGAGATCTCTCTCCCATTCCATAAATTGCTTTTGCATTTATTGATACTGTCCTTTGATTTACAGAATTTTATAATATTTATGAAGTCCAATTTGTCTAGTTTTTATTTTGTTGCCTATGCCATGGCTACCATATTCAAGAAATCATACCAGAAAAAGAATGGAATGACATATTTCAAGCACTAAGAGTAAATAACTGCAAACCAAGAATATTTCATCCAGGTTAAGTTATCCTTTAAAATTGATAGTGAAATGAAGATCTTCCAAGATAAGAACAAACTACTGGAATTCATGATGAATAACCCAGCACTACAGAAGGTAATTGATGGAATCCTACACAAAAAGGAGGAAGAAAGTCACTCACAACATGAGAACTCAGAAAAGAATAAATTTCATGAGAAGAATAGATGAACACAAGACAATTAAGAAAGAATCGACCATGTTTAATTCAATTAACCAGAAACCTCCATGGATGAGTAAGGGCAAAGCAAAACAAATAGTAACAGATTCAACTCGGGAGTGGGGTTGGATACCAACAAAATTACAGGAATCATAAAAAGATGCAGATTGGCTGGTTGGATTAGAAAACAAGATCTAACTATTTATTGATCGCAATAGGAACAGATCACTGGCAAAGACACAAGCAGGTTGAAAGTGAAAAATGGGAAAAAATACATCAACCAAGAGGAAGCCAATGCAAGCAGAAGGAGCTATCATCATGTCAGACAAAACAGACTTGAAGACAAAAAAGATGGTAACTTGTCTTGTATGCACATATGAATAAAAAAAAAAAAGACGGTAACTATATAGTACTAAAGAAACCAATCCATCAAAAAGATACAAAAATTGTCAATTTATATGCAAGAAGTGTTGGTGTGCCCAAGATAATAAGACAGACATTATTGAACATAAGGGAAAAATTGGTCCAGGTGTGATAACAGTGGGTTACTTCGATATTGAACTTTCATCAATAAATAGGTCATCAAAACAAAAAAATCAACAAAGAAACTTTAGAGCTAAACTATACCATAGACCAAAAGGAGCAATAGATATCTACCAAGTATTCCATCCAGCTGCTGTGGGATACATATTTTTCTCACAAGCCCATAGAACCTTCTCCAACACAGAACACACTTTAGACTCCAGAGCAAGTCTTTACAAATACAAGAAAACAAATAATTTTTTGTGAATTATCAGATCACAATGTAATAAAAACTTAAGTATCAACAGGAAGCGAAACTACACAAACACATGCAGATTAAACAATATGCTTGTGAGTGACCATCAAAGAACTCATGGAGAAAAATTTCAAATTCTTAGAATTAAATGATATTGAAAATTGAAAACACAACTTAATAGAACCTATGGAATATATCAAAAGTGCTTGTAAGAAGCAGGTTTACAGTTATGAGTGCCTACATTAAAAATCAGAGCCAACTCAAATAAATAACCTAATGTACTCAAGGTTTTAGAAAAACAAGAACAAGGGAATCCAAAAATTAGTAGAAGGAAAGAAACAATAAAGATAAGGGTAGGAATAGCTGAAATGGAGACTAAAAGAACAATACAATATTAAAGGATCAAAGAAACTAAAAGCAGGTTTTCTCTTTTTTTGAAAAGAAGAAGATTGATAAACTGTAGGCAAAACTAATCAAAAGCAAGAAGGAGAAGACCTTAATTTTTAAAATTAGAGATGAATAACATAATGAAACCCATTAAAAACTATACAATAAAGACTGGGTTGGGAAAAGGGGAATCAGAAAGTGTAGTACAGTGGGTGAATTTGATTAAGGTACAATATATGCATGCATGGAAAATCACAATGAAAACCTTTTGTACAATTAACGTATGCTGATAATTTTTTAAGTTCCCATTCAAATAGGGGGAACAATACAGATGAAAAAGGGAGATATCACAACAAATACAATGCAGTAAAAGTAGAACTCAACAACAAAAGTAAAGACAAAAAACTTGCAAACAGCTGGAAACTAAACAACTCATTACTTAATGAAGAATGGATCATCGATGAAATAAAAGAGGAAATTAAAAGGTTCCTGGAAGTCAATGAAAATGAAAACACAACCTACCGGAACCTATGGGACACAGCTAAGGCAGTCCTGAGAGGAAAGTTTATAGCCAGGAGTGCATATTTTAAAAAGAATGAAAGATACCAAATCAATGACCTAATGATACATCTCAAACTCCTAGAAAAACAAGAACAAGCAAATCCCAAAACAAATGGAAGGAGAGAAATAATAAAAGTAAGAGCTGAAATCAATGAAATAGAAACCAAAAAAAAACCATACAAAGAATTAATGAAACAAAAAGTTGGTTCTTTGAAAAAATAAACAAGATCGATAGACACCTGGCAAACCTGACTAAAATGAGGAGAGAAAAAACCCAAATTAGTAGAACCAGGAATGCAAAAGGGGAGATAACAACAAACACCATGGAAGTCCAGAAAATCATCAGAGACTACTTTGAGAACCTATATTCAAATAAATTTAAAAATCTTAAAGAAATGGACAGATTTCTAGATACATATGATCATCCAAAACTGAACCAAGAGGATATTAATCACCTGAATAAACACATAACACAAAATGAAATTGAAGCAGCAATCAAGAGTCTCCCGAAAAAGAAAAGTCCAGGACCTGATGGATTCTCTGCTGAATTCTATCAGACCTTTAAAGAAGAAAAGATAGATACCAACCCTCCTTAAACTGTTCCACGAAATAGAAAGGGAAGGAAAACTGCCAAACACATTTTATGAAGCCAGTAGTACACTTATTCCAAAATCAGGCAAAGACACCTCCAAAAAGGAGAACTATAGGCCAATCCCCTTAATGAACATTGACGCAAAAATCCTCAACAAAATAATGGCAAACTGAATTCAACAACACATCAAAAAGATTATCCACCACGACCAAGTAGGCTTCATCCAAGGGATGCAGGGGTGGTTCAACAGACGAAAATCAATAAATGTAAAAAACCACATTAACAGAAGCAAAGACAAAAACCACTTGATCATCTCAATACATGCAGAAAAAGCCTTTGATAAGATCCAACACCATTTCATGATAAAAGCTCTAAGAAAACTAGGAATAGAAGGAAAGTAGCTCAACATTATAAAAGCTATATATGACAAACCTACAGCCAGCATTATACTTAATGGAGAAAAACTGAAACCATTCCTTCTAAAACCAGGAACCAGACAAGGATGCCCATTATCTCCACTCCTATTCAACATAGTCCTGGAATTCCTAGCCAGAGCAATTAGGCAAGAAGAAGGAATAAAAGGAATACAAATAGGTAAAGAAACTGTCAAAATATCCCTATTTGCAGACGACATGATCCTATACCTTAAAGACCCAAAAAACTCTACTCAGAAGCTTCTAGACATCATCAATAGCTATAGCAAGGTAGCAGGATATGAAATCAACATAGAAAAATCATTAGCATTTCTATACACCAACAATGAGCAAATTGAAAAAGAATGTATGAAAACAATTCCATTTACAATAGACTCAAAAAAAATGAAATACCTAGGTGTAAACCTAACAAAAGATGTGAAAGACCTGGACAAGGAAAACTATACACTTCTGAAGAAAGAGACTGAGGAAGAATACAGAAAGTAGAGAGATCTCCCATGCTCATGGATTCATAGAATCAACATAGTAAAAATGTCAATACTCCCTAAAGTAATCTACATGTTTAATGCAATTTCCATCAAAATTCCAATGACATTCATTAAAGAGATCGAAAAATCTACATGAAATTTATATGGAAACACAAGAGGCCACGAATAGCCAAGGCAATACTCAGTCAAAAGAACAATGCAGGAGGTATCACAATACCTGACTTCAAACTATATTACAAAGCAATAACAATAAAAACAGCATGGTACTGGCACAAAAACAGACATGAAGACCAGTGGAACAGAATAGAGGATCCAGATATGAAGCCACACAACTATAACCAACTTGTCTTTGACAAAGGAGCTAAAAATATACAATGGAGAAATAGCAGCCTCTTCAACAAAAACTGCTGGGAAAAATGGTTAGCAGTCTGCAAAAAACTGAAACTAGATCCATGCATATCACCCTATACCAACATTAACTCAAAATGGATCAAGAATCTTAATATCAGACCACAAACTCTAAAGTTGATACAGGAAAGAGTAGGAAATACTCTGGAGTTAGTAGGTATAGGTAAGAACTTTCTCAACGAAACCCAGCAGCACAGCAACTAAGACATAGCATAGATAAATGGGACCTCATAAAACTAAAAAGCTCATCAAAAGAAATGGTCTCTAAACTGAAGAGAACATCCACAGAGTGGGAGAAAATATTTGCCAACTATATATCAGACAAAGGACTGATAACCAGAATATATAGGGAACTTAAAAAACTAAATTCTCCCAAAACTAATGAACCAATAAAGAAATGGGCAAGTGAACTAAACAGAACTTTCTCAAAAGAAGAAATTCAAATGGCCAAAAAACACATGAAAAAATGCTCACCATCTCTAGCAATAAAGGAAATGCAAATCAAAACCACGCTAAGATTCCACCTCACCCCTGTTAGAATAGCCATCATTAGCAACACCACCACCAACAGGTGTTGGTGAGGATGCGGGGAAAAAGGAACCCTCTTACACTGTTGGTGGGAATGTAAACTAGTACAACCACTCTGGAAAAAAATTTGGAGGCTACTTAAAAAGCTAGACATTGATGTACCATTTGATCCAGCAATACACTCTTGGGGATATACCCAAAAGACTGTGACACAGGTTACTCCAGAGGCACCTGCACACCCATGTTTATTTTCACAATAGCCAAGTTATGGAAACAGCCAAGATGCCCCACCACTGACGAATGGATTAAGAAAATATGGTATCTATACACAATGGAATTTTATGCAGCCATGAAGAAGAACAAATGTTATCATTCGCTGGTAAATGGATGGAATTGGAGAACATCATTCTGAGTGAGGTTAGCCTGACCCAAAAGTACAAAAATTGTATGTTCTCCCTCATATGTGGACATTAGATCAAGGGCAAACACAACAAAGGGATTGGACTTTGAGCACATGATAAAAGTGATAGCACACAAGGGAGGGGTGAGGATAGGTAAGACACCTAAAAAATTAGCTAGCATTTGTTGCCCTTAACACAGAGAAACTAAAGCAGATACCTTAAAAGCAACTGAGGCCAACAGGAAAAGGGGACCAGGAACTAGAGAAAAGGTTAGATCAAAAAGAATTAACCTAGAAGATAACACACATGCACAGGAAATCAATGTGAGTCAATGCCCTGTATAGCTATCCTTATCTCAACCAGCAAAAACCCTTGTTCCTTCCTATTATGGCTTATACTCTTTCTACAACAAAACTGGAAATAAGGGCAAAATGGTTTCTGCTGGGTATTGAGGGGGTAGGGGGGAGAGGGAGCGGGCGGAGTGGGTGGTAAGGGAGGGGGTGGTGGCAGGGGGGAGAAATGACCCAAGCCTTGTATGCACATATGAATCATAAAAGAAAAAAAAAGTTATTATCAATGCATATATGATCCTTTATATTCCTTATTTTTTCCCACAGTATTTTTACCTTTTCCGGCCTTATGTTAAGTTTTTGATCCACTTTGAATTGATACTAGTACAAGGTGAGAGATTCAGATCTATTTCAATCTTCTATAGGTGGATATTCAGTTTTCCCAGCACCATTTATAGAAAGGGTATCTTTTCTCCAAAGAATGTTCTAGGCCCCATTTTCGAAAATCAAATGGCTGTAAATGCATTTACATTTTCATTGGTCTTCATGTCTGCTTTTGTGTCAGTCAATGCTGCGTTTAGTGCTATGGCTATATAGTATAGCTTGAAATCAGATATTGTGATAGTTCTAGCACAGTTGTTTTTGTTCAGGATTGCTTTGACTATTCGAGGATTTTTGTGCTTTCATATGAACTTCAGGATTGACTTTTAAGCCACAGATAAGGATGTCATTGGAATTGTGATAGATACTGCATTGAACATAAAGATTGTTCCCAGTAGTATATCCAATTTCAAAATATGAATTATGCTGATCCATGAGCATGGGATGTCCTTCCATCTACTAATGTCTTCTTGATTTCTATCTTCAGTGATTCATAATTTTCACTGTTATAGGTATTTCACCTGCTTTGTTAAATTTATTCCTAGGGAGTTTAACTTTTTTGAAGCTATTGTGAATGGTATTGTTTTCCTGATATCTTTCTCATACTGTTGTTTGTGTATAGAAATGCAACTGATTTTTTGTATTGATTTTCATGTCCTGCCACTATGAGATCTAAGAGTTTTTTGATAGAGTTTTCAGGGTCTTTCAGGTATAAGATTGAATCAGTTTCAAATAGGAATAATTTGACTTCTTCCTTCCCTACACAAATATCTTTATCTTTCTCCTGTCTTATGACTCTGGCTAGGAATTCTAGCACTATATTGAATAAGATTGGGAAGAGTGGATACCCTTGAGTAATTACTGATTTTTGGAATGATTTCATTTTTCTGCCATCTACTGTGATGTTGGCTATAGGTCTCTCATATATAGCCTTTAAAATGTTGAGTAATGTTTCTTCTGTATGTAGCTTCTTCAGAGTTTCATCATGAAAGGACACTGAATTTTGTCAAAGGCTTTTTCTGCATGTATTGAGATGATGATGTGGTTGTTGCCCTTGACTCTGTTTATGCATCAATTGACTTGCATAAGTTGTACCATCCTTGCATCCCTGGAATTAAACCTACTTGATCATGGTGTATGATCTTTTTAATGTTTTGTTGGATTCTGTTAGCAAGTATTTGATTAAAGATTTTTACAACATTGTTCACCAGAGATTTTGGCCTATAGCTTTCTTTTTTTGATGCGTCTTTACCTGGTTTTGGTGTTAGGGTAACAGTGGCAGTGTATAATGAGTTTGGTATTATTCTTCTTATTGTAGTTCATGGAATAGTTTAAGGAGCACTGGTGTTCTTCTTTAAAGGTCTGGCAGAATTAGGGCCTAGGCTTTTCTTTGTTGAGAGGTTCTTTATAATTGTTTCAATCTCATTACTTGTTATATAGACATGTTTAAGTTGTTAATGGCCTCTTGGTACAACTTTGGTGGGTCATATGTGTTAAGAAAGTTATCTATTTCTTCTTGAATTTCCAGTTTGCTGGAGTGTAAGTTTTCAAAATATTCCCACAGGATCTTCTTAACTTTGTTGGTATCTATTGCAATATCCTCTTTTCCATCTGATTTTATTAATTTAGGTCTTCTTTCTTTTTTTAGTTGATTTGGTTAAACATCTGTCAATCTTGTTTATTTTTTTCAAAGAACCAACTTTTTGTTTCATCGATTCATTGTATTATTCTTTTAGTCTCCAATTCATTGATTTCTCCCCTATAATCTCTTTCCATCTACTGCTTTTTGGGTGGGCTTGCTCTTGTTTTTCTAAGAGATTGGGATCATCACTGCATTATTTATCTGAGTTCTCTCTAATTTTCTGATATAGGCACTCATGACTATAAACTTCCCTCTTAATATTGCCTTTGCTGTGTCCCACAGGTTCTGGTAAGTTGTGTCCTCATTTTCATTTGAATCTAGGAATTTCTTAGTTCCTTTCCTAATTTCTTCAATGGCCTATTGATCATTCAAAGGTGTGTTGTTCAATGTCTACGTGTTTGAATAGTTTGTGGTTTTCCGTGTTATTTATTTCTACTTTTGTTCCATTATGGCATATTCAAATACAGGGGATTATTTAAATTATTTTTTTATTTGTTGAGGTTTGCTTTATGACCTAGGACATGATCTATTTTGGAGAAAGTTCCATGGGCTACTGACAAAAATGTGTAATCTGCTTCTGTAGGGTGGAATACTCTATAAAAGTGTCTGTTAAAAGTCCATTTCATCCAAGGTATTAATTAATTCTAGGATATCTTTGCTAATTTTTCTCTGTGTGTTCTATTAATGAGACTAGGGTGCTGAGATCTCACACTATTATTGTATGTGGACCTATCTGCTCCTTTAAGCTCAGTAGTGTTTGTTTTATGAACTTGGGGGCACCTATGTTCAATGAACATATATTTAGAAATGGCTTCTTGCTGGATTTTTCCCTTTATTAGTATGTAGTAACCTTCTTTATTTCTTCTGATTTCTTAGTAAAATATGCTTTGTCTGATTTGAGAATAGCTATTCCTGCTTGCTCTTGATTTCAACATGCCTGATAGATCTTTTTCCAACCTTTCATTTCTAGTTTGTGTGTCTTTGGTTGTAAGATACGAAAGTTTCTTATAGACGATAAATTGTTGGATCTTGCTTTTTGTTCCGATCACACAATCTGTATCTTTTGTTAAGAGTGATAAGTCCATTTAGTAAATTTAGGGATATGACTGAGAGGAATTTACTGGCTCCTATGTTTCTATTGCTTTTTTTCCCCCAGATTGTGTCTCCTTTTGATTGTTCTTTACTTTTGTCTTTGTTCATCTTCAGGTTTTGATGGTTGACTAAGTTGATCATGTTTGCTACTTTTGTAGCTCTCATACCCCTTTTCAGTTTTATTCTTTCCTTTTTATGAATGTTTTTCATCCTCTTCCAGGTGAATTATTTTCATGAGTATGCTTTGTAGTACAGGCTTGGTATACATGAGCCACTTTAGCTTATCAATGTGTTGGAAGGTTGCTGTTTCTCCATAGAAATTGAAGAACAACTTTCCTGAATATAATATTCTTTGTTGGCAGTTATTGCACTGAAAGACTGAGGTGATTCTTATGTGTTTACCGTTGTATGTAAGCTGGCATTCTTCTCTTTCAGCTTTCAGCATCCTTTCTTTGCTCTCAAGATTTGGGATTTTAATTATGATATGATGTAATTATCTATTTGGAGCTCAAAATACCTCCTGTATAAGGGTGTCTATATTTTTACATAGATTCAGGAAATTTTTCTGTTATGGTTTCATTGAATAGGTTTTCTAGACTTGTAGTTTGTAATTTGGCTCCTTCCTCCATAAATTCATAGGTTTTTTCTTTTGAGCATGTCCAATGGGTATTAATTTTTTTGTTTGTGACTGTTTGTATGCAATAACTTCTGAATCTTATCCTCTACATCTGATATTCTTTCTTCTGTTTGATCTTGTCTTCATGGTAATACTCACTGTACTTTGTATTAGATATATTCAACTTTTCGTTTCTAACATTCCTACTTGCTTATTTTTCATAATTTGCATTTCCTTCTCTTCCACATTGCTGACTTCCTTACCTAAGCCTTGAACTGTTTTCCTAACTTCATTTGTCTGTTTATTTGAATCCTTTTTGAGGCTACTCATCATTTTTATGGTAGGATTCTGAATTCTTTCTCTGACATTTAATCAATTCATTGTCCTTGGATTCAGATGTTGAGTTGTGGCAGGAGTTTGGAGGTGAGGCATTTCTTTGGTTTTTCATTTTTAATTTCTATGCTGTTTTTGTGCATCTTTTGGTCTAAGTTTCCTTTGACTTCCTCGGGTAAGCAGCTAATCTACTGCAATAACAAGGTTAACAATTCAGCCTTATGGCTGAATGAGTGAGGAAAAGTTAAATGTCTCGCCACTAAGGTTGTATGGAAGCAAAACTGGTTTCTAGGGACATGGTTCAAGAGCCTAACACTGATTAAAAGGTATAGAGATTGGAAATTCAGTGTTATAGGTAGTTGGTGTGGGAAAGGGAGGAGTTGAGACTGATGGGAAGAGAAGGAGATGGTATGAGAGAACTCTATATATTCATAACAGGGAAATACAGAATGGTTTGAGGAATAGGGAGAAAAAAGACAAAAAGACCAGAAAGATTCCAACAATTAGCAAATTTAAAAATAAAAGAAAAAATAAGTAAGGGAGAAAAAAGTGCATGGGGGAAGCCAAACAAAAACAAACTGGATAAAGAGAAAAAGAAGACAAACAAAGGAACAAAACAAAAAACACTTGCATATCTTCTAGAAGAACAGTGTCCTTGGTATCCCCTGTGTTTGTCCAACTTAGTCCTTCTTGTCCTGGTTGTTATGGGAATGGATTCAGGAAGGCATAGTTGCACCTATAGCTTGGGGTGTAGCAGGAGTCTCAGGGGAGGACAGTTGAAACATCATGGCCAAGTCTATTAAAAAAACTTTGCCCTGTGAGTTCTTTAGGGTCCATGAAGTCTCTGTAAGCAGGGAATGGCATTCTATGAGGCCATTTTCTCAAATGTGAAGAGACTTGATTGAGTGGGGCCACTTGTTCTGTGAGTACGGTATAGGTAGCTTAAAAGGGCAAGGCCGCTAAACTCTGGGTCTTCTGCTGCTTTTCAGATTGCTCCACTCATGTCTGTACCTAGTGGCAGTCTCCCATGCAAACACTGTGGTTCTGAGACCTGGAACTCCCTAGGATGGAACCTTTTAAATCCCCAGATTTGCTCAGTCAGAAGCTTGTTCATTGTTGCTGTTTGCAGTCAAGCAGCTGCTCTAACTTTAGTTCTCAGTCAATCGGGGCTCAATGTTCTGTTTTTTAAGTTGACTTTATTCAATGGAGCTGCAGTGGCAGGACTGAGTGGGATTGCCAACCACTGGGCATTTCTGCTGGTTTCTTACCACTAGCCATTGGACAGCCCTGTTCAACTCTCTCCCTCACTAAATTTGCCTTCGGTGGCAGATTCCCACATGGGCACTGTGGCTGGGAGTCCCAGAACACTGTGGGCTGCAATTTTTCAAGTTTTCTGAATTGGTCAGTCGCCAAACTCCCCTGCCTGCAAGGAGCTTCAGATATCTGAGCTCTTGTCGAGTGAAAGCCAAGGAAATTATCCACAGACAGTTAGGCAGGGCCACCAAATCTCTACCCCAACTTCAACTTCTCAGCCTGCTGCAAATCAAAGTCTCTCTGTGGCCAGGTGGCTCAAGATGCCTTGAGGTTTGATTGCTTCTTGTTTTGAAGCTCCCCAAGTACCGCAGACTTGATCAGGAAGTCCTCTCTCAAGATGGTGCTTTGTTACAGCTCTCTGCATCTAGCCAGTCACACAGGGCAAATTATTGTCCTCTCATATCTCTGCATGAGGGATAGGGTTTGAAAGCAGTTGTAGTTATTGTCCCAGAGCTAAGTCTGTCAGTCTGTATCAGCAGCTGCCTGGCTTACTTTGAGGTGGAGGCTTCAGCTTCCCCTCCCCACAAAGGTAGCTGGGGCAGCCACTACAAACCATCTCTCTGTCATCTTTTTTGATTTGCTATATTTTTCAGATATCCTGTTACTCTTTTGTGTTTCTACATGCCCTTCTCCTCTTTTTGGCATTTCTTCACATAGTCTCTTCTTTGTTATCCAAACTCTCACTGATAAGGTCTAATGGAGAAAGCTTCTACAACTCCACTATCTTGGCCCTGATCAATAAAGAAGAACTAACACAAATGCTCCTCAAAGGATTCCCTACAATTGAAAGGGAAGGAACACTACCAAACTCATTCTATGAAGCCAATACTACCCTGATACTGAACAAGGAAATAAACAAATGAAAACTATAGACCAATTTCCTTAATAAACATAGACACACAAATTCTCATTAACATACTTGCAAACCAAATTCAACAACACATTAAAAAGATCATATGCCATGATCCAGTTTGTTTCATTCCCAGGACACAAGAATGTTTCAACATGCACAAATCAATAAATATAATACAGCACATAAATAGAATCAGGGGCAAAAAATCACATGTTCAGCTCAATAGATACAGGATAGGTGTTTGACAAAATGTAATATACCTTCATGATAAAAGCCCTGAAGAAACTAGGAATAGAAGGAACATACTTCAAAATAACCTAGGACCAACACTGTTCTAAATGGGGAAAAAATAATAGCATTTCCTCTAAAATCAGGAAGGAGACATGGGGGTGCATTCTCTCCACTCTTACTCAATTTAGCACTTACCCTCTTAGCCACAGGAAAAAGGCAAGAGAAAGAAATAAAGAGGATAAAAATATGGAAAGGAAGAAGTCAAACTATGCCCATTTGCACATAATATGATCCTATACTTAAAAGACCCTAAACACTCCATCAGAAAACTCTTAGATATGAGGAAAACTTTCAGCAAAGTAGAAAACATAAATTCAACATTCAAAATTTAGTAGCTTGCCATTGGGAAAATAATTCCACTCACAATAGACTAAAAAATTGTGTAGAAATAAACCTAACCCAGGATTTGAAAGGACTCTACAATGAAAACTATGAAACACTAAAGAAAGAAATTGAATAAAACACTAGAAGATGGAAAGAAAATGGCTACACTACCAAAGTAATCTATAGATTCAATGCACTCTCCATCAAAATCCCAATGACACTTTTCAGAGAAACAGAAAAAACAATCCAAAAATTCATACGGAAGCCCAAAAGAACCCAAATGCCAAAAGCAATCCTGAGCACAACAGAGCAATGCCGAGGTTTCAAAACATGTGATTTCAAATTATACTACAAAGGAAAGACACCCTCTTCAACAAATGGTGCTGTAAAACTGGATATCCACATATAGAAGGCTGAAGCTAGACCCCTATCTCACATCCTGTACAAAAACCAATTCAAAATGGATCAAAGACCTTAATGAAGACCTGAAACTTTCTATAGAAAAACACAAGGAAATCACTTCAAGACATAGGCACAGGCAAGTATTTCCTGACTAGGACTCTAATAGCTTAAGAAATATGAGTAAGAATTGACAAATGGGGTTACATAAAATTAAAAAGCTTCTACACATGAAAGCAAACAATTATCAGAGTGAAGAGATAGCCTCAAGAATGTCAGAACATCTTTGCAAGCTATTCACCTAACAAGGAATTAATACCCAGAATATATAGAACTCAAATAATTGAACATTAAAGGAGTAAGAAACACAGTTAATAAATGGGCAAATAAATTGTAAAATGCTTCTATAAAATTCTGAAGTAGAATCTTATTTTTGGATCAGGTGATTCTTAAGCAAACATAACCTGCCCCTCACAGAAGAAAGATCAAGGACAATTGCTTTTCTTCTTTAAATGTTAAGACTGGTTCTCTATATGTCTAACATTGTTTTGCTGTTCTGTAATTTCAACTAAAATCCCATCATAATGGCTCTCTTAAAGAAACAGAAGACCTGGCCATGTTTTCAAAAGGCTTCTCTTAACAGACAGAATAGAGTACTAACACAGAAAATTAAATGTACACTAAAAAAAACTTTATATTTTATATTTACAATTTAAAAAGTAATCTCTCTTTCTCTCTCTGAAGGAGGCTCTTTTATCTGGAATCATGAGAATCTGCCTATACACCAGGGGCAGCTACACATATCAGCACATGCTATTCTACTTTCAAGCACTTTAATTGCTCTCAGAAGTGCAATTACACACATATACACATAAGCTACGACAAACAGAGCAAACACTTTTTTTTCTGACAACAGTGTAACTGAAAACATAAAATAAAGTCTAATGTAAAATTCCATAGGCATAAATAATGTTCACAGCAGAAATTCACTTTAAGTAAAATAACTCCAGCTAACAAATTTTGGAACCCAATTACTAACAGAAATAAATCATCGAAGTGGACAATGTTTAATTTCTTTATATTTTACTTTATTTAAACACTAAATATTTACACATACAAGTTGAGAGTCCCTAAAACTCCAAAACATTTTAAACACCAACATGACACCATAAATTGAAAAATCCACACCAGACCTTACATGATGGGTCACAGTTAAATGTGGACATTAAAAATATTGTATAAAGTCACCTCCAAGCATATGAAACATAAATTAATTTGTGTTTAGACTTTGGTGCCATCCTCAAGAAGTAATATAATATTATATAATGTAATATTATATAATTATATAATGTATACACATAATATCAAGATGTATGTGTATGTATATTATATACATGAAAATATTGCAAAATCAAAAAAATTCCAAATTCAAAACACTTTTGGTCCTAACAATTTCAGATAAGATATATTCAACCTATACATCTATGTATGTAATATGTATGTATATATTTATGCATATATTATATTTAGAAATAATATACAGAAAATCAAGCAGTCATAGCTCCAGCCTTATCTGAGGAGACAGAATATCTGAAGATTACAGTTGTTCTTCTTTTAAAATCTAATATTTAAATGCCTACTGCAAGGTACCTGAGTACACAGACTTCTGTTGTCCTACCTTAGTAGCCCTTCTACTTGCTGTGGCTTCAAACTGTTCCTCTCTCATGTGGTTAGTACAAGCATAATAACTTTAATACACTCGTGTTTCTAAGCTTTAACTCTCTTCATCAAATATATTTGATCTATTTGAATTTGTGCTTCAAATATCATCATAGCAAATGGGAAGCTGCCTGAAGTTCAATGGAAGCAACATGAAGGGCCATCCCCTCCAATGTCACAAGAACAAACTCTTCCATGACAGAGTTGAGTTTTTCATAAAGACAAGTAATAACACCATGGATGAATATGCTAAACAACTGAATTTTTCCACTTATTACTTCCTTCTGTTTTTCCTTAGGCCTTTAGAGTGACCTTGTGTACTCTATTAGGAATACACATATTTTTAAAAGAATGGAGTCATGAACATAAACACAAAAAAAGCACAATAAAATATTAGCAAACTGACTATGGCAACATAAACTATACACACATAAATTACATATAGAACTAAGAAACTAATTCAAAAAAGTTGCAACACACAAAATCAAACATATTTCTCTTTGGTAACAATAAGCAACTCCAAAACAAGAAAATAATTTAATTTACAATATTGTCTAAAAGAACAAAATACATAGGAATAAATTTAAGAAAAAGGTGAAAACCTTGTTACCTGAATATAAAACATTGCTGAAAGAAATTAAAGGACACCTAAATAAATGGCAAATATCCCATGTTCATGGGTTTGAACACTTAACATTGTTCGGTGTTGGATTTCCTCCAAAGCAATCTGTAGATTTGATACAATGTGTATCAAAATTAAAATAGTTCTTTCTGTCGAAACAAAAAGGCTAAGCCTCAAATTCCAATGGAACTTCAAAGAATGCAAAATAAACAAAAGAGAACTTTGTTCTTGAAACTGAAAAACCCACACTTTGTGATTTCAAAATTGACAACAAATATACAGTAATAAAAATATGGTAATGGCATATAGACAGACATATATGCAGAGTAGAACTGAGAGTCCAGAAGTGAGCCTAATCATCTGTTGTAAATTTACTTTCAAAAATGGTGCCAAGACGATTCAGTGGGAAGTCACTTCAAAAATGATACTGGAAAAACTGGATAACTAGATGAAAAATAATTAAGCTGAACCTCTATCTCCTTTCATATGCCCAAACTCAATGAAAATGGATCAATGACCGAAACAAAAACTACAAAATTCATTGGAAAAACATCCCGATGGCCTCAAATTTGACAAAAGATTCTCGGACTTAATACCAAAAACAAAAGCAACATAAGAGAAACTAGCTAAATTAGACTAAACCAAATTTTTTATGCTGTGTATCAAAGGATGCTATGTGGTCTCAGTGTCCCACAAGGATCTATTGTGGATCCCTCCAGGATCTACTAAAGGTATGAGACCCAGGAGGCACTGCTGAGGCATGGTGGAATCTTTGGGAGGTCAGACATAGTGGGAAGCCCTAAGTCAATGGGGACATGAGATACTAAGCATGGGAGTCCTTGAGTTCTCCCTAGAGGACTGTTACAAATGCCCTGCCTGTCCTCTGTTTACCTACTTTTGATCAAGGTGTTACCACTTGCTTTGAGACGCTATCCCGCCACTGCCACCTGCCATGTCACATAGTCCTCAAGAGATCTGAACTGACACAGATGCCAAGTCCTTAAATCTCCAAAACTGTGAACAATACAAACCTTTATACTTTATAAAATTAGCTACTTTAGGTATTTACATTATGCAAATTACAATAATACAAAGCTGACTAATGCAAAGGACATTGCCAAGAATGAAAATACAATCAATATGATAGGAGCAAACATTTCTACATTATATATCAGTTATCTATCAAAATATCTACTCATCTATTCAGAATATAGAAAGAATTTTTTGAAAGTAATAAATGGACATAATATTTAAATAATGAGACAATCCATTTTAACATGGGCGAAGAATCTGAATAGATATTTCTCAAAAAATATACACAGCTAGCCCACAAGCATAAGAAAAGATGTTTAACACGAGTGATCAATAAGGAAATAAAAGTCGAAATCACAATCAGATGAGCATGATAGTACACACTATAATCTCAGCACTCATGAGGCAGATTCTACAGGAACATGAGTTTGAGGCCATAAGTGAGTTTCAGATCATCCAGGACAATACAGTGAGACTCTGTCTCAAAAAGGGGAGAGGGTTCAGAATGGGATATCACTTCATATCCAGTGTGATAGTTTTAATCAGGAAACAGAAAATAGCAAGGGTTGTCAAGATGTGGAAAATGGAAAACTTCATACACTGCTGGTAAGAATGTAAAACAGCACAGCTGTCCCACAAAACAGTTTCTCAGTTCCTTAAAATGTTAAACATAGCAATTCAACTCCTTGGTATAAGGTAAAGAGAAATGAAGACATTTGTATATACAAAAATTGTACATAAATGCGTGCAGCAGCTAATTCATAAGCCAAAATTACAAACAAACCAAATGTCATCACCAGACTGATAGACAAATAAATTCTAAATATAGGAATATTATTCAGGCACAAAAAGAAACTAACTGTGGATAGATACCACAACTTAGATGAACTTCAAAACCCTTATGATAAGAGAAGACAGGCACACAAAATTCATGTATTATATAATTCCTTTTATATAATATATGCATGACAGGCAAATCCACCGAGAAACAAATGATTAGAAATTATGGGGGCACAGCAGTGAAAGAGCTCACCTTGTTTTACAAGGTGGTGAAAACATTTTGAAAGCTGACTACTGAATTGTACACTTTAAAACAGTTTACTATATGTTACATGGATTTTATCTCAATTGAATAAAATCAAATATTTAGTAAAAATCCATTAAAGTAAGTGAAAGACATTCAGACTGAAAACTACAATTACCACTGAAAGAAAATTAAAGAAGACTAAACAGATGGAGAGAGGTCCTGTGCTCATGAGATGAAACACTTAATACTATGGAAACAGCAGCACTTTCCAAATAGATCAACAGATTCACTGCAATCTCTATCAAAATCCCAGCTGGCTTCTTAACAGAAGTTGACAAATTAACTCTAAAATTCACAAGGAAACACATGAGACTCATAAGAACCAAAACAATCTTTAAAAAAAAAAAAAAAAGAACAGTGCTGGAAGATAATTTTCTATTTTCAAAACTCACTACAGACCAGAAGTAATAAAGATAGGGTGGTGGTGGCATAAGAACAGACATGTAAATCAATGAAAGAGAATTAAGAGTCCAGTAATATACTAATAAATCGATGGTAAACTGATATTCAGTAAGGGTACCAATGGGAAAAAATAATCTTTGGTGACCTATGATTAGGCCTTTGTTAGACGTATGAATTATAGCAGGATTCTGGACCTAATTCATTTTTTTTTGTGGTAGTACTGAGGTTTGAACTCGGGACCTCATCTTGCTAGTTAGGTACTCTACCACTTGAGCCCCTAGCCTTGGACACCTGATACCTGATACTGAATGGGCTGACAGAACAGACTCAGCCAGCATCAGAGATAAGGGGGATGGGCTTGACACTGAGCCTACCCCTGAAGTCTACAGAGAAGAAGCTGATAGGGGCAGGAAAGGGCAAGGAGAGCTTTCCTATCTGCAGGTGTATCAGTGCTCACACCTTTAAATCATAGCTACTTAATAGGCTAAAATTGGGAGGATCATGATTTAAGGCCAGCCCAGCAAAAACATAGGGATACCACATCTCTATGAATAGCTGTGGGCAGTGCTCTCTTCTGTCATCCCAAGTTACATGGAAGGTAAAAGATTGGAATGATCCTGGTTCAAGGCCAGCCTGGGCAAAAAGTTCTCAAGACTCCATCTCAACTAATAAAAAGTGGGCACAGTGGCTTCCCAGCTATATGGGAAGCGTAAATATGAGGGTGTGGTCCAAGCCGGACTGGGCACAAATGTGATACCTTATGTAAAATAACTAAAAAAAAAAAAAAAAAAAAAAAAAAACTAAAGCAAAAAGGGCTAGGGACATGTCTCAAGTGGTACAGCACCTGCCTCGCAAGTGTGAGGCCATGGGTTCAAAACCCAATATTACTAAAAAAAATTTTGAGCCACATTTCTTAATGTCTGCCTAATACATCATTATAAATGGAAATTTCATTTGGGGAATGTAATGCAAATTTTAGACATCTGATGGTGGACCAGCTGCTGCACAGCCTTTTTCATCATGTACCTTTGTATTGAAGTATCATTTGAATAAACAAAAATAAAAATGGGAATAGCCATTCAATAGAGAGCACTTCAAAGAAAACCCAGACAGTCTGCTCACCTTGGGGTGCTATCAGAATTCTTCCATTTTCGTGACACCAACCAACTGGCTGGACATAAGGACTATTAATATCGCACCTGCAAAAACAGGGATCCAAGTTAGAGTATCACTCAATAACAGAGAAAGAATCCAAATATGAAGATCACTGTGAATATGAAGAGATACTATGGAAATCAGTACTTCAAAGCTACAGAGAATTTCTAATTTGTATTTGTAGGCTGGATGATAAAACTTCTGTTTTGAATAACTCTTTCTAAATTTAAAAGCATAAAATTAAGAGGGGTTTGACATGGACCTTAATTACCAGTGATATCTCCAGAGTGGACATTTTAATAAATCTGTCCACCAGTTTTTACTATTTAATTTTAATAAGGCAGACCAATCAGATTCCAGGTGAACACAGTTTTTCTTCCCACTCCTTTTCAAAGAACCCCAAATATTCTACCTAAGCCACATACAACAATTACTCTCTGCTCCCCTTCTTAGTTCAAAGGATAACACCATGCCTGTGAAGAGCCACAGTCTCAGGCAGGGACTTGTCAATTATTCAGGATACATTATGAGGAAATGCTACAAAAATTATTTTTGCCATAACTTCTTCTATATGTCAGGCTTTCATCTAGTAAACTCTTTCAGCTTGTGCAATGTTAGTTGAACATAGCATAATTTTCTCCGCTCCCCACATGCTTTCAAATATTTACTCCTGTTTTCCCTGGATTTTTCTTTTATGTGACAGGCTGAGTTCAGTATTTTTTTTCAGGTCAAAACAATGACCAAAAAACCACCTCTAGATACATTCACACATATGTATACATAGGTATATATACTTCTTAACTTCCTCTTCACAAAACCATTTCCCTTACAAACTAGACAACATACGTATAGTGAAAAGCCCTGGACTGTTCATATTATTCCAGGTGAGGTCTCACTGGGTAACTTCTCAGAGAGGATGGGGGAAAAGTTTCTCGGGGAATTTAATTCAATAGTTCCTTTGGGAGCAACCACTAAATTCCTGATACGGGTTATAATAAGAATGGTGATAGTACTGGAATGAAAATAACCAAACATGAACGCACCAGTAATCATAACTATCATCCCAATTGTCAAAATGCACTCGGAGGCGATCTTCCACAATATCTGCTATGGTTGCCACACACACCAAAGAAGGGTTCTTCCTGTCGACCGCCTCCAGCTTCATTCCGACCTGAAACTCCTTAGGCACTGGCCCATTCTAACACAGAATCAGAAGGGGTCGAGGCACAAAAATAAATAGAATACCAAACAATACTTAGCTACTGTCAATACTTCTATGATGTTTAGCATCAACAAAGTCTACAGCATCTTGACATTTACCTACCTCTGGAAGGAGGCCAGCAAATGTGAGGAACACACCCACACTCAGAACAAAGCCCAGAGAAACCAGACCTCCTCTGGAGGACTTGTTCTGCAAGATGATTTTCTTTCCCTTCCCTATCATCTTTTCCCCTCTTCAGTTCTTACAGGTAATTTGTATGAATTTTATAACACAATGTTTACTGAATACAGTCATAGCAAATGTGTTTTCTGCTCCCCATAAACCTTTGAATGGTTCCAAATTTATCATTTGAAAAACTGGGAAAGATAAGCCCTCTAGCACTGAAATACCATTTAATTTGATTAGTAGATTTAATTTGATTAGTAAATCTGAAAATAGTGGCTTTCTCAATATTTAAGATACATATGCACAAATTCATAAATAAAATTACAACTAGAAATGCAAATTCCCTTTTTAGTTCCTGTACATTCTTAATATAAAAAAATACCATGGACTACTATTTACAATAACATGTAAGTTATAAAACCCCATTCCTTGTATGGAATAGCCATAATTAGCCAGCCCTAGGACTTAGGGAGTATACACATAATACCTGGGGATAAAAAAAAGACATGGGTTTTTTTCCCCTCAATTTCTTTACTATCTTAACTGAACATTGATTTTTACTTTCCTTTAGCATACTGTATTTTAAAGCATTTTCACATTTTATTAATTCCCTTTCTTTGACACTCTTCTAGAAACACATATAACAACTGTACAACATGAATGTCAAGATCAGTAAAGTGAAGTCTGTAGAAATTCAGTAAGATGCCTATACAGTGACAAGGCCCATGGGCCCAGAATTCTGTACTGTCCCAACTTCTCCTTGTATACTGGCCTCACCAGTGAGCCCAGAGAGTAACTAAGAGAAGTCTGGGTTGCAAATGATTGTCAACTGAAGGCTCACTGGGTTGCTCCACCAAAATCCCCACAATACCCCTTGAGTCTATAAGAAATGTTCTTTTTGTTTTCAATAAATCTACTTAAGCTGGGAATATTCAAAGTCAGCCTGGAGTAGCTACTGGTTTCACCAAAACTAAGTGTAAAGGACTAAAACTCATTGAAAGCAAGCAAAAATGAAGAACATTTATAAAAAAACATTTTAGTAAGGCATACTGGCTCAAGCCTCTTGGGACAAGGAGACCAGGAAGATTGTAGGACAAAAAGAGCCAGGGCAAAAAGTTCATGAAACCCTATTTCAACCAATGACTGGGTGTGGTGGCACGTACCCGTCATCCACAGCTACACCGGGAAGCTCAAATAGGAGGGTTATGGGCTTGGCCACTCTGGACGTCCAGTGAGACCCTATCTCAAGAACAGAGCAAAAAGAGGTGAGAGCATGGCTCAAGAAGTACAGCACCTACTTAGCAAGCATGAGCGCCTTAGTTCAATCCCCAGCACCTCAAAACAAATTTAAATTTTAGCAGGCTTTAAATGTAAAGTTTTCAACTTTCTACATCTAACTAAAGCATTTCATTGCACTTTTGAAGGAGACATGCCAATAGGAAACTGGCAAATTAAGTGAGAAGAATTATAGGACATTAAGGGATTCTGTAATTTCTTAAGGGATTAAAATACAATAGAATATAATGTAAATTTAAGATCAGGAAAATGTGATTCATACTGAGGAAGAAAATACTTACGGAACTTCTGCTTCTGAATAATTTCTTAGGAGCATTTTGCAATTTGCAGGCCTTCAGGTAATCCATCCAAACAAATTTATCTTTTCTATAACCTAAAAAACAGGACACATTAC
The DNA here is from genome assembly GCF_047511655.1 of Castor canadensis. Lineage (NCBI taxonomy): Eukaryota > Metazoa > Chordata > Mammalia > Rodentia > Castoridae > Castor > Castor canadensis. The sequence goes on from NC_133389.1 coordinate 60,174,776, forward strand.
TCAAAACACCTATAAAATATTATCACATACATATTAAAGGTATTACTACTACTATTATTGTTAAATCATCTATCTATCCAATGTCCTTAGCATAACACAAATGATTTAGTTATAATCTTCAAGTTGTTGAGATGTTTTTTAAATGATTTAAAAGTAAAATATTGAGTGTGGTTTTCCATCATGCACATTATTCGCTACTGAGACACACAGTTGGTACCCTGGTGGTCTGATGGGATTCTCATCTCCCATTAAAGTTTTCCAGAAAGGGAAAAAGGGTGAGTACCTCCCTATGTTATTCCTACTCCTGAATAAGCCATATTGTAAAGATCATAAGAGGTCGTGATGATATTGCAATCTAGGGGTCTAGACATGGGGGAAATTATAGGAAGCCCCCTCACAATCCAAGGACCATCTGGTATCCCCAACTTTCTGTTCCTTGTCTTTACAAGTTTCCCAGTAAAAATGTGTTATCTTTCCATTCATATGCCCTAAAATGGCTCACACAAAGATGGCTCAAATAACACAGGATCAGTAAATATTTTCTGATTGGACCTTACATTGAGAACATTAAGTCAAACTCCTTGCACAGCCTTTAAGGTCATGGTCACACCTCTAACTCCATCTGCTTTCTCATCTTCCTCCTCTGCTTGTCTCCTTGAGACGCTGCGTCCTGGCCAATTGGAGTCACAACTCAGAGCACCTATTCTGGCTTTCACTCTTACCCAATGAGTCAAATTGCTTCTCTCTCTTTTGGTCTCAGTCTCTAAGGTACTGCATGTCCTCAAAGAGGCACGTCTCCACTACACTAACTGAAAGTGTGCCCTGCAGTTATATTCAGTCCTTCCCTCCTGTGGAGGTAAAGCCCCATGGAGATAGAGACTTTATTTGCTGTTCCATCCCAGCACCTATATGTAGCAAGGGTTCCATCATACTTAATGCATGAATGAGCCCATTGCCTGTCACCAGAAACTATGAAATCCAGAAGTCTTGCTATCAGCCCCAGGCAGATAGCAAGGGACATGCTGAATTAACTATTAAGAATAAAATGACTATGAACTGACTCCAAAATATGGCACATCCATGCAGGGAACTGGCTCAATGGACTACACCCTCAGTTTACTTGCTCATGGCAAATAAAAAAGGTTTCAGTCCCATCTGCCTGACCCAGATTCCTCTAGCATAAAATAAGAGACAAAGATAAGACTTTAATTCCCATCAAAAGAAAACTGATGGTGAAATTTTTCCAGTTTCATGCTTTCCATGAGTCCTAGGTTTAGAGCACATTATTTATAATAAATCAAATTTTTTCACTGTGCAGCTTCATTAATATAGTGGATTATTTCATTTCAACAATGATTAAGCATCACTTCATCACTCCTTGTAAGGTTTAATAGACTTTTATGTATAATAAGATGCTGACATAGTCATAATATTTTATTCCTGCCCAACTTACCTTATCAGAATTTCTGACCTAAAAGTTATGAATACTTTGCTTTTAAAGACACTTATTTCTGCGAAAGGGCAGAGAGGGACGGGGTGAGGGCAGGGGAGACAGATGGCCCAAACAATGTAGGCACATATGAATAAATGAATAAACAATAAAAAACAAAGATACTCATTTCTAAGGATGGTATCAATGTGGTCTTAGTTCACACCAGGTTCTCGTTAGTATTTCATGTAATGTTGTTAAAATAAAACTGAAATAACAAGTGACACTCTTTCCAGTTGGTAAATTTGATCCTGGCTTACCCTTAGGGATGTGCAATTCATGTTTGGTCTTCTCACACCACCCTACAGGATGAATGTCAGGGGAACCAGCATTGGTCCAAAAATCATAGCTGCTTAAATAACCATCAAAATGAAGTCTTAGCCGGTAACCACACACCTGCAACATGGAAGGTTTGCAATCACTCATTAAGTGTCATACTTCTAAAGTAGGTACAAAATTCACAAACTATTTAAATATTTTTCAGTACCATCAACATGAGTCAATCCATCTATGCAAATGTTTTCACTAGGAAACAAATTTATATATGACATGACATCTGATTAAAACAAAACAGTGATGAAGTACACACAATTGCTTACCTAGTCTTCTGAAAAATTTATTCATTTAGCTAATGGTCAATCTACATATTTTAATTGAATAATTAATTCAATATGGATCAAATATTACTTTCAGAAACTATATTTTATGCTATCTGGCTTGAATTCATATTCCAAGAGAGTATAAGGCAAATATGGCCTTGTTTCAACTCTAACATATGGATGCAGCATATTCGACAAAGTGAACACTGAAAATCTGAGAAACACATCCTCTAGGCATGCCATACAAGTTTAATGGCTAAATAAAGTAACTGAATGTGACTTTAGGTTCAATACTATTAGAAATATACAATCTTTATTGATTTAATAATATGTTTAGTAAATATAACATTTTACAAGCCTTTTAGTTTCATCAATGGCAGTTCACTGTTGATAATTTTCATAAAATTAATGTATTTTATAGAAATTAGTAACTTATATGCACGAATATTATTCTATACATTCTCATCAGATTAGCTAAAACATGAATAATTATGTCTCTGTTAATAGGCAAAAAACAGCATTGTGGGATTCATGAATTATTATCAGCTTTAGGTGAAAGCTATTTACCAATTAAGTCAAGAATAAATGCTAGTTGATAAAGAACTTATTGGAAAATTCATCTTTTGGGGAAGGAAAAATTCACTAAGAAATATATTTCACCCATTACTGACTAAAATAAATCCCTAATGTACTAAAATTTGTTTATGATAGAAAGTACTCCAATTTGTTACTCTCTTGAAAACTGTCACCATGCAATCAGCCCAAGACAATAACACCATCCCTTACCTCAGCTACAGAAAGCACACAGAACACTGATGGATGTCGGGGATCAATGCCTTCTAATCTCATTCCAATCTGAAAACCATTTTCATGCTCTGGAAAGGATTGATCCTATGAAATTTCATGGTACAACATTAGTTATTGACATTTCTTCATATTTTACTGTGAATTAAATGTAGAACAACAGAACTCATAGAAGCAGAGTGTAGAAAAGTGGGTACCAGATGCTAGGGTGACAGAAGAACAGGAAGATGCTGGTTGCAATTAGGTAGGAGAAAGAAATGATAAATATTTAAAAGGTGATGAATATGTCAATTAGTTAATTCAATCATTCCATTCTTGGGTACCCCATAATTATATGACTACAATATAGTCATATATAGTCATATAGTTTGGAAGCTCAGAAATGTAGGTAAAGAAGACTGTTCCTACATGTAACTGGACCTCAATGATACTTTAATCATTTTAACACGATTTTAGTTCATCTGTGAAGCATAAGCCCCAGGAACTTCTCATTCATCCTGACTGCACAACACTTTGTTGATTACATGGATTACCGATCCTTGATCTGTGACTGCACACTTTATTTTATATACAGAGACTTTGCTATAGAAAATCTTTTTGTTTTGTCTCAGGTTTCACTACGTAGCCCAGGGTGGTTGAGAACTCATGATCCTCCTGCCTCTGTGTTCCAGAGTGTTGGGATTATAGAAATGTACCACCAATCTTGGCAGAAAAACTGTTTAATTTTCATATACAGTATGAAATATTATACAGTATACTTCCCCTACAGCTGCACACTGAGACTATAAAAACCTTACTAACTCTGAAGCTACATAGATATTCTCCACGTATTTTTTTACACTAATGGATTTTCAGAGGAGACAAGATGGCAGATTAGAACCAAAGCAGAACCTTGTGGTTTTTCAGGAGCTGGGGATCGAACAACCAGAAAACAGCTCCTCAAAGAGGTGAGTGACTAAGGGAACACACTAAAGTTTACTATTGGAGAGACCCAGAGAATCTGAGGTTTATAACAGATGATGAGAAACAGTGCATCAGTCCACTGAGGTCATGAAGTGCAGTAGAGAGGAGGAGTAAAGAGAAAGAGGAAAAGGCAGAGTGGGGATGAATTCATACAGAGACAGATGCAGAAGAGAAAGGCAGACTGAACATATCTGATCCGGGAGCTGCATAGTGTGCTGCTGTTTGAAAAGACCTCTGCCTTGGCCAACATAAAAACCTGCTGCTTTAATGAGCAGCCATCTTCAGAAGATTGCTACTATGCTCCCTGCTTTAGTATACAGTCCCTGTATTTTCTTTACCTTGGAACTCACAGCAAGTATTACCATACTGTCCCTACTGTACCTTATGGTACAATGTGGCCCCAGCAGGCAGCCAGTGAAGCAAGCTCATTCAAAAACATATGCAGTGCGATGTGGGGTGGGCCAGGGTGGGGAGAGGCACAGAATGTGGTGGAACTCACTTTCCCTTTTAGATTGCCATCTCAGGAAGCCAGCTAAAGAGGGTTAGGAAACAGAACAGGTACACTGGATTATGTGCAGGGACTGAACCTCAGACAACAACAGTCAGACAACAACATCCCAGAAAGCTTGGGATGGGTGGCCCATCTCTGGATACTAGAGTTAACTGCCCCATCTGCATGTGGACCTCTTCTCCGGGTGCCTGAGATCTAGATGCATAGAAGAACTCAGGAGGCCCTCAGGCTACATAGAATAACTTATACAGAGTAAACAATTTCAAAGGGAACTTTGGTTCCATGCTATCCTGTATTGATGAGAAGGGAAACAAAGCTTTTCCAACCAGCTCAAGTTCCATACTCCAAATGACCAACTAGTATCAACACATACAAGAAAAGGGGTGAAACAGCCTCCCCAGCCTTTTCTCTCTGCAGCCTAAGAAGACACAGAACAAAAGTGCAAACTAGCAGAGGTACTAAATATCTACTCTTGCCTTCGTCAACACTCCATGGAGACAACACTTAAATTAAGTTAAGACCTTTTTTTCGAGGAATTCCAAGATGGCGGCTAGAGGGAGGAAGCAGAAAGCGAGCCTCCTATAGTGAAATCTTGGAGAGACGCTGGAGACACACTTTGCAGGCAAAATCACTGAGAAAAGGCATAACTATGACCCCTCCACACCTTCTGCTGACGCAGAGAATCTCCACTTCAAGTTAAATGGAGAAACAAGGAGGGGCCCCAGGCCGCAAGTCACCAGTGCCCAACAGCTTGGGAAGATGCGGAACAGGTGAGCTTTGCGGTACCTCGGTACTCCCACAGACAAGCCTGGGCCAGAACAGCATAGCCCCCTGGACAGACTGACCTCCACCCGGGGAAAAAAGAGAAACTGAGTAATAACCAATAAGAACAAATAAGACACGCAGGAAAGAGGGTGGGGCACACTGAGTGCCAAAGATTGGGGAAAGGGAATCCTTCGCGGGACTGTAAATAAACAAGCCGGGCCAGCCAGAGAGGCTCTGGCAGGAGCAGGGGCGCGCGCCCAGCAACCAGGAGCAGGAAAGCTGGTGAGAGTGGCTGAGGGAGGAAAACTCCACAGGAGAGGAGGGAAGACCCACTTCCCACGTGAGCTGTAAATAAACATGGTGGCTGGCAGGAGTAGCAGCACCGCCCAGTAATCAGGAGCAGGAAAGCTTGTGAAAACAGGGTGGGAGGAGAACTGCACAGGAGAGGAGGGAAGACCCACCTCCCACATAAACTGTAAATAAACACGCAGGCCTGACAATGGGTACAGTGTCACTTTTCCCAGTGCTTGGAAAGGGGAAAGCTTGTAGCAGAGGCTCACGCACAGGAGAAATCTGAACAAACAAAGCCTGCAGGGCCAGGTGAGTGCTAAGCTCACCCCAGAGATCTGCATAAATAACGCCGCCAGCAACAGCAAGCTGACAGCAGTAGGCAGGCAAGCCACAGCTGCAGATACCATTCTCAGAACTGTCTCCAGACTCTTTTTTTTTTTCTTTCTCTCCCTACCTTTGATGAGAGAACAACCAAATTACACCTGCAAGCTGAAAAACTTACTGAAACTGTATTGCATTTGAACTTGTGACACTTGGTGGGGTTATTTTTCTGCGTGTGTGTGTAGTTTTTTCTTGTTTATGCATCCCCTTTGATGAGACAACTACAGAAAAACGTCTGAGGCGCCATCTCCAGGATTGGAGACTGTGACTTCACTGCATTTGAACTTGGAGGTTTTTTGGTTTTTTGGTTTTTTTAAATTTTCTATTTTTTCATTTTATTTCAATACATTTTTATAAATAGATTTTTCTTTCATTTACTAATTTTTTATTTTTATTCTTATCTTTATTTTTTTATTTTTGATTTTCAATCCTCTGTCTCTCTAATGACTGTTCAGCTTACTGTCAATTACTATACTAAAGCTCCCTGTTTATACCTTTGAAACCTTCTTGTCTGATACTTTGTTCTGTTTTCTCCTTCCAGTATGTGTATTTGTTTTTCCCATTTCTTTAACTTCTTGCTTTCCATCTCAGCTCACCCTTCCATTCTAAATATTACCATTGTTATTATTACAAGCTAGAAAATACTTAATTGCACACAGTACAGGGGCAGTAACAACACCAAAGACAATGACGGGAAGACAGAAAAAACAGGGAAACCAGTTTCCCCACAGCAAAAAATTAGTACAAGAACCAGAGGGGAATGAAGAAAACAGGTACTCAGATCCAGACTCCAACAAAATGAAGATAAACTATGCCAAAGGACCCAATGAAGCCCACAAGAATAATTTAAAAGAAGACATACTACAGGTACTCAATGAGAATTGTATAGAGATGATACTGGATAGGGTCAACCAAAATGTACAGGAGACACTCAAGAAATTCCAAGACAACAAAAGTAGAGAATTTGAAAAAACAAAAGAAGAAATAAAGGAAACCATAGAAGCACTGTATAAACACCAAAGTGAAAGAGAGAACATGATGAATAAACAGATAAATGAACTCAGGACAAAAATAGACAACATTAAACAGGAAACCAGCCAGGATATGGAAAACCTCAGAAAAAAGAACGAAACAGAACTGCAAAACAAAACAGAAGGCCAATCCAGCAGAATAGAACAAACAGAAGACAGAATCTCAGAACGTGAAGATGAAATGGTAATTAAAGGAAAAACCGAAGAACTATTAATTAAACAACTCAAGACCTGTGAAAAGAAAATGCAAGAACTCACCGACTCCATCAAAAGACCAAACATCAGAATCATGGGCATCAAAGAAGGACAAGAGGTGCAAGCGAAGGGAATGCGTAATATATTTAATAAAATAATAACGGAAAATTTCCCAAATCTACAGAAAGATATTCCCATACAGATGCAAGAGGCCTCCAGGAAACCAAACAGACCAGATCAAAATAGAACTACCCCATGACATATCATCATTAAAACAACAAGTTCAGAAACTAAGGAAAGAATATTGAAGGCTGTAAGAGAGAAAAAACAAGTAACAAACAAAGGTAAATCCATCAAAATCACAGCAGACTTCTCAACAGAAATATTAAAAGCAAGAAGAGCATGGGGTGAGATCTTCCGGGCACTGAATGAAAATAACTTCAACCCCAGGATACTGTACCCAGCAAAACTATCATTCAAAATAGATGGAGCAATAAAAGTCTTCCATGATAAGCAGAAACTAAAACAATATGTGACCACAACGTCATGACTACAAAGGATTCTTCAAGGGATTCTGCACACAGAAAGTGAAACTCAACTTAACCATAAAAAGACAAGCAGGACGAAACCGCAGAAAAAGAAAAAGCAAGAAAGTAGAGAGTAACCTCAACTTAGGTACACACAATCAAATCTTCAAACAACTAAGACAACTAAATGACAGGAATCACCACATACCTATCAGTACTAACGCTTAAAGTTAACGGACTTAATTCACCCATCAAAAGGTACCGCTTAATGAAATGGATTAAAAAGGAAGATCCAATTTACAACAGCCTCAAACAAAATCAAATACCTAGGTGTAAACCTAACAAAAGATGTGAAAGACCTCTACAAGGAAAACTATACACTTCTGAAGAAAGATATTGAGGAAGACTATAGAAAGTGGAGAGATCTCCCATGCTCATGGATTGGTAGAATCAACATAGTAAAAATGTCGATACTCCCAAAAGTAATCTACATGTTTAATGCAATTCCCATCAAAATTCCAATGACATTCATTAAAGAGATTAAAAATCTACTCTTAAATTTATATGGAAACACAAGAGGCCACGAATAGCCAAGGCAATACTCAGTCAAAAGAACAATGCTGGAGGTATCACAATACCGGACTTCAAACTATATTACAAAGCAATAACAATAAAAACAGCATGGTACTGGCACAAAAACAGACATGAAGACCAGTGGAACAGAATAGAGGATCCAGATATGAAGCCACACAACTATAACCAACTTATCTTTGACAAAGGAGCTAAAAATATACAATGGAGAAATAGCAGCCTCTTCAACAAAAACTGCTGGGAAAACTGGTTAGCAGTCTGCAAAAAACTGAAACTAGATCCATGTATATCACCCTACACCAAGATTAACTCAAAATGGATCAAGGATCTTAATATCAGACCCCAAACTCTTAAGTTGATACAAGAAAGAGTAGGAAATACTCTGGAGTTAGTAGGTATAGGTAAGAACTTTCTCAATGAAACCCCAGCAGCACAGCAACTAAGATATAGCATAGATAAATGGGACCTCATAAAACTAAAAAGCTTCTGTTCATCAAAAGAAATGGTCTCTAAACTGAAGAGAACACCCACAGAGTGGGAGAAAATATTTGCCAACTATACATCAGACAAAGGACTGATAACCAGAATATACAGGGAACTTAAAAAACTAAATTCTCCCAAAACTAATGAACCAATAAAGAAATGGGCACGTGTACTAAACAGAACTTTCTCAAAAGAAGAAACTCAAATGGCCAGAAAACACATGAAAAAATGCTCACCATCTCTAGCAATAAAGGAAATGCAAATTAAAACCACGCTAAGATTCCACCTCACCCCTGTTAGAATAGCCATCATCAGCAACACCACTACCAACAGGTGTTGGTGAGGATGCGGGGAAAAAGGAACCCTCTTACACTGTTGCTGGGAATGTAGACTAGTACAACCACTCTGGAAAAAAATTTCGAGGCTACTTAAAAAGCTGGACATCGGTCTACCATTTGATCCAGCAATACCACTCTTGGGGATATACCCAAAAGACTGTTACGCCAGAGGCACCTGCACATCCATGTTTATTGCGGCACTATTCACAATAGCCAAGTTATGGAAACAGCCAAGATGCCCCAACACTGACGAATGGATTAAGAAAATGTGGTATCTATACACAATGGAATTTTATGCAGCCATGAAGAAGAACGAGATGTTATCATTCGCTGGTAAATGGATGGAATTGGAGAACATCATTCTGAGTGAGGTTAGCCTGGCCCAAAAGACCAAAAATCGTATGTTCTCCCTCATATGTGGACATTAGATCAAGGGCAAACACAACAAGGGGATTGGACTATGAGCACATGATAAAAGTGAGAGCACACAAGGGAGGGGTGAGGATAGGTAAGACACCTAAAAAATTAGCTAGCATTTGTTGCCCTTAACACAGAGAAACTAAAACAGATACCTTAAAGCAACTGAGGCCAATAGGAAAAGGGGAACAGGTACTAGAGAAAAGGTTAGATCAAAAAGAATTTACCTAGAAGGTAACACCCACGCACAGGAAATCAATGTGAGTCAATGCCTGTATAGCTATCCTTATCTCAACCAGCAAAACCCCTTGTTCCTTCCTATTATTGCTTATACTCTCTCTACAACAAAATTAGAAATAAGAGCTAAATAGTTTCTGCTGGGTATTGAGGGGGGGAAAGAGGGAGGGGGCAGAGTGGGTGGTAAGGGAGGGGGTGGGGGCAAGGGGGAGAAATGAACCAAGCCTTGTATGCACATATGAATAATAAAAGAAAAATGAAAAAAAAAGGAAGATCCAACAATTTGTTGCTTACAGGAGACCCATCTCACCGACAGAAATAAGCATAGGCTAAGGATGAAAGGCTGGAAGAAGATTTACCAAGCCAATGGCCCCCAAAAACAGGCAGGAGTAGCAATACTTATCTCTGACAAAGTAGACTTCAAACCTACATTGATCAAACGAGATAAACAAGGACATTCCATACTAATAAAAGGGGAAATAGACCAAAAGGAAAGAGTTAACCTAGAAGGTAACACACATGCACAGGAAATCAATGTGAGTCAATGCCCTGTATTGCTATCCTTATCTCAACGAGCAAAAACCCTTGTTCCTTCCTTTTATTGCTTATACTCTCTCTACAACTTAATTAGAAATAAGAGCAAAATAGTTTCTGCTGGGTATTGAGGGGGTAAGGGGGTAAGGGGGAGAGGGAAGGGGAGGAGTGGGTGGTAAGGGAGGGGGTGGGGCCATCGGGGAGAAATGACCCAAGCCTTGAATGCACATACAAATAATAAAAGAAAAAAAAAAAAACAAATAACCACCATATTTATTTGTTCATTATATTCATGTACTTCCATACTAATATATGTCCATACTAATAATATTGTATTGAGTAAACAAAAAATAACAACTGAAAATACATGTACTATAGCAAGTATTAAAAAAAAAGACCTTTTTTTCTATATTTGCTGATTGGTTGGTTCATATCTTTTATGTATATATATTTTAATATATGTAGATATTATATGTCCATAAAATACATATTTTATATAATTTATATATTATATATTTATGTAATTGTATATATCTATAAAATACATGTTTTATGTAAATATATATGTATAATTCTGTTTGGGCACTCTTTTCCTCTTCTACTAGAAAAGCCTATTATTCCTCCACCCCTCCTTTTTTTTTTTTTGATAATTATCTTAACTGTCCACATTCTCCAGCTTTCCCCTTTTCATTTTCTTTTGCTTCTAATTTTCCATCTTCTCTTATTATTTTCCTATCTTTTATTATATTTTAAATCTTTTTGGTTTTAAATATCAGTAATATTATAAATACGTAATTAATGTTATATGTGATAATATGATATAATACATAACATTTCTGTCCCCACTATTCCTGCTGTTGTTAAGAACTGCAGATGGCATGGTTGGTACTTAGTCTTTACCTTATTTCTCAATCTGGTTCCTTGCCATTTTCTGCTATTACTGTTATGTGCTTGTTTTCCCCTTTCTACAGTGGTAGGGATTCACAGTAACACTTTGAGTACAGAACCAGCTATTTAAAAAAAAAAGCACCAATTTGCCAATAAAGGCAAACAAGATCAGAGTAACAGAAGATTTCTCAACAGAAATTCTTAAGTCCAATAGCGCATGGAATGGTATATTTCAAACCCCTGAAGGAAAATAGATGCCAACCTAGATTACCATATCCACGAAAATTATACTTCAAATTTGAAGGAAAAACAAAGATTGTCCAAGAAAAACTAAAGCAATTCACGATCACTAAACCACTGCTGAAGAGGAAACTTAATGAAGTCCTACACAAAGAAGAGGAAGATAAACACAACCATGAGAGTGCAGGACAGTATAAATCCCATGGCAAGATTAGAAAAGCAAATGAGAATAAAGAAAGAATTAAACATTAGGGAAAACAACAAAATGACAGTACTTAGCACATACCTTTTCATTACAACCTGAATATAAATGATCCTAAAACTGATACCAGATCCTACTCTTTGATGTCTCCAAGAAACACACCACACTACAAAGACATACATAGACTGAAAGTGAATGGATGGAAAATGATAGCCCAAGCAAACAGAATCCAGAAACAAGCAGGAGTGGTGATACTCATACCCGAAAAAGCAGACTTCAAGCCAAAATTAGTTAGAAGACACAAAAAATCTCACTACATATGTTGAACATACTTCCTCTAAAGTCAGGAACAACATAAACTCACTATGCTTATTCAATACCGGATGTAAAATTTTAGCCACAGCAATCAAGTAACAAAAATAAATAAGAGATACAAATAGGAAAGTAAAAAAACAAATTTTCAGATGATATATGATTCTATACTTAGCAACTCCTAAAAACTTCACCAAAAAACTTTTAGATCTGATAAAGAAATTCAGCAAAGTCATAGGCAGAATACTAACATACAAAAATCAGTAGATATTTTTATACGTCTATGATGAGCCCGTGGACAAAACAATCAGGAAAACAATCTCATTCACAACAGCCTCAAAAAGAGTAAAATAACTAGGAACAAACCTAAAAAAGGATGTCAAAGACTACTATAATGAAAACTACAAAGCACTGAAGAAAGACATTAAAGAAAACATTAGAAGAGAAAGACCTTCCGTATTCATGATTTGGCAGAATTAATATTGTGAAAACAGCCATGCTACTGAAAGTCAGCTACAGATTTAGTACAATCCCCATCAAAATTCCAATGACATTCCTCACAGAACTAGGGGGAAAACCCCTAAAATTCCTACGAAAGCACACACAGAAAAACCCAAAAAGCCGAAGCAATACGGAAGGGGGTTGAATAAAGAAATGCTGGATGTATAATTCCTGATTTCAAATAATATTACAGTCATAGTAACTAAAACAGCATGATATTAGCACAAAAACAAACATATACACTAATAGAATAGAACAGAAGACAAAGAAATAAGTCCATGCAGCTATAGCCATCTAATTTTCAGCAAAGGTGCCAAAGACAAATGGTGGATAGAAGACATCCATCCTCTTTAACAAGTGGTGCTGGGAAAACTGATTTCCTCATGTAGAATGCTGGAACTAGATATCTGTGAAACTACTGGAGTAAAACATGGGGGAAACACTTTAAGAGATAGGCACAGGCAATGACTTTCAGAATAGTACTCCAATAGCTCAGGAAATAAGAACAAGAATTGGCAAATGGGATTTCATCAAATTAGAAATTATGTGCACAGCAAAAGAAATAATTAACAGAATGAAGAGACAATAGGTAAATATTTAAAGAACTTAGAAAATTAAACCCTAAAAGAAACAAATAATCTAATCAATAAAAGGGCAAGTGAACTAAATAAAAATCTTTCAAAAGAAGTAGTATATATAGCCAAAAAATAAACGAAAAAGTGTTCAATATGTTTATTTGTCTGGGAAATGCAAATCAAAACTACACTGAGATTTCATCTCATCCCAATCAGAATGGCTATCAACCAGAAAGTAACAGCAAATGCTGGAAAGGAAAACCTTCTACACTTTTGGTGGGAATGTCAATCAGTCCAGTGATACATTTCTGGGTATGTAAAGAAAGTCAACATACAATAGAAACACCTGCACACCCATATCCACAGTAGTGCTACTCACAATAATGAATTTATGGCATTAATCTAGGTGCATCAGTGGGTGAATCGATAAAGAAAAGGAGCATTATTCAGTCAGAACAAAATTTTGTGGTTAGCAGGGAAATGGGGAGAAATCGAGTTTATCCTGTTCAGTGAAATGTGTCAGACTCAGAAAGAAAAGTGTTACATGTTTTCTCTCACATGTGGCATCTACAAAAAAAGAGAGACATGAAAGTAGAAGAAAAAAGGAAAAGTATTAGTGGGAGGGGGAAGAATAAGAGAGGGTAATAGGGTGAGTATGATCAAAGTATGCTATTATACATATATGAAAATGTCACAATGAAATTCATTTTGTACAATGAATATACGCTAATTAAAATGACTTTTTAAACTCATTAAGTTTTGTCCTGAAGACTTACATCTAAAGTAAAACTGGAAGGGACCTATTGTTTTCATACAAAAAACAAACTACTCAAGAAGTGGTTTTTCTATCCTCCATAAATGAACTGATCTACAAGGTCACTTCTGTGATACCTGGTTTCTACCTGCTTGTGAGTCTATTTCTGGCCTCTCTATTCTGTTTCATTGACTTATTTACATACTCCACATAGTCTTATTTGGTAATATGGAGTTTTCCTACCTGAATCAATCTCTACCATATTAAGTTTTCCAATTCAGAAATTTATTCTCCTCATGTAATCTAATCATTTTTGTTTGTCAAAACTTTTTAAAATTTTCATATAGATTTTCAAGACTACTTTAGTGTATTTATTTCTAGGAAGCTTTTAATCCACTTTACTGTAAATGGACTTTTTTCAAGCACTCTTTCTACTTTTCTCCTTCTCATTATTTTCTTTAATCCTCCTACTGTTTCCCTCAATCTAGTTGGATTATCACTGGCTTTGACCTGATATAGCATTACAGTCAATTTATTCTTAATTGCAAATAAACATATACTAAAGTAAAACAATGACTAGAACCTAATTCTGTTAGATCTAGAACTGCTTTTTAACCACTAATTGTATTGCTATTTAACAATATTTAACATCTGAGTGTCTATTTTCAGGTTGGAATTTTATTTTTTTACGTCTTCCCACTGGAAATAATGTTGAACTTAAAGTTGCAAGAACAAAATATTGCAGAGAACACTGGCAGTTTTTGCATAGATTCACTTAGTGCGAGCCATTAACTTCTGCTTTATCAATGATTCTCTCTTTCTCTTTCTTTCTCTCTCTCAGATATGACATAGATTTTTCTGAACCATTTGAGGACCCTTTACCACAAAATACTAAATAATTTTCCCTAAAAGCAGTTTCATATAGAACAAACTAACTTACAAAACAATAGTTTAGGAATATATTCTACAAATTTAACATTTATACAATACTTTTAGGTAATCTCACACTCATATTTCACTTTTGTCCATTTTCCCAACAACATAGTTTATAACACACCCCCAACCCTGCAAATAGGAGCTTGTCTATGATCGCACATTACTTTTAGTTAACAAGATTTTTTGTCTCCGTTAGTCCAGAACATTTTCTATCAGTGCACCTTTGTTTTTCACAGCAGTGAAAAAAAATTTTCAAATACAGTTTTTCTCCTTCTCAAATTTTTCAATTAAAATGTTCCTCACTTTCAGCTGGGCCAGTGGCTGTAGCTACCTGGGAGGCTGAGTTTTGGAGGATTGTGGTTTGAGGTCAGCCCCAGCAAATAGTTCAACAGACCCACATCTCAATGAATATTTGGGTGCACTAGTGTACACCAGTCATCCCAAGTTATATGGGAGGCCGAGATCAAGAGGATCATGGTTCCAGGCCAGCCTGGGCAAAAAGTCTTCTTAGGACACCACCTCAACAGAGAAAAAGCTGGATATGGTGTCATCTCAGAGACAGCAGGAAGTTTTAAATAGGAGGATAGCAGTCCAGGCCTCCCTACACAAAAACTGAGACCCTATCTCCAAAATACCCAGAGTAAAATGGGCTAGGCGTGTGGTTCAAGCAATAAGTACAGTGCCTGCCTAGCAAGTGCAACTCCCCCCCCAATAAAAGAATATTCCTTATTTTGGATTTGCTTAATGTTTCATGATTACATTCAAATTAAACACTTCTGCCTGAACGCTACATGGGTGACATGCTCTCCTCAGGATATCACATCCAGAGGTGCATGATATCCAATCTATCCTTCAATTTTGATCATTCCATCACAGTGCTGTCCAATTCCCTCACTATATAGTTACATATGAAATGCACAAATACATAAATATACTTTATAAATCACTAGTTCAAACAGATATGTGAGATCTTCCTCTGTCCTCATAAGGCTTGTTGTACTGCCCCCTTCCATCTACTCTGTACTTCTCTGACAAGGTCAACACATTATCCTTTACTAAATGCAAGAGTAAGCTTCCTACAGTTTCAGAACTGTTTTCTTCACATTACCACAATAAACAAACCTACTAAAAGGAGCATGAGGGTTATTTTTGCTATTTTTCTTCCCCATTCTGTCATCCACAAATGGGGTGTATACTTAGGAACAGTGCAGATAAGACTACTTATTTTTTTCCTCTCTTCACTGTTTTCATGGTATTTATTTGAAATATAATTGAATTCATTTGTTTTAAATTTGCTTTCAGTTCTCAATAATTCATTTTCTATTATATAGAATGTTAAAGTACTTCCAAAAGTTAAAACTATACCAAAAGGTAGTCAAAGATGCATCTCTGCCTCATAACCCTGTTAGCCCTATTCCCCCATATGACCTCTTTAACTAACCACTGTTTTCTGATTTATCCTTTACCCTACATCAGTTTCTTTTATGCAAAGTAGTTCTGTGTATACTTTACTTATTTCCCTTTCTTACACAAAAGGCAACATACCATAGGTGCTCTTTTGCACATGAGTCTCTGCATGTCTAATGTCTCCTAGAAACCAACCTGTGCTAGCTCACAGTAAGCACCCACATTCCTTTTAGAGCTGTATTGTATTCCACTGTGTGTAGGTTCCACCATTCATTCAATATTCTTTTGCACTTGGATGCCTGGCTTTTTATACAAACATGAAGCCATTAAAAAAAAATCTTTATGAACTGCCTCAAAAAATGTCATCAAAAACTTTCTTACATTCACAGATCATTCTGGAAGCTCCCAAGGAAAAACTTAAAAGAAGACAAAACCCAAAACTGAAATGGCAAGAATGAATGATACCTCAGGGACATTTTATTTCTACTACTAATCCCCAGCCTCCTCCTCTATTTTCCAGCAGATTGTGTTTAACCAGGTTTGTCTGCTGGCCACCTGTTCACTGCTCTGAAATTTCTCCTTCACTTCAAAAGCGCTATACACATATGATAGCAGCAAAAAGGCAAAACAGAAGGACAGAGAGCAGGGGGAGCATTTTAATAGTAAAGAAAGGAAAATTAAGAAGCTATAGAAACTGACACAACATAGTTCACATTTTAACAAAACTGGAAGATGCAAAACTGGGTACAGGAGAAAGGAGTGAGAAGGATCCATGTCACTCCTGTCAGCATTTCAAAATGGTTTTTCAAATGAACACTGGGGAGCTCTCTTAATGTGGCAAATATCCCTGTATGGCTAAACAACACAGCATTCCTTGAAGGGCTGCAAATTAAAAAAAAAAAAAAAGACATTCATTTTAACAATCTGAAAGGCAACAGTTAGTGAAAAATACCACTGCTTTTCATCAGTCTCTTTCCTATTTAATGGTTTATTCATGACATGACAGATTTTTTTTCATTTCCTCTTTAAAAAATCTTATCGTTTATGAACACAATTAATAGATGTGCTTATAAAACTATATTTTATGATAAAGAAAGGAACTAGAATTACACAACTAAAGCAAACAATAAGCCAATTAAATTTAGTCATACAAAATCCTAAGGTTGTAAATATGATCAAAACTTTTACAGGTAAGTACACTTTCACCCAGAGAGATGAAAAGACTTTCTAAAGGTTATAAGTCAGTTTAGTAGCAGAATACAACTTAAGGACTCAAGTGCTGGAAGCCTGCCAACTATTTGTTCCACATAAGGGGACAGAGCTGGCAAAAAAAAAAAAAAAAATTGGCCTGAGGCCATTGTCAGCCTCCTCAAGGATGTTTCCAAAGAAGTGCCATTTTCTTGGGTTACAAGAGAAGTTGTATTGTTTGTGACTATTCTATTTTATCCAAACACAGTTACAAAATAGTATTTTGTATGAAATTGTTTTGTTACTAATAATGGAGAAGAAGCATCATTCAAGGTTCTACACTCAGAGCAAAAGCACGTACAAATTATATGCTATTATTTTAAAAGCTTATAAAGTAAGTCCTAGCACCTGGAAGGGGGGGAATGCTATGCCTAGAGGAAAGGCAGATGGGCTACTGGCAAAATTCCTTTGTGAAGTGCAACATTTAAGGGTCGTCATTATGATGCATTTGTTGCCACATATCTCTGGTCTATAGATGGACAGAGTCACCAGGTTGCAGTGTGCATCACTCCTGGACAGTAGGTAGAGGTGTGTAAGGATTTCTGGACATTCACAGCAGAGATGGTGCTTATGGTATTATTTCGTGAGCCATGAGCTGACTGGGGAAGGTGGATGGCCACGAGCTTTAGCAGCTTCAGCTGAGGTGTGCCCACGGGAGGAGAGGGACTAGGTGCATGGTCCCATCAGAAAGCCCCTGGGCATTCAGGTCAGGTGAGAGCCATGTCCACATTTTCTTGATTTTAATTCAGTGTTCAAAGAATGCAACAAATAGGGCATGCAATCAAATCCTAGCCCCTAAGGAACATGTTCTTAGCACAATGTGCAAATCAATGGGTGAGGCCACAAGGCTATGATGTCCAAGCCTTCATGGGATGGCTGTCAAAGGGAAAGAGATTCGGAGGAGTTCTATACAGATAATAAAAACAAAATGCATTGTGACACTGAAGACCCTTCCGTGCGTTCAGCAGCCTGATAAACAGTTTTATGTCACCAACATCTTTTACCTCTTTAATTGTTCCAATGTACATCTCCAAGGCTGAATAATCACAATTTTAAAGGTGAAACATGAGATACCAAGAGTTTTATGTAGGCAAACTATAATAAAAGCAACTTGTTCAAAGAGAATTTAACTCTTTTCTCAACAATTGGTAATTTCTTCACTCAGTGGGAAAAAGAAAGCAATCATCTGACAGTATAAAAATATTTTAAAAGTTGCAGAAGGGAACAAGAAGAAATAGCTTTTTGAGACAAAAGCAACCAAAGAGAAGATGAGAATGCATTTGCAGTGTCTCCAAAGCACAGCGAACCAACCTAGCAGGTTGTGTATACGACAGTCTTGTCAATCAGCATTTGATGAAGCCAAAGGAGTTTGGGCTTCTGTTCAATTTCTGTTCCTCACATGATCCAGAACCACGTGGTGAACCACTAAACACCTGCTGTCATGGCCCATAACCTATTGTGGTAAGATACAACTTTCTCATTAACAGACATGAAGAATAAGGAATAAGAAAAATATTCATGGGGCGGAAGCCACCTCTATCAAGCCATATGTGGAGATACCTTTTATCCAAAAAGCATTCACAGAGCACTTAACTCTGGGCCACTGTTCTAAGCACTTGTGACTATTAACACATTAAATCATCAAAAAGACCATGTGAAGCTGGAGATATTGTGTACATTTTAAAAGTGCTGTGCCTAAGGCCACCAAGCAAGTGTATCTGTCTTCAATGTTCAGGCAAATAGTCATTGTGCTAGCTCATCACGAAAGGTTATAATCAACTCCAACCCTCACTGATTACAAACTTTAGAATTTTAAATTTGTTGTTCTACAATTAAAAGTGTGAGATGCTTAAGTACCTACAATTGGCAAATGAATATATGCTATATGTCCACTAAAAGATCCTCAGAGGCCAAATGTTTGAAAACAATGCCATGGAGAGTCTAAAAGAAAAACTGTATGTATAAGTGGGGAACTGACACAATACAGACGGTGCCGCTGATGTAACATGAAGACAGTGGCATGAGGTAATCTGACTGCTCAGTTGTGAAAAATGGGTAAATTAGATTCCTCCCAAAACAACATATGACAACAATGTGCAATGGAGAAAAATAAATAAATGTGACACAATGTAATGCAGTGCAGCTGCTAAAAGAGCATGGCTCAGGTCTGGGTCCGTTGAAGTGGCATGATACCCATGGTAAATACAAAGCAAGTACTTGACAAATATACAGAGTGCTTTCATTCTTTGTTAAAAAAAAAAAACAGCTATTTATATGAATACTATTTACATGTCTATATAACTACATATGTATAAATCTGGAATTGCACACTTCAAATTATTTTGAATCCTAGCTACCTGGGAGGCTGAGATCAGAAAGATGGCAGTTTAAGGCTAGTCTGAGAAAAAAAGTTTATGAGACTCCATCTGAACCAATGGCTGGGTGAAGTGTCGTGAGCCTGTCATCCCAGCTATAATAGGAAGTATGAAATAAAAGGATCACAGTCCAGGCTGGCCTGGGCAAAAAGTGACACCCTATCTCAAAAATAACTAGAGCTAAAAGGACTGGAGGTGTAGCTCAAGAGGTAGAGCACCTTCCTAGAAAGCACAAAACCTGGGTTCAGTACTGCCAAAAAAAGAAAATATTATTTTGAGTGGTTCACCTAAAGAGGAAAGTCAAAATAGAAAGCCTTTTATTTTTTATAGTCTTCTGCCTTGCTAGAATTCATTAACAGCCCTGTTATTTTTAAAAAATCAGCACATACACACATCAAGTAATGACAACACAGGCCATGAGAAGCAGAAGTCTTATTCAGAAACTTTTTTTGTCAAGCACTAGAAAAAGACTCTAAGAAGTGAGGAGAAAGAAGCACTCTTATATATTAGAAAGACCTTATTAGTGGTAGTATAGGAAATTAATTAGAAAAGTATCAAGATGAGAAGTTGGAAAGATGGTTAATGAGGCTTTTAATATTTACCAGTAATGGAGAATTTGATACTTTCCACATTTGGTGCCTGAAGCCCTAAATCCCCCTTATAGGAATGATTACAACCCTCATTTCATGAATGGGGAACTGAGACTCAGAGTTGTTCACAAATGATTGTTCCCAAATGGTTCCATTTGCATAGCCTGTTGGTACAAACCTTGGAATTCAAATTGCAATATGTACTAAGTGCAATTCAAGAACACCATAATAGCCTTGACAGGTAATGAGGAAGACCCAGACCAATAAGGAGCAGAAACCTGGGATGGAGGGAAGGAGCCAGATTCATTGTGTTTAGGAGGCAAAATGAGCAGCAACTCAAAACTGGCTGGAGGCAGACGATGAGGAAGGCATGAATTTTATACTAACACTCAGGTTTCAGGCCTGGAAGCAATTCCCAAATTTTCTATACTGTGATAATTTGTGCTTTTATAATGTGAACAATAGCTATTGATATCTTCCAAGACTTTATGAATGGTTCGTAAACATTCACAACATTGTAGCTACTTTTCAGTTCCAGCTATCTTTTGCATTCCTATACTTCAGTGTTTTTCCAGGTATTTTGTGATGAATTTTTTCATTTTAAGTCTATTCAGTGAAAGATACTGGAAAACTGTGGTGGGTTATAAAACTCCTCCCTTGTTTTGTCCTCAAGAAGCTTTATGATTTTCACCCAAGCAAACAGGGCATTTATCAAAAATGTAAGACATGTTCTAGTTTTCTTTTGTTTGAATCATAGAGAAAACGGAGAACTTGAAAATACACACACACAGCACGCACACACACACAAACACATAGCATATATTCATATACAAAGTTATTTTTTCTATTTTTGTTCAAATTATACCTTAATGTAGTTGTTTCTAATGGTAGGGAGGGGTGGGGTTCTTGATGTCCTCAGGGATTCCAGAAACCTAAGTTTTATATAAAATCTTGTATTCAAATAGCTATAAGCATTCCACTAACAGTTTTACAAATAGCTTTCATTAGATGTTTAAAGGGTTCTATAACTCAAAAAGATTACAAGTCATATGGGTGTCCTTCAAGGGAATCTGTCATTGATCAATCCGCCAAATACATAATGTATTCAGGAGGTGTCAGTAAACAGAACACAGCAGATCACTACAGCTGTTCATCACAGCTCTGCAGGCCATGTGACAAGGCACACTTCAGACTCTGCTTTTTCAAAGTGATGCCTATTTTTGCCATCTATCTGTTAGGCTCATGGGGAAAAATCATCACCTACATAATGAAACACACTTGCTGCCAAGCTTCAGCTAAGATGGCTGTGCATTCTTAAACTTTCATTTTAGAAACTCTTCCTTGTTATTTTGGACAGTTTTCATAGATTAATTCTGAACTCAGAATCCCAAGCTGCTGCCATTATCATACCAAGAGACATTCTACAAATAAAGAACAAAGAATTCAGGTCTTAACAAAAGTATAATTTCTTAAATTAAGATGATGCAATTCTTCTTGGCTTTTTGTGAATCTGTTCTATAATTTCAGAAGCAAACATTCTCATTTCTCCAGAACCTACTGATAGTAAGAAATTCAGCTGTACAATAAACATTTTAACATGCATCCTAACCACTGACTGAACTATATAGTCTCAGAAGTTTATACACTGCTGGGCCCAGGCAACCTGAGACCAAAGCACAAGAATCCACATAGCACCAACAAAAGACTGCACAGAGAGAACTTGTGAAATTACTTCTGAAGTTGTGTGTGATAATTTCCTGGCCATCTGAATGGATTCCATGAATCCTCTGGACTACTGTCTAAACGATAAACCCACATACTTCTTTTCCATATGCCTTCACTGTCCCAGGGAAAAAAGACAAGGATATCCCAGTGCGTTTCCTTTAACTAAAGGAGAAGAATTGTGTCTACTCTTGATTCCGAATGCCGCCCTTTATTTCCTTTAATTCACTTCCTTTTGAAGAGCTTGGAGCTTGATGCTCAGCTTCCAGCTGGCACTGCAGATAAGCAGCCTTTCCAGGGGCACTGAGCCCCTCCCAAGAACAAAAAAGCAACCCTGTCTGGCTGTCTGGCTCCAGCCTTCAGATCAGCTATTTCATACCAGTGCTGGTGCTTTGACTCTTACTATTTCAGAGAAGCAGATTCCAGATATAGGGAAAATATATGAGCCATAAGATCAGGATGTTCCTTCAATTACTCCCCAGAATTTAAGGCTCTGGAGACTATGAGAAATGAATATGAATGGGAATTCTTTCTCCTCCTCAGAGCCTCAGCAATTAATCGACTTGAAGATTTCACATCATAAGGCAACACTATTTTCAAATGGGCTGGTATGCCTTATGATTTAAACCTTAAATAAACATCTGAATATAATGCACACAATAGTTTTTCAAAAAATTCTGCCCTGGGAAAATTGTTAAACACCAATGAAGTTACCTTCAAACTGTGGGCTACAAAAGACACCCAGAAGACAAAAATAGGTAAACACTTTAGCAAAAATTGGAACACACAGGTTGAGATTACAATTTGACTCTAAGTGTGGCAACATGTGTGAAATATTTCATGTCAGTTTGCACACTTCTATGGAAGCCATGTGTAGTCATCATGGGGCTCATGATTAATATTTAAATTAATATTTATATATTAATAGTGAAATATTGTCAAGTAACTTGAAAGCACATTCACAACACAAGAGCTTGGCATCTATCTGACTGAACTGTTTTGGCTAGAAAGGCTCCAGGCGTCTCAAGTGGTTTTATGGGGAATTGTAACAACTAGGAATTTTCACAGGAGTATCTTTCTGCACCTGCAGAGCTAAATACAAATCCGCATTTTATCAACACACATACAGGTTTTTCAGCTTCTACTTAATATAGAGGCATATTTAGGAAAATTGGCTTTTTAAAATTATAATTCAGATCTGGGTAAAGGAGTAAAAAGGGGCATTCCTTTTGCTAAGACTTCAAGTAGAAAGACAGAGAATGCAAGAAAATATGAGAGAGAAAAGTCTGGAAAGATCCTGAACAGATTAGATCGTGAAGTTATAGCCCATCATTGCAGGAAAGATTTGGCTTTGACTTATGGAGGGTGGCCATGGGAGATACGGACAGGACTGAAAAGGGAGTAAGCATGCCTTGAAGGTACTCAAGATACCAGGGAGTCAGATGAACTGTCACATAAGCAAAGGGATTTCCCAGAATGGAACACATGGGGTTGGGGCAGAGGAGGTGAGTGGCATAAGCAGACACAGACACACAGACACACTAATACAGGCACATAATCATAGACATGCACACGAGCACACACACAGACATACATAGTTACACACAGACACACACAATCAGACATACACTCTCTCTCATGAAGCAACAAGATTTCATAAACCACAGAGAAGGAGAGAACGCTGAGTATGCAGGAGGAGGGGTAACTCAGAAATGGGTGAGGATCTACAGTACTGGGTTTACTTACAGCCCTCAGAGATGGAGACATGGACATGGTAGAGGAGATGATGTGCACTGAGGAAGCAGAAGCACAGAGGTGCCAGAATGAGGCATGTGTGTTTTATCTCCGAGAGTAGAGAACAACATGCTGAGCTACTGAGGGAGTCGCATTATTTGTTCTACCACAGCAGAAGTTGCAGAGGTCACAGCAGAATAATGTGGAGGGAGCAGACTCATGAGAAGTCATTTGGGCCAAGGACAGAGACAGACTGAGAATGGCAATGAAAAGAAAGCATTATCTCTGTTAGGCAAAATTACAGCCCCTAAAAGTTGTGTCCCTGTGCTAATCCCAGCAGCTATGGTTATGCTACCTTATATGGCAGATAGGACTTTGCAAATGTGATGCAGTGAAGGCTCCTAAAATGGGAGATTATCCTGACTGTCTGGGTGAGCCCAATAGCATTCCAAGGGTCCTTATCCAGAGGTAGAAGGGCAGAGAGACCTGACAATGGAAGTAGAGGAAGGAGCACTCTGGCTCATAAGCCAAGGAAAGAATGCAGGTGGCCTAGGAGCTAGGGAGGGCAAGAAAACAGATTCTCCCCAAGAGCCTGCAGAGGAAAAGTAGCACTGCAGGCTCAATTCAGACTTCTGATCTTCTAAACTGCAGGAAAGTAAATCTCTGCTGCTTTAAACCACTAAGTGTATGGTAAGTTGTTGCAGTAGCAATAAGAAAGTAGCACAGCAAGTTAGAATTCAAATTAAGCCTAAAAATATTACTAAACTATAAAAAATAGATAAAGAAATCCAGAGAGCTTCAACTATTCTTCTAATGACTTTTATTCTGTTCTAAAATACCAAATTAGGCCTAACTCTGTATTTGCCTATCTTCTGCAATCCAACACTAGCTAGTGAAAAAGAGTGCCCTGCTGAGGGATGTAAAGCAATACTGGCCTTCAAGCCAGGGGTGACGGGAGACACGGATGAGTACTAAGATGAGAAGTGCAGTCAGCAGACAGGACAGTTCAGAGCCAGGCAGGCTGTGTTTACAGGTCAGAGGTGAGCAAGGGCTGTGGCTACTCAGGTCAAGGTCTGGGGCTGATCAATGCAACGCAAGGAGGCACTGGTATCTGGTCTCTCTGCTACTCAAGAGTACCGAGGATACCCCCAGCCCTCACTTCCACCAACGTGAGGTGGGCAGGTGGCAGGCCCAGTAAAAACATGTCAACAGGCCAGAGTGGGCATACTGTCTAGGGAAGATATCAGGTACCTGTGAGGTTTAGAGACCAAGAAGAGATGCATATTTAGAAAGAGTCAATTAGGAGCAAGCACGTGCAGCCTGATAGGCCAGCAAGAAGCTCTGTGTGCCTGCACATCTATAGGTAGGGCCCAGTTGGGGGAAGGGAGGGAATGTCCATTCAAATCAGACATCTGTGGACTGGATGAGTGACAGGGGAAAGGGATGTTCTAGGAAGGTATGTGCGATGGTGAGGGCAAGATGACTGACAGGAGGCATAAGAGAAAAGCTTTTAATAATAACCTTCAAACAAAACAATAAAACAGTATTTAAAATTTCAAATCAAATTACAATAGGCACCTCTCACCAGTAATGAGAAGAAAATGTTTTTAAATTTGCTCTGTCAGCAGAAGGTGTTTACATCCTTGGGTACTCATTACCCCAGATGGTAAAATAAATTATAAAATACAAGACTCTTTACTTGCTCTTGCACAAAAAGAAATTTAAAACAGACCTGCAGATATGCAAAAACCTTATGTGCACATAAAATAGGCACACTCTTCTTAAAATAATATATACACATTTTCTTGATAGAATATGTATCTGACTTCCATGATGGAATTGGGAGTGGGGGGGGGGGAGATTTTGGTACATCATCTAAAACTTGAGATTACAATGGAAACTGTATATTAAAATAAAGCACTAAGCTAATGGCTTTGGAATACTTTTCCACTCATGATATGCAAACTACTTTAAGTTTTATTTTCAACATCTCAATGTCAAAAATTGAAGAGTTCCATCACAGTGGCTGACCAGAATAATGCTATTATAATATTTGCAGGATGAAATGAATATTTATTGTCAAGAGTACAATGTCAGCATAAAAGTGAGTTCAGTCTGATGGTCCTTGGAAGGGTGAACCTTCGGCCATCTTTATTGCAACTAAAACTTTCAATTACAAAACATGCATATTTCATAAAAATATAAGTGCAGAGTTGGAGTGACACTGTGTCTTGAACACAGGCATCTTCTCAGTTATTAGGAAGATGAGACTAACTAGGGAACTGAATTCCTCTCCTCATTCAGGGTTTGATGAGACCCCATCTCACACTTTTTGATGGGAGTCAGCCTTGATCTACAATCCTCCTACCTATGTCTCCTATATAGATGGGATTACAGGTGTGAACGAACATATCCAGCTTGTTAGTTGAGATAGAAGGCTTACTAAATTTTTGCATGAGCTGGCCTTGAACCATTATCCTTCTAATCTCTGCCTCCTGAGTAGGTGGGATTACAGCCATGAGCCACTGAACCAGTCCCATTTTGATTGGGATGTCTTCTATCACAAGTAGATGGTAAGATTCTAAGAAAACTTGTCAGAAACTCCTTAGTGTTTCAGTTCCTCTACACATCACTTGACACACAGAAAGCCTTAAAAACATGAGCAGCTTCCTGTCAGACTAGAGGTAAAGAGACAGGCGGTCAATGTGTCAAATGGGGCTATTTTCTCATACACTAACATATGGCTGTCACCTTCAGAGCTGACAAATGATACTGTTCAATCATATTTTACATCAATGTTACTAGCCAAGGAGTCACGAAAGAACGCACCCTGTTCTTGCCACCCATCTGACATACACTCGTCTCTCTCAGACTCTCTGCATCCTCTGCAGGGGCTCTCACCTGTCCTTACAGTTTATCAGACAACTTTCCCTCATTGAGTGCTGTCTAGCACCTACTTGTCCTAGCTCTCAAAATCAAGGGGAAAAACCTCTATGACCCACAGCCTGTGGTTAGAGAGTTCCCAACACAGCCAACAGGATTTCTTTCAGAGCAGAAATTCCTAGTGTTTGTTAGTTAGCACCAGAACATGAGGGGAATCTGGAGGAGAAATTTTCAGTTCTGTAAAGAGTTCTTGCACTGACTGAGGGACCTTACAGGAGAAACTCTGAGAATGATGTAATATACCAGCTGGCTAGGGTGAGGGCCTCTAGCTGAGGGATAGAGAATCTAATACCTATCCGCTATCAGCCAAAATTTGCACCCCTCACACTCAAACACCTGAAGGAATCCTGGAGTGGGGGTGGCAAAAAGGATTCTTGCCCTAAGATCCTGAAATGAGGATACAGCACAGATCTGTTTTCCTACCACATAGCAGATTTTGTGGCCAATTTTGTTGCATGTCTATTTCAATCATTATCTATCTCTTCATCTTTGGGCTTCTGGCTGCCTTGAGACTCTAGACAGTGGTCTCAGGCACAGAGTACCAGCTTCACCTGTGTCCTTTGGTTGAACTTCACATCCTAGACCCTGACCAGGCTGCATCTGCCCTCAGGTGCTGTAGATCATGCTGACAGCTCCGGCTCATGTCCACTCTACCTCCTGACACGCAGTGACCCTACAGCAAGCAAGGGCACAGGATGGACACAGGGGAGAAGGAAAAGACTACGAGTTAGCTGGATTTCCTGGTTCAAGCAACCCTCTTATGCTCTTAAAAGTAAAAATAGGTTTCTCCCAGGTCATTCAGCATGGACTGATTATATGAGCATGCCCAACACAAAAGACTCCAGTGAAACAAGAGAGAGATTCTCTCCTTGATGGAATTGTGCTTTTGTTGAAAAAAGGCCCTAAGTCTTGTCAGGTGACAGAAATGTAGGGTCCACCCCTCTGTGGCAGTGGATTTCAAATCTGCACAGAGAATGCCCTAAGGAGGCTCTCAAGATGCACATTTCTCGGCCCCATTTCCTGAGGTTCTGATTTGGTACCACAAGCCCTTGCTTTCCAAAGTTCCACAGAAGTATCTGGTGTAAAGCCTAGGCTGAGAATTTTGGCTCTACATGTTTTAATTTTCCATGATTTGACCTTCAAACTATTTTGTCAGAGAGGCCACTACATAGATGACAAAAGAATGTTTAGTGTTTCTTGACCATGTGATACCAGGACTTGGTCCTTCTCCTGCCTACACCTCTTGTCCCCTAACCCTTGCCACACCCGTAGTTACAAACTCCAGTCCTTTACACATAATAGCAAACATTGGAGGTAACAACATGTCATGAAAAATAAAGCAAAAGGTTGTAGCTTCTCACTGCAAGTTAAAATGCAATTTAATGACATAAATCTGATGCACTTTTTCATATAAATTTTGCCTAAAATGCTGAAAACTCAGGCCAAGAATAAAAAGAGCAGCAAAAGATGTGAAACTTTGGGTACATATGATCCACTATAGCCACAAGAGCCTGGTGCCAACAGTCACTTGGACAAGCAAGTCTGTGCATCTTTCAGTTGGGTATGACTGTAACATCTCACTTGACCTACACCTGCCATATACCACATTAAAACAGATTCCCCCAAAACTTGACCCCTGGGTGACATGTGTAAATACTCTCAGATAATAAAATACTCACACTGAGTAAATATTTATTATGTAGTCCTATCCCATGGCCTTTATGCATGCAACTTATTTAGTCACCCCAAAACCCCAGTAGATAAGGAAGGTATTTTCTCTACAGATGAGGAAATGAGGCACAGAGAGGTTGAATGACTTTCCTAAGGTCACAAAGCTGGTAGGTGGGCAGTGCTGACCTTGGAAAACAGCTCAACAGGTGCGGCCACAGCCTTCTGTTCTTTCAAGTACTGCTCCCAGGACCATGCTTCCTGTGCAACTGCAGAGGGCACGGCAAAAGAAAACAAAAAAGAATTTTCTTGAAAAAAATCTGTGGAAGAAGACTAATAAAATGTAACTGAAGATAATCTCAAAAACCAGGTTAATTAAGTCAGTGAACAGAAGACCCACCCACACCACATTTAGTTTTCCTGTTTAGTATCAAGCTTATACACACACCACCCTCACAAAGAATCCTGATGAACATTCACAGCAGGTACCCTCAAGAACCATGGGCAGAATAGGATTTCTATTTGGTTAATTTTACGGTAAATAACCTGAAAACTTTTTTTATAATCTCCACTTAATTTCATACCTCTTTCGGTATGAATATCAATTGGTACAACCCATTGAATGACAATGTGGAAGTATTTGTCAAAAGTCTTACACAATTTCTCTACAGTTGGAACCAGAAATTCTCCTTCTAGCAATCTGTCTTAATGAAATCACATAGCTGTGCCCATAGGGTAAAACACAGGGATTTTCTGCTAGAACTCTGAATAATAATGAAACACTGGAAACAAACTAAAGGTCCACCAAGGGGAAATTAATTAAATGTGTTGTACAGACATGTCATTTTAACAATAGGCAGTAAAATTACATTGTGAAAGGCTGTCTAATGGCAAGGAAAGGTTATGTTAATGAAGCAGTACTAAGTGCGGGGAGGAAGCAGTTCAGGAAACAAAATCAACTTTTTTGGTAAATACGTAATGGATTAAAATGAGACTAGAATTTCATAAATCAAAATCTTGAATGAAATCATCTTTAGATGCCAGCATTAGAAATAATTTCTCCCCAATGTTCCTCCTGCTTTCTTTTACTGCTTTCCAAATTTTTAGATGAACAATCGATCACTGAAATTCAAAAAAAGTGTTATTTTTAAATAATAAAAAAAATTAGCAAAAAGAATTAATACTTGTTTTAGGTTTACGTTTTGTGCATTACTTTTTGAGGAGGGATGTCTACTCTACAATTACATACTATAATTAAAGTTGATGGCAAAAGTTTATATCACAGAATAACTGCAAGAACATAAGATAGTATTAAAACAGGAGGAAGAGTCAATAAACTTATTATATACATGTGTGATTCTGAGGTTATAAAAACTATATATTTTAAAATTTTTGATAAAATGTTATAAATTAAATAGGTTATTTAAAATTTAAAGATACAAAACAACATCTATTATGCTTTGTGACCTTACTTATACTAAGTGAAATATGAAATAAGTCAGGCACAAAAAGACAAATATCTCATGATTTCACTAATATATAGATTCTCAGAAAGAGATGAATTCATAGAAACAGAATTAAAAAGGTGGTTTTCAGAGACTGGAGGATTAGATGGAGAAAGGAGAGATGTTTGTCAAAAGGTAAAAAAGATTCAGTTACATGGAAGAAGCAGGTTTTGGAGATTTACCTTACAACATAGTAGGTACAGTTAACAATAACATATACCTCAAAACTGCTTAAAGAATAGATTTCCAATTATTTAAAAAAGTTGTAAGTATACAAGGTGATAAATATGCTAAATAGCTTGTTTTAATCTTTCCACAATGTAAAATATATCAAAACATCCCATTGTATCCTATAAATATATGCAATTATTATTTGTTGATTAAAAATAAAATAAAAATGTAACGGTATATAAACTGTTATGTACATTAAAACACTCATCTACTCACATATTTTTGAAGCACCTTCTATATGCCAGGTATTATGCATATATGCATTCCCACAATGCAAATATGTTCATGTAAAAAAGCAATTGGAAAGAAACAAAACTATTAACAGTAGCAGGATGTAGACAATGGGACTAATGGTAATATTTTTCACTATCTGTTGCTTTCTACATTTTATTTTATAGGTTTTCATATACAATGTGTCCTTGAAGATAATGGCCACAATTGCTGAGTATTCGTTTTAACATTTATCTTGCAGTGCAATGTTCCAGAAAAAGGTACAGCTGGTGAAAGGTCAGAACTGAATTAGTGGCAATGATGACAAGGGGCAAGATACACTTCTAAGTCAAACAGTTAAACCTTCCAACCCACTGGAATAGAAACACCAAAGCCCATTGAGTTGTGTAGGGATAATATGTACAGATTTGTTTTATTCATTTTAAAAATACAACCTGAGCTTCCTAGTGAACCAAGAAGAGTGTTGCCCACTGTAATAAAAGTACAATCCTATCTCTCGTCTAGTAAAATGAAAAGTAAATAAAGCACACTGTTTTCCTTTAATATTCATACACATAATATATAAATGGGAGCAATTTAAATCAAGGCAATAAAGAAAAACATTGTAACAATTTATAGTCAAAACACAGATTCCAAAAGCCTGGAAATCAACTTTCATTATCAGTCCCAACACTAGTTATTGCTGAGAAATACACTACTAAACTATGGTTATTCTTAAAGTATTTTAAACATCAAATAAAAGAATTATCACTGATGGATTTTCTCACTCTGGAAACACTGAGAATCCCAGTGTGTCTCCATTTAGGAGCTTAGGGTTTGTTGCCTCGGTTCAGCTGCCACTTCTACATTTCACAACATGGAAAGCTTTCTGAACAGAGAAAACAATGTGACAAATCCTCAAGATGCAACTTCCCTGTTTTCACACAAGCATTTTACTGCATTATAATTACATGCTTTACAAAAAATATTACAGCAGCACCGGCTCTAAAGCAAATATAGAGATCTCATTTTCTACAACAGCTGTGTTCTTAAAAAGACTCTGTGTAATTTCTCAATTTAATCATATTTCCAATTGTCATACATTGTCATCTTACCAGAAGTAAATCATATTTAAAACCTCTTTTATGGTTACGTAGGTATGCAGAAAACCTTTTTAAAATTTAAAAGGTTTAAAACCTTAAAATATTAAAACTTTTTAATATTTTAAAAGAATATATCTCACACACACACACACACACACACACACACACACACACACACACACACACAAACTTCCAATGAGTTAAATATTTGAGTAAAGCCAGAAAACTACTCAACAGTATGGTGCCTGCAAGTACGATGGGGGAGTGCCAAGCTGTTTTACAAGCACCTCAGCCAGTGGACAGACCCTCTCTGAGCACTGATCCCAAATGGCTTCTGACCCACAAGGTTTCATTATTTCCCACACGAATTCCATTAATTGAAACTGACCAGTTGTCTTATTTTGTTGTTTTTGTTTTGCTTTTTTGGAAAGTCTTGCTATATATCCCAGGCTGGCCTGGAACCTAGAAATCTACTGCCTCAGTCTCCCCAGAGCTGGTATTGCAGACAGTTGAGCTAACCTGCCTGTTTCAGTTTGCTTATTGTAAATTAGAATATAATCACCTGTAAAGAAGGGACTTTGTTGGCTTTATTCTTTACTGTATCTCTGGAGCTGTAAACCTGCCTGGCTATAAATATTTCTTTAATGAGTTAAAGGGAGGGAAGGCAGGCAGAACAGCACTTTTGGCCTTAAAAATGAATTTGAAGATACCTATTTCGACCAACTAATTTCTCAATTTCTTATAGAGAAGTAACCAATTATGAGACATGGTGTTCCAGGCACTTATTTCATATGTTTTCTTCTGCAATTTGCTACAGATATGGCATTCGTTTTATAGAATATTAGATATACATAGACGTTGTAAAGCCTAAATTTCATTTCTTTTCTATACTATACTTATCATCTATACTGAAATATTCCAATTATCAGTATTATGCTAAATATTAATATGTGATATAAAAACATATTTAATTTTACTCTATCAGTCACTTCATATATAGCTATTTTATGCCAGGAACTGAATTTGGTAGTTGGGTGTGTGTGTGTTGTGTGTACATACACGTATATATGTGAGCATATATATATATATTATTGGTTTTTTGTTTGAGATAGGATCTCACTATGTTGCCCAGGCTGGCCTCTATCTCCTAAATTCAAGTGATTCTCTTACATTAGCCTCCCAAGTAGCTAGGAATATAGGTACACAACTACTGTGCCAAGTTTCCATTTATTCCTTACTATATTGAATATTAAATTATAACCAAGACAATGAAATTCATAGAGGTCACACAGCTGAAAAAGTGTGAACTTAAACAAAATTCCTTATGTAGGTATGCCCACTTTAACATAAGCAGTCCAGGTGTAGCACACATATTTATAAAACTGTAAGTTTTCAGTTTAAAAGCACAATAAAATCAAGACTGCAAGAAAATTAATAAGCTCAATCATTGATGGTAGCTTTGTAAAACTGATTAAATTTTTGAAAATCGTGTTGGCAGTGTTAATATTTGTTGACCTATTTGACTCAACTTTAATTTTTTATTGTAAAAACTGCAAAACGAATAAATGCATCACTTATAATAGTACAATGCTGGAAAAAATCTAGATATCCAGCAGAATCCAAATAATTATAATGATGAAGATCATGTAAGTACTGCTCTGTGAATATTAAGTAAACCCAGTTCAGCAGTGTATAAGCACATTAACAGAAGTGTGTGTGTGTTCACATAGGAATAAAAATCATAAGAAAACAATGAAATAAAGATGGTGGGTGGGACTGGTGACAACTTTCAGAACTCCAAAGCCAAGGCTAAGGCCAGTGAAAACCTCAGCTCCTCTTATATGTAGACAATTTATCACTTCCATGTACAGCACCCACCCACAACCCTGCCACAGAGTGTCACTGAAAAAAAAGGCCAAATACTGCAACATGGATGCTCAGATACCCTGTGCTGAGAGCAGCTTCACAATGCAGTGACAAAGCTTTCTAACCCACACTTGTGCCCTAAGGAAGGGAAAGCAAAACACCTAATCCTCATCAGAACCCAGGCAGAGGTGTGGGGTGTGAGGGACACTGTTTCATATCGGCTGCTGGAGAAGAGATGGTCTGCGACGTGCAAGTTACCATGCTTTGAGCAGTGTGGTAAAGCCATTCCACAACAAAAGGAGGTTGTAAATGTTGCTTTTAACAACATAGTATTACAACACTTCTCCTGTGTAGAAAAAAGGAGGCCCATCCCTTTCTCCAGCAGTATTCGATGGAGTTGCCATGTATTTCTTTTCTTCTAAACCAAGGGAGACTCCCTCGGCTTTATCTGTAAGCCAAAGGTGCTTAGTTTACTTGGCCTCAGCCAGATTTGCATTTCTCCCAAATCCTGAGCACCTTCTTCTACTAAAAGTGACAACCAGTTCCTACAGAGATGACATGCTTACACTCCACCAGCCATTAAATACTGCTTTGTTCTCACACACCTTGAGGTTTTTTGGCTTCCTCATCAGATTGGCAAGAGCAGAGGCAAGACATTCAAAGCACAGAATATAAAAACAGATGTAAGAGGAAAACATCAAAAGAGCAAAACTGCAGCAATGGCGCTCACTGACCAAAGCAGTATTCTGAGGGAATGATGACCTGCTTCTGCCACTCAGATTCTTGCTACGCTGCTGCTGCCTCAGGGACTGAAGTGGCTGTGGGCATTCCCACTCAGTACACACACTTATGATACAAAGTCAATCAAAACAAAATAAGCAAGAGGGCATGGGAGTGGGTAGGTGGTGTGAAGGGAAGAAAGGCACTGTTCCTGGCTCTGGGGCTACAACTATAAAGAATATGGGATATTCTAAGATGGCAACTAGAGGGAGTAAGTAGAAAGCATGCTTCCTAAAGTAAACTCTTCGAAAGACACTGGAGATACATCTGGCTGGAAAAACACCAAGAAGAGGCAAAACTCTTCACACCTCCACACCCCAGCCTGCACATAGCATCCCCACAGCATGTTAAACAGAAAAATGAGGAGGGTTCCCATGCCGCCAGACACCAGCTCCTAACCTGTTTGGGAGACACAGATCACCAGGTGAACAGATAAGCAGTACGTGGTACTCCCTGGGACAAATCAGCATAGCCCCCTGGAAAGACTGACCCCCACCCAGGCAAAAAAAAAAACTACCTGAATAATAAAAAAGCAGCTGAAAAAGAAAGGAACATAGCAAAGAGGGCAGGGTGCCCTGAGCTACGGAGAGTGGGGGAGGGGCACTGCCTCAGCAAACTGAAAATAAACAAGCCGGCCAGAGAAGGCAGGAGTGGTGCACCCACCCAGCAACCTGGAAGCAGGAAAGCTTGTAACAATGGCCGTCCTGTGTAAAGCTCCACAGTAGGGGTGGGGCACTGCCCCATGTGAACTGTAAATACACAAGCCTGCAGGAGTGGCGCCACCTCCCCCAGTGTGCTTGCAGAGGGAAAGGCTTCCAACAGTGGCTAAACTATGGCACGCTCCATGGGAGAGTGGGGCAGGGTCACGTCCCCATACGAACCCTAAATAAAAAAGGACAGCAATTACAACAGAAGGTAGGGCCATATACTGGAGAAAACAAAAGGGGCATGGGACCAGGAGAACTCTAAATAAACAAAGCCTGAGGGGCTAGGTGAGTGTTAAGCTCACTCCTGAGATCTGCATAAATAAAGCCTCCAGCAACAGCAGACTGACAGCAGTGGGCAGGTGAGCCACAGCCTCAGATAGCCATTCCCAGAAGAGTCTCCAGAATCCTTTTTTTTTCCTTTGATAAGACGACAGAACTACTACTCAACGACCAACACCAGGACAGGACACTGAAGCACTAACACCAAAACTATTAAGACAAACCCTATTGCATTTGAACTTTGGAAATTTTATTTTTTAATCCTGTCTCTCTAATACCTGTTTACCTCACTGTTGATTAGTACACTATCTCTTCCTGTTTATATCTTTCGCTCTTTTATGTTTGTTTTGTTTGGTTTTGTTTTGTTTGCCTTTTTCCTTAACTTCTTTGCTTTCCTTCTCCTCTCAACCTTCCACTCTAGATATCATCATTACTATTACAAGCTACACATTACTGAACTACTGTGTACTTCAGTTACTACAAGGACAGTAACAGTAGTAAGGGGTTAGATGGGAAGACAGAAAAAAGAGGGAAACACTTTAATCCCATAATAAATTAGTACAGGAACCAGAGGGAAATGAAGAAAACAGATGCACAGATCCAGACTCCAACAAAACAAAGCTAAACTATGCCAAAGAACCCAATGAAGCAAACAAGAACATCCTGAAAGAAGAAATCCTGCAAGTAATCAATGAAAGTTTTATAGAGATGTTACTGGATAGGGTCAACCAAAATGGATAGGAGACACTCAAGAAATTCCAAAACACCAAAAATAGAGATTTTGAGAGAGCACAAGAACAAATAAACTATAGAAGCACTGTATAAACACCAAACTGAAACAAAGAACACACTAAATAAAGAGATAAATGAACTCAGGGAAAAAATAGACAATATTAAAGAGGAGGGGACTCAGGATATGGGAAACCTCAGAAAAAAGAACGAAAAAGAAATGAAAAACAAAATGGAAGGCCAGTCCAGCATAGTACAACAAGCAGAAGACAGAATCTCAGAACTTAAAGATGAAATGGTAATTAAAGGAAGCACTGAAGGACTATCAGTTAAACAACTCAAGACCTATGAAAAAAAAATGCAAGAACTTACTGACTCCATCAAAAGACCAAACCTGATACGCATGGGCATTGAAGGAGAAAGGGCAAAAGCAAAAGGAATACATAATGTATTCAACAAAATAAAAACAGAAAATTTCCCAAATGTAGAGAAAACTATGCCCACACAGATACAGGAGGCCTCCAGAACACCAAACAGACCTGACCAAAATAGAACGACCCCATGACATATAATCATTAAAACAACAAGTAAAGAGATTAGAGAAAGAATATTGAAGGCTGTAAGAGAGAAAAATAAAATAAAATAAAAAGATAAACACAACAAAATAACAGCAGACTTCTCAACAGGAACATTAAAAGCAAGAAGAGCATGGGGTGAGATCTTCCGGGCACTGAATGAAAATAACTTGAACCCCAGGATACTCTACCCAGCAAAACGATCATTCAAAATAGATGGAGCAATGAAAGTCTTCCATGATAAGCAGAAACTAAAACAATATGTGACCACAAAGCCACCACTACAAAAGATTCTGCAAGGGATTCTGCACACAGAGAGTGACACCTAACTTGACCATGAAAAGACAGGCAGCACCAAACCACAAGAAAAGAAAAAGCAAGACAGCAGAGAGTAACCTCAACTTAGGTACACACAATCAAACCTTCAAACAACTAAGACAACTAATGGCAGGAATCACCACATACCTATCAGTACTAACGCTTAATGTTAACGGACTTAATTCATCCATCAAAAGGTACCGTTTAACAAAATGGATTAAAAAGGAAGATTCAACAATTTGTTGCTTAGAGGAGACCCATCTCACCGACAGAAATAAGCATAGACTTAGGATGAAAGGCTGGAAGAAGATTTACCAAGCCAATGGCCCCCGAAAACAAGCAGGAGTAGCAATACTTACCTCTGACAAAGTAGACTTCAAACCTACATTGATCAAACGAGATAAAGAAGGACATTCCATACTAATAAAAGGTGAAATAGACCAAAAGAAAATAATAATCATCAATCTATATGCACCCAATGTCAACGCACCCAATTTCATCAAACATACCCTGAAAGACCGAAAAGCATATATAAACGCCAACACAGTGGTTGTGGGAGACTTTAACACCCCATTATCATCAATAGATAGGTCATCCAAACAAAAACTCAATAAAGAAACCCAAGATCTAAAATATGCAATAGATCAAATGGACCTAGTAGATGTCTACAGAACATTTCATCCAACCTCTACACAATATACATTATTCTCAGCAGCCCATGGAAAACAGATCATATCCTAGGGCACAAAGCAAGCCTCAGCAAATATAAGAAAACAGAAATCATGCCATACATACTATCTGATCACGATGCAGTAAAAGTAGAACTCACCAACAAAAGTAAAGACAAAAAAAATGCAAACAGCTGGAAACTAAATAACTCATTACTTAATGAAGAAGGGATCATTGATGAAATAAAAGAGTAAATTAAAAAGTTCCTGGAAGTCAATGAAAATGAAAACACAACCTACCGGAACCTATGGGACGCAGCTAAGGCAGTCCTGACAGGAAAGTTTATAGCCATGAGTGCATATATTAAAAAGACTGAAAGATCCCAAATCAATGACCTAATGATACATCACAAACTCCTAGAAAAACAAGAACAAGCAAATCCCAAAACAAATAAAAGGAGAGAAATAATAAAAATAAGAGCTGAAATCAACAAAATAGAAACCAAAAAAACCATACAAAGAATTAATGAAACAAAAAGTTGGTTCTTTGAAAAAATAAACAAGATCGAGAGACCCCTAGCAAACCTGACTAAAATGAGGAGAGAAAAAACCCAAATTAGTAGAACCAGGAATGCAAAAGGGGAGATAACAACAAACACCATGGAAGTCCAGAAAATCATCAGAGACTACTTTGAGAACCTATATTCAAATAAATTTGAAAATCTTAAAGAAATGGACAGATTTCTAGACACATATGACCATCCAAAACTGAACCAAGAGGATATTAATCACCTGAATAGACCTATAACACAAAATGAAATTGAAGCAGCAATCAAGAGTCTCCCGAAAAAGAAAAGTCCAGGACCTGATGGATTCTCTGCTGAATTCAATCAGACCTTTAAAGAAGAACTGATACCAACCCTCCTTAAACTGTTCCACGAAATAGAAAGGGAAGGAAAACTGCCAAACACATTTTATGAAGCCAGTAGTACACTTATCCCAAAACCAGGCAAAGACACCTCCAAAAAGGAGAACTATAGGCCAATCTCCTTAATGAACAATCATGCAAAAATCCTCAACAAAATAATGGCTAACCGAATTCAACAACACAACAAAAAGATTATTCACCACGACCAAGTAGGCTTCATCCCAGGGATGCAGGGGTGGTTCAACAGATGAAAATCAATAAATGTAATAAACCACAGTAACAGAAGCAAAGAAAAAAACCACTTGATCATCTCAATACATGCAAAAAAAGCCTTTGATAAGATCCAACACCATTTCATGATAAAAGCTCTAAGAAAATTAGGAATACAAGGAAAGTAGCTCAACATTATAAAAGCTATATATGACAAACCTACAGCCAGCATTATACTTAATGGAGAAAAACTTAAACAATTCCTTCTAAAACCAGGAACCAGACAAGGATGCCCACTATCTCCACTCCTATTCAACATAGTACTGGAATTCCTAGCTACAGCAATTAGGCAAGAAGAAGGAATAAAAGGAATACAAATAGGTAAAGAAACTGTCAAAATATCCCTATTTGCAGTCGACATGATCCTATACCTTAAAGACCCAAAAAACTCTACTCAGAAGCTTCTAGACATCATCAATAGCTATAGCAAGGTAGCAGGATATCAAATCAACATAGAAAAATCATTAGCATTTCTATACACTAACAATGAGCAAACGGAAAAAGAATGTATGAAAATAACTCCATTTACAATAGCCTCAAAAAAAATGAAATACCTAGGTGTAAACCTAACAAAACATGTGAAAGACCTCTACAAGGAAAACTATACACTTCTGAAGAAAGAGATTGAGGAAGACTACAGAAAGTGGAGAGATCTCCCATGCTCATGGATTCACAGAATCAACATAGTAAAAATGTCAATACTCCCTAAAGTAATCTACATGTTTAATACAATTTCCATCAAAATTCCAATGACATGCATTAAAGAGATCGAAAAATCTACGTGAAATTTATATGGAAACACAAGAGGCCACGAATAGCCAAGGCAATACTCAGTCAAAAGAACAATGCAGGAGGTATCACAATACCTGACTTCAAACTATCTTACAAAGCAATAACAATAAAAACAGCATGGTACTGGCACAAAAACAGACATGAAGACCAGTGGAACAGAATAGAGGACCCAGATATGAACCCACATAACTATAACCAACTTGTCTTTGACAAAGGAGATAAAAATATACGATGGAGAAATAGCAGCCTCTTCAACAAAAACTGCTGGGAAAACTGGTTAGGAGTCTGTAAAAAACTGAAACTAGATCCATGTATATCACACTATACCAAGATTAACTCAAAATGGATCAAGGATCTTAATATCAAACCACAAACTCTAAAGTTGATACAGGAAAGAGTAAGAAAAACTCTGAGGTTAGTAAGTATAGCTAAGAACTTTCACAATGAAACCCCAGCAGCACAGCAACTAAGAGATAGCATAGATAAATGGGACCTCATAAAACTAAAAAGCTTCTGTTCATCAAAAGAAATGGTCTCTAAACTGAAGAGAACACCCACAGAGTGGGAGAAAATATTTGCCAACTATACATCAGACAAAGGACTGATAACCAGAATATATAGGGAACTTAAAAAACTAAATTCTCCCAAAACTAATGAACCAATAAAGAAATGGGCAAGTGAACTAAACAGAACTTTCTCAAAAGAAGAAATTCAGATGGCCAAAAAACACATGAAAAAATGCTCACCATCTCTAGCAATAAATGAAATGCAAATTAAAACCACGCTAAGATTCCACCTCACCCCTGTTAGAATAGTCATCATCAGCAACACCACCAACAACAGGTGTTGGCGAGGATGCGGGGAAAAAGGAACCCTCTTACACTGTTGGCAGGAATGTAGACTAGTACAACCACTCTGGAAAAAAATTTGGAGGCTACTTAAAAAGCTAGACATCGATCTACCATTTAATCCAGCAATACCACTCTTGGGGATATATCCAAAAGACTGTGACACAGGTTACTCCAGAGGCACCTGCACATCCATGTTTATTGCGGCACTATTCACAATAGCCAAGTTATGGAAACAGCCAAGATGCCCCACCACTGACGAATGGATTAAGAAAATGTGGTATCTATACACAATGGAATTTTATGCAGCCATGAAGAAGAACGAAATGTTATCATTTGCTGGTAAATGGATGGAATTGGAGAACATCATTCTGAGTGAGGTTAGCCTGGCCCAAAAGACCAAAAATCATATGTTCTCCCTCATATGTGGACATTAGATCAAGGGCAAACACAACAATGGGATTGGACTTTGAGCACATGATAAAAGCGAGAGCACACAAGGGAGGGGTGAGGATAGGTAAGACACCTAAAAAATTAGCTAGCATTTGTTGCCCTTAACACAGAGAAACTAAAGCAGATACCTTAAAAGCAACTGAGGCCAATAGGAAAAAGAGAACAGGAACTAGAGAAAAGGTTAGATCAAGAAGAATTAACCTAGAAGGTAACACCCACGCACAGGAAATCAATGTGAGTTAATGCCCTGTATAGCTATCCTTATCTCAACCAGCAAAAACCATTGTTCCTTCCTATTATTGCTTATACTCTCTCTACAACAAAATTAGAAATAAGGTCAAACTAGTTTCTGCTGGGTATTGAGGGGGTTGGGGGGAGAGGGAGAGGGCAGAGTGGGTGGTAAGGGAGGGGGTGGGGGCAGGGGGGTGAAATGACCCAAGCCTTGTATGCACATATGAATAATAAAAGAAAAAAAAAAGTGAAACCAAACATAACCATGAAAGGGCAGGCAGCACCAAACTACAGGAGAAGAAAAAGGAAGAAAGTTGAGAGTAACATCCATTCAGCTACACACAATCAAATCCTCAAACAACTAAGACAACTAAATGACAGGTATCACCACATACCTATCAATAGTAACACTTAATGTTAATGGACTTAATTTCCCCATCAAAAGGCACCATTGGACAAACTGGATTAAAAAGGAAGATCCAACAATTTATTGCTTACAGGGGACCCATCTCATTGATAGAAATAAGAATAGGCTTAGGATGAAAGTCTGGAAGAAAATGAACCAAGCCAATGGCCCCCAAAAACAGGCAGGAGTAGCAATACTTATCTCTAACAAAGTAGACTTCAAACCTACATTGATCAAATGATATAAAGAAGGACATTCCATACTAATAAAAGGGGAAATAGTCCAAAAGGAAATAACAATTATCAACCTACATGTAGCCAATGTCAATGCACCCAATTTCATCAAACATATCCTGAAGGACCTAAAAGCATATATTAACTCCAACACAGTGGTAGTGGGAGACTTTAACACTCCACTATCATCAATAGATAGGTCATCCAAACAAAAAAAAAAACAATAAAGAAATCCTAGATCTAAAACATACCATAGATGAAATGGACCTAGTTCATGTCCACAGAACATTATATCCAACTTCTACACAGCAGCTCACAGAACCTTCTCCAAAATAGATCATATCCTAGGGCACAAAGCAAGCCTCAGCAAATATAAGAAAATAGAAATTCTACCATGCATTCTATCTGATCACAGTGCATTAAAACTAGAACTCAACAACAAAAATAAACATAAAAAACATACAAACATTTGAAAACTGAACAACTCATTGCTTAATGAACAATGGGTCACTGATGAAATAGAAGAGGAAATTAAAAGGTTCCTGGAAGTCAATGAAAATGAAAACACAACCTACTGGAACCTATGGGACACAGCAAAGGCAGTCCTGAGATGAAAGTTTATAGCCATGAGTGCATGTATTAAAAAGACTGAAAGATCTCAAATCAATGACCTAATGATACATTTCAAACTCTTAGAAAAACAAGAACAAGCAAATCCCAAAACAAATAGAGAAGGAGAGAAATAATAAAAGTAAGAGCTGAAATCAATGAAACAGAAATGAAAAAAATATATACAAAGAATTAATGAAACAAAAAGTTGGTTCTTTAAAAAATAAACAAGATCAATAGACCCCTGGCAAACCTGACTAAAATGAGGAGAGAAAAAACCCAAATTAGTAGAATCAGGAATGTAAAGGGGAGATAACAACAAACACCATGGAAGTCTTGGAAATCATCAGAGACTGCTTTGAGAACCTATATTCATATAAATTTGAAAATCTTGAAGAAATGGACAGATTTCTAGACACTTATGATCATCCAAAACTGAACCAAGAGGATATTAATCACCTAAATAGATCTATAACACAAAATGAAATTAAAGCAGCAATCAAGAGTCTCCCCAAAAAGAAAAGTCCAGGACCTGATGGATGCTCTGCTGAATTCTATCAGACCTTTAAGGAAAAACTGGTATCAACTCTCCTTAAACTGTTCCACGAAATAGAAAGGGAAGGAAAACTGCCTAACATATTTTATGAAGCCAGTAGTACACTTATCCCAAAACCAGGCAAAGACACCTCCAAAAAGGAGAACTATAGGTCAGTCTCCTTAATGAACATTGATGCAAAAATCCTCAATAAAATAATGACAAGCCAAATTCGACAACACATCAAAAAGATCATTCACCCGACCAAGTAGGCTTCATCCCAGGAATGCAGAGGTGGTTCAACATATGAAAATCAATGAACATAATAAACCACATTAACAGAAGCAAAGACAAAAACCACTTGATCAACTCAATAGATGTAAAAAAAGCCTTCAAAAAGATCCAACACCACTTCATGATAAAAGCTCTAAGGAAACTAGGAATAGAAGGAAAGTAGCTCAACATTATAAAAGCTATATATGACAAACCTACAGCCAGCATTATATTTAATGGAGGAAAATTGAAAGCATTCCCTCTAAAATAAGGAACGAGACAAGGATGCCCACTATCCCTACTCTGCCTGGTAGGAAAGGGGCAGGGGGTGAGAGAGAGGGGGTTAGGGTAAGGGGGGAGAAATGACCCAAACATTGTATGCACTTATGAATAAAAGAAATTTTTAAAAAATAAAAATATAATAAGCCTGGCCAAAGCCAGTGTCTTCCACTGATTTTAATAACCCAGGTTCACGCTCACAGAAGTTCCGACAAAGGGTATGAGAGGGCCCATGCTGGACCCAGCTAGAGCTGGTGCCAGATCATTGGCAGTGCAATCGACCAGAGAAACAACAGTCCAAGGGACAGAAGTTCTTGGAGAGCAACTCTGGGCTGAGCAGTAAAACAAATAGGTCAACTGCTGAGAAAAACCAATATAATGATGTGTGAAAATAAAGCAGCCCAACAGAACACATACAAGAAGAGCAGGCTCAATGCTGGAATGGACTGAAAGGCTGCTGTAGTGACTTTCTTAGTGGTACTGCTCTTGCTCTCTGCCAAACAGAAACACCTCCCTACAGACAGAAAAACACTGAGACAAAGAGCTTTCACTCTCAAAAGTATTTTCTTTACAATATGCAGGCAATACCTAATAGGCACACTTTTAAATTGGACTCACACACTATGACATATTCCAGACCAGAAACACCTTCACCTTGAGGGATTTATAGATTATGTAAACCTCAGCTCTGCCTATTTCATCATTTCACATGTAGAGTTCTGAATCGCTGAGTTTACCTCAGCTGACAAAAATATTTACTTTTTTTTCAATTCTTTACAGAAATACACTTCCATACGCGTGCACAAATGTTTTTGTGCTCAACTCTTTCTATGAAAATCTGTAACATGAAAAACATGGTATGAAGTCCCATGATTTTTTTCAAACCCTAATTTCTCTCTAGCATGCTCCCAATTTGACTTACAAACATATTCTATTGGAAGCTCTAGTCGCAGACAAATCTGCAAGCACAACTCTGGTT
The DNA here is from genome assembly GCF_047511655.1 of Castor canadensis. Classification (NCBI taxonomy): domain Eukaryota; kingdom Metazoa; phylum Chordata; class Mammalia; order Rodentia; family Castoridae; genus Castor; species Castor canadensis. The sequence continues at coordinate 60,218,834 of NC_133389.1, forward strand.
GCTCCATACTTGGACACTCTGCCTCCCTCCCATTCACCCCACGTCAGAGCACAGAATGAGAAATCAGTGAGAGAGAAGTCTCTCTCTCTGACAGTAAGCACGCCCAGTTCTAGGAAACCGCATGGCACTTATTAGCAATTTTCTAAACTAAAATTTAAAATGGCAGGGGGTGAAGAATGAATAAATTATCACTGTAAATGATACACCCATGTCTTAGAGCATTCTCTTCCCAACTCTATTAAATGCAAATACAACCCTTCATACAATATTTCAGCTCCCTTTCCAAAGTTATGCTGGGTAAAGGTCCATCAGAGAATATGTGAGAAACAATTGTCAGCAGTAACCAGCCAATTCTACAGCACATCGCTTTACACAATGCCTTCTTTGGTGGGACCACCTGGAAGTGATACAATTTCACTAATGTTAACAACACATCACTGTGAGCTGCACTTCACAAACTCATATTTTAATAACTCTGCCATGTTGCTGTAGCAAGGACTTCTACATGCTCCACCTACAACATTTTTCACTTGCACATTCAAGCTACTTTTCATTTTAGTCCAACTGAATATAAAATCATTCACTGTTCATTTCCCCAGGCAAAAGCAAGTACTGAATGCTATAAGATGCACAGAGAACTTGACTCCTGCCCACACAGCATTTACTCTAGGGAGGAGACACATGTCTCACAGATCAATGTCACCACACCCTGACATATGGCAAGATGCCATGGTTTGATGAATGCACAAGCAGACACAAGTGCTAATTTGCACTAGTTAAGAAACCCAAACAATGTGTCTGGGAACAAAATGAAGGAAGATTAATTCTGAACAGAGCAGGCTTCTGCTCTTTGAGACAAACAGAAATTCAGCAGACAACCCACAGAAAGGCTGCATGCATAAAGCAAGGGAAGCTGGGAAAATAAAAAGCTGCTTCTGCAAATAGCAACATCTCGGCAGTACTGAGTAGAAAGCCTCAGGACAGAGGCTGAATTGCTGAATGGAAAACAGGCAAAGTGAGGTCATAAAAAATCTTCAAAGTCAGCCCAGGGTGTTTGACCTTTATTCTTATGATTTAGAGGACCATTAGGGACTTCTGAGTGGTGGACAAGATTATCAGTTCTAGGCAGTTTAGGAATGGTGTGACAATGAGGACTGAAGATGAAAAATGACCATAGACTAGAGTAGACAAGTGTTAGTTGAGTACTCCCTGAGGAAAAGTGGGAAGGAAATAAGCATTTGATCTACAGGCATGCCCTAGAATTACCTGAGGACAGGGTGGGATAGTAGTCAGAGAAGGCAAAGATGATCCTGAGGCTCAATCTTGGGCCCCCAGGAAGAAAAGAGTGCATGGAGGGAGTCAACACAGAACGTGGAAGAAAAATAAAAAGATTATTTTCAGAGGTGGTGAATTTTAGCTATGTGGAATAATATTTAATAAATATATATCCAACAAAAAGCAATCTGTAATTTTTCACAGAGACAACAATGGAGAAAACAGAGAAAGACAAAACAGGCAGGCTGATAGAATGGCTCAAGTGGTAGAGCACCAGCCTAGTAAGTGTGAGGCCCTGAGTTCAAACCCCAGTACCACCAAAACAAAATAAAACAAAACAGGTCAGAAAGCAAATAGCCTGGTTGGAGAAGTGGGGAACAGGGAAAAAGGGTCTGAGAAAAGGCAGAGTTAGAAAGAGTTCCTAGGAAGCACAGAGGCCTGGAAGTTAAGGGTGCAGAGGGTTCCCAAGGGCTATGTCATGGACGCTGTCAGATGTTTCAGAACAGTCATGTATGAGAGACTGATGAAGTGACTGTTGGTCACCAAGAACAGGGTTCAATGGAGGGACAAGATTGTAAGTCAGACCAGGAGGTCAAAGTGTAAAAAGAAAAGCACCAAGGTAATGCAGAGGCAGGTGACAAGAGCACATAAGGGAGAAGGACAGAGTTAAGGAAGATAAACTCTTTCCTTTTTTAAGGATAAAAAACAAGAAGAAATAGGGATGACAGTCATGTTAGTTCATCAGCCGAGGGAAATGAATCAAGAAAGACAAATAGGGCTCTTAGTTGACAGGGGATAATCTGTGGAGAAGAGGCAGTCATACCAGCCAGAAGATTTTGAGAAAATAGGTAGGGGAAGAGGCATGTTATGGTTTGGATCTTGAACATCCCCTATAGGCTCCTGTGTTGAAGGTTTGGTCCCCAGGTGATGATGCTGTTGGGAAGTGGTGAAGCTTTAGTAGCTGGAGCCTAGTGTGAGGAAGTTAAGTCACTAGGTATGTCCTTAAAGGGGATACTGGAACCCCTCTTTGATTCCAGATTACCAGGATGTGAGCAGCCTCCCTCACATAGACTCCTGCTGCCATGATGTTCTGCCTCACCACATGCCCAAAGCAACAGGGCCAAGTGACCATGGTCTGAAATCTCTCAAACCATGAGCCAAATATCTTTCCACCTTTTAAGTTGTTTATCTCAGAAAGTCAACTAGCATAAACTCAAAGCTTAAAAGGTGGGTGGTAAACAAGATGAAAACAGAAATTTTAGGTCTAGAGGAAAGGATGGAAGGCATTACACCAAATAGCCTTGATCTCCTTCAATATACAGGAGAACATGTATGAAGAGTGAAGGCTTTGGTGATACTTTCCTTCAAGAGCACGACAATGTTCAATGAACACTGAACAAGGACTGAATAAGGGAGTGCAAAGCAGGCTTGAGAGCCCCACTCCTGGAACTGATGACTACAGAGAGCTGACTACACCAACGGACTCCCTCTAGCAGCTTTTGGCAGTCTGGAAGTGAGAACAGATGGCGAGATTTGCAGACAGAGGGGAACTGATGAGGAGAGGGCCAAGTGGATAGGAGACTCTAAGCCAGGAGAAGAGCAGAGAAAATGTGTGAGGGGCCTCTACTGGCCCAGGATGCAAACAAAGTCAAAAAAATAACAACTGACAAAAAAACAAGCAGGAATGGGAAAACTAAAATACAGGATATGGTTGGGTTTTTGTTTTTTTTTAAAAGTTTGAAGGAGTTAGAACTGAGTTGATGGAGACAGAACTGACAGGAACTGGAAGGTGTAAGAGTATAATCAAGAAGGGGATTTCAGAAATTCAAGGTATGATGAATCAACAGTTTATTCAACAAATGTATGGCTACTCACTGTGTTCAGTGTCGGACAAGTTGACAGAAGAGCAATGTAAGAGAAATCTGAGGTTAACAGAATGGAGAGGTATGCGAACAAGTTAAGTTACTCTAATATATGGTTTTCAAAGCATGGCCAGCAACTAGGAACATGCTGGAAACGCAAATTTGGGGGCCACAACCCAAAATCAATGAATCAGAAACTCTGTGGGTGGGACCATTAATCTACTTTAATATACCTGCAAGTGATTCCAGTGCATGCTAAAGTTTGAAAACGATTGTTCTAATATAACATGAAGAACACTATGAAGAAGAAAAGAATTGATTCTGAGATCATCAAAAAAGCTTCCCAAATAATGTGACATGTAACTTAAAATGATAAAAGTTCTCAAATATGGAGCGCAGACCAGCAATATCAATACCACCTGGAAAACAGTTGGAAATACAAAAATGTAGGGGCATCAATGAAAATTTGTTTATATGGGGAAGCTCTGTGGACTCAGCCAGCAATCTGATTTCACAAGGTGACTCTAATGCAGCTCATGTTTGAAAATGCCAGAAACAGGGAGAGACTACAGCTATTATGCCCTGTGGACAGGAGTGGTATCACTCTTCCCAACACAGTCCTTGCCTTGAATCTCCTACCTCACAACATGTATTTTTTATAGTACGACCAATTATTTGAGCAAATTTGAGTGGACTCTCTTCCTGGAAAAAGAAAAAAACTCAAAACATTCTAAGAATTTCAGTCATAAGTCATTATGTATTGTGAAGCTAGAGGATGCTTTTTAAGCAGAGAAATGGTGCGTTTTAGACTTCTTCCTCCTCTGCACTACCCTTTGTTGTCTATGCCCATTGTTTTGATTCTTTTAAAGATACTGCTGGTGGCAGTTCTGGAGATGATGCAATGAAATAAGAAAGACTGATAATAGAAATCAGAAACTTGAATATGTGGGCATGCAATAACACAGTGCTGATCTGAGACACCTGAAACAAAACTGAGAGGAGTGCAAAAAATGAGACTGGACAAAACTGTACAGTCAATGAAATGGGGGAAGAGAGGACTGTGACATTTCCACCTAAGGGGATGGAATTCATGTTTGTGCCTTCCAATAACCAAGAGAAAACTAAAAGAGCGGGCTTAGAAAGCAGAAGAATATGTTTTCAGAGATGCTAAATCTTGGAAATTTAAAGTTATCTGAAGAATATTTAGGATGTGCTATCCAGGAAGCACTAAAAACACAGGTCTTCAAGAACAAAGTTCATAATAGGTATAGGGAAGGATTTTCTCAATCGAACCCCAGCAGCTCAGCAACTAACAGATAGGATAAACAAATGAGACTTCATAAGACTAAAACGCTTCTGCTCAACAAAAGAAATGCTCTCTAAACTGAAGAGACAACCCACAGAGTGGGAGAATATATTTGCCAGCTACACATCAGGCAACCAGAATATTTAGGGAACTCAAAAAACTAAACTCTCCCAAAATTAATGAACCAATAAAGAAATGGGCAAGTCTGATAACCAGAATATATAGGGAACTTAAAAAACTGAATTCTCCCAAAACTAATGAACCAATAAAGAAATGGGCAAGTGAACTAAACAGAACTTTCTCAAAAGAAGAAATCCAAATGGCCGGAAAACACATGAAAAAATGCTCACCATCTCTAGCAATAAAGGAAATGCCAATTAAAACCACACTAAGATTCCACCTCACCCCTGTTAGAGTAGCCATCATTAGCAACACCACCAACAACAGGTGTTGGCGAGGATGCGGGGGAAAAAGGAACCCTCTTACACTGTTGGTGGGAATGTAAACTAGTACAACCACTCTGGAAAAAAATTTCGAGGCTACTTAAAAAGCTGAACATTGATCTACCATTTGATCCAGCAATACCACTCTTGGGGATATACCCAAAAGACTGTGACACAGGTTACTCCAGAGGCACCTGCACACCCATGTTTATTGCACCATTATTCACAATATCCAAGTTATGGAAACAGCCATAAGACCACTGACGAATGGATTAAGAGAATGTGGTATTTATACACAATGGAATTTTATGCAGCCATGAGGAAGAATGAAATCTTATCATTCACAGGTAAATGGATGAAACTGGAGAATATCATTCTGAGTGAGGTTAGCCTGGCCCAAAAGACCAAAAATTGTATGTTCTCCCTCATATGTGCACATTACATCAAGGGCAAACACAACAAGGGGACTGGACTTTGAGCACATGATAAAAGCGAGAGCACACAAGGGAGATGTGAGGATAGGTAAGACACCTAAAAAATTAGCTAGCATTTGTTGCCCTTAATGCAGAGAAACTAAAGCAGATATCTTAAAAGCAACTGAGGCCAATAGGAGAAGGGGACCAGGAACAAGAGAAAAGGTTAGATCAAAAAGAATTAACCTAGAAGGTTAACACACACGCACAGGAAATTAATGTGAGTCAACTCCCTGTAGAGCTATCCTTATCTTAACTAGCAAAAACACTTGTTCCTTCCTATTATAGCTTATACTCTCTCTTCAACAAAATTAAGAGATAAGGGCAAAATAGTTAAATAGTTTCTGCCGGCTATTGGGGCCGGGGGGTTGGGGAGAGGGAGGTGGTGGAGTGGGTGGTAAGGGAGGGGTGGGGGCTGGGGGGAGAAATGACCCAAGCGTTGTATACACATATGAATAATAAAACAATTAAAAAAAAGAATATGGAAACAAACCAAAAAAAAAAAAAAAAGAAGACAATGGAATAGCATCTTTAAAGCACTGAAAGCTAATCAAACAAGAACAACATCCAATAAAAACATACTCAAAGGAAAGAGTGAAATAAAAAATTAAGATTAAATAAGAACTCATTCTGATATGAGTATCACATCCTTCACAGAGTAGAAGTTTCCACTTTTGACTGAGTTCTTCCTCACCAAAAGAGCATTCATTTAGACTCCTACAGTATTTTTTCTTTATACATTTAATCTATTTGGGATTCATTTTTTTCATATAGGTGAAGGCCAGCTGGAAATGCATAATCAGTTAAGTAAATCTAGGATTGGTTCTCTCACTTGATTTGCCATCTCTCTCATACTACTTTTTCATACAACTGTTTCTGGTTACTCTAATCTGTTCATGGTCAAGTACTTACTATACCATCAGAACACTAGGAGCTGATGTGTTCTTCACCACTTAAAATTGTTTTACCCATTTAAATTTAAATCAGTGGGATTTCATTTTGGAATTGAAATAAATACCAATTTGGGGAAATTTTACATTTTATGGTATATCTTTCAATTTGTTCAGATATTAACTTACATCCTTCAATAGAATTTTCTACTTTTCTTCATCTGAAGTCCTTCACATTTCTTTCTCAACAGTTTATTTATTTAATTACTTTTGTGAATGGAATATTTTCTACCTTTCCATCCTTAACAGCAGTTGGATGAAAACAAAACAGTTAATGGCTTTTTAAAAATATTTCTTGTACAGCCAATCACCTTCAACTTTCTTGTGACAGTTTACAACTAGGTTCTCCTACATTTTCTAAGTATAAAAATCATACCACCTGCAAACATGTACATATGTAGTTTGAGTTCCTTTCCAAACTTTGTAGCACTCATTTGACTTTGTCATGTAAAAAATACAAGAAAATGATTCAAGATGGTGATTTGCTGACAGTTCTGAACTTCCAACAGAGCTCCACAAACCTGAAGGACCATAGAAACTGAGGGCCCTGGAAAGACATCTCCCTGCTCCTACAGGCAGCAAGAAGCAGAATTCTGTCTGACCTTAAACCAACTGAAGCAACAGAATATACTTCCCAAGCATGGAAGCCAAGAGCTGACCCCCAAGCAGGGCTGGGATAACTGATTTTTCTTTAGCACAGAACCTCAATGAGAAGGCTGGCACCCAAATAACAAAGGCACCCAGCAGGCAATCTGATGAGGAAAACTGTGGGGACCCAGTGAGCAAAAATGAAGCCACACTATGCTGTAGCCTGGAAGAAAAGCCCTCTCTGGAGCTGATGGTGAACTTTTCCTGGAGTGCATATTCCACAGCACAACCCCTACCCCCCAAGCCCAGCCCAAGCAACTCCCACCTTGGCATTTGGCAAGACCCCTCCCCCGACTTGAGTTCACATGACCACCTGCAAAGACCTGCTAGGAACAGGTACCCAACAGGGAAAATTTACTGGGACCAAGCAGCAGCTCACAGAAGTCACAGAGAACGGATTACAGTGTAGAAGCACTACCATCAGGGAGCTGCAGCTCCAACCCCACCAGAGGTTGGACAACATTTGTACAAAACCTTGCACGTGGTGCATAAATATAGTCTGTAAGTTCTGGACACCTTAAGAGATGGGAACATTGCAAATGTGAATAGGGTGAGGCTGGCCAGAGGTCAGTACAAACTCCAATGAGTTACATCTACAAACACCCCTTCTCTCTCTATGGCACCAGTTATCAACCCAGAAGCAGGTATCCAATTTAGCCTGACAGATAGTGGACTGAAAGGCTCAGACACAGAGGAGTGGAAGAAGAACAAAGCAGAAAATTCATAATTTTTATGTAAAATCTATGCCTACTGCTGCTGAAACAGTGATGTAGATATCTTACTCATTTACTTGGAACTATTTTTTTCTGTACATTCCAAAAGCAATTCGGAATTACTCCCCAATTTGCTCTTTTGAGCTGTCCCACTCCCTCCTATCTCCCTGCAGGCATTCACTAGACCCCCATAAACCAATCTTTAAGTTTGCAACCCTAAACCTTTCTTCTCCCCTTTCTACTACCCTCCCCAATTCATACTTTCTACATGTCAAACACCAGAACAACTCCTTAGCTCTCAATCTCTTTCTGCTTTGACTACTCTCTCACACTCCTCAATCACTACCAATAATTCCAATAGATAAAGAGATTCCCAGATTCTTTTTTCTCTTTCTTTTCAGGTCTGTGGAGTTTATATTTGTTTTTCTGCCTGTTCAATTTTCTCCAATATCCTCCTCCCATCCCTCCCCTATTTTATTACCTAACTGATATTTTCTGCCCATAATAATCTGCCTCTTAATGCTCTGTCAATTCAGCCACCACCCCTTCCTACAACATAAACTATTCACCTATTCTTATGACTAGACCTTTCCCACTGTCTCTGTCGCATCACAAATACTACTACCTTTAGCCTTCCAGGACTATGAAGATTCACCTTTCCTCTAATTGCAAACCAAACATCCCAGAAAAGTAGGAATAACTGATCCTCAGCAAGGATTACTGTAACTTCAAGGCAGCAGTTCAATAACTGAGCTAGCTTTAGTAGCTAAGCCTTCTTTCCCTACGTAGAACAGGAGATAGAATTTAACATCTTAAGAATAAGAAGCTGAAGGGATTGATATTGAGCCATTACTCAACCCCCATCTTAAGTAAAGAAAACAAAACCAGAGCTAAACCACCACCCAGTCCTGTACAATCCTTCCTAAAATCCCAACCACAGGGGCACAAGGGACTAGAACCCCGAAACAAAAACAAACCCAAAGTTCATTTGGAAACACAAGAGACTGCAAATACCCAAGTCAATACTCAACAAAAAGAGCAATGTGGGAGGTATCACAATACCTGTCTTTAAACTATACTACAGAGCCATAGCAATAAAAACAGCATAGTGCTGGCACAAAAACAGACATGAAGAGCAGTGGAACAGAACAGAGGACCTAGAAATGAATCCACACAGCTATGCCTACCTTATTTTTGAAAAAACACCAAAAACATACGTTGGAGAAAAGCCAGCCTCTTCAACAAATGTTGCTGGGAAAAGTGGTTATCTTCCTGCAGAAAACTGAAACAAGATCCATGCCGATCACCCTGTACTAGTATCAGCTCAAAATGGACTAAGGACCATAATATTAGACCTGAAACTCTGAAGTTAGTACAGGAAATAGAAGGGAATACTCTGGAAGCAATAGGTATAGGCAAAGACTTCCTCAGAAGTACTCCAGCAGCCCAGCAACTAAGAGAAAGGATGGACAAATGGGACTACATGAAATTAAAAAGCTTCTGCACAAGAAAAGAAATGGTCTCTAAACTGAAGAGACCAACCACAGACTGGGAGAAAATATTAACTGGCTACAAATCAGACAAAGGACTGATAACCACAATAAACAGGGATCTCAAAAAACTAAACTCCCCCAAAATCAAAGAATCAATAAAGTGGGCAACTGAACTAAACAGAACTTTTTCAAAGGAAGAAGTCCAAATGACCAAAAAACACATGAAAACATGCTCACGATCCCTGGCCATAAAGGAAATGCAAATCAAAATCACACTAAGATTCCACCTCACTCCTTTTAGATTGCTAGTATCAAAAACACCACCAACAACAAATGCTGGCAAAGATGTGGGGAAAAAGGAACCCTCATACACTGCTGGTGGGAATGCAAGCTTGTACAACCACTTTGGAAAACAATATGGGGGCTTCTTAAAAACCTAAACATAGATCTGCAATATGATCCAGCAATCCCACTCCTAGGGATATACCCAAAGGAATGCTACTCAGTTTATTCCAAACACAGCCTGCACACCCATGTTCACTGCAGCACTAGTCACAACAGCCAAGTTATGGAAACAGCCAAGATACCCCACTACCAATGAATGGATGAAGAAAATGTGGTATTTATTCACAACGGAATTTTACTCAGCCACAAAGAAGAATGAAATCTTGTCATTCACAAGAAAATAGACTGAACTGGAGCACATCATCTTAAGCAAAGTTAGCCAGACTCAGAAGCCAAAAATCATATGTTCTCTTATACATGCAGAATATAGACCTAAAACAAATGCAGTAATATTACTGGACATGGGTCACACACTAAGGGGAGAATGCGTACAGGAGGAATAGGGAAAGGGAAGGATACCTAAAACTTGAAAGTCGTTGATGTGCCCACTGTAGAGGAGCAAATAAAGTAATGTTAAACTGGCAGAGCCCACTATGGGAAGTTGACAAGGAAATAGTGAAGAAGTCTAGTAGAGATGAATTAATTTGGGTTGTAATACACATAAGCATGGAAGCAAGGCTAGGAATCTCTCTGTATAGCTATCCTTATCTCAAACTAGCAAAAAGGCTATGTCTTTCTTATTATCTCTTAGGTTTTCTCTTCAACAAAATTGGAGAAGAGGGCAGAACAGGTTCTGTCTGGAAGCAAGAATGATGGGGGAGGTGAAGAAGAGTAGGGGCAGGAGAAGAGATGATCCAAACAATGTATACATATATGAATAAATGTACAAACAATTAAAAAAATATTTAGGTATCATACTTGTGCAAAGAAAAAGAAAAGGCCTTTGATAAAACTCAACATCCTTTCATGAAAACAGCTCTGAAGAAACTAGGAATAGAAGGGACCTTTATCATCATAATAAAGGCTGTATAGGACAAACCAATAGCCACCATTATACTAAATGGAGAGCAACTGAAAACATTCCTGCTAAAGTCAGGGATAACACAGAGATAACCACTTTCCCCACTCCTATTCAATATAGTTTTGGAATTCCTAACCACAGCAATAAGGCAAAAGCAAGAAATAAAAGCAATTCAAACAGAGAAGGAAGAAGTCAAATTATACCAATTTGCAGATGACATGATCCTATACCTAAAAGACTCTAAAAACGCTACCAAAAAACTACTAGAAATCATAAACTCTTTTGGCAAAGTAGCAAGATACAAAATTAACATACAGAAGTAAGTAGCCTTCCTATATAGCAACGCTGAACAGACTGAGAAAGAAATCAGGGAAATAATGTCATTTACAATAGCCTCAAAAACAATAAAGTACCTTGGGATAAACTTAACAAAGGAAACCAAAGACCTTTTCAATGAAAACTATAAACCACTAAAGAGAGAAACTGAAGAAGATAAAGAAGATTAAAAGATCTCCCATGGTCTTGGATTGATGGAATCAGCACCGTGAAAATGGCCATACTACCAAAAGCAATGTACGTGTTCAATGCAATCACTATGAAAACTCCAATGACATTCTGCACAGAAATAGAAAAACCTATCCTAAAATACGTAAGAAAAAACAAACGAGCACAATTAGCCAAAGCGATTCTGAGCAAAAGTACAATGCAGGACATACTACAATATCCAACTTTAAACTACACTACCAAGCCATAACAATAAAAACAGCATGGTGTTGGCACAACAACAGAGAGGAAGTCAATGTACTAGAACAGAACAGCCAGACATAAACCTACACAGTTACAGCCTACTGATCTTTGACAAAGGAGTCCAAAACACAAAATGGAGAAAAGACAGTCTCTTCAAAAAATGTTGCTGGGAGATTCTCCAAGGAATTCTGAACACAGATAATGAAAGCAAACAAAACCACGAAAGGGCAGGCAATACGAAACCACATGAGATGAAAAGGCAAGAAAGTAAAGAGTAACACAGATTCAGCTACACATAATCAAACTCTTAATCAACAAAGACAACTGCATGACAGGGATCACTACATACTTATCAATATTAACACTTAATGTCAATGGACTAAATTTCCCCATCAAAAGACACTGACTGGCAAACTGGATTAAAAAGAAAGATCCAACAATCTGCTGCCTACAGGAGACCCACCTCACCGAAAGAAATAAGCACTGGCTGAAAGTGAAAAGCTGGAAGAAGATTTACCAAGTGAATGGTCCCCAAAAACAGGCAGGGGTAGCAATACTTATCTCGGACAAAGCAGATTTCAAACCTACATTGATGAAAGGAGATAAAGAAGGACATTCCATACTAATAAAAGGGGAAATAGACCAAAAATAAATAACAATTATCAACCTATATGCACCCAACGCAAATGCACCTAATTTCATCAAACATACCCTGAAGGACCTAAAAACATATATTAAACTCCAACACAGTGATAGTGGGATACCTTAATACTCCCCTATCACCAATAACTAGGTCATCGGAACAAAAAATCTATAAAGAAATCCTAGAACTAAATCACACCATAGATCAAATAGACCTAGCTGATGTCTACAGAATATTTCATCCAACTTCTGCACAATACACATTCTTCTAAGCAGCCCATGGAACCTTCTCAAAAACTGGTCATATCTTAGGGCACAAAGCAAGCCTCAGCAAATATAAGAAAACAGAAATAATCCCATGTATTCTATCTGATCACAATGCATTAAAACTTGAACTCAACAACAAAAACAACAGCACAAAATACTCAAATAATTAGATGCTAAATAACACATTGCTCAATGATCGATGGGTCATGGATGAAATAAAAGAGGAAATTAAAAGGTTCCTGGAAGTTAATGAAAATGAAAACACGACCTACCAGAACCTATGTGACAGAGCAAAGGCAGTCCTAAGAGGAAAGTTTATAGCCATGAGTGCGTATGTCAATAGGACAAAAAGATCTCAAATCAATGACCTAATACTATAGCTCAAACTCCTAGAAAAACAAGAACAAGCAAACCCCAAAACAGGCAGAAGAAAAGAAATAATTAAAATCAGGGCTTAAAAAAATGAAATACAAACAACAACAAAAAAAAAACATACAAAGAATCAATGACACAAAAAGCTGGTTCTTTGAAAAACTAAATAACATTGAAAAACCCCTGAAAACTTGACTAAAATGAGGAGAGAAAAAACCCAAATCAGTTAAATCAGAAATGCAAAAGGTGAGATAACAACAAACACCACAGAAATCCAGGAAATCATCAGAGACTACTTTGAGAGTCTATACTCTAATAAAGTTGAAAACCTTGAAGAAATGGACAGATTTCTAGAAACTTACAACCACTCAAAACTGAACCAAGGAGATATTAATCACCTGAATAGATCTATAACCAAAAAGAAATTAAAGCAGCAATCAAGAGCCTCCCAAAAAAGAAAAGTCCAGGACCTAATGGACTCTCTGCTGAATTCTACCAGACGTTTAAAGAAAAACTAATACCAACTCTCCTTAAACTGCTCCACGAAATAGAAAGGGAAGGAACACTGCCTAACTCCTTTTATGAAGCCAATATTACTCTCATCCCAAAACCAGACAAAGACACCTCCAAAAAGGAGAACTATAGGCCAATTTCCTTAATGAATACTGATGCAGAAATCCTTAATAAAATAATGGCAAACCGAATCCAACAACACATCAGAAAGATCATACACCATGACCAAGTCAGTTTCATCCCAGGAATGCAGGGGTGGTTCAACATACACAAATCTATAAATGTAATACAGCACATCAATAGAAGAAAAAACAAAAATCAGTTGATCATCTCACTAGATGCAGAAAACCCTTCAACAAGATCCAACACCACTTCATGATAAAAGCTCTAAGAAAACTAGGAATAGAAGGAACATACCTCAACATTGTAAAGCTATATATGACAAACCTACAGCCAACATCATACTTAACTGTGAAAAACTGAAACCATTTCCACTAAAATCAAGAGTGAGACAAGGGTGCCCACTATCCCCACTCCTATTCAACATAGTACTGGAATTTCTAGCCACAGCAATTAGGCAAAAAGAAGAAATAAAAGGAATACCAGGGAGGGGGCAGAGGGAAGGGGGAAGAAATGACCCAAACATTGGATGTACATATAAATAAAAGAAAAAAAATAAATAAAAATAAATTGCTAAAAAAGAATACAAATAGGTAAAGAAACAGTCAAAATATCCCTATTTGCAGATGATATGATCTTACAACTTAGAGACCCAAAAATTGCTACCCAAAAATTCGTAGACATCATTAACAGCTATAGTAAGGTGGCAGGATACAAAATCAACCTACAAAAATCATTAGCTTTTCTATACACCAACAACGAACAAATTGAGAAGGTATACACAGAAACAATTCCATTCACAATAGCCTGAAAAAAAATCAAATACCTAGGAGTAAATTTAACAAAGGATGTGAATGAACTCTACAAGGAGAATTACAAACGCCTGAAGAAGGAGATCAAGGAAGACTACAGAAGATGGAAAGATCTCCCATGCTCATGGATTGGTAGAATCAACATACTTGATGGCTATACTACCGAAAGCAATCTACATGTTGAATGTAATTCCCATCAAAATCCCAATGACTTTCATCACAGAGATTGAGAAATCCACTCTAAAGTTCATTTGGAAACACAAGAGACCACGAATAGCCAAGGCAATACTCAGCAAAAAAAAAAAAAAAGCAATGCTGGAGGTATCACAATACCTGACTTCAAACTGTATTACAAAGCAATAGCAATAAAAACAGCATGGTACTGGCATAAAAACAGACATGAAGAGCAGTGGAACATAATAGAAAATGCAGATATGAATCCACACAACTATACCCACCTCATTTTTGACAAAGGTGCCAAAAATATATGATAGAGAAAAGACAGTCTTGTCAACAAATGTTCCTGGGAAAAGTGGTTACCTGTCTGCAAGAAACTGAAACTAGATCCATATCTATCACCCTGTACTAGTATCAACTCAAAATGGATCAAGGACCTAAATATCAGACCTGAAACTCTGAAGTTAGTACAGGAAGGAGCAGGAAACACTCTGGAACTAATAGGTATAGGCAAGGACTTCCTCAACAGAATCCCAGCAGCCCAGCAACTAAGAGAAAGGATGGACAAATGGGACTTCATAAAATTACAAAGCTTCTGCACAACAAAAGAAATGGTCTCTAAACTGAAGAGACCACCCACAGAGTGGGAGAAAATATTCGTCAGCTATACATACATCAGACAAGGGACTGATAACCAGAATATACAGGGAACTTAAGAAACTAAACTCTCCTAAAATCAATGAACCAATTAAAAAATGAGCAACTGAACTAAACAGAACTTTCTCAAAAGAAGAAATTCGAATGGCAAAAAAGCACATGAAAAAATGCTCACCATCTCTAGCCATAAAGGAAATGCAAATCAAAACCACACTAAGATTCCACCTCACCCGTTAGAACAGCCATCATCAAAAACACCACCAACAACATGTGTTGGCAAGGATGTGGGGAAAAAGGAACCCTAATCCACTGCTGGTGGGAATGCAAACTGGTGCAACAACTCTGGAAAAACATTTGGAGGCTTCTTAAAAATCTAAACATAGACCTGCCATATGATCTAGCAATCCCACTCTTGGGGACAAGCCCAAAGGAATGCAACACAGGTTACTCCAGAGGCACCTGCACATCCATGTTTATTGCAGCACCATTCACAATAGCCTAGTTATGGAAACAGCCAAGATGTCCCACAATTGATGAATGGATCAATTGTACACAATGGAATTTTACTCAGCCATGAAGAAGAATGAAATCTTATCATTTGCAGGTAAATGGATCAAACTAGAAAACATCATTCTGAGCGAGGTCAGCCAAGCTCAGAAGGCCAAAAATCATATGTTATCCCTCATATGCAGGCAAATGCAGCAATGTGGTTGGACTTGGATCACATGACAAGGGGAGAGCACATACAGGAGATATAGGAATAGGTAGAAAACCCAAAACATTAGAACATTTGATGTCCCCACTCCAGAGGAACTAATACAGAAACCTTAAAATGACAGAGGTTATCATAAGAAGGGGATCAGTAACCAGGGTAAAGATCAATTGGAGATGAATCAACATGGGTCATAACACATGTACACAAAAGCAATGCTAGGAATATTTCTGTATAGCTATACTGAACTAGCAAAAACACTTTGTCTTCTTTATTATGCTGGTCTCTTTTCTTCAACAAAATTAGCGATAAAGGCAGAATAGGACCTGCCTGGAACTGAGGGGGGAAGGAAGGAGAGAGTGGGGGAGGGGGGCGGGGGGGAGAAATGACCCAAACAATGTATGCACATTTGAATAAATAAACAATAATAATTTAAAAAAATGTTGCTGGGAAAACTGGATATACACATGTAGAAGGCTGAAACTAGATCCCTGCCTCTCATCCTGTACCAAAATCAACTCAATGTGAATCAAAGACCTTTATGTAAGACCTGAAACTTTGAAGCAACTCTAGGAAGTACTAGGAAATGTACTTGAACACATAAGCATAGGGAATGACTTCCTAGGCAGAACACAAAAGGCTCAACATCTAAGAGAAAGAATGAACAAATGGGGCTGAATGCAACAAAAAGTTTCTGCACAGCAAAAGAAACAGTCACTAGACTCAAGACACTGCCCAGAGAATGGCAGAAAATCATTGCCAGCTATTCATCTGATAAGGGACTAATATCAAGAATCTACAGGGAACTCAAAAAACTCAACTCCCAAAGAATCAACATCCCAATGAAAAAATGGGCAGATGAATTAAATATAGAATTCTCAAAGGAAGAGGTATAAATGGCCAGTAAATACATGAAGAAGTGTTCAACTATAAAAGAGATACAAATTAAAACTTCACTAGGATTTCATCTCACCCCGGTTAGAATGGCCATATTCAAGAGCAATACAACAACAAATGCTGGCAAGGATATGGCAAAACAGGAATTCTTACACAATGATGGTGGGAATGCAAATTAGTACAACCATTATGGAAAGCAGTATGGAGATTCCTCAAAAAGCTAGACAGAACTGCCATATGATCCAGTGATACTGCTTCCTGGGCATCTACCCAAAGGAATGTAAGTCAGGATACAATAGAGACACCTGCTCATCACAACACTATTCACAATAGCCAAGCTACTGAACAATTCCAATGCCCTACAATTAATGAATGGGTCAAGAAAATGTGTATATATAAAGCCATAAGGAATAATGACATGTGGTTGGAAAGTAAATGGATGCAATTTGAGGGCATCATGTTAAGCGATGTAAGCTAGGCTGAGGAAGACAAAGGCCGTATCGTCTCTCATATGTGGTAGATCCAAAAGATAAACATAAGAACAAAAACAAACGTGATCATATAAAAACTCATATGTAGAACATGCTTGTAATAGTGGAACTACTCTATGAACTCGGGGAAGGAAGAAAAGGAAAAGAGAATGATAGAGCATCAACAATATCGTAAAATAAAACATCTGTGAAGATATACGAATGTGTATTGAAAGCTACTGAAAAATAGGAGGGTGGTAAAAGTTTAAGGGAGATCAATAGAAGTGCTTGAATGTACCAAAGTAAGTAGATTCACAGTGGGGACACACTAAGAAATACCTTGGAACATCAACTTAAATAATAACGAAAGATAGGAGTATAAAATAGGTACAGTGTGCGGGGTATTTGTGGGAGGAGGAAGGTGACTGAAGGAGATTAAGTAAGGATTTATGGTGGATGGCCTTCAAATACTTATATGAAATACAACAAAGAAATTATTGTAATTTTTTTAAGTGGGGCAGGTAGGGGGTTGAGGGGGAGAGATGGTAGAGGTGATCTAACCAAGGTACAATATAAGCCTATTTGGAATTGTCACAATGAATCCCCCCTATACAACAAATATATCCTAATAAAAAGGAAGAAAGGAAGTACAAGAAAACACGGCATATCAACGATAGTAGATATCTCTATTTCCTGATTTGGATTGAAAAGCTTTTTGCCCTTTCATATATTTGCTATTATATTTTGGTAAATAATTTTTATTAAGACTTTTACATAAAAGTTTTTGCTAGGAAAACCTTTTACATAAAAGTTTTTGCTAGGCTGTCCAAGAGACCCTTGGTATCCACAGATAGGTAGTTCCAAGGAGACTCCCCTGGAGAAACCCTGTGGATGCTCAAGATGAATAGCATTCAGTACTACAGTGAGATGCTTGATTCATGTTTCTTGTAATGCTGCCCAACTTCCACTAAAATTTGTTGCCATCTTTCAACAAATTTAAATTCTCATTTTATCACTTAAGGTAAGCACATTGTGTGCCCTTTTGCCTTGCTTTTTAAGCACCATTTGCTTTTTTTGAGGCAAATTTTCAGAAAATTAAGGGCAGGAACATACTCAACAAATTACACAACAATTTAAACACAACTGAAAATAATTCAGGATTGAGAACTTTTCTGCATTAACTGAACTTCTTAATGCGCATGCCAGAATTTTAAATGCTTTTTTAATTTCTGTGAATTTATGTATTTACTTATTTGACCATGCTTGGTCAAAACTGAGTGTAATAAATCCATGAATAAGTGTGCTTACTGTATGTTGGCAAATTTTGCACTACTGAATTCTGTTTCATGGCTAAATCTTACATGAATGAACAACATACCTTCCTTGGTAATAGTATGTCATTCTTCTAATATATTGCTGGATTGTACTTGCCAAAATTTATTTAGAATTTCCTATCTGTGCTCATACACAGTATGAATTTATATTCTACAGGATTTTTTCTTGGGGTGGGTAAAGTATCTTTGTCAGGTTTCACTTGCTATTTCTTAAAAGAACTTCCACCTTTTTCTATGACTTGGAAGAGTTTACAACTCCTCATCTGTTATTTTAAAGATGAAGAATAGTTCAGCTGGAACTCATCTACAGTCTCTTCTTCTGGCCTATTCAAATGTTCAACTTCTTCTTGGGATGCATTTTGATAATATTTAGTTTCTTAGGAAGTCATCCATTCTTCCAGGTTTTCAAATGTATTTCTATACAGAAACATCTACTGTTCTTTTTCACATTTTCTTTTTTAAAACTTCTTCCAGATATTTCTTCACTTATTTTCTCATCGTGTAACTGAAGTTAATATAATATGGAACCTTCTGAGTTTTTACTTAAGAGAATGGGTAAATGGCTACAATACCAAAAGTGACCAGGAACCCAGAGAAAGAGAAGATTGCTCTGGAAAAGGGTACGCTGACTTGGGAGAAGGATAGCCAGATGGACTCCACTTTCAGCTCAGAGATAAGACATGAATCTGAAGCAAGGTAGAAATAGTTTGAGTAGCATCAAGATGACAACATAAGTCATCCAGAAGAAAGTACAAAATGAGAACAGCATCATACCTGAAACACAAGAGAATTCCAACGCTTAAATGGAAGTTAGACAATGAGTAATTAATAAAATCATAAAGCACAGGGACATAAAAACTGGTAAGACTGATATATTAGAACACAGAGCCAACAAGAATAAGAGAAAGAGAACAGCAAAAGAAAAGGAGAAGAAATTATCTTCAGCTCAATTGAAAGTCCCAATCAAATCGATGAATGTGGAATTCAGGGATGATGACAAGAAGAAACTGTAAAAGAGATGGAGGGTCATCTTAACAACAGCAGTGATGGCTCACTAGGATTCCTGAGTGGGGCCAGTTCTTTCTCTAGAGAAGAATAAATAACTGAGGTGTGTCTCAAAATTCTTACTGACATACTTAGGGAACAGCAAAGTTTGCAATGAAGAACACATCTGTGTGCAGATTTTCCCTATTCAATGATTTCCCCTTGACATGTACTAGATGTGTAGGTGGCAGGTCTATTAAAATAATTCTCATCAATGAGACTCCCTAAAAAGGACTCCATATGATTACAAGATTGATATTAAAATAGTCTCCCATGAATACCACCCTGTAAGTCATCAAATTAACAACCACCTATATGAAATGGTAATATTCTTTTCATAAAGTGATAAAGTACATATTTCCCTTGACCCTTTACTTCTATGTATCTTAGAAACAGCTAATGGAATCTATTCAATATAATACCGTTAACAATTGTTGTTCCTACTTTTACTAATTTAATTAATTCTGCCATTCAGAATTTAGACTTTCTTCTATTTGAGATATCCCCCAGTGGACTTCAATTAATGGAAATACTTAACCACTATTTAGGATTATTTTCTTCTTGACCCTAAAAATGTTTAAATTATTTTCGAAATCATATCTCTAATTCACAGCATGCTAACCTTTTGAAACACTAGTCATTCTTAGTGAATGTAAATTTAAAATCCACGAAGGAATTCAGTCCACTGGCAGACCACTTGGAGCAAAGGAAAGTAATTTTATTAGCTGGGCAATAAATTAGCACTAGTTAAAGGAAATTTTAATGGAAAAACATTTAAAACAGTTTCATAAATTCCTAGAAAGTACATTCAGTGAAGAGTTCAGTTGGTCTACACTGGCATTTTCCCCACTGAGATTTTTATGACACTTTTGGAAGGAGATCCCTTTAGACCTGACTTTAATTATAATGTTCTGTCAACATAATGAAAAAGTATAATCACTGTTAGACTGAAAAACCATGAGCTATGTACAAAAGAAGCTCAAAGATGGCACACTCCCTGAACAAGAAGTGCAGAAAAATTCCCATTTCCTACAAGAAAGCCCAAAGTGACTGCAGCTTAGAACTTGTGGTAAGCTGAATAAGGGCCTCCCAAAGATGTCCCTGTCTTTAAATCAATGTTCCTGTTCTTAATTCTACAGATGTGCTTAAGGTTCTTAAAATGGACAAAAAAAGCTTGGAGTTTCCAGGTGAGCCCAATGTTCCCAATGTTCCCAATTAAGGAGCCCAGGGTTGCTTAACTGCATAAGCCCACATGGTTAGAGGACAATCTGACCACATTATAACACAAGAGTCTGGCTTTGAAGACAGAAGCAGGGGCCATGAGCCAAGAAATGTATATAGTTTCCAGAAGCTGGAAAAGGCAGGAATGCAGCCCTGAATGCACTTTGACTTTAGCTCCATACTGTGAGACCCTTGCCAGAAAACTACCCCTAGAACAGTGGTAGGAAACTAAAAGAATTACAGACCAAGAGTAAGTACTGATAATTAGTAAACTGCTCAAATTCATCACCAAGAAGTTCCTAAATGCTAAGTCATGTTTAATTTGTCTGAAAAAATAAGAAGGAACCCATAAATACTGAATTCATTTAGGCCAACAGTTACCACATACAAGGTATTATATTCTCTGAGTTAAACAGTACAAAGTGCAACATAAGAAAATGAGTCCACAACTAACACTTTCCTGTATCTTACACCTTGACAGAGCACCGAAGACCCCTTCACTATCCTATCACTTTTGTACATGAAGTTTATCATACTAAATCTCCAAAATGACTTCCAGTAAAGCCACAGAGTTTAAGGTCTGAAATGTATCTAATAAATCAGCTAATCACTTTAAAGTTGGAAAACATGATTTCCTCCAAGGTTTAGTTGTAGCATAAATGTCTTATTTCACAGACCAATTACTTTGATAAGTCATAAATGTACACTAATTTCAGAAGTTGGTTTCAATTCCCAAGCATCCTATGTTTTTAAAACCATCAATGAAACGGCTTCCTTGTCAAATTTAATCCTAAACTACTTGAATTCAAATTTGCTATTATAAAATTAGTTATGACAACTAGCCAAGAAAAATAATTTCTCCTAAAATCCTATGTACTATAAGACAATTACAGATAATTAAAAGTACAAAGCAAATGACAAACTATAGGTAGGATACTTATTATCAAAATATACAAAAATTAAAATAACAATTTCATAAACTTCCCAATCATAGCTTTATATAGTGTGATGTTTATTTGGGGAAAAAATGTTTCTACCTTAAAATCCCTGTCACACAGACAGATTCACTCTGGGTACCAATTATGTACAGAGTGTATCTCCAAATCCCAGAAAGTGTCAAGAGTATCACTCTTTCCACACCCCTGGGAGCCCAACTCTACCCACCTGCCCAGTACTTCTTTTTCAAAGCTATCGGGGCTCTGTCTCAAATCCACACTGCCCTCTTCTTCTCCCCTTGACAAGTTGTCTATACTCGGCCTTCCCTTATATTCAACTTGTTTCCCTACAGAGGGTCCCTATATTCACAAATTTACCAACTTACCTACACATATGATGACCTCCAAGCTCACACTTGTACCTGAGACTCCATTCACTGGCTTCTAATCCAGACCTGTCACATGTCCCATAGGTGTCCAATCTCCACACCAATACAACCCAATGCTGGCCATCTGTTCAGATCCCAGATGCCTCAGTCAGGAAGGGGTCCTTTATACCCACCTATATGAGTTTCCATGCCATTCTCCTAAATCTCTTTGGAATCTATCTCCCCACCACCACCACCCTCAGTAATCCCAGGTCCTGCAATGGCAGGACAAACCCATCTCATGAACTTGGCAGATGTCTCAGTTTCTCTTCCCCAGGCAACAGTTATCTCTGCACAAAGTGACTATGGCTCTGCTGCCCAAAGTTTCAGTGTCTTTATCAACTGTGGAACAATGTCCAAACATCTGTGCATAGCACACAAGGTGGTTGTCTTCACAGCCCAACCCAATTTTCAAACAGCCCACGTTCAGCCCAATCATCTGCTCTCTCCAGTCACTAGTTCAACATATTCTTATAGAGGGTCTACTAGGTGCTAGGCTCTATGCAAAGAATAGGAGTCAGACATAGCACCTCCCTTACAAGTTTTAAAACATAGTGGAGGAATCAAATAATCCAAAATGTGACTGTAAACCACATCAAAAGCTTTCACAGAATATAAGGCCTTGAGAGCTGAGTCTGGGAGATAGCAGGAAACTTTCCTAACACATGGAATTGAAGCCAAAACATTCAGCAACACACGCACCTATAATTAGGCAAAATAAGGACATGGAGAGAGATGAGAGCATTCCACGCAGAAAGAATAGCCAGTCCTAGGACAGGGTCACAAACATGCTTGCACAGCATGAGGGAAGAGTAGTCATGTCACAGGTGGCAAGGCTGAGGAGACAGAGAAGGACCAGAGTCCAAAGTCTTAATGCCCTTACTCAGAATACTGCCCACATCCTACCATATAGACGACGGGAAGCTCATGAAAGGTCTTAATCAAAGAAAAGGTAGAAATGTTTACAGGCCCAGGGTTATGTTCTGCTAAGACTGATCTGGCTTCACTGTGACACTAAGGAGAGGTCTAGGGAGAATGGCTGGGAAGTCCAGGCAGGGGACAACAGCTTAGATTTAAACAGCATAAGAAAGATGAAAAGAAGTGGACAAAGTTGAAAGTTATTTCTGAAGCAAAGGAAATAGCCCTTGAAGACAAACTGCCAAGAAAAGGAGAAAGAAGTGGAAGACTTTCCCCCAAAGACCTTAGCTGCACAGTTAACAGGCAGAACATTCTTTGAACTCTGAGCATCTTTATCCCGCAGGGACATAAGATGACAGTGACTTTAAATCTGATACAAAGCATCCATTTATCCCAATATAATTAACACATTTCTAAAGATTTCCAAAAGTTTGTATATTTTTATAATCTATACTTGCATGCCTTTTAAATCTGTCTACCTTACTACAGACCAAATTCATTCCACTATTATTTTCCCACACTCTTCATTTACATCAGAGCTGTCAGAAACTACTGGCAGCAACCTTTTCACTTAAAGTGCTTGCCCAAAAGTTACTGTCTACACATAGCTACATGCCAGAGAGACTTTTCAGGAAAAGCTTGGAAGAAACAAGCTGCTGCTTCCAGCCATGTAAGAAAGGGGAAATCACATGAGTTTCTAAAGTTTTGAACTTCCTATGACTATTACACAAAGAAATAAAAGGAGTATAAAAACACTTAATAAAATGTTTGTTTAATGTTAACTCTCCAGAAGAGAAAGTTTTTTAAACAGTCATCTAGGAATCTCTTAAGCAAAGTATGAGAACTCATTCCAAGAATAGCATAACAGTTATTAAAAACATATATATTCCTGAGTTAATATGTTCAAGAAAATACACTATTGATTGAGAAGGGTCCAACATATCATAAATACCTTTCTCATTTAATTCTGAAAATTACATGGGGTAAGTCATATTATCTACTACTCCCCTTCATAAGAAAGAAAACTGAAGTTTAAGAAGTTAAATAACTTGCTGGAAATAAGAAAGCCAATTAAATGGTAAGACCAAAATTCATATACAAGGGCTGTCTGATTCTAACACACAGTCTACACTTGCTTTCAAATATCAAAAGAAATCATTCTCCAGAAAGGAAAACTAAAAGTGTGACTTCTAAAGATAACTTTTACCTTTAGCTAAAGAAGCCCTGGATGACACCCAAGATTCAGGCTATCTATCTATGTGTGTATAGATAGACTGACAGATAGATGATACACAGACATATGTAGTGATAGCTATATATGTTTAGATATGTACACATATAGATGCATGTACACTGCCTCTTTTTATAGATCACCTTCGTTGTGGATAAATGCTGTCAAATCATTTTAGTAGTAATCCATTATGCACATAAAAATCAAGAGAAAAAATTTTAAATACCATTTTCAACAAAAATGATCTTGAACATTCATTTCCAAGTGAATTTCTGAAAAAAATTCATCTATTTTACACAGCACAATTTTGTGATGAGGCACTGAAAAAACTAATAACTTTAGCAAAGATGCAAGGACACATCCCGAATTCCTCTCTTTTTGACTTTTGAAGGTGATCCACAGCACTCTCAGGAGGCCCTAGTGTTAGACCAACCCTTTCACCCCAAATTAAAAAACAGAACTGCCATAACCAACTTCTTCCTGCCCCTGCCATGAAAAAACACAACCTTGAGCTGTAAGCCTAGATAAAAAGGTGGAACGTTGGCATTCAGGTCACAGAGGACAGGGGACTCACCGGGCTTGAGATGAATGGGGATGGGGAGGTAAGGTCACAGACGACCACTCACAAAGTGCACCTGTCTGGGTTGGCTGGCACCTGGGCCATTATCCATAGGCACATGGCCATGGCTTAAAAGAGAGAGCAGACAGGCAGGAGCCATAAACAGGACACCAAAGGCAGACTGCTCATCACTAGCCTTTTTTCTTCCACTTTCGCGTCCCTCACTTTCTCTTGTTGTCCATCTTCAGGATATTATCATGTTCCTCTTCATCCTCTTGGCCTTCTCCTAACAACTCAGCTTTGCAGCCATTGTGTGGGAAAAGAACAAGGTAGGAGAACTGGGGTGAGAACTTGGCCCAGAGCCAGGAGGAAACAGAGGGAAGAAGGAGATGAATCTGTTGGGGTTTCCCAGCCTGGGAACAGAGCACAAAAGCAGCACTTCGACAGGCAAGTGAGTCTAAGAGAGTATCCTGTGGACACAGGGAGGAGGAACAGGAGCAGATGATGAATCCTAAGCAAAATGTAGAGGGTTTCTACCTGGGACGATGACTCCCAGTGGAGAGTCGGAGCCCAAATGAAGAAAAGAGAGAAACTCCTGCTGGCCAGCCTCCCCTATGGGGAGCATCGCATCGGGGCCTTGTTACAATGGTCAGATGCAGGGTCACAGCAATCAGGCTGAAGGACAGCACATGGGGAGGCAGCCTGGGATGTGGCACCTGAGTGGGATGTGGCAGTCATGCACACCATGTAGCCAGGAGGCCTCAGGGAGCACCAAGGATGGAGATACAGAGAAGATAATCCAACAAGCAAATATACAAAGGATAGCTTCCCACTGTCAAAGGCACATTTAAATATACAAAGAGGGAAAACTATAAGGAGTACTGACGGATAGAACTAGCAGTGAAGGTACCACTGTGAATTAATGATCTCAATGTACAAAGATATAAAAACAGTGATATAACATGCCTATTTGTGTATGTACATGATTTGAATGTATATATATGTGGTATATAAACACACAAGCACATATTCTTTAGCTTTGTCCACTGAGGCAGCCTGAGAGCAAAGAAATCCTTATAGCAATAACCATGCTTAATCCCAGCCATGAAGAAGCAGCAGACCTCTGTGGAGAAAGACTGACTCAAGGACTGGAGTAGGGAGAAAACAAGATGAGCCTAAAACATCTTGTGCCAGAAAATATAGAAGTACTCAAAAAATAATAGAGATATTATCAAAGACACCAAAACTACCCTAAAGGGGCTCACTGGCCAAGCTAGGAATAATCTGAGCATCAAAATAATTGAAATTGACTACATTCCTCTGAATAAAGTAAGAAACCCTGATCCACAAGTGAACAGATGAATTAAATAAGTAAATAGTATGTGTGGGGAGAAAGGTACATTTATAGTTTGACATGCCCCCTTAATTATACTTACTAGGCCCAAAGGACAAAATTAACTTCACAGTGGAAAAATCTGACAAAACATTACCTTAATCGAGATCAAAGTTACCATCAAAAATGGGATTAATCAAAACCATGTGCCATTTGATAGGATTCAATAAGGGTGAAAAAGTGTAATTTTTATGATATTTCCTCAAAGATGTATTGCCTGAATCTAATTGTGAAGAAAATCCAAAATGAGAGGCATTTTCCAAACTAACTGAGCTGTGACCTTCAAAAGTGTCAAGCTCATGAAGTTCACGGAAGGCTGAGGAAGCATTCCAGACTGAGGAGACGAGAGACATGGCAACTCCACATAAGGCATGATCGTGAATATCGATCCTTCCACATAAAGGACATTATTGAATTAGTGGGAGACATGAATGAGGTCTGAAGTTTCCTTGGCAATGATGAGGTGACATCCAATGAGCATGGATTTGGATCTCCTGCTTGAAACAGCTGACTGTACAAGAGTGGGCAGAGCATAGTTTTGTTCATAGGAAATAAAGAATTAGGAGTGATAGATGTAGTTGGGCAACTTACTATAATTCAGAGAAAAAGTTTCTTTGTACTGCATTTTCAGCTGTTTTTATAAGTTTGATATAGTTTCAAACTTTAAAAACTATATGCTAAAATCAGAAGAATGTGCTCACTCTAACTGCTAAGAGAACTCAGGGACATGAAGCAGTTATTTAAAATAAGCACATCAGCAAATAAGCCCATGGTCCAAATATTTCACAAGACAGTTAAGGTCTGAATAGACATCAAAATATCCCCAAAGGTAATTATGCAGAACAAAAGGCAAGTATGCTTTAAAATAACAAAACATGTTAATTAGAAGAACCCTTTCGTTCAGGATCCAAATAAAACAAGCCTCTAGTTTCTTACAAATGAGTGAGACTTGCAGAAGGGAAGATGGGGTGCTGATTCCAGCAAGAGATGAGGGCCCTGGTAGCTACAGGCTCTGCCCACAGCTCAAAGCCCTCAGAGGTATCTCCCCTTGAAATAAGTACTGCACTGTGACATTTCCTTTCACTGAAACAACCTGAGCATCAAGGACTCAGTCCTGTTCCCAGAAATCATACTCTTAATATCTACCTGGGACTTCGAATCACAGATGTAGCAGAGTCTTAGTGCTGCCATTGTGGGAGTTCTCTGTAGGGTGGCTTGTGGATATGAATAATCTCAAGGCTTCAAAGCAATTTCTTCAATAAAGGAAAATGTTTAATATGGTATATGCTCAAATATTTAAAAACCGGTATATCTCATAAAAACTGTCTTCATAAAACAGGCTTCTTGAAAACAGAGCCTGGCCTATCTTTGTGTTTTATCAGTTTTTGTGTCTACATCACAGCCCTACTAATTCACCCTGAAGTGGCAGAATGCCACAGGGGAGGGTTGGCAACTTAAATAAGTTAGGTTCAAAGAGTAACTCATTCATAATCCACTACCAAGAGAAAGTAAAATTATTTTAAAATTTGTACTGAAAGCTATTTATTATAGAGTAGCATTTTCATTAAAGTGTATATGAATGCTTCAATTGGTACAGTGCAAAAAGTTCATCACTTAAGAAAGAATTCCTGTTCATCCTCCAATGATAACTTCATGGCTCAGTAAAAAATATAATTCTTTAGGTTCAAAGTGGCCGAATGCCTAACTATTTAATTGTTCAGTTAATGAAAGCAAATTCCATCTATAATTAGGGAACTGAATAAAGTAAAATCAATTTGCTTTCCCTTTTCTGTTGTTGATATCCTTTCTAAGATAAGGAATTGCCTCAGAGAGAATGACCTGGTCTCTCGCTAAGCTTAGAAAATGCCAACATTAGTTGCGCTGACATATAATTATTTTGGAAGAAAGTACTTCTGTCATTATACCATTAAGTAAGCAAGCTACCATAATGAAAGATTCCAGAATAACAGTCAAGGGTCCATCTTTGAACTTTTAGAATCACTAATGAGCCATAACCCCTAGCACAAAAACTACAACGTGAAAGTAAGTTAAGAAATTTTGGAAGCTATGTTATATCTTCTTTGAGTCACTGAGCTAATTAATAATTCAGAATTTATTAAATTAGTATAAATTTAATTAATATTGTTTTAGTATACAAAACAAGAGATCCTACTGGCCAGATTGGGACCTGATTACATGTCTCTTTTTTTTTGTAGTACTGGGATTTGACCTGTGGGTACACTTTGAGCCACTATACAGGTGTGAGACACCGGCACCCAACAGATTATATGTCTTTTTAAAAGATGCATAGCTTAAGTAGAAGATATGTTATGTTATATAACTGAATTTTTTTGAAAACTAAATGTCCTAGGATATGCTGAGATAAAAACAGAATAGGGGAAAAACATAAAATAAGAAAATTGAGAATATAATGAGCCTTTAAAGGACTTAGAATTGGTAAGGAAACACTGTAGCTACTAAGAAATTTGCATGCTATTGGAGACTTCTGGCCGCGAGAGAATACACAGTAAAAGAAACCCACATGCAATGCTAAATCCAAAGGAGTATTTTGGACAAACTTTTGGAACAAAAAAAGAGACTTAGCAGAAAAACTGGGGATATCTGAGCAAAGTCTGTAGTTTTAATGAACACTAATATACCAATGTTAATTTCTTAGTTCTGACAAAAATATGATGTTAAGTGAGGAAAACTAGATAAGGAACACACAGAGCTCTCTATACTCTTTTTCTGTAAATCTAAAACTATTCCACAATAAAGACTATAGGTTTAAAAAAGAAAAAAAATCTAAGAACAGATATTCAAATAATACTGTGCATTCTACAAATGAAAGATTTTAGTGCTCAGGACTTTCCGAATTTCTTTTAAATAATATTTGTCTGATTGTAACATGATTATAAACTAATTGTAAAAAATACTTGGAAATTTTAGAAAATATCCTTTTTATCTCACAGCTCAAAGGTAACACTTGTTAATATCTTTCTTTTTCTTTTATGGACAGGTGGTTGTTTTTTTATCCATCATTCAGACTAATCTCCTAGAGTTAGTTCCCACTTAAAATTTTATCATAAGGTTTTCTGCTCACGTAATTTCAATTTCTTCACAAACATTTAAGTGATACAATTACCTATACACATCTGTGTCCCATGAGCATTTAGGTTAATTTCCACTTTCCACCACATATAAATGGTACACAATGATATAATAAAGACTCCACTTGCCATGTCCTCAGGAAACACTTTGCAAGGTGGAGTTCTGGAGCCAAAAGAACTGTTAACTGAACACCTTGGTGAACACTACCAACAGGTCTTCGAAACCTGTAGGACCAAATTCTGCTCCTTTAGAAGCTGTGAAGAGAGATCCAGGCTTTCACATCCCACCAGTGAGAGAATGGGGTGTTTAATAAAACTGCAAATTGCTAATTTGGTAAGTCAAAAACTATCTATATCCTTTTCCTGATGTTAGTCTGAGATCTTGATGTATCTGGTAATTTTATTGAATTTATTTATCTATTATGGACCTTTTAGCAATTGTAGGTGTGGAGAAAAATGTGCTAGTTTTCTACTTCGCTTTATTTATTGTAATTTTATTTCATATACTGAGTTTAAGTTGGATATGCATACATGTAATTTTCCTTCAACTTGTTTGCACTTTTCTGTGTTTATAAAGCCCCTAATGCCCCAGCAATCATGCAAATAGATACTGGTATTAGGTTAAAAGGACACTTATAACTTCAAAATGGGAAAAACCAGGTAACACAGCCAACCAAAGAAATCAGGTGTGTTTATTCGAGAGACTTCAAATTTTAGGCATATAGGTCTCATAGTACATAGTGGTTGACAGTAATAACTCTCTGACTTTAATCACAAACAACTATTGACACAAGCTAAGATAAGCCCTTTTTAGTGGGCATTGTCAAATTATTTTAATTATTAGGAATAAATTTAGCTCAAAGAATTTCCAACGAAAACCACAAAAAAGTAATCTCAGAGCATGACTATGCCAAGGATGAGCTGGTTCAGCCAGGCCCTAGGGACACAGAAGGTGTGGACCTGACACTATTAGTATTTTAATAATAAACAGTCACGTTTGCCATCCCATCCCTAAGCAACATTCTCTACCTTTTCTCTACCTTTGCCTTAAGTTACAAAGAAGGGAGACTGTTAGTGCAGAAAGAACACAGCCTTTAGAATGCCCTTGGTGTGGGTTCAAATCCTAGATCCACTAATAATTAGTTATGTTTATCTTACATTAGTCAAATGACCAATCAAAGCTTCCTCACCTAGAATACAGGCTTCAATGTTAGTGGCACAAGTTGGGCATTCAATAAATTATTTTAATAATGTCCAAAGAAACATACTGGTTATAAAATTACTCTTAAGCAGCATCCACTTTTCAATATAATTTTCTATCCACATATAAATACTAACACGTCCAGAGACAGTGCTTGTTTTTCTTTTGGTATTATTTTTAAGACATGACCAAATCTCTACATTTTTATAAGCATTGTAAAGAAAGTACTAAGCCATTTCGAAAAAGTATATTATGTGGGGAAAATCCCATTACATTACAATAACAGAAAATTATTTTTTTTCATTTTTCTTTTATTATTCATATGTGCATACAATGCTTGGGTCATTTCTCCCCCCTGCCCCCACCCCCTCCCTTACCACCCACTCCACCCCCTCCCGCTCCCCCCCCTCAATACCCAGCAGAAACTATTTTGCCCTTATTTCTAATTTTGTTGTAGAGAGAGTATAAGCAATAATAGGAAGGAACAAGGGTTTTTGCTGGTTGAGATAAGGATAGCTATACAGGGCATTGACTCACATTGATTTACTGTGCGTGGGTGTTACCTTCTAGGCTAATTCTTCTTGATCTACCCTTTTCTCTAGTACCTGTTCCCCTTTTCCTATTGGCCTCAGTTGCTTTCAGGTATCTGCTTTAGTTTCTCTGCGTTAAGGGCAACAAATGCTAGCTAGTTTTTTAGGTGTCTTACCTATCCTCACCCCTCCCTTGTGTGCTCTCGCTTTTATCATGTGCTCATAGCCCAATCCCCTTGTTGTGTTTGCCCTTGATCTAATGTCCTCATATGAGGGAGAACATACGATTTTTGGTCTTTTGAGCCAGGCTAACCTCACTCAGAATGATGTTCTCCAATTCCATCCATTTACCAGCGAATGGTAACATCTCGTTCTTCTTCATGGCTG
Organism: Castor canadensis; assembly: GCF_047511655.1. Lineage (NCBI taxonomy): Eukaryota > Metazoa > Chordata > Mammalia > Rodentia > Castoridae > Castor > Castor canadensis. The sequence continues at coordinate 60,250,040 of NC_133389.1, forward strand.
CATAAAATTCCGTTGTGTATAGATACCACATTTTCTTAATCCATTCGTCAGTGGTGGGACATCTTGGCTGTTTCCATAACTTGGCTATTGTGAATAGTGCCGCAATAAACATGGATGTGCAGGTGCCTCTGGAGTAACAGTCTTTTGGGTATATCCCCAAGAGTGGTATTGCTGGATCAAATGGTAGATCGATGTCCAGCTTTTTAAGTAGCCTCCAAATTTTTTTCCAGAGTGGTTGTACTAGTCTACATTCCCAGCAACAGTGTAAGAGGGTTCCTTTTTCCCCGCATCCTCGCCAACACCTGTTGTTGGTGGTGTTGCTGATGATGGCTATTCTAACAGGGGTGAGGTGGAATCTTAGCGTGGTTTTAATTTGCATTTCCTTTATTGCTAGAGATGGTGAGCATTTTTTCATGTGTTTTCTGGCCATTTGAATTTCTTCTTTTGAGAAAGTTCTGTTTAGTTCACTTGCCCATTTCTTTATTGGTTCATTAGTTTTGGGAGAATTTAGTTTTTTAAGTTCCCAATAACAGGAAATTATTTCCTTTGCCCCACTGAAAGAGGTAAAAATATGTCACCTTGAAAAGCATTAGATAATCCAATTTTCATTACAACTAGTAATTGGTAGGATCCATATACACAAACCAAATCCAATCCTTATTGAAACAGTTATGTTCTACAGCGGGAAAAACAGAAGCAATGATAATATTAAATTTACAGAAGAAAAACCACAGCATGAGACTTTTGATAATGAACTACTATGCATTAACTATTAATTAAAACAAGTCCATCAAGGAAAGAACAAAGCAAGTAATGACTTGCTGATAAAGCTAAACATTTATCTAAGATAAACATACTCCTGGATATAATGAAACTGTAAATACTAAATTGGTAAATTATATTAGTTTGAGTCACTGAACATATGGAAACTGTTCACCTAAACCTACTTTTTCTTTTTCTACACTGAATGCTTCAACCATGGGATAAAAGAATGTAAAATACTTTATATTAGTGTGAAAATACAGCAGGGGATAAATGACAATATCATAAATCACAACCTCTCCCTTGAGAAGAAAAAAACTGTTTTAAAAAAACCCCACTGTGGAGGCCAGGTACAGTCCAATTTATTTGTAAAATCCCAGTGTTGCATAACTGAAGTAAACTTCAATGGAGTTGCACATGAAGTTACATAATTATTAACCTTCAGCAATGGATTCTGCTTTTTCAGCAAAGAACCTGACAGGCAGCAAGAGAAAAAAAGAAATTTAAAGCAGCTGCAGTGGTTCGTTATAAAAGAAAACAACTCTTTCCTAAAATTATTTAGGTGGAAGGTCACAAATTTTCAATATTGTGCCCCAAGACTAAGTAATTTAAAGTGGTCTTTAGAAATCTTCATTCCTGTAATTTTTAAGATACTTTAGTTGTTTTCATTACTTAAAAACAAACAAAAAGAAAAGTTTACTCAAAAATTATTTAAGGTTCTACAAAAGTTTAAGAGGTTATCAACTTTATATGATCCTTCCTATTGAGAACAGCAAAAATGTTGTTGGCTATTCAGCTACATTTTAATAACAGCTGTCTGCTAGTACAGCAATAACTGCAAATGCGTGGAGTATGTATTCCAGTGCAGTAGCAACCATATTTATTGGTTTAAATTTAAAATATCAGAGAACAAGTTGATACTAAAGGGCTAATATCTAAAACCTATTATATTAATAATCATAATGAAGAATACTCACTTCAGAGTAATTGTAAAATCTCCTTTAAAAACATGGCTTTAATAGAAGAGTACAAATATAAATATTAGAAGAGTAAACCAATCCAGCAAAAGCTTAAGCAAAGAATTAAAAAATAAACTTTTCTTGTTCAGTTTACAAACTTCAAGTTCTTGAAGTTTTTGAAAAAAGCAAATACATTATATTTAATAAGAGCTTCAGACTTTTCTTCATGTATATATTTGAAACCTTAGATGATACTGACAAAGTCTACAGAAGATGTATTTAATACTGCAAATGGGAGGCAATATTATACATTTAAACTAATAAACCTAAAACAACTAACACAATGCAATAAAACTTTGATTAAAAGTTGTGCACTGTGAACTAAAACTCTATCAGATGGTGATAATTACCATGGCTCAAAAGGACCGCACTGCCTCTGGGCTTCTTTTCTTCATCAGCTTGCTCCTGGATCAGAGAAAGCACAGTTTAGACAATCTTTATGGAAGATTGCTTGAAACACTGAACACTAATGTTTGTTTATACAAGGTAAAGCCATGCACACACCTGCCAATGAGGAGACAACACAGAGCAGGCACCTTCCCAGTGAGTGCACGCCATGATGCATTTGGATGTGAGACGGAGCCTATATCACCACATTAATTGTTTCCTGGCTAAAATACAAGGAAGGTGAGCTTCAAGAGTAGTTACTCTGGGACATGAGGGCGATCTCGCTGGGACATCTGTCACCCTATTGATTACCAGGGTTGATTCAGCTGATTTGCATGGCTAGGCAGGTGTCTCCTTTCTCTCTCACCACTCCGTATGTGTCCCCACCTAAGCTGTGTGCTGGGTAGAAGAAAATGACCATCCCAATAAAGGAAGACCATTCTTTGGTCAAGGGTATACAAGTAGCTATGCTCCCCTGCTAGAACCTCCAAACAACCTCTCAAGAGCAATGACTATGGAGCCGGACACAGGTAACCCATGCTATCTACATCCCTGGGCCTGACAGCCATATGGCAGGTGTCTGACAAGAGGCCGGATTCCTACCCAAACCCAGCTCTACATCCTTCTTTTGCTTCCAGCCTATCAGAGTCTACTATGATTTCTCAGGGTCATTAAGACAATATTTTCTAACTTTGACCAAACTGACCTTCACAGAATGAACAAATGAATTCAAAGGTTCCTGCCTGTGACACACATGGCAGCACAAGCATAAGCAACAAGACATCAGAGCCTCTCCCAAAGTCAAGATACAGCAACCACTTACTGCAACTCTTCAAGTGAAGTAAAGTGGACGACTGAGCAAACATGGAGACCACAGCTTTTTTACTTTTCCCTATCTATTTCCCTTTCTTTTTTCTTTTGAAATACACAGAAGCAAGAAGCATCTTAAAAATGGCTATCCAGGGATGGCGGCTAGAGGGAGGAAGCAAAAAGCGTACCTCTTATAGTGAAATCTTGGAGAGACGGTGGAGACCACCTTGCAGGCAAAACCAGGGAGAAGAGGCAAAATTTTGACCCCTCCACACCTCCAGCTAGCACAGAGCATCTCCGCTTCACGTTAAACGGAGAAACCAGAAGGGCCCCTGGGCTGCCAGTCACCCGTGCCCAGACGGCTTAGGAAGACACAGACAAGGTGAGCTTAGCGGTACCACGGTACTCCGACAGACAACCCTGGGCCAGAGCAGCATAGACCCCTGGACAGACCGACCTCCACCCGGGGAAAAAAGAGAAACTGGGTAATAAGCAATAAGAATAAAGACACGTGGGGAAGAGGATGGGGTACCCTGAGTGCCAAAGATTGGGGGAAGGGAATCCTTCCTGGACTGTAAATAAACAAGCTGGGCCAGCAGGAGCAGGGACACGCGCCCAGCAACCAGGACCGGGAAAGCTTGTGAGAGTGATGGAGGGAGGAAAACTGCACAGGAGAGGGGGGAAGACCCACCTCCCACGTGAGCTGTAAACAAACATGCAGGCCTGAGAAAGTGGGTGCAGTGTCACCTTTCCCAGTGTGCTTGGAAAGGGGAAAGCTTCTAACAGCGGCTTGCGCACAGGAGAACTCTGAGTAAACAAAGCCTGCAGGGCCAGGTGAGTGTTAAGCTCACCCCTGAGATCTGCATAGATAGCCATTCACAGAAATATCTCCAGTATCTTTTTTTTCTCTCTCCCTACCTTTGATGAGACAACAACCGAACTACACCTGCATGCTGAAAAACTTATTGAAACTGTATTGCATTTGAACTTGGGACACACTGTGGGTTTTTTTTTGTGCGTGTGTGTGTAGTTTTGTTCTACGTTATGCGTCCCCTTTGATGAGACAACTACAGAACATCTGAGGCACCATCTCCAGGATTGGAGACTGAGAAGGACACCAAAATTATTAAGACTGAAACTTCATTGCATTTGAACTTGGAGGTATGTTTTTTTTTCTATTTTTCATTTTCTTTTATGTTATTCATATATATTTCTTTCATTTACTTATTTTTTATTTTTATTCTTATCTTTATTCTTTTTCTTTTTTATTTTGAATCCTCTCTCTGTCTAATCCCTGTTCAGCTTACTGTCAATTAGTACACTAACACTCCCTGTTTATACCTTTGAAACTTTTTTGTTTGATTCCTTGTTTTGTTTTCTCCTACTTGTCTGTGTATTTGCTTTTCCCTTTTCTTTAACTTTGTTGTTATTACAAGCTAGAAAATACTTAATTGGACACAGTACAGGGACAGTAACAACAGCAAAGACAATGATGGGAAGACAGAAAAAACAGGGAAACCAGTTTCCCCACAGCAAAAAATTAGTACAGGAACCAGAGGGAAATGAAGAAAACAGATACTCAGACACAGACTCCAACAAAATGAAGATAAACTATGCCAAAGGACCCAATGAAGCCCACAAGAATAATTTAAAGGAAGACATACTACAGGTATGCAATGAGAATTTTATAGAGATGATATTGGATAGGGTCAACCAAAATGTACAGGAGACACTCAAGAAATTCCAAGACAACAAAAATAGAGAATTTGAAAAAACAAAAGAAGAAATAAAGGAAACCATAGAGGCACTGTATAAACACTAAAGTGAAACAGGAAACATTATGAATAAACAGATAAATTAACTCATAACAAAAATAGACAACATTAAACAGGAAACCAGCCAGGATATAGAAAACCTCAGAAAAAAGAACGAAACAGAACTGCAAAACAAAACGGAAGGCAAATCCAGAAGAATAGAACAAACAGAAGACAGAATCTCAGAATTTAGATGAAATGGTAACCAAAGGAAAAACCAAAGAACTATAATTAAATAACTCAAGACCTGTGAAAAGAAAATGCAAGAACTCACCAACTCCATCAAAAGACCAAACTTCAGAATCATGGGCATCGAAGAAGGAGAAGGGGTGCAAGCGAAGGGAATGCGTAATCTATTGAACAAAATAACAATGGAAAATTTCCCAAACCTAGAGAAAAATATTCCCATACAGATGCAAGAAGCCTCCAGGACACCAAACAGACCAGATCAAAATAGAACTACCCCACGACATACCATCATTAAAACAACAAGTTCAGAAACTAAAGAAAGAATATTGAAGAATGTAAGAGAGAAAAAAAAGTAACATACAAAGGTAAACCCATCAAAATCACAGCAGACTTCTAAACAGAAACATTAAAAGCAAGAAGACGTGGGGTGAGGTCTTCTGGCAATGAATGAAAATAACTTCAACCCCAGGATACTCTACCCAGCAAAACTATCATTTAAAATAGATGGAGCAATAAAAGTCTTCCATGATAAGCAGAAACTAAAACAATATGTGACCACAAAGCCATCACTACAAAAGATTCTTCAAGGGATTCTGCACTCAGAAAGTGAAACACAACTTAACCATGAAAAGACAGGCAGCACCAAACCAGAGGAAAAGAAGAGCAAGACAGTAGAGAGTAACCTCAACTTAGGTACACACAATCAAATCTTCAAACAACTAAAACAACTAAATGACAGGTATCACCACATACCTATCAGTATTTACGCTTAATGTTAACAGACTTAATTCACCCATCAAAAGGCACCACTTGATGAAATGGATTAAAAAGGAAGACCCAACAATTTGTTGTTTACAGGAGACCTATCTCACTGACAGAAATAGCATAGGCTTAGGATGAAAGGCTGGAAGAAGATTTACCAAGCCAATGGCCCCCGAAAACAGGCAGGAGTAGCAATACTTATCTCTGACAAAGTACACTTCAAACCTACATTGATCAAACGAGATAAAGAAGGACATTCCATACTAATAAAAGGTGAAATAGGCCAAAAGGAAATAATGATCATCAACCTGTATGAACCCAATGTCATCGCACCCAATTTCATCAAACATACCCTGAAAGACCTAAAAGCATATATAAACACCAACACAGTGGATGTGGGAGACTTTAACACCCCATTATCATCAATACATAGATCATCCAAACAAAAATTCAATAAAGAAATCCACGATCTAAAATGTACAATAGATCAAATAGACCTACTTGATGTCTACAGAACATTTCATCCAACTTCTACACAATATACATTCTTCATAGCAGCCCATGGAACCGTCTCCAAAATAGATCATATCCTAGGGCACAAAGCGAGCCTCAGCAAATATAAGAAAATGGAAATTATGCCGTGCATAGTATCTGATCACAATGCAGTAAAATTGAAACTCAACAACAAAAGTAAAGACAAAAAACTTGCAAACAGCTGGAAACTAAATAACTCATTACTTAATGAAGAATGGATCATCGATGAAATAAAAGAAGAAATTAAAAGATTCCTGGAAGTCAATGAAAATGAAAACACAACCTACCAGAACCTATGGAACACAGCAAAGGCAGTCCTGAGAGGAAAGTTTATAGGCATGAGTGCATATCTTAAAAAGACTGAAAGATCCCAAATCAATGACCTAATGATACATCTCAAACTCCTAGAAAAACAAGAACAAGCAAATCCCAAAACAAATAGAAGGAGAGAAATAATAAAAATAAGAGCTGAAATCAACGAAATAGAAACTGAAAAAACCATACAAAGAATTAATGAAACAAAAAGTTGGTTCTTTGAAAAAATAAACAAGATCGATAGACCCCCTGGCAAACCTGACTAAAATGAGGAGAGAAAAAACCCAAATTAGTAGAATCAGGAATGCAAAAGGGACATAACAACAAACACCATGGAAGTCCAGGAAATCATCAGAGACTACTTTGAGACCTATATTCAAATAAATTTAAAAATCTTAAAGAAATGGACAGATTTCTAGACACATATGACCATCCAAAACTGAACCAAGAGGAAATTAATCACCTGAATAGACCTATAACACAAAATGAAATTGAAGCAGCAATCAAGAGTCTCCCCAAAAACAAAAGCCCAGGACCTGATGGATTCTCTGCTGAATTCTATCAGACCTTTAAAGAAGAACTGATACCAACCCTCCTTAAACTGTTCCACGAAATAGAAAGGGAAGGAAAACTGCCAAACACATTTTATGAAGCCAGTAGTACACTTATCCCAAAACCAGGCAAAGACACCTCCAAAAAGGAGAACTATAGGCCAATCTCCTTCATGAATATTGACGCAAAAATCCTCAACAAAATAATGGCAAACCGAATTCAACAACACATCAAAAAGATTATTCACCACGACCAAGTAGGCTTCATCCCAGGGATGCAGGGGTGGTTCAACATACGAAAATCAATAAACGTAATAAACCACATTAAATGAAGCAAAGACAAAAACCACCTGATCATCTCAATAGATGCAGAAAAAGCCTTTGATAAGATCCAACATCATTTCATGATAAAAGCTCTAAGGAAACTAGGAATAGAAGGAAAGTACCTCAACATTATAAAAGCTATATATGACAAACCTATAGCCAGCATTATACTTAACGGAGGAAAACTGAAACCATTCCCTCTAAAATCAGGAACCAGACAAGGATGCCCACTATCTCCACTCCTATTCAACATAGTCCTGGAATTCCTAGCCAGAGCAATTAGGCAAGAAGAAGGAATAAAAGGAATACAAATAGGTAAAGAAAATGTCAAAATATCCCTATTTGCAGACGACATGATCCTATACCTTAAAGACCCAAAAAACTCTACTCAGAAGCTTCTAGACATCATCATTAGCTACAGCAAGGTAGCAGGATATAAAATCAACCAAGAAAAATCAATGAACCAATAAACAAATGGGCAAGTGAACTAAACAGAACTTTCTCAAAAGAAGAAATTCAAATGTCCACAAAACACATGAAAAAATGCTCACCATCTCTAGCAATAAAGGAAATGCAAATTAAAACCACGCTAAGATTCCACCTCACCCCTGTTAGAATAGCCATCATTAGCAACACCACCAACAAAAGGTGTTGGGGGGGATGCGGGGAAAAACGAACCCTCTTACACTGTTGGTGGGAATGTAAACTAGTACAACCACTCTGGAAAAAAATTTGGAGGCTACTTAAAAAGCTAAACATTGATCTACCATTTGATCCAGCAATACCACTCTTGGGGATATACCCAAAAGACTATGACACAGGTTACTCCAGAGGCACCTGCACACCCATGTTTATTGCGGCACTATTCACAATAGCCAAGTTATGGAAACAGCCAAGATGCCCCACCACTGACGAATGGGTTAAGAAAGTGTGGTATCTATACACAATGGAATTTTATGCAGCCATGAAGAAGAACGAAATGTTATCATTTGCTGGTAAATGGATGGAATTGGAGAACATCATTCTGAGTGAGGTTAGCCTGGCCCAAAGGACCAAAAATCATATGTTCTCCCTCATATGTGGACATTAGATCAAGGGTAAACACAACAAGGGGATTGGACTATGAGCACATGATAAAAGCGAGAGCACACAAGGGAGGGGTGAGGATAGGTAAGACACCTAAAACACTAGATAGCATTTGTTGCCCTCAAGGCAGAGTAACTAAAGCAGATACCTTAAAAGCAACTGAGGCCAATACGAGAAGGGGACCAGGAACTAGAGAAAAGGTTAGATCAAAAAGAATTAACCTAGAAGGTAACACACACGCACAGGATATTAATGTGAGTCCACTCCCTATATAGCTATTCTTATCTCAACCAGCAAAAACACTTGTTCCTTCCTATTATTGCTTATATTCTCTCTTCAACAAAATTAGAGATAAAGGCAAAATAGTTTCTGCCAGGTACTGAGGGGGTGGGGGAGAGAGGGAGGGAGCGGAGTGGGTGGTAAGGGAGGGGTGGGGGCAGGGGGGAGAAATGACCCAAGCCTTGTATGCACATATGAATAATAAAACAATAAAACAATAAATAAATAAATAAATAAAATGGTTATCCAGATCTGTCTTCTTTCTCTAATTTTGTGGCCATAACAATGTATGCCACCTAATAAAAACACATAATTATGGATTGAAAAATTGAGAAACAGTTTCCCAGTCTGGAAAACTTCCAAATAAAAGTTTCAGTAAGCTTTTAATCAATTTTTGGAAATATATGTATGGACTCTTTTCATTAGTTTCTACGAAAAAAAATTGTCAACAGGGTAGATGAAAATTTAGCAGCTTATTTACACAAAAACCATTGCATAATTAGTGGCTGATGATGAAAAAATGAGTTCCACAATTAAGTCTCAAAATAATTTCTTCAGTTTATTACTATATATGTTTGGATGCATCTTTTTAGGCTATATGGGGAGAGACTGACTATCCCAATTTGCCCAGGCCTGGCCGGGTTACACCACTGAGACGTTAGGGAAACTTATCAACACTGGCAAACGGAAATGGGTGGTCACCCTAGCTAGGATAGCCACTAAAACAAAGCATAAAAAATGCTGCAGATAATGGTACTACAAAGCTTTCAAAAAAGAATTGGGCATATCAGTATTTCATGAAAGCCTACAAATTTTTAACTGTTAAAATAAATACATTTCATTTTATTTTTCTATTGTGATCGTTTTCTTTAGCCTGTAGCTTTAAAGAAAATGTATTTTGTCCAGTAATATACTATGTAATTTTCAAATAAATAATCCACATATATACAGATGTGTGATTAAAGTTTCTTTATTGATGGGTATTACGGTTTTGATCTTAAATGTACCCCAAAGGCCTTATGTTCAGGGCTTAGTCACCAGTCTGTGGTGTTACTGGAAGGTAGTAGAGCTTTTAGGAGGTAAAGCCTAGTGGAAGTAAGTTAGATCATTGGGGGTGTACCCTCTGAAGGGTACAGTGGAAACATGGCCCCTTTCTCTCCCCCTCCTCCTCTTCTTCCCTCTCTCCTAGCTTCCCAGCTACCATGAAGTAAGCAGGTTTGTTCCACCCGTTGGGATGTTCTGCCTTACACAGATCCAAAAGCAATGGAAACAATCAACCACAGACTGAAACCTCTCAAACCATGAACCACTAAAAACATTTCCTCCTTTTCAGTGTTTATCTCCAGAATTTGGTCACAGCAAAGGAAAGCTGACTAACACAATGGACTAAGTAAATGAATCAATTTGAAGAAGGCTATATCAGTTTGCAACTGATTATGTAATCATACATTATTGTGACAGATTCCTTGACCTGCTTTAGCATATAAATTATGCATATAACTTTCTATATGCATAACTGATTGTGCCACTAATTTGGGTTTTTTTAGTTCATATGATTCAAAGTATATAGAGACATGGCTACCAATAATATTTGACAGTATTTTCTGTGTGTGTATATGTACATGTATATACACACAATATAATTTTACAGTGACAATTTTTTCACCTGCCCTCCCCCAAAGTCATTTCATAATATTCTCATCTAGTAATCACTACAATTAGTTTACGTATGTCCTTTCAGTTTTCATTATAAAAATTCAAGAGACATGGATATATTTTCTTACTTTCTCGCTCTTGTACACAAAAGGAAGCACATCATAACACTGTTTTCTACTTCTCTGCTTACTTAATAAACACCTCAGAGCTCCTTCACTATCAGGTAAGTTTACGTGATAGTGTTCTCATTCACTTTCCATAGCTGCAAAGTATTACAATGAGTGGATATGGCATGACTTATTTACATGGCACCTCATATACAGATATTCAGGTTGATGCCAACCTCTTTTGTTTGTTTGTTTGTTTTAATCACACAAAACTGTAAAGTGACTTCGCAAAGCGGCACTGCAGGGCACTGTCCTCTCATTGCTAGCTGCTGTCAAATTAAGTCCTCGCCAGCTGTCCCGCTTCATGGACCTTAACACTGATTGGTGCTGTTTTCCAATAGTTGTGACAACAGAGGATGTTACCAAATTTGGGGGCTTTTGAAAAAAGACAGGTAAAAACTGAGATCTCACTACAGTTGTCATTCACATTTGCCTCATTATAAAGCGGTTGAAGATCACATTATATATTTAAAGATCATTTGTGTTTCCTTTTTTGTAAAATGCTCTCTTTACCTTGGTCCACTTTTCTGTTGGAATAATTGCCCATCTTTTGGTCTAGTTAAATTAGAAAGATTAGTCTTTCATCCGTGGTATAATATACATTACTTACTTTTCCCAGGTTTCCTATTCTCTTTTCATTTTGCTTATAGCACTTTTTTAATATGTAGAGTTTTTGCTGTCTGATTTAAGAAATGAAATTATCAAGCTTTACTTTAATGGCTTATATATTTAAGTAGAAGCTAGAAAAGCATTCTCTAGTCCCAGATTACAAAAACCTTCCCCTTTTCTTATGACTACTCTTATGGTTCATTTTTACACCTACATCTTTGATATATGATTTGTGCCAGGTCAGTATGTGAAGTAAAGACACAATACTTTTGCCCAGGTAGCTACTTCCTTGTCCGTCATTAATATCCTACTTTTCCACACCAGGATAAGATGTATACATTACATACTAAACTCCACGTAAATTTGATCCTATTTCTGGCTTTCTAGTCTGTTTGTTTAGTCTGTCTATCTACTCATGTGTCAGTACCACACTGTTTTGGTTACTGCAATTTTATGTTTTAATATGCTTCCTAGGCTACCTAGTATTTTTCATGGAATAAAGATAGTTTTGTTCCTATACAAATTTTAGAGTCGGACAACCAAAGTTCAAATCTCAACTCCACCCATTACTACCTGCGTGATGCTGGACAAGTAATTTATTTAGCCTGTGTGTGCCTAGTTTCCTAATCTATGACTTAGAGAAAATCATAACTTTTTTATAGGACTGATTTGAGGATTAGAGAAGCATGGATAAAGTCCTTAGTATAGCATATGACACATGGTAGACTCCCAATTACTGGTAGCTACCACAGTTATTTTGCCATATTTCAAACTGCTAAGAATGCACCCATGAACTTAATAAAAGTTAATACCCTTCTCATTTTTTACAACTCAAGAAGCATATCTTACACAAACACAATCTCTCACAAAAGAAGCATTTTGAGGGGAGAATATAAAATCTTAAAACACTGAGTCAATTACCTACTTAGAAAACATTAACTTTCTACATGGTGGGAACTACTGTGGGCTTTAAGGGGACAAATAAACCACAACATCTGGTGTCTATGCCCTGACTCCCCAGTTTGTCAGGGGCCCACTGCACTGAATGGCTGGTGACAGAATGAAGGAATGGGATTCCTTGGCTGTGACAATGATGTGCCACTGCACCCTGTAATCCCTGCCCACTTGGGATTCACCTTTGATTTCTCTACCCTCACTACTGCCACCATGAGGTCCCTGTTCCTGTCACCCCAAGGCAGGCCACTCTCAGTCTCCCCAACAAAATCATCAGTAGGTCTATATCTCCTCCACCAAGTTCCCATGTGCAGATCCATGTCCTAATGCACAGCATCATCTTGATGGGAACAAGTTCCTCAAACTCCATCATCACAGTGAGCTCATTTTATATGCTAGAGTCTCCTGTTCACAGCTCAAAGTCCCTTGACTCAGAATGCAGATTCCTGCACCAATGTCTCTGCCACCTTGCGACAGGCAAAGTTGTATGATGATCCCAGTGAGCTCTCCTGTTGAGTGCGGTGGAACCAGTGATATGACTGGATCTTAGGGCAGAGGAGATAAGAGAGCCACTCCAAACTGCACAGCAATGTGACTCTATCTTAGCTTATGGAGCCAGAGATTCTTCCACTGGCCTTGAGGACATGGGAAGAAATAATGAGGTCCGTCAGGGAAAAACGGTAGCTTCTAGCTGCTGAGAATGGCCTTTTCTTAACAGCCAACGAGAAAGCAGCAGCCTCAGACCTAGGAGCCAAATGAAGATGCTGACTTAAACGCAGGGACTCAGCCTTGCCGTCATCAAACCCAAACAAGCCATGTGTTAATATGTGAATAAGTTATATTAGAGAAATATACAATAATAATAATAAAGGAGTGTTTTTAAGCTGCTATGTTTGTGACAATTTATTATGTAACAACAGAAAACTTCCACTGTCCTACTTTTCCTTTAGGATTCTACCAGGAAGTTTTCTGTGATCCCCCTCCAGCTTCTCCGTCCAGATTAAGATGGAGAACCCTGTGAGGACTGGAAACACACCACAAGAACACACTATTGGCCCTCACACTTTACTATAATCATCTGTTTCATTCACCTCTCCTGCTTCAATGAGTTGACCGAAAGCAGACAATGTCTCAACTATCTTTCATCCTCAAAACATAGCTTGGCACCTAGTCTACCTCAACAAATATTTGCTGAATGAAGACATGAAGGCAAGACTCAAGAAGAGTACTTTCCTGCCTGGAAGACTCTGTATCCAAAGTTATGGTAGACATTTTTGTGCAATTAATAAAGCATCATGATAAAATATACTGTAAGCCAGTGACTCTTGTACTTCATCATGCACTCAATCACCTGGAGATCATGCTAAAATACAGATCTTGACTCAGCTCTGGGGTAGGACTAAGATTATGGAATCCCACCAAGCTCCCTCCAGCTCCACCACCATTGCCAGAAGTATATGGACACTCTGAGCAGCAAAGTTTACCCTTTTGCCAGTGCAGAGTGTGGGAGTGGAGACAGCAGAAATCCAATGCTTTTTATTCTTATTCTATTGTACGTGAGGTGAACTCCTGAATCAGGGCTAATTTTCTATGGTAACTAACTCTTTACACCATTTTCATCCTTCTTTATTCAGTCAAATACTGAGAAATTTGTATTAATTCAAAACAACACAACTTTCTTCTATGGCAAAAATGAAATAGTAATAAATTAACTGTTTGTAAGAGTTAACTGTGTTCACACAACAGCTACTGAAGCTCTTTCATAATCCCAAGGAGCTCCTGACATTACCTCTCAAATGGGAAATAAGCTACCCAAGTTCTCTGTGTCCATATGTTCTTAGGGAGATCAAGATTATGGATGTGTTGACACATACATGCACACACAAAAATGATAATTTTTAATATCAGAATTAATTTACACTTTTCTTGCAACATATTGACTTTATTATTAAACAATACTGCAAATAACAAACTATTTAACATCGTATGACCAACCATGTGAAATGTGGGGCCAGGTGACCTAAGGTAAAATCCCTAGCCCACTATAAAGAGCTATTTAAGTCTAAACAAATGATTTCTGCCCACTGGCCTTATATTTTAACAAGAATTGGACTAAATGTTTTCCAAATATTCTCTGTTTCCTTTTGGGCTAATTATTGGGCTAATTATTTCATAAAGTCAATAAATCTATAGTGCTACCAATGATAGAGAATGAATTTAAAAAGACAAAAGCAAAAATAAGCACTCTACATTATCCTGCCAAAAAGAAGACTTAAAGAAATCAGCATGACTTGAAAAAAATAAAACCATTACTGTGATTTTCCAGGTCTCAAACTTTAGTTCTAAAAACTGAAAATGCTTTACAGAAAAAAAAAAATGTTCCAAAGAAAAAGGTGATAATGGTTGAAGGAACGTAAAATAAATCTTTGCTGTGGTACATTTCCACAAACCAATTTAAAAACCATCATTTTAGAAAGGAGGATTAGGAGGTGGGAAAAGAACCCAAAAGGCTGGATGTGCTGTTCCCTTCTGATGACACTGGACACGTGTGCTTCCAAGAGAAGTTGCAGTAATGTTTTCTAATTAATCACTGTTCGTGTGCATTTGAATTTCAATCAAAGAAGCAAAACAATGGATTTTCAGCTACTGATGTGCCTATGATGCACCTCTCACTTTTTCCCCTGGCAGAAAAAAGTCTCTGGAACACTGGAAGAGTTCTAAGACCCTGCTGGCCTTACTCCAAAGGAACCTGACACCTGTTCTGAGGACAAAACATGGCTTCATGAAACCTAAGAAACACTGTAATCCTGTTGAATAATCCCAGAACCAAATCACTAATTTTTATCTGTTGGTTCAAGTCTACTTTTTCAAACTTTTTTGTTCTGATTCAATGTGGAATATTAACTGAAAATAAATGAAATTACCTTTCAGATAAAAAGGCATGAATTTGTGAGATGTTTTTCCCCATTGCCCTATTGAAATTTGGATGTCATCCGAGAGAATAAAATGCTTCAATTTTGTTCAAATACTTGCAAATATAGCTAACATCTCTGAATGACTCTCTATAGGACTTACTAAGGCATATAAAAAAAAATACAAAGGGTAACAAAACTACACTGGCCTTTCTTTCAAATCTACACCACCTTTCTGTAGCTCCTCCATCTATAAATAACACAACTGGCTGTTGCAAAATGATACCAGTCTCATACACAGTACTGAAATGATATAGAACTAAGTACTATTGAATAATAAGAAACTAAAATAATCTTACCCTAAACAGTTTCTCTCTATCTATGTAAGGATGTTACAAAAGCAATTTCACTATACTCCGTCAAAGCTGAGATCAACCATGGCTCCTTGCTGTCATTCATTCAAGACCAATGGCCCCTGTATCAAATAGAGTTTCCTCTGCTGTGTCATCAAGACACACTAAGAGCGACCACCCAGATCTAACCCAGTCATCTTAACAGTTGTGCACCAAACCTTAGACTTACTGAAGTGGAAAGAGCCTCAAGGATCTTCTCCTCTAAGACTCTTGTTCTACCAAGAAACTGAGCCCAGCCTGGCAAAGTGATATGTCCTTAGTCACAGAGCTAATAATAAGCAGCAGAGCCAGAGACTAAAATCTAAATATTCTGACCCCAGCCACATGGTCATGCTACCACGCTGCCAAAACAACACCTGCTGCAATCAGACAAGTCATTAAAATCCAGCCACACATCACACATATCGTGTTCACTTCCAACTTCACACCTTTGCCCAAGCTGCCTTTATGGTCCAGACAATCACCAATCTGACCCCTCAACTTTCTAGTATCTCAAGGTTAAAAAACACCTAGGTGTTAACATGTGAATAAGTTATATTATCTCAGGGCCAAAATAGATTTCAATGTCACTTGTTACAACAAAGTAAAAAAGCACTACCAAGGGCTCCTAGATATATGCCTCATCCCTCAAGGTCAGACTCCAGGCCCCAGTGACTGAACCTTTCTCTGAAAGATGACAATACTTTTGAAAACCAATGTGCTCTGTAGTTACTTAGTTGTACTGCATTACTCTACAAAGTGAGTTTTCTTTTATTCAACAAGATTTGAAAATCTTTAGAGACTAAAAAATGTGTCACATTGTTTCTACCTCCCAAAGTTCACAACTCAATATTTAAATATAGATTTGCTGATTTTAAGAGGTTCAGAGGGAGAAGAATAGGAACTAACATTTACTCAGTATCAAATATTTTATATAAACAATTAGAGGCTCAATATTTTATTCTTATACGGTTTCTACTTGTGAAACTTGCATTTTTATGTGGGAAATTTGAAACTTTACAGACTGCATATTGTTTAAGGGTTCTGTGCCCAGAACACCCACATATACACCAAACATCTATAAAATCACTTTGGAAAAAAATGCTTAGTCTCCCCAATTACCATGTGCCCACACTATTCTAGACAAGTCTAGAGGTGGTAGGTGGCAAAAGCTAGCAAAGGGCACCCAAAATGACACTGACCTTTGTGTTGGATAATGTGAAAAGATATAGTAAGCCAAGGAATCTCAAAGGAGCAGAGAAATTCAAACTCTTTAACTCTGTAGTAGCACTATGGAGACCAGCACCAGAAACACAAGCTCACCCTCCCAGGAGAATCAAGCAAGTGAAGATACAAGACAGGTAATATAACCAAAGGAAAAGAGACACCATGTCAGATACTGCCAAGAAGATTTGGATGACCTCTCTAGACCATGATGTTAAAATACTGATCAAAATTTTAAATGCACATACTTTTAATATGTACATTTAGCAAGATTTTTATCTATGAATCAACTGCCAAAGTATTTATAATCAAAAAGATACATGAGTAAGCACACTGGTTGTAACATAGTGTGTAACAGAAAGAAAAACTTCAATGTTTACATTATAGCACTGTTAAATAAACTGTGGTACACTCACAGAATGAATACTATGCACCATTAGAAAGAATAGCAATCCCTGAATCTCCAAGACATATATGATAATTACAAAACCAAGGTACACAACAAATAGAATATAAGTCCATTTGAGATGCATGTATGTACATGTGACACATGTATATATGTATATAAAGAACATTGGGTTTTATCTTTGTTTTGCTTCTTACAGACACACAGAAAACTATGAACAATAGTCACACCTTTAGGAAAATATTTGGGGAGTTACAGTATGTGAGAGGGGGTATGCTGGAAAATTTCAGTCTTATTTTAATACCTGTCAATACTGTTTGATTTCTAATCATATGCCTATATATTGAAAAGTAAACATGAGTCATTTTTAACTTCCATAACTTCCATATAAAAAGACATAGAAAACATTAATCCAGGAGGATATTCATTGACAGCATTATTGGGAGACCAAGATGTGAAATCACTGTCTAAGGGCAGATGGTTACATACTGTGTGTCTGCTTCACGCTTTATGAACTTAATTTGCCAATGAGGTTTTACCTGGTGGACATGAAATGCCATCTACAAAATCAGAAGACTAATACATAAAAATTTTTATTGATATTTCAAGGAAATCTAGCAAAATCCAAGCACAGATGTAAACTAGCTAACTGTATTAAATTGTTAGAGACCCAACTAATGACAACTGACATGACAACTGGCATGACAACTGACATGCCAACTGGCGAAAAAAACTGACAGCGTAATGTGGAATTCACTTTAATGAGCAACCTTTTAAATTATCCAATGTGGGTATCTATTAAAATAATGGCATGTTCCACACATCTCGAAACTTAAATATAGCCTTTTGAAAAACCACTTTCTTACTGTTAATCAAAGAAATCCATTTTCATGAAGAACCATTAAACACCATGAACACCACTTAATAGATACATTCAGAAATCAGCCATGTGAGGCCCCATGCTAAACCCATACCTATGTCAATGTAAAGCAGTTCACAAATGGGAAAATCCCCATGTGAAGTAGAAATAGTGATAAATATATCAGAATTAAGTTAGAAACTGAATTGGCTTTAAAAGAAAATTGGGATATTGCTTATGCAGAAGACACAGAAGGTTAAATTTTAAAGCTGCAGAGTAAGATGACTGAGTACCAAGAATAAATATTGATTCTATCAGCTCTTCAAAACAACACTCAGGCTAAGAATGGTAGCTTACAGCTGTAATCCCAGCTACTTGGGAGGCAGAGATAGGAGGATCGCAGTTTTGAGGCAAGTCCTGGCAAAAATGTAATGAGACTCTATCTCAAAGAACCAGCCAGTCATGGTGGTACACATCTGTAATTCCAGCTTCACCAGAGACAGAGGTTAGAAGATCACAGTCTGAGGCCAACCTGGAGAAAAGCATGAGATCAGCTGAGAAATCACTAAAACAAAAATGGCGGGGACATGACTCAAGTGGTAGAAGTCTGAGTTCAAAGCCCCAGTACAAGGGTTGGGGGAGTGGGGAAGAGAGAGAAATGATACTCATAACAAAGAAGAAATTATGTTTAAATGGGAGAAGGAAGCCTCAAATTTTAAACTTCTTAACTTTAAGAAGAATGCAGTAGCAAATACTGATTAACTTTACAGGATCATTAGCAGGTCAGACACTTCTAGCTATTTTCCTAGGACACATTCTCAAACATTGCAGACATAGAATTGTTAAAATTCTGTCAAAATCTTTAGTTTAAAATATTGCTAGCCTTCACCCCCAGAGCACTTGATTCAGTAGCTCTCCACTGGAGTTAAGAAATCAGTACTTCTAACACGCTCCCCAGGGGATCCTGTTGCTGATGATCTGAGGACAATATCTGCAGAACCATGACCCAGGAAAAACTGAGTCCATCAAATCCAGAGTTTGCACATACTTTGTGTTCACAAGGCATGACACAACAAACCAAAGATGCTAAGAAGAGTAATCCGAACACATCCTCAGACAGGTACACATCTGCCCAAGACTGGCCAAGGCACCCTCTCAACAGCGAACTCTTTGCCAGGGTACTAACACTCCTGGAACTTCTAAAAGTACAACCAACCTGCACCCAAGGAATTACGCCCCACTTCCCAGAAAGGCTGATCCCAAGGACATGACTCTGGAGCTTTACATCAATCTGTATTTAACATCTTGAAACCAAACTCACACCAGACCACTGCTTGAGATGTCTCACTTAATGCCTGGGGTTCATCACACAACACTGAACCACAAAATGCCAAGTATAATGTATAAATGTACAACCACAAACAACATGAAGAACCTGAAACCCATACCCTAATAAATGAGGGTATGTCAAGGGAAACAGCACAGGTGTGATAAACACTGTATCTTCTAGGTGACTACTTGTTGCTGTGAAAGTATTTTTAGGTGTGATTAACACTGAAATCAGTAGACTTTGAGAAAAGCAGGTTACTCTACATGATATGGTGGGTCTCATTCGATCAGTTCAAGGCCTTAAGAAAAACAGTGAGGTTCCTGAAAAAGAAGGAAATACTTCTCCAGACTGACCTGGGACTCAAGTCTGCAACATCAACTCTTTCCTGGGCATCTAGCCTGCTCTAAACATTTCAGACTTGTTGGTCCCCTTGACTTTGTCAATCAATTCCTTGATATAATTCTCTAGATAGACAGGAAAAAAGACAGAAAGATAGACAGACAGCTGGAGATTGTGTTGGTTCTGTTTCCCTGGAGAACCCTAATACAAAACTCTGTATTTCCCAATCACCATTCCTTTTCTTTTTTTTTAATAATTTTTTCATTGTTGTGCTGGAAGTATATTATGACACTTACAAAAGTTCTTACAATATATCAAATAAATCATACTTGAATCCACACCCCTCCACACAAATGTTTGTTATGATAAATATGCTTAACCGGACTTAAGTATTAAACAATATATACATATATAAACATTACATGGTACCCCAGTAGTTTTTATGCTTTATGTATCAGTTAAAAACAGATTAAAGATTACATTCTAAAACATACCAGAATTTAATGACACTTATATTCTCTAACAGTACGGGCAAAACTCAACCCTAAGCAAGCAGGTAGGGGTGACTAAAAACTGCCATCAGTTATGGTCTACTGTGAATGTCGACAGTGCTTATGAACTGGGGGAGTCGTCTAGGGGCTGGCATCTTACCAAGTATCCATCCTGACTCAGGTGCTCTTTGGTATCCATGCTTAGCTTCCTCTTCCTGTTGGGCTGTTTCATTGCCACGCCAGCACTCCTTAATAGCGTTTTTCTGCAAAACAATTACATAGGAAAAGTTAGGGGGTGGGGAGTGTTCTTCCCCATCAGAATTAAAGAAGCAAATCAAAAGCGTGCTTCTGTGGTTGGTTAAGATTTGCATGTATCCCTCAAGGGTTCAGCACTGAAAGCTTAGTCACCTGTGTGGCAATGTGAGCAATGGTGGGATCTTTAAAAAGCAGAGCCTGTGGAATGGGGTCATTGGAGGCACTGCCTTGGAAAGGAATTAACAGCTCTCATGGGACCCCAGGTACGTCTCAAGAAAGGAGTTGTTACAAGAGAACAGCCTGACACTCCTTGGGCACACTGGCTTCCTGTCCTGCTACGTAAACTCTCGCCAACATATGCACTCCCACCATTATGATGCTACCTGTCATGAAGTCCTAAACCAGAGCCAAGCTGATACTTATACCACACACCTTCAGAACTGTGGGCTAAATAAACCTTTGTTTAAAATAAGTTCCCAGATTCAGGTATTTCATTATAGTAACAGAAAAAATAACTAATATATATGCTTCCCCTTATACTTCTTATAACTGGTGGTTGATAAAAATTTCACTATTGGTTTTAAAACCACTTAAATAATAAAATAATAGGAAAAGAGATGAGTTGCATAGTCATCTAGAATTTACATCACAAAGAAAATAAGTTATTATTATTTGTAGTCGTATCTGTGATAAAATATTTATTTTTTTTGCTGAGGTGACCCAGCCATCCCTTTGACCAGCCTCTGTACTCACACAGTCTGACTGCCCACGAGTGTCAAGGCAAAGGGATTATTTGTAAAAACTCTTAGTCATGCAAGGCATAGTACAGCAATCTGAAACAAAAACATAAGAAAAAAAATTTACCAATCCAATTTATTATGACTGTTCTTTAGTGTATTAATAGGATGCTCAACCTTCTTCAAAAAGTGATTTAGAATGAGATATTTATAGAGTCAGGCAACCATTTTTAGAGAACCACATATGAGTACCACTGGAACTATAACTCAAAAAGCCATTCACTTTGAAAAAATTTAACAACTGACACACAGTTGTTTTTAAAACTTTTTATTAGCCCTAAATCATCTATAGTCCCCATTGCTTTAGAATCACATATCCAAACTCTTCATTGTTATATCCACCTAAACAATAACCCTCCAAACAGTATTAATGTAACATTCTCACAACTGAGCTCAGCATTTCCCCATCTCAGTCTCCGAGATCTCCTCTCTCTTTGTATTTGCACTGATGACTGGCTCCTACTTGCCCATAGCTGCCCTTTCAGTTGTTCAGACTGGACACTGTCCAACAGCACTGGGCCAAGGGACAAGTGGAAGCTGAAATCCACCTGCACTCTATATATACTGTTCCCCCTGCTTCAGGGTTGTACCAGAAGAAAATGTCTTTTTCTAATTCAAACAATTACTTCTTTGGGGCTATGGCAGCTCTGACTTTGCCTGAGCAAGTGACCAGGAATTAGTATCATTTCATCCTTTATATCAAGCCCCCACATACCATCACCAGTTTGGATGATTTTAAATCAACTAAACATTTTTTGCATTTATCTTCTTCCTCTACTACAAACTCTAACCACTCCAATTTTATGTTCCATTTACTACAAAGGTCTCACAGTTCTTTGCAACACAACATGCCTGCTCCTTTTCAGCCCCATATTTTGCTGACCTTAGCTTCTGAATCTTTCCTGATTCCCTGAACATCTGTTATCTACTTACTCAGACTTCATGAGTCAACTAAGGAGACACCAATTCCCTCAGAAAAACTTTTCTTGCCGACCTCTTACTCCCAATAAGCCATGGGTATCTACAACCTGTAGTCCTTCTGCATGCGTGTGACATAATATTTAGCACTGCATGTTATGTTTATATTAGCAGATATGTCTTCCCTTATGCGACAATAAGCATCCTAATCACAAAGACTGCGAGTTATTGATCCTTATTTTCCATTATTTAAATTGTACCTGGCCCACAGCAGACTCTCAATGACTGTTTTTTGGCCATCAGTGCTTGATCATGCCTTACTCCTTCTAGAATGCTGTATGCCTATAGTGAGCAGGTTCAACTCCTGTCTTTTCTTCCTTAACTTGCAAAAAACAAAAAATAAAACACCAATTACTCATATCTATTTGCTTCTAGTAAGATAATATTTACGTTCTTAAGACAGGCACTTACCTACCGAATTCAATAACACTATGCTTTGTAGGATGTAAATACAATTTACCATGCCTAGCTCCAAGTAATATTGTGAATATCTATGCAAATGAACAGCTTAGACTTGGAGCCTTTAACAAAGTGACACAGCACCAGGCACAAGCCTTGCTTGCCTTTCACAATGAACAGCAGCTGTGGAGAGACAAACAGAAATCATCTACTGCTGATGCTCCCCTCACCGTCCAGGGGCTCAGCCTTGTGAATCCCTGGTCATCAGCTCAATAACCCCAGTTTACTTCAAACAACAAGGAAGCCTAAATTTATATTATTGTGTATCAAGGACAGAGTGAGTTTCTATACCAAGGAATAATTTCAAAATATAACGTGGTAACAAGCTAATCCCATTTAGAGTTAGAAATGATAAAGCAAACATTCGAAAGGTCCCTAACAATCCACATAACATTTGCTGCCAAACGGAAGAATCAAATACAAAATGCCATGAAATATGCTACATGGGAGATGAATGATACATACAAAGGTGACAGGTAATTGAGAGAGTGACACACAGAAAGACATACTTACAGAGAAGTTTTGTATCATCTCTTAGATGCTAATCCTTAGAACATACTCTAATCGACACAATAGGACACTTACACAGAAACCTAACTTGATGTCCCTGGCACAATGCCAAAACACATGGCTTATTCTGATTGTCCATGGTGCATGGCCCACTCCCATAGGCCCCAAATGTCACATCAACTGTGTGCCTTCTTGCTGAGTTTTAAAGCAACATAAAGTTCTTAGAGTCAAGAAAGAGACATGCTAAATTATAAACATAGTATGCAGAGGAAGAAAAGGTAAATGTTGACTGGGCTGAGCTATACCAGGTGGGCTTTGACCTTGTGAAAAAACTCACGCACTAGCTGTAATAGACAAGGGGATTTTAATTAGAAAATCATCTTTAAAAAGACTTCATAATGTTAAAAACAAGACAGGTAAATTATTTGTATTTCTGTAGAAAGTTTGAGACAGTGTAATTTTTCAAGTGAATAATCTTCATCAATTTGATTTCCCTTCACACATAGAATTCTCAGTTTGCACACTGCTAAACATTTGTCTTCCTGCCCCTTCCAGTTAAGAAGACAAATTCAATTTTTACATAAAAGGCATCTGGGCATTTTCATTTCTTCAGATGAAGGGAGGCTATAAATAACAAGAAACAATTTGCTGTCTACAAACAGGTACTATTTAGTAATTCTTTTACAAACATTTACTGATCACCTGTTAGCACCCACATTGTCACATGTACTTTGTGGACGATAAGGATGCTTGACCAAACATCTTAGAGAGGTAAGTGCTGACCACCCTGGGTAGCCCAGGATAGCTCTGGCCTCTGCCTTCTATGTGTAAGTGTTAACACCACTGCCTTTCACTCCCCAAAATGTCCCAGTTAAAATGACAAATTATATACCACTGTGTGAATAAGAAACACACACAAATAACAAGAAATCTACTGCACACCAGTAAACCACTATGAAGTGAGATGGATATTCCCAGGAGGCAAAGCATGTCCAGCAACATGCACATGCAGGAAGACTTCAGCTCCCCTTGTGATATTGCATAGAACTGCAAATGAATTTAACATCAGAATATTGAATGGAAATGTCTGATTTTTGCACTGATTTCTCCTACTTCAAAATGCTGCCAGGCTAAAGTATATTCATCCAGTTGATATTCTATGTTAGTGAGGCAAAGTGGCTTAAAGAAATGGACAGATTTCTAGATACATATGATCATCCAAAACTAAACCAAGAGGAAATTAATCACCTGAATAGATCTATAACACAAAATGAAACTGAAGCAGCAATCAAGAATCTCCCCAAAAAGAAAAGTTCAGGACCTGATAGATTCTCTGCTGAATTCTATCAGACCTTTAAGGAAGAATTGATACCAACCCTCCTTAAACTGTTCCACAAAATAGAAAGGGAAGGAAAACACATATTATGAAGCCAGTATTACACTTACCCAAAACCAGGCAAAGACACCTCCAAAAAGGAGAACTATAGGCCAATCTCCTTAATGAACATTCATGCAAAAATCCTCAACAAAATAATGGCAAACCGAATTCAACAACACATCAAAAAGATTATTCACCACAAACAAGTAAGCTTCAACCCAGGGATGCAGGGGTGGTTCAACATATGAAAATCAATAAACGTAATAAACCACATTAACAAAAGCAAAGACAAAAACCACTTGATCATCTCAATAGATGCAGAAAAAACCACTGACATTCATTAAAGAGATTGAAAAATCTACCGTGAAATTTATATGGAAACACCGGAAGCCACGAATAGCCAAGGCAATACTCAAAAGAACAATGATGGAGGTATCACGAACCTGACTTCAAACTATATTACAAAGCAATAACGATAAAAACAGTATGGTACTGACACAAAAACAGACATGAAGACCAGTGGAACAGAATAGAGGACCCAGATATGAAGCCACACAACTATAACCTACTTGTCTTTGACAAAGGAGCTAAAAATACACGATGGAGAAATAACAGCCTCTTCAACAAAAACTGCTGGGAAAACTGGTTAGCAGTCTGCAAAAAACTGAAACTAGGTCCATGTATATCACCCTATACCAATATTAACTCAAAATGGATCAAGGATCTTAATATCAGACCACAAACTCTAAAGTTGATACAGGAAAGAGTAGGAAATACTCTGGAATTAATAGGTATAGGTAAGAACTTTCTCAACGAAACCCCAGCAGCACAGCAACTAAGAGTTAGATAAACGGGACCTCATAAAACTAAAACGCTTGTGTTCATCAAAAGAAATGGTCTCTAAACTGAAGAGAACACCCACAGAGTGGGAGAAAATATTTGCCAGCTATACATCAGACAAAGGACTGATAACCAGAATATACAGGGAACCTAAAAAACTAAATTCTCCCAAAACTAATGAACCAATAAAGAAACAGTCAAGTGAACTAAACAGAACTTTCTCAAACAAAGAAATTCAGATGGCCAACACATGAAAAAATGCCCACCATCTCTAACAATAAAGGAAATGCCAATTAAAACCACACTAAGATTCCACCTCACCCGTTAGAATATTCATCATTAGCAACACCACCAACAAAAGGTGTTGGTGAAGATGTGGGAAAAAAGGAACCCTCTTACACTGCTGGTGGGAATGTAAACTAGTACAACCACTCTGGAAAAAAATTTGGAGGCTACTTAAAAAGCTAAACATTGATCTACCATATGATCCAGCAATACCACTCTTGGGGATATACCCAAAAGACTGTGACACAGGTTACTCCAGAGGCACCTGCACATCCATGTTTATTGCAGCACTATTCACAATAGCCAAGTTATGGAAACAGCCAAGATGCCCCACCACTGACGAATGGATTAAGAAAATGTGGTATCTATACACAACAGAATTTTATGCAGCCATGAAGAAGAACGAAATGTTATCATTTGCTGGTAAATGGATGGAATTGGAGAACATCATTCTGAGTGAGGTTAGCCTGGCCCAAAAGACCAAAAACCGTATGTTCTCCCTCATATGTGGACATTAGATCAAGGGTAAACACAACAAGGGGATTGGACTATGAGCACATGATAAAAGCGAGAGCACACAAGGGAGGGGTGAGGATAGGTAAGACACCTAAAAAACTAGATAGCATTTGTTGCCCTCAACGCAGAGAAACTAAAGCAGATACCTTAAAGCAACTGAGGCCAACAGGAGAAGGGGACCAGGAACTAGAGAAAAGGTGAGATCAAAAAGAATTAACCTAGAAGGTAACACACAGGCACAGGAAATCAATGTGAGTCAACTCCCTGTATAGCTATCCTTATCTCAACCAGCAAAAACCCTTGTTCCTTCCTATTATTGCTTATACTCTCCCTTCAACAAAATTAGAGATAAGGGCAAAATTTTTCTGCAGGGTATTGAGGGGGTGGGGGGGAGAGGGAGGGGGTGGGGTGGGTGGTAAGGGAGGGGGTCGGGGGAGGGGGGAGAAATGATCCAGTATTGTATGCACATATGAATAAAAAAAATAAAATAAAATAACAAGCCTGTCATATGAGAAAAAAAGAAAGAGCATTCAAATTACTAAAAATTAGGAAGAAAAGAGGTGGAATTAGGACTCACCAATATAGAAATTTTTTTGAAAAATTTTAAAATTAAAACTTTAATTACTACATCTACCTCTTTACTTGTTGAGTTATATTCAGACTTTCCCCTTTTTTGAGAGAGAGATGATGCACTGTATAGCCCAGACTGACCTCAAACTTACAAGCATCCTGCCACCACCTTGCAGGTCTTAAGATTACAGGTGTGTATCACCACACCTGGCCCATACTTCCTGTTTGTTCTTGAAGCAGTGACAGTCGTTTCTGTCCTCATAGACATTTGTCCATTTCACTTATCCAATCTAATTTTTGGCATATACTTCTCATAGTCCAGTAGCTCCCCCTTATCCTTGGGGGATACATGCCAAGATCCACAGTGGAGAAAAGCCCAGGCCCTATTCTCCACAAACTTTTCTAAAGATAGAAGAGGAAGGAACACTTACAACCCATTCGTTCAATCTACTATTAACCTGAACTATTAACAAAATAGTTAATAGTTAATAATCTACTATTAACCAAAACAAGAAAACGCACACCAATTATCATTTACAAATAAAGACTCTAAAAACCTCAACCAAACACTAGAAAAGTAAATCTGGCAACACATAAAAGGTTATTACCATTAACTGGAATGCAAGGTTAGTTTAATCCTTGAAAATCAATTCAAATGATACAGCTTATTAAGAGCATAATGGACAAAACCGTATGTTGTATCAACAGGCAGAGAAAAAGCTTTGGAAAAGTAACTTTTTATGAAAAACACAGAACCATAATAGTAACTGAAGGAAATTTCCTAGACCTGATTTAAAAATACAAATTTATGAAACACCCTCAACTACAATCATACTAAATGGTAGAAAACTGAAAACTTCACCCCAAAGGTCACATCAAGACAAGGTTGTCATGCCAATAATCCTAACTATCTGGAAGGTTGAGATCAGAAGAATTGCAGTTCCAGGCAAAAGAGACTTCCTAAGACCCCATCTCAATGGTAAAAAGCTGATGTAGGGGGAAACGCATGCCTGTCCTCCCAGCAACGGCCTTAAGTGTGAAATATGAGGATTGTGGTCCAGGATGGTCTAGGCAAAAGCCAAGACCCTATTTCCAAAGCAACCAGAGCAAAAAGGGATAGAGATGTGGCTCAAGTGGCAAAGCACCTACCTAGCAGGTGCAAAGCCCTGAGTTCAAACCCCAGGGCTGCAAAAAAAAAAGAAAGAAAGAAATAAAAGAAATGGTTATCTAGTCTCATCACTTCTATTTAACACCCTCAATGCTCAGCTAGAGAATAAAAAAAAAAGAAAACAAAGAAAGAAAGAATAAGCATCAAGCATCCAGATAAGAAAGGACAAAGAAAAATCATCTCTTTGATGGCATGACCCGGTACTTCAAAAACTCCAAGGAACCCGTGAAGAATGTTTGGTGAGGCTGCAGGATACAACATCAACATGGTAAAGTCAACTATATTTCCAAACACTAGCAATTAACAATACAAAAATAAATTTTAAAATGATTCTATTTATAATAATATGAAAAATAAGAATAAATTTAGCAAAAGAAGGGCAACAATTACAATGTGAAAACTGTGAGGCACTGAAAGAAGAAACTCATGAAGAAATAAGTAAATAACGATTAGATTACTCGTTCATAAGTTGGAAGATTTCAGGTGACACCATTCCCTAAAATGTTGCACAGATTTGACACAAGCATAACCAAACTCTGAGTAGAAACTGATAAAATTTTCTTGCAGAAACTGATAAAGGGCTCCTGAAATGCATATGGAAGACGTGAGCCATCCAGAGGAGCAAAGTTGGGGCAGCCGTGCTTCCTTGTTTCTAAACTCTCCGCAAAGCTGCAGGAGTTGAGAAAGCTTGGTGCTGGCATTAAGAAAGACATACAGACCAAGTAAACAGGGTAAGAGTACAAAAACAAACCCACACATCGAGGGTCAACTGATTTTTAACAAGGGCATCACAACTATTCATTGGGAAAGAGTAGTTTCTCAACAAATGTGCTGACAAAAAACAAATGGGTGTCCAATTGCCCAGGGAGAGGCTGACCTCCCCCCTTATTTACGTACAAAACTTCATGCAAAATAGATTACTGACTTTAAATGTAACAGCAAAAACCACTGAAGAAAACAAAGGAGTGAATCTTCAAGGCCCTTGATTTAGGTAACATTTTCTTATATCTGATACTGTAATTTTAAGTAACAAAAGACGAAATAGTCAAAGTGATCCAAATCAAAACTAAAACATTATGTGCTACAAAGTTATTATTAATAAAGTGAAAGGAAAACCCACAGAAGGGAGAAAATATTGCAAATCATGTATCTAAGTGACCTGTATTAATAATATAAAAACAACTCTTACAGCTCAGTACTGTAAAGATGATCCCAAAGACAGACAAAAGATCTGAACAGATATTTCTCTAAAACAGATATATAAATGGTCAAGAAGCAAATGAAAACATACTCAGTATCATTAATCATTAAGGAAGTGTAATCAAAAACAGAAAAAGATAGAACTTTTCATCTACTAAGACAGCTATAATCCAAAAGACAAACAGTGAGCTGGGTATAGTAGCACTACTCCAGAGGCAGAAATAGGGAGGATTGCAGTTCAAGCCCAGCCCCAGCAAAAAGCCAGCAAGACCCCATCCCAATGAATATACCAGGTATTATGGTATACTTCTATAATCCCAGCAACACAGAAGGGGCATAGGTGTGAGGATCATAGTCCAAGGCTGGCCCCAAGAAAAAAAGCAGGAGACCCTATCTGAAAAATATCTAAAACAAAAAAGGGCAAAAGCAGTAGAGTGCCCACTAACAAGCATGAAGCCCTAAGTTCAAACCACAGAACTGCCCATAAATTTTTTTTAAAAGCATATCAAATAAAATGCAAAATAAAGGCAGACAAAAACAAGAATGCAGAGAAAATAGAAGCCTCGTACACTGCTAGTATGAGGGTAAAATAGTGCAGCTAAGTTCAAATACAGTTTGGCTGTTTCTCAAAATGTTAAATGAAATGATCCAGCAATTCCACTCCCAGAGATGTACTCTAGAAAAATGAAAGCATGTGATCACACAAAAACTAGCAGCTGAATATTCATAGCAGCATTATTCAAACAGCCAGAGAGTGAGAACACCCCAAAGTTCATGAGCTGAGAAATGGATGAACGCAATGGAATATGATTCAGCAATGAAAAGAAATGTTACGCCAACACCTAGTGCAGAGCTGTGTTTGTGGAAGTTGGCACAGAAAAACACACGTGATTCTGCTGGAAGAGGCATCTGTGTTAGGTGGCCATGGAGACAAGAAGCAGACCACTGCTTCCCAGGGACAGGGTGAGGGACACAGTAATGGCTGCTCACAGCAGTGAAGTGTATCTTAGAGAAAACAAAGTGTCTCAAGTTACACTGCAGAGATGGCTGCCCAGCCCTGTGCTTACACTAAACACATTAAATTGTACACTTCAAAGGTGTGAATCACAGGTTTCTGAATTATATTTCCATGAAGTTCTTTTCAAAATGTAGTCACTGATTTTTTCAAAAGAAGATATACAAATCCTCAATGGCACTAATTGTGAAAATCACAATGAGCTATCACCTTATTCACCCAGTTAGAATGGCTAGCAAAAAAACAAATGTAACAATGGTGGCAAGGACACAGGGAAAGGGAAAGTCACATATGCTATGGGTGGGACACCATCATGGAAAATACTGCAGCGGTTCCTCAAACACCTAGAACTACAACTACCATATGATCTAGCAATGCCACTACTGGATGTACATCCAAAATAAAGGAAATCAATATGGTGAAGAGATACCTGCATTCCAAAGTTTCCTGCAGCACCACTCACAATACCCAACATGGAAACACCCTGGGGTGTCCACTGACAGATGAAAGGATAAGAAACATGGTCTGCATACACATTGTACTATTATTCAGCCACAAACAGATTAAAATCCTGTCATTTGCAGAAACCTGGATGGACCAGAAAGACAAATACCACATACTCTCACTTATATGTGGAAGCTACAATTGATTTCAAAGAAGTGGAGAATGTACTAGAGACCAGCAGAGACTGGGAATGATGTGGGAGAAAGAATGCCTCACAGGCACAGAGTGCAGTTGTATGGCAGGAATAACTTAGTGTTTTATAACATGTTATGGCATCTATGGTGACAAAATCTAATTGCATGTTGCGGATGAGTACTTGGGAAATTTCCAGACCTGGGGTGTCATCAACAGTGCTATTTTAATAGTCTGATGTAATTCTTTTGTGGAAATGTATGTTCGGTACATTTCCCCTAGGCCATACCTAAAAGTGGAATTCCTGAGCTATGTAGTATACGTACTAATTCCCTATTGCTGTTTTAACAAATTGCTACAAATTTGGTGGCTTAAAACAATACAAATTTAGTATCTTACATTCATGAGGAACAAAAGTCCTACATGAGTCTCACAAGGCTAAATCAAGGTGTCAACAAGGCTATGTCCCTTTCTGCAGACTCCAGAGGAGAATCGAGTTTCTTGCCTTTTCCAGATTCTGTGATCTCTGCCTGCTGCCAGCATCCCTTGGCTCATGGCCCTGCCCTACATCTTGTATGCCGGTGACGTCTTCTCTAGAGACATCACCCAGTGACTCTTTTGCCTCCTTCTTTCACATTTAAAGGAACCAGGTGATCATATGGATCAATTTCAAGAATATAGGATTACCTGCCTATCTTAAGACTATCTGATTAGAAGCCTGGATTTCCACCTCCACGGGCTCTAGAGAACAGGATATATACATCCTGCAGGGCCATGATTCTTTCTCCAATGGTATGCATGTTTTGAAAGTTGTATTTAAAATCTGTATTACAAACATTTTATATTGCAGTAAAGCAAACTCAAGTTTCTTTCTATGCAGCATCTCTAGTTTCTGCTATTAGCATTGCAATTCTTTTAACTGTAAAATCTGTAGTTGTTCAGCATAAGAATAACACGTGTTTAAGTTCATTCCTACTTTATGCAATGTAATACCCCAGAGACGACACAAATACAAAATAGGTGACTTCTGCTCTAGAGGTCAATTAAGAAGATACAGGAGGAAATTATAGACTAGAAAACTGTAAGAAAATATTTGTTATATTTTGGAATATTGAAAAAGAGACATGAGGAATAACAAAGGAATGAAGGTGACTGGGCCAGCCCTACACATAGGAGCTTTGCTGTCAAGCAATGCAGTAAACTTGTCCTTTCTCTCCATTTTGTTCTGAAAGAAGACAATATTATCTGTGACCAGAAATAAAGAACAAATCATGCATAAAATAGCCAAATATTAAGTAGCTACAATATATTCCAAAGCAAGTGTATTTGATAGATGATAAAGCACATTTTGTACATTTTAGTGCATCTCAAATCAGGATGGTATTGTACGGCTGCCACCAAGTAGCAGTCCTTCTGTAATTACCACCACCTACCCTGGCAGCTTGACATAGCAGCTGTATCTAACCCTTTGCTCCTTTGGTCAACATACCATTTCCAGATGGGGTTGGAGGAGTCCTAGCTGCTGTCAGGGAAACCATCTGATGACACCATCAAAACATGCAGAATGCAGGACAACAGCTTGGAAGAAATCCCAGAGACAAATTAAAACACTCATGTAAGAAGTGCTTCAACATTAACACCCTTGACAGCACACAGGCTAATACTATGTTCAGAAACACAGACACTGAGGGCTCTGAATCAAAGTGGTTCAGTACTCAGACTCAGAAGGTAATGAAGTTTTGTGTAAACCCCATCCAATTTATTAAACTAATATTTTTTCATTCGAAGTATGTACAAGGGATGAATAATAAAGCGTATGATTTCAAAAGTAAAGGTGAGTTCTTTCAATAAAACATACACTATCAGTGACAAGGAAAGGAGCCAGGCATGGTGGTACACACCTACAATCTCAGCTACTCAGGAGGAAGGAGAATGAGAAGTTCAAGCCCAGGCAAAGTTAGCACAAAACAAAAGAAAAAGAGTTGTGGGTGTGGCTCAAGAAGTAGAGCCCTTGTCTACCAAGTGAGTAGCCCTGTGTTCAACCACTAGTGCTAAAAAAAAAAAAAGAAAGAAAGAAAAGTTAAGTCTTTATTGGCATTACTGTTTCTTCCTAATGGTATTTAAAATAACAGAGTGACTTACAGTTACTAGTAGATTAGATGAAATGCACTTATGTCTACAGGGAAGCCATATATAGCAGATCTACCTTTTACTTTGTGGAAGATTTGATTTGTTTGTGGGTAAGGAGAGTTCTTTGTGATCCACAAAAAGATATAAGCTGATTTCCTTACAATATTTCCATGTAAATTTAATTCTCCATTGACAGCTATGTCTTTTTTTCTTCTCTAAATAAGCACATGAAATTTATTTCTGAAACGCCCCCTCTGTATATGGCCAAAGACAGTGAAAGGAACATACAATCCTGGCTACACTTTTAAAAGCACATACGATGACCTCTTCTGCAACAACAATGATTTACCTCTGTCTCTCCAAAATTTGTCTTTTTAGGGTATCAAGGCTCTCAAAAATTATTGCTCTTTTAGGTATAAAAATAATGCTCTCACAGTACACTGATTATATGGATATAAGAGTTTCATGGCTTCTCTAAAACCAATAGGAATTTTCAAACTAAATATAATGCTGCTTTTGTTTTTATTGATTCTAACAGTATGCCTTTAAAATCACCCATCACTTTTAAGTTTTTCTTCCAATGGCCATATGTAGTCATTCCTTAATCCCTGATGCTTTGCATTCATTTATTAAATCAAATATAGTGGTTAAATCTTAAATGAAAATCATAGACCAGATCTGTGATGACATATGCTTCTAAAAGCCATCCAGTTTTGCAACTAAACATCTGTTGAGCCTATCTGAGTAGGAGGCAATACTTTGTGGAAGACCAGTACCTCCTCCAACAACAACAAGAAAAGTGAAGTTAACTAAACTGATCACAGTATCAAAGAGCTATAAATATACTGAAAACAAGCAGAACACAGAGAGGTAAATGGTTGATTTGCCACAACATTTTCCTGATTATATTTGCACGGGTAAAGAATGGTGATGGAAGTTATGTGATGTTGTTAGAATACAGGGTTAAAACCTGAGCCTGACAGCCCTCAGTCACATGACCAGTTGCACTCTGATACTCACCAAGATCAGAATGGAAAAGCTAAGCCATAGCACCTACAAATGAAAGTGGAGTTTTATACTAGTCCCACAGCACTACAAAAACAAAGATTGGGACTGTAGACTCAATATACTGTGGAACTTAACACAACAGGCTCTTACTTTAATTCCTGGAAGGGTATGACTGAGGAGCAGGGAGCAGCCAGGGACAGACTGAAACGCACTGAAACTGTAACTCAGATTCACCGAGTATGGAGTAAGGGAATCGAACTCACAATTTATTTGTCTTACAGAGCAGACAGAAAGCCCTCTCTAGAGGAAAATAGTATCAATTTATAACATTTACAGGTTCCACCACTTTTTATATACAATGCCTGGCACTCAACTGGAAATTGCTAGGCATGCTAAGAAAAAGATGAGATGACCTAAAACCAAAATATACTAATAAGTGATACAGAAATTGGAGCAAACAGCCAAGGACTTTAAAATAACCACGATTATTACGTTTAAGGTAGGTATGGAAAGATAAGAAATTCTAGGACTGGATCAAATAATATCTGTAAATCACTGAAAGATGGGTTTAGCAGCAGAGTGACACTGAATGACAAGTCATTAAATACTTCTAATAACAAGATATTCACCATGAATAGAAGGGATAAATTATGGTAAGTCACCAAAAGAATGGCCAAGCAATGTTCAACAATGAGAACGAACAAACCATACATGCATCAACATGAATTCCCCAAACATTAAGCTGTCTGAAGGCAGCCATAATTAAAACTACAAACCTTCAATTCTATGTATATGAAGTTCAATAATAGACAAAACTAATCAAAAGCATTGAAGTTTAAATACTTGTTACCTTTAGAACAAAGTATCTAGAAAGAGATATAATAAACAGCTTCTAGGATGCTGATAATACTGTTTCTTAATATAGCTTCTGGTGATACACCTGCATGCACTTTCCAAAACCTCATTAAGCTGAAAATCTACGGTTGTGTACTTTTATGTATATATGTTTAAGTTTTAAAAAACTCCATGAATTGCAAGTTAGATGAACAATATAGAAAATTCTATCTATGCATATCATAGAAAGAGTACTAATATAACAAAGAGGACAATCTTAAAGTACCTGGGGCTGTGTGTAGCCTGGGAGGGACAGAATATATTACTTTCAAAGAGTAACAGCAGGACTCAAAAGTGACTTCACACAGAAAAAAATGTGAAAGCCAAATGACATCATTAAAATGTTACAATTAGTGCTGAGGTTTGTGGGGCAAAATGGCAGATTAGAAGCTTCCTCTGTATGACTACATGAATGAATGAGTCAGGGTCACAAAGAACAGACAGTATTCCAAAGAGAGAAAGTATCAGGATACAACAGAGGTGAAAGCACAGAGAAACAGAAAACCTACAAAACAAAAGTAGAAAATAGCCTGAAACTCCAAACTCTGCACCCTGGGGGAAGAAGGGGAGGTAGAGGAAAGCTACAACCATAAGGTAAAACAGGAAGCCCAAATAACCACAGACTGGCAGTCCTAGATGCAAGACAAATCCAGTTTTCATGAGCCTTAAATCCAGTGTGAGGATCTAGTCTTAGAGTGAATCTTCCTACATCCCCATATGTTAAAAATCTATTGCCAGGTACCACTTTGAGAGGGGCCCTAGTGTTTAAGACTGAGCTACTCTGGGGACTTGAAAACAAGGAACAATCTGAAGTCAAGGAGACTAAGGAACCCTCCCAATGTTTCGAGCCACAACAGGTAGCTGTGGAGAGGAGGGTCAGGGAACTTTGGGCAGCAGGTAGATCAGGCTGTGGAGGATGTGCCGTCAGTGGTCCTACCCTCTGCAGCATTAAGTACCAAGTCCCTGCACTTATTGATCACTAAGAAACTAAGTGCTCTAAGCCAGAGCCTATGGTCAGCAGATTGCCTGGTCTTGAGTACTGCCTCCCAGCTATAGGTTGCTTGCACAGCATGGGACTGTGAGCTCTGAGTCCAGGCCCAGCAGATCACTCAATTTCCACAGTCTCCTTCCAGCCAAGTTGTTTACAGCTAGGCAGGACCTGAAAGTACTGAAACAGCAGGCAGAGTGCCAGGTTCCCTCAGTACTCCCTGACCAGTGTGTATCTCACTGCTCTGTTTGCTTCCCCCCACACTCTGATACACAAAAGAGATACTTGCCACCCCTAGATGCACAAACTGGGAAGGTCTCTGGAATGAAAGGGAGCCCAGTCCATAGGCCACAAAGCTTGATGGGACCAGCAGTGGTTCTGGGCATGAAAAGAACCAAAGTCTCTAAAGTGAATGCAAGCTAA
This sequence comes from Castor canadensis, assembly GCF_047511655.1. NCBI lineage: Eukaryota > Metazoa > Chordata > Mammalia > Rodentia > Castoridae > Castor > Castor canadensis. The sequence goes on from NC_133389.1 coordinate 60,286,261, forward strand.
AGCTAACAACTGACCCTTGACTCACCTGGCCCTCAGCCTACATATGGTATCAGCCTGAACACCGCTATTGACATTACAGTGGTTTGCTTTCCTCTCTCTGAGTCGTACTGGAGATTGAGCCCTCAAGAGAAAGCTACTCATTAAGAAGAGCCCTGAATAAAACTGGAAGTGATAGCCATCAAAACAAACATACAAAAAGAATTTAAAAACACAATACATATTAAAAAGCAAGGCAACATGACTCCTCCAAAGCTGCACAACTAAATAACTAAATAACTAAATCCAAAAATACTGAAATGGTTGAAATTCCTAAGAATTCAAAACCTAGTATTATAAATGATCAGTGGCTTCAAACTATTCAAGTAAGCAAATACATGAATGAACCAAACAAGTAAATTCAAGACCTGGATGAGAAAGACAACAACTTGGACAAGAGATTCAACAATGTGGATGAGAAATTCAGTAGAGAAGTAGATTCTAAAACAAAATGAAATGAAACGCTCAACAAATCAAATTTAAAAACTCAGTGGAAAGCATCAACAATAGACCAGGGTATACATGAGAAAGAGTATTAGAGATGAAGACAATTTTAAGGAATTGTTACACTCAGATATAAATACATAAATATAAACAAAAAATCATGAACACAAATTTCAAGATCTCTTGGACACGACAGAGAAACCAAACCTATAAATCTATGGTGTAGCAAAGGGAACCAAGTAACCAGCTAAAGGTACAGAACATATATTCAATGTAATGATAGCAGAAAATTCCCCCATCTCAGGAAATAAATAGGCATCCAAGTATATAAGGCATTAAAAACTCCTCTCTACATATTATAGTTAAACTGCCAGGAGAAAAGAACAAAGAATAATAAAGAAAAATTCAAGAAAGACATGCCAAGTTACTTAAACTGAAATTCAGAGGATAATTTTGAAAACATGTATTTCAATAAACTGGAAAAAAATAGATAGAAGGAATAAACTTCTAGATGTGTATGACCTGCCAAGAGTATATAAACAACTGAAATAGCTCTAATAACAAGCAATGAGATTGAAACAATAAAAAGCTCCCAAAAAGGAAATGCCCAGGAACACATGAATTCTATTAGAACTTTTAAAAAGAACTAACACTATGCCCCTCAAACTATTCCACAAAATAAAAAGGGAAAGAATACTCCCAAACTCATTCCAGGAAGCCAATTTTACCCTGAATCAAAACTGGATAAGGAAACAACAACAAAAAAAAAGAATACAAAAGCCAGTGTCTTTGATGAACATGGATACAAAAATTCTTAATAAAATTATTGCAAACTGAATTCAACAATACCTTTAAAACATCATATATTCACTATGAAGTTGGTATAATAACATAAATGCAAGGATGGTTTAATAAGCAAACTGGTAAGTGCAATATAGCTTATAAACAGAATAAAGAACAAGAATGGCATAATCATTTTAACAGATGCAGAAAAGCCTTGACAAAACACAATATTTCTTCCTGATAAATGTTCTACAGATGCTAGGAATAAATGGAACAAACCTCAACATTGTAAAGACTATATATGACAAACCTATAGCCAACACTATACTGAATGAGGAAAAGCTAAAAGGATTTCCTCTAAAGTTAGGAATGAGACAAGGGTGCCTACTGTCTCCACTCTTCTTCAATATAGCATGTGAATTTTTGGCCAGATCAATAAGGCCATAAAAATGAAAGATCTAAAAACTGGCAAAAAAGAACTCTAATTACCATTATTTGCAGATGTTATGATCCTATACTTAAAAGACCCTAAAAACTCCACCAAAAAACTGTTAGATCTGGTAAACACTTTCACCAACTTAGCAGGATGCAAAAATCAAAATACAGAAATCAGTATCATTTCTAAATATCAATAACAAACATGCCCCCACCAAAAAAAAAGAAATCAGAAAAACAATGCCATTCACAACCTAAAAAAAAGAAAACCTAACCAAGGAGGTGAAAGAACTCTACAATGAAAGCTATAAAAATGCTGAAGAAATTAAAGAAGACACTAGATTGAAAGACCTCCCATATTCATGGATCAGCAAATTAAACATTTTGAATATAGCTACATTACCAAAAGCAATCTATAGATTCAATGCAATCCTCATCAAAAGTTTAATAACATTCTTTACAGAAACAAAAAAAAATTCCTAAAATTTATATGGAAGCACCAAAGACCCCAAACAACCAAAGCAATCCAAGGGAAAAAGAGCAATGCTGAAGGAAACCACAATACCTGGTTCAAATTATACTACAGAACCACAGCAACAAGAACAATCTGATATTGACACAAAAACAGACATGCAGACCAATGCAATAGAATAAAGGACCCAGAAATAAACCTATGAAGATACAGTCACTTGATTCTCAACAAAGGTGCCAAACACAGGTTGAAGAAAAGACAGCCTCTTCAACAAATCATGTTGGAGAAACTGGATATTCATATATAAAAGACTGAAACTAGATCCCTACACCTCATCCTGCATAAAAATCAATTTAAAACAGTTCAAAGTCCTTAATGTAAGACTTGACGTTACTATAGGAAAACACAGGGAAATCACTTCAAGATACCGGCATAGGAAATGACTTTGTGAATAGACACTCAATAGCTGAGGAAATAAGAGCAAGAATTAACAAATGGGACTGTATCAAATCAAATAACTCTGTACAGTAAACAATTACTAGAGTGAAGAGAAACCTACAGAATAGGAAGAAAGCTTTGCTGTTCATTTGAGAAAATAATATCCAGAATTTATAAAGAACTCAAAAAATAAACACCAAAAGAACACATAATCCAATCAACAAATAGGCAAATGATTGGCAATTCTCAAAAGAAATACAAATGGCAATTAAAACATGAAAAGGTATTCAATATATTTAACCATCAAAACTACGGTGAAATTCTTTCCCACTCCAGTCAGTACAGCCATGCTTAAGTAAACAACAAATGCTGGCCAGGACTCAGTGGAAAAGCAAGCCTTATGCATTGTTGGTATAAAAGTAAATTAGTACAACCACTGGAAATCAGTATGGAGGGTCTTTAAAAACCTAAAATCAGAACTACCAAGTGATCCTGCTATACCACTCCTGGGTATATATGCAAAGGAATCTAAGTCAAAATACAATAGGGATACATGCACATCCATGTTTATTACAGTACTATTCACAATAGCCAAGTTACAGAATCAGTCTTGTCCCCATCAACAGATTAACAGATAAAGAAATTTGACATATATACACAATAGAGTTTTATTCAGTCATAAAGGACAAAATTAGGTCATTTCCAGGAAAATGGATGGAACTGGAGATAATCATGTTAAGCAAAATAAGCCAAACTCTCGAAGACGAAATCTTTGAATCTAATTAAAAAAAAAAAATGAAAGTAGAAGAGGAACAACTTGAGAATTGGAAGGGGTCCACTAGGAGGGGGAACAGGGACAAGATAGGTTAGTGGGGAGGGGGGGATTAACATGGTCAAAGTACATTATATATACATGTATGAAAATGTATATCGAAACCTATACATAAATAATGAATAATAAAAAAACTCTTTAAAAAAACCATATAAAGAATTTTACACCAACGAAAATATTCTTGAAAATACAAAACAAAAACGTTTCTGGACCAAAAAAACACTTAAAGAATTTTTGCTTAAAATTCACAATATTGACAGTAGATACTCATTTTACTAGAGTAATATGTCAATATACCCTGATTAATGTCTAACAAATCTTAAATTATTTTTCTCAGCAGATTAAAGGTAAATCAAACAGATCTTTTTCCAGCTGAGCATAAGAGAATCATGTATCAGTCTGTGTACAGAAACTATTTAGTAGGTATTTGGCTCAGAAAAAGAAAACAATTACTTCTAATTTATTATGAAATACCATAGGCTCCTAAAATAAAACACTTAAGAAAAGCTTATGTATGCACATGTGAATAAACAAAAAAAAGAAAAGAAAAGCTTAAAAAAACTCACTAAAGAGCAAACATTGGTTATATGAGTGACAGATACTCTCACTTGATCATTACTTGTGGCATACACACATTGAATTATCATACTGCTCTCTATAAAGATGTATAAATATTATCTCAATAAAAAAATAATAGCAAAAAAAGCTTAAAGAATTCACTGATAATAAAACCCATAATAAAAGAAGAAAAAGGTTGTGGTAGAGTAAGGAGAGAGTTCTTCAAGCAGAAGAAAATCCTTTCTGAAAAAACACAAAAAATATGAGAAGAAACTAAGAATAGGAAGGTAAATTTGTATCCAAACATAAATCAACATTGATTAATAACAGTAAGGTCTTCCAAGCTTTATTTATATCTAGAATTAACAAGCATATAAACATAACACAAAAAGGAGGGACCAATGAATTTAATAGTTTCTGCGGAATGGAAAGAAAAACAAAATAAATGATGTTATTTTACAATTAATAAAGTAAGGATACATATTTCTAAACACCAGAGTAACCACAAAAGGAAAGGGGAAAAAAAAAACAGAAAAGCAACCACAAGTCAAAAGAATGTGTCAAATAGAACACAAATAATAGAAGATAAATATTAACACATGTCATTAATTATAAAAATGGGCCCTGTACTACAATGCAAAAACTCAGCTTGTATCAGAGTAGATTTTAAAGCCTAAACACTAAACCTATGTACATACAGGAGAAACATGTTAAATAAAAGGGAACAGAAGAATTGGGTTTTTAAAAAGTAAATGCAGAACACTTTTGTAAAAGATGCTACAACTATACTAACTAATAATATAGATCTTCAGCCAAGAAATATTACCAGAGATTAAAATTAAAATAACCATAAAGGCATCCATCTATTAGGAAGAAAGTACAATTTTCAATTTTTGAACACCCAGTAACAATGCTTCAAAATATTTAAAGATTAATAAAAGTGAGAAAAATCTTAGCAAGACATAGTCAGACAACAGTAAGAAGAACATGACTACAAATCTTACAGATGTCAAGAACATAGTAGGCCTGGGAGAGTGGAGTAGCTTGCCTGGCAATCCCCACTGAGTTCAATCCCCACTACTGCAATTTTTCAATAATAAATTAAACAATTTATATTAAAAGTAGAAATTTCTTGAAAACACAAGTTAAAGCAAGAAAAAAATCAAAAATCCAAATACCCTTTCAACTATGAAAGAAACTGAATCACTTATTAAAATTTTCCTATAAAGAATTCTCAAAGCCCAGATAGTTTCCAAATAACACAAAGTTTCCATTTTTCCTGGAGAACAGAAAAGAATTATCCTTTGCAAACTACAATATAAGACCAAGATAATATTAGTCTCAAAACCTGACAAGGATATGACGAGAAAACAAATTACATGAACACAAAAACCCATTTAAAAACAAAAAAAAACAGAATGATGTTAAGATGGCAGGACAGACTCTAGCGCTCACATCCCCAAAGAAACACTAATTTTGGCAACTGTCCTCATCGGAGAATACCTTTCTGAGAAGCTTGAGTCTGCATTTCCAGCACTCTGCAGAGAAAGGAACATCAGAGAATGGCCAAACTGATGACGTAAGCAGAGCTTCCCTTTACCCACACCACCTTTCCCCAAGGTGGCACAGCATGCTGCTGACAACAGTAGCCTTGGCCAGCAATTTCTTCCACTAGAGAAACTGAGAAGGGAGTGAGAAACCACCTTCCCTTAGCTTTGTAGAACACTGTCCAGGAAAGCCCACATCTGCCTCACCCAACCCAGAACACAGAGAGGATCAAAACAATTGAATCATCTAGGAAAAAAAAGGAACAGGGAGAAGGGCCAGCAGCTCACAGCAACCAGTGCAGGGATCACATTTGACCATGGATACTCCTGATAAACTGTTCGCAGACTCTACTAAGAGGTCTACCCACGAATCCTTTAAGATGATTTGCCCCTTAAGCCTCTCAACCAGTTGATCCCTGCCACCAGAACCTCCTATATACCTATGAGTAACACCCTACACCTACATCTACAGGTGCTGTACCTGAAGCCCACAGAAAGCAAGCACATCTCAATAGTTCATATGGACCTTAATACCTGGTTCAATTTTGCTGATCTGGAGGAGGTATATCAGGGCACTACCCTAGGGAAAATAAATAGGAGGACCTCAACACAAGTGCTGGATTTTCAGGATGGAGAAAAGACACACAATCCTAAGACTTCTCCCATAAGAAGGCATAAGAGGAGTGGAGAATATCCATCAAAAAGGTCTGAAAATCTGGTGTGTTCTGGTGGTCATAGGTGGTCTTGTAGCTCACTGTCTCAGGATTGGTTGGGTGGGGCCTTGTTGAAGTAAGAGTTGTTGACATCTGGCAGGTGGTCTTTGTCTACTCTTTGGTCGTTCCTAGATTCCAAGATGGCCACAAAGCGATTGAAGGAGAGGATGGCTCAGAGCAAATGACACAGATACAAAATGGAAACTAGAACGCCTAGCTCTTATTTGCCTTCAGTTAATTCAAAGACCCAAGTCAGGGCTTCTCAGCAAATGCAGCTTTTAAGTATCTGTTACATTTGTGTACACATATACTTTGGGTTTCTTTCAACCCATTCAGGATTACTGCATATTCAACTGAACATGGAGACAATCAATAAAAATTTGTTTTATTATTAAAAAAAAAAAAGTCTGAAAAACTCCCAGAATCTCTTGATAGCAATATTGGTAAACATCTTCCTCTTCTGAAGCCAGTCAGTAAAGACTGGAGAAAGTAACAACTTCTTCAAAGGCACAGAAGCAATGCAAGGGTTCAAGACAAAGTATAAGTAAGTCGTTTAAAATGGACAACTTTGCAGGTAGTAGTAGAGTGCTGCTATTGTAAGGGAGTACTTAGGTGTAAAGATTCTTGATAGTTTCACAGTGCACTGATAACAAGGACAGGTTAGAACAACTTAAGTAATCTATTGGAAAGAAATATATATATATATACACACACATGGATATATATATCCTAATTCCTACTGAATGGTTCCAGCAAGTGACAAAAAAGTTTTACAATTTTAATGATATTAATGTTTCTTAATTTTTTCCTTACTTCATCTGAATTAAGACTTTATACATAATACATATAATTGATTTAATATAACCTTTATCATACTAATGTCATCCATACTTTCCACTTGGATTTTGTAAATCAAAAGTTTAAGATTGGCAGGAGTGGCTCAAGTTGTAGAGCACCTGCCTAGCAAGTACGAGGCCCTAAGTTCAAACCCCAATACCACCAAAAAAAGTTTAAGATCACAAATTAAAAGAAAGGTCATATGATTCAGACACAAAAAAATTAAATAAATAAATGTAGTTCCAAGGAAGTCTATCTCTATGCTTAGACTTGAAAAGACTTCAATCTGGTTCAGCTTTAGCAGTAAATTTTTAATTGGGCATTTGGGCAATATTTTTCCATTCTGGCGTAACTTTTGTGACTAAAGTGCTCAATAGCAGTCACTGAAGCTAGTATCCTTATTCAGTCATATAGTACTAGAATATCTTGTTATTAAAGATGTGAATGAAGTATGTATACGCATTGAATGCTGAATTCACTTTTGGGCCGCTTTTGTAAATGCAAGAACATCCTTTCACAAATTTCTGTATTTTGACCTATGAAAAAGTAGGTAATGTCTCAACCAGAAATACAATCCTACATAAAACTCTGTATATCATTACAGCTTTTGTATAATAGGAGTAGTTTACAATCGTGGGTTAACAAAATACCAACTGAAATCTTCTCTTGGTCTGCTACAGGATAAGCTTTCACATTTGCAAACAACAGCCAGGACATTCAGTGGTCTTTAGACACACTGCTTAGACACAGTTTTGTACTACAGACAGAACATTTCATTTCTACATATATGAAATCTACAATTCTAATAATTTACATTATTTTTTAAATGTAGAAACTTTTTACTTCCATACACAACTTTGAGGACACTAGAATAAAGGACTTTCACATGCCACCTTCTGTCCTCTTCCCTCCATCACCACCCCATCCTTTCTTTTTACTGCTATTGATGGTAGCTTTTTGTTTGTTTGTTTGTTTGCTTGCTTGATTCTTTAATTCAAATGGTATTGGCTGTTCAGTCTAAACGAAAAGTACAGATATCTATATCCTTACCCTTTACATTTGCTCTGCTAAATGCTATGTTTTATAATACAGTAATGGTATTTTCCTTCAATTACTCAAGTGGTAATTAACCATTCTTAATTCCATATTGTTACAATAATTCAAATGAAAGGAACTTTATCATGAAAAACATTCATGAAGCACAAAGTACCACAAGTAGAAAACAAAAATGTCTTTATCAAGACATAATTATAATCAAATTGTTAAAAGTGAAAGACGAAAGAATGTTTAAAGCAAGAGAAAAATCAACTCCTCACATACAAGGGAACCATCGTAAGAATACAAGCTTATCACTCAGAAGAACCCTTGTGATAAGGAGACTGGAATGATTTTTGAAGTACTGAGAGAGAGAGAGAGAGAGAGAGAAAAGACAAGCCAAGAATAATATACATGGCAAATTTTTTCCTTAAAAATGAGAGATAAAAAATGGTGTCTGGGACACAGACGCAGACTGCATGAGCTGCAGGAATCAGGGACCTGAGACATTGGAGACACGCCTGGCTGAGGTAAAGCACAAGGGAGAGCTGAAACTTCGGCACCCTGAACCCCTAGTTGGTGGAAAGCTTCTCCACGTCACGATACACTGAAAGAACAGGTGGGACGCTGACTGCCGGCTGGCCCACTAAGCACCATTCCTGCAGGCCCACTGAGCCGCTGCCCAGCAGGCTGCCAGGCCACTGCCCAACAGTTCACCAACCCCAACACGACAGTTCACCAGGCCCCCACACAGCTGCTGGCCCACAGGACCACCAGGCCACACCACCCACTCGACGGCAGGCCAACCCACCAGACGGCCGCCAGAGGGCCTACCAGAAATCACACTACAGATCAAATGGACCTAGCTGATGTCTACAGAATATTTCATCCAACTTCTGCACAATATACATTCTTCTCAGTAGCTCTTGGAACCTTTTCCAAAATTGATCATATCTTAGGGCAAAAAGCAAGCCTCAGCAAATATAAGAAAACAGAAATAATCCCATGCATTCTATCTGATCATAACGCATTAAAACTAGCTATCAACAACAAAAACAACAGTAAAAAACATGCCAACAAAATTGGAAGCTGAATAACACATTGCTCAATGATCAATGGGTCATTGATGAAATAAAAGAGGAAATTAAAAGGTTTCTGGAAGTCAATGAAAATGAAAACACAACCTACCGGAACCTATGGGACACAGCAAAGGCAGTCCTATGAGGAAAGTTTATAGCCTTGAGTGCATATATTAAAAGGTCAGAAAGATCTCAAATCAATGACCTAATGCTACAGCTCAAACTTCTAGAAAACAAGAATAAGCAAATCCCAAAACAAGCAGGAGACAAATAATAAAATAAGACTGAAATCAATGAAATAGAAACAAACAAAAAAAAAAAAACATACAAAGAATCAATGAAACAAAAAGCTGGTTCTTTGAAAAAATAAGTAAGATTGAAACACCCCTGGCAAACGTGACTAAAATTAGGATAGAAGAAACCCTAATCAGTAAAATCAGGAATGCAAAAGGGGAGATAACAACAAACACCACAGAAATCCAGAAAATCATCAGAGACTACTTTGAGAACCTGTATCTAATAAATATGAAAATCTTGAAAAAAATGGACAGATTTCTAGATACTTAACGACCATCCAAAATTGAACCAAGAGGATATTAATCACCTGAATAGATCTATAACACAAAATGAAATTGAAGCAGCAATTAAGTCTCCCAAAAAAGAGAAGTCCAGGACCTGATAGATTCTCTGCTGAATTCTATCAGACCTTTAAAGAAGAACTGATACCAACCTTCCTTAAACTGTTCCACGAAATAGAAAAGGAAGAAACACTGCCTAACTCATTGCAAAACCAAACAAAGACACCTCCAAAAAAGAAAACTATAGGCTAATCTCCTTAATGAACAACAATGCAAAAATCCTTAATAAAATAATGGCAAAACGAATCCAGCCAACACATCAGAAAGCTCATCCACCATGACTAAGTTGGCTTCATCCCAGGGATGCAGGGGTGGTTCAACATACGCAAATCTATAAATGTAATACAGCACGCACATCAATAGAAGCAAAGACAAAAAACACTTGATCATCTCAATAGATGCATAAACAACCAAGATGCCCCACTATGACGAATGGATTAAGAAAATGTGGTATTTATACACAATGGAACTTTACTCAGCCATGAAGAAGAATGAAATCTTATTTGCAAATAAATGTATGGAACTAGAGAACATCATTCTGAGTGAATTTAGCCAGGCTCAGAAGACCAAAAATCATATGTTCTCCCTCATATGTGGACTTTAGATCTAGGGCAAATACAGCAATGTGGTTGGACTTGGGTCACATGGCAAGGGGAGAGCACACACTGGAGGTATAGGGGTAGGTAATAAACCCAAAACATGAAAGCGTTTGATGTCCCCACTGCTTAGGAATTAATACAGAAATCTTAAAGTGTTAGAAGTCAACATGAGACGGGGATCAGGAACCAGTGTAAAGATCAGTTAGAGATGAATCAACTTGGGTTTTAACACATTTGTACATGGAAGCAATGCTAGGAAACTCTCTGTGTAGCTATCCTTAACTCAACTAGCAGAAATACTTTGTCTTTCTTATTATGCTTATGTCTTCTCTTCAACAAAATTAGAGACAAGGGCAGAACAGGTTCTGCCTGGAAGTGAAGGGGGAGGGGGAGGGGGTGGGGGAGGGGGGCAGGAGCGAGAAATGACCCAAACAATGTAGGCACATGTGAATAAATGAATAAAAAAAAAATTTTAAAGAAATGAGAGATAGACTTTTCTAGACAAGAAAAACATACGGGATTTTATCACCACTACACCTACCTTAGAAGAAACCCAAAAGAGAGGGCTTCAACTTGAAATGAAAGGACACAAATTAGTAACATGCAAATGTGTGAAGCTATAAAACTCACTGGCAAAGATAAGTATGTAGCTAAATTCAGAACTTTATAATGCTATAAGAGTGGTAAATAAATCAATTTTACTCTAGTAGAGAAAAAAGTAATGGGAGAGTTAATCTGATTAAAGTCTTTTCTAGAAAGACTAGAAAAATAACAAAAAGGTCAATAAAACTAAGTCAATGTTTTGAAATCATAGACAAAACTAACAAACCTTTAGCCAGATTAATTATTAAGAAAAGGAGGACTCAAATAAAATTACAAATGAAAGAAGAATCATCTCAATTGATACCAAAGAAATATAAAATCTCAGGGCCGAGCAGGTAGCTCACAATTATAATCTTGGCTATTTGAGAGGTGGAAATTAGGAGGGAGGATCACAGTTCAAGGCCACCCCAGGCAAAAGTTAGTGAGACAGAAGCCAGGCATAGTGGTGCATACCTATCACCCCAACTACACAAGAAGGGTAACTAGGAAAATAGCAATCCAGACACACCCTGGCATAAAAGAAGCTATCCCAAAAGTAACAAAAGCAAAAAAAAAGGGCTGGGGACATTGCTTACATGGTATAGCATCTCCATAGCAAGCATGAGGTCCTAAATTCAAACCTCAGTACCCCTCCCCAAGAAAAGAAACACAAAGTTGATAACAGAATTCAAAAATGGATGACCCAGCAAAAGCCCCCAGAAATAATGTACCAAAATTGATCAAAAAATAAAAGAATCTGAGCAAAAAAACAAGATCAAATCAGTAACCAAAAACCTTCCAATAAAGAAAAGTCTAGGAAGAGATGGTTTCACAGGTGAATTCTGTCAAGAATTTTTGATATTTATTTTATTATCATATTACTGCTGTACTGGGGGGTACACTGTGACATTTACAAATGTTCTTACAATATATCATAGTTGAATTTACCTCCTTCATCATTCTCCTTTATCTCCCTCTTCCCCCATTCCTAGAACAGTTCCAACATACCTCATTTTTCCATTTTCATACCTGGGTACAAAATATTTCCACTATATTCACCCTCCTACACCCTTTTTCCTTATATCCCCTCCCACACACACACTGGTACCAACCCCCAGACAGGACCTGTATTATCTTCCTATTCTGTTTTTGAAGGCATTTTTGCTTGTTTAAGACAGCTACATAGGGAGTTTGATATTTCCATGTATATATGAATCATAACCTGAATTGTTTCATCGCCTCTATTTTTCTCCTTTCTACCTTAGTCTCCTTCTTATGGTGATTTCCACGAGTTTAAAATTCTATATTCATTCTTGTATAGAACTGCATCAAACATATTCACCTTCTTAACTTCCTTCTTTTATGCTCCCTCTTCCCATTAGTGACCTACCCTTAGGGTAACCTGTTTCTCACAATATTGTTTGTATCTGTATTGTGTCTATCTCTCACATATGAGAGAAAATATGTAGTCTTTGGCTTTCTGAGCCTAGTTTACTTCATTTAAGATCATGTCCTCCAATTGCATCCAACTACCTTCAACTACATGGTTTTCTTCTTCCTTTATAGCTGAGTAAAACTCCACTGTATGTATATATAGATATAGATATAGATATAATCATATTTTCTTAATCCATTCATCAGTTGTAGGGCATCTAGGTTGTTTCCAGAGCTTGGCTATTGTGAATAATGCTGAAATAAACATGGTGTGCAGGTGCCTTTATTATAACCTGACTTACATTCCTTCAGGTATATCCCTAGCAGTGGTATTGCTATAGCTCTGTAGTATAGTTTGAAGTCAGGTATTGTGATACCTCCAGCATTGCTCTTTTTGCTCAGTATTGCCTTGGCTATTCACAGTCTGTTGTGCATTCAAAAGAACTTTAGTGTTGGTTTTTCAATCTCTGTGATGAATGTCATCGGGATTTTGATGGAGACTGTAATGAACATGATTGCTTTTGGCAGTATAGCCATTTTCACAATATTGATTCTGCCAATCCACAAGCATGGGAGATCTTTCCACCTTCTGTAGTCTTCCTCAGTTTCTTTCTTCAATGGTTTGTAATTTTCATTGTAGAGGTTCTTTACTTCCTTTGTTAGTTTCTTCCTAGGTGTTTTTCTTTTTGAGGCATTGTAAATGGAACTGTTTTCCTATCTTCTTTCTCAATCTGTTCACTGCTGGTGTACAGAAAGGCTACTGATTTTTATAAATTGACTTTGTATCCTGCTACTCTACAAAAAGTGTTTATGATGTCTAAGAAATTTTGGTGGGGTTTTTCAGGTCTTTTAGGTATATATGTCATCTGCAAACAGAAATAGTCTGACTTTTTCCTTACCTATTTGAATTACTTTTATTTCTTCTTCCTGTCTTATTGCTCTAGCTAGAAATACCAGGACTATGTTGAATAAGAGTGAAGAGAATGGACACATTTGTCTCATTCTTGACTTCAGAGAAAATGGTTTCAGCTTTTCCCCATGTAGTATGATGCTTACCTATAGGCTTGCCATATGTGGCCTTTATTATGTTGAGGTATACTCCTTCTATTCCTAGTCTACCAAGAAATTAAGAATTAAACCTAATCCTGCTAAAACTCTTCACAAAAATAGAAGAGGAGGAAGCACTTACAAACTCATTTTACAAGGCCAGAATTACCCTGATATCAAAGTCAGATAAGGACACTATAAGAAAGGAGTATCACAGAGCAGTATCTCAAATGAATAGATACAAAAATCCTCAATAAAATACTAGCAAACTAAATTCAACACTGGATCACAGGGTGCAAGAACAATTCAATATATGCAAATCAATAAATGTGAGGAACCACATTAACAGTAGAAACCTTTAAAAATGGTACACCCTACACATGGTGGTGCATACTTGTAATTCTAGCATTCTTGAGGTTCAAGCAGATATCAGTAAACTCAAGACCAACTTGGACTACATAATGAAACCCTGTCTCAAAAAAAATCATATGATCATCTTAAGAAATGCATTTAAATAATCCAGTGTCCTTTCATGAAGGAATGGACTTCAGAACAATAACAGCTATATATGAAAAATCCATAGCAAACATTATTTACAATAGTGAATAGTTGAAGATTTTATTCCTCTAAGACCAGGAACAAGACAAGATGCCCACTCTCACTTCTATTCAACATATTCCTGGAAGTCCTAGCCAGAGCAATATGGCAAGAGAAAAATAAAAGGCATCCAAATTAAGAAGAAGCAAAATTATCTCTCTCTGAAAATGGAATGATCTTATATATAGGACACCCTAAAGATTCCACCAAAAAACTTTCAGAACTAATAAACTATACATAATACCATACAATTGAACAATACATTGCAAATCACAAAGACAACATAGAAAACTCTGTGGTGGGATAGAGCACTGGTAGAAATTACTGGCAGGGGCAAGAAGCAGGTTTCTAGGTCCTATAATGTTCCATGTCCTGATCTGGGAGGTAATTTCCCAGATGGGCTCACTTCGTAAAAACCACTGAGCTATATTCCTATGATGTATGTGCATTTTTATATATTATGATAAATGTGTGCTTTTATATGTTCTAGCTCAATATAAAATTTAGAGGTTAAAAAATGGCATGAGAAAACTGGATATCAACATGCAAAAAGAAAAGAAGTGGTCCCTTACCTTATATCATGTACAAAAATTAGCTCAAAATGGATCAAGAAGTCTTAGGTGAAAATGTTTATGACATTGAACTTAGTGACTGAATATCACCAAAATTACAAAAAATGCTTAAGTTATACTTCATCAAAAATTAATAACTTCTGTTCATCAAAGAACACTATCAAAAGACTCTAAAGGCAGCCCATAGAATAGATGTATCTATATGTATCTAGATACAGATATAGATATAAATCACCTATACAAAAAAAGGATTAATATCTAGAATATATAAAGAACTCATAAAACTTAGGCTGGGGATGTAGCTCAGTGGTAGAGACCCTGGATTCAATCTCCAGTACCGCAGGAAAAAATTCATAAAATTCAACAAACAATTCAATCTAAAAATGGGCAAAGAACTTGAGCAGACATTTCTCCAAAGATGTACCAGTAGTCCACAAGCATGTGGAAAGATGCTTAACATTATTTATTATTAGGAAAATATATTCACAACTAGCAGAATAACTACTATCAAAAAATAAAGGAAATACTAGGTGCTCACAAGGATGTGGAGAAATTGGTACCCTGTGCACTGATGATGGGGATGTGAAACAGTGAAGCTACTGTAGAAAATGGTACAACAGTTCTTTAAAAATTAAACAGCAATTTCACTTCTAGGTATATGCCAATAATCTAGAAGCAGAGATCAAAGCAAAAATTTGTACACCAATGTTATAGCAACACTATTCATAACAGCCAAAGGTGGAGACAATCTACATGTCTATAAATGAATGGATAATCCGAATATGGTGTAAAAACACAATGGGCTATCTTCAGCATCAAAAAAAATTAAATTCTAGTGCATCCTACAACATTGATGAGCTTTGAAAACATTATGCTAAGTGAAATAATCCATACACGAATGGAAAAATATTGTGTGATTCCACTTATATGAGGTACCTAGAATTGTCAAATTCTTAGAAAATAGCATGGTGGTTCCCAGATACTAGGGAGTTATGGCTTAATGGGTACAGTCACTATTTAGAATGATTAAAAAGTTCTGGAGATAGATGCACAATAATGTGAATATATTTAATGTCACTGGATTTATACACTTAAAACAGTTAAAATAGAAAATGCTGCTATTCAAAATCTTCCAGCTTTAAAATTGTTTTCTTAAGTTTATTGAGCACCTATTATTTTTTCAGTCATTATATTAATTTCTGGGACAGTAAGTAATTCCTCCTGCGTAAGAAAAGTGGGATCAAAATGTTCCACTTTTCTCCCTTTCTATTCCTAACAGTCAGTCAAAAGGCAATCACTTTCAGCATTGTCTGCCAAATCTTAACATATGAAGCACATGACAATTAAAGATAACTGGCAATGCTAACACATGATCATCCCACCTTGCAGCAATTCTCTCCTCTTATCCAAGCCAAATCTGTTCGTCTTTATGAATCAGCTCTTTTGGCTCAGTTTCCACCTATTAATTAACGAGTTCACTGAGAAACCCCACAACAGGTTCTCAGTAAATTTTAAATCTTTAGTATTCATTAAAAACTTGAGATCCTATTATAATAAAGGGATAGTGTAAATATTCTCACATTAGCTAAGAAAATTTCTGTCTTCTGTTCTACAAAAATAAAGAAATCTGTTGAGGAGATTAATGTGAAATCTATGGTGATCATTTGTTACTTATAGTTCCCTGACACCTAGGTCATCTCCCACATCAGTCCTGCTCCCCCAAGGCAGAGGCCAGAAAACCCTATAATCAGATTCTCTCGAAGGAAGGACATAAGCAATGACCTGCTTCTGTAAGGGAAATGGACAGAGAAGCTAGGTCATTACCAATATGACTTCTCCTTCTGCTGTCTTTCCTCTGTGCTGAAAACATAAAGAAATTAAGCTATAGTTGCTAGTCTCAAAGATGGAGAAAACTTGAAAACAGACTTCTTTGGGGAACTTTAATCTGTGAACAATTATTTTTCTTGGGCTGGAGGCATGACTTAAGCAGATGAGTTCCTGCCTAGCTAGGGCAAGGTACTGGGTTCAAACCCCAGTACCACAAAACAAGAAAATATCTAGACCTAAATAATAACAAAAACAATAATAGTATGACATGATTATAAAAGGGAGACTATCTGGGGTGGGGACCAATAGGAAGGAGGAGGGGAAAAGGAGAGGGTGATGGGAACAGAGTATGATAGAAATACATTATACATATGTAGAAGAATAGCAAAATGGTATCTGCCAAAAATGTTGAAAAGGAGAGGGAAAGGGAGGGGAGGGGGTGGGGGGGGTCAATAGTGAAGAAAGAGTAATACAGATGGAACGAATTTCATCAAACTACATTGTACGCATATAGTAAATATCGTAACGAAACCCTTTTTGTACAATTTATGGTAATAAAAATGTTTAAAGAAAATATTTCCCCCCTTAGGTTCTATTTTCTCATAAATTATCCTTCATATAGTCCTAAAGAAAGGGAGGGGGTGGGGGCAGGGGGGAGAAATGAACCAAGCCTTGTATGAACATATGAATAATAAAAGAAAAATGAAAAAAAAAATAGTCCTAAAGAATAGCTAGATATCATATGGAACTTATACAAATTCTTATTTTCAAAGCCAAATATCTCCTGTGACCTTCTAGAATAAACTAAATGAACAAAACTATAGTTTTTCAATAAACCAAACTAAAGATATGTAAATAATAACTTACCACAAATAAATGAAACTCAGTATTTTTTAAAGGTTACATTCTGTTTCATAAGATTTGCATATATTTTATCTCTATTAAACAGAAACTTGAAAAACTATGAAGGAAAAGACCCTGGCTTGCTGCCATTCATATAACTCATAGTATGATACAAAGACTTGACTGCTCATAAGACAGCTGCACAACCACAGCTTCCAAATGACCAGATTAGAGCACAAAAGCTATGCACGTGTATTTTCTACTAATTACATATATATTCTACACATTATATTCAATAAGCATTATTTCAATAAGCATGAAGGGCAAGAATTCTATGGACTTTAGTTAAGCAGAAGTAATGAAATCAAAGGTACAAAAATATCAGTGAGATATTTCTAAGATGAATTCTGTCAAGAACACACCAAGCAAGTTTCTTAAAAGAATTTAATAAATCAACTCTGTATTCACAGGAAATGTTTTCAATAACATTATGGTAAGCCAAATATATTTCTTGAGTTTATTTCTTTGAAAAAGGAAAACCTGAAAGTCAAAGTTCTGGAGAACAATGACCTTCTCCCACTTCATCCACAAAGCACTTCAGAACTCAAGCACAATAGGTAGTGACTTGTGACTTGTAAAGATGCTTACCAATACAGCAATCCACCAACCAGAGACCACGACCTAAAAATAAGGACAGAGGGCTAACTTCATAAGCCCATCTCAGTGACTTAAATTCTACCAACCTTATGTACAACAACCCTCTGCAATTTTAAAAATCCATTAACATGATTCACAACTGAACAGTACCCCTCTCTTATTCTGCTTTAAATTATTTTCTAACCCAAATTTATAAAGAACAAAGTAATGAGCTCTTACTCTAACACTACATTCATGAAGTGATTCACCAGTATGTATACCATTCATCCAAGAGAGCCGGCTACTCGATTTCTATGAGGCCACCATCAAAGGTCACTGGGTAGCAGGCTTGAGACCTCTCAGGCTTCTCTGATGTATTCTCTGCTGTTACACAAAGACACCTTGCCAGGACCCACTGCAAGTCAACATTTACACTCCAAGGAAAGCCTTGAGGAAGCAGAAGACACTGCTACCACTCATGGCAAAGCCACAGGCCAAACAACAAGAAAGGTAATGGCAATCAACATAAAGTTGTATAGGCTACTATTATGTAAAACCCTTTAAGTATTACGATTTAAACATTCATGTAGACATCTTCCTTATATACACATTTTTCTATTTTCTGGAGCACCATAACATAATTGATTTTTGCTCTATATTATCCAAAGCATGGCTGATAGCGCACCAATTTTGTTCACACCTAGAACCTTGCTTCAGACTTAAGTCTATGACAAAAGTGTATATTTTCTTGGTTATTTTTTTCTCATCAACCTTGGGACATTATGTGAAATTCCTAAGTCTTTACTAGGTAGAACGTCATAAAGAATTTAGAAATATGTGAAACAAAAAATCTGAAACAGTGAAATAACTAGAATTTTCTTTCTACTCTGTAGCTCATTTAATTTTTGTATCTTTTCTATTGAACTAGCCTCCCCTACCACCTCCAACCAACCATCTATTCTAATTCCAGGTAGTGAAGATTTGAGAGCAAAAGAGATTGCCCTTATTCTTAATGGGAATGCAGGAGTCCTCCAAATGCTGATTGCCTGATTTTTAAATTGCCCTTATCAAAATGCTACATACACATAAGCAACTGTGAAAATTCCCTTTGACTACTGGGTCTCAATTACAACAATCAGGACTTTCGAAAGAAATCATCACACGAAAGTCAAAGCATATGCATAAAGCATAGAGACTGGCAGAATTTCTGGTCACTTGATGAATAAATCAGTTCACTAAGGCTGTGGATTATATGGAATGAATAAATGTGATACAGCCATCAAAAATAGAATTAATCATGTATCCTTCCATCCATTAAAAGCCTTATCTTTAGGATGACTTCATTTGGTGCTTCAAAGTTCATAACATAATCTTATTACCTCACTATTCTCTTTCAGCTCCATGTAAAGACACAGAACTGTAGCCACTAAAAAAAATTTCCTCAACCAAGCCATGGGTAGAGAAAGATAATGCTAGGGAAACTTCACGAAAGGTTCTTGTCCTCTTTCATACTCTCTCCCACCAGGCCGGAGAAAACAATCTGTCAGTGATGTAGCTTTAAACCAAGCACTTCATTGCTGTCAGTTAATTACCTCATTTGTAAATTCGGTGGCCTAAAGTCCCCCAGAAAATTATTTTTACAACCGCTTCTAGGTCTAACTATACCTTATTAAAAGTGTCTAGTAAATGAACTTGTGCTTGACAGATATACAGTTTTTAAAATACAGATGCAAACATGTACATCAACTTAATAATAATAACAAAAACCAGAACTGTAAAATAGGTGCAGTGGGGGGGGAGGGTGAAGGAAGGAGAATAAGGTGTCGGTATACAGCAGATGGACTTCAAATACCTATATGAAACAGAACTAAGAAACCTCTTGCAATTGCTTTAAGTGAGGGTGGGGAAGAAGGTGAAGGGGGGTGAGACAATGGGGGCAATGTAAATAATGTACAATCTAAGTCTAACCAGAATTGTCACTACAAATCCCCCCTACATAATGAATAGATCCTAATAAAAAATTATTATATAAAAAAATAAATGCAGAGGCAGGTCAATCTGACTTTCTTATTTTACAGAAGAAACTGAAGCTCAAACAACTAAAACAAGGTCACTCAGCTAACTGACCAGATCTCAAATGCTGAGCCAAGCTCATCCCAGGACTTCCTGCACCTTATACCACTGGCCTAGTTAAAAGTCTCCTCTAAAAAGATACAAAATGATAAACTCAGTAAGACCTCAAAACAGATTCCTCCAAAACCCCTCCAAAGTTTTAAAACAGGGTATCAAAGGAAGAGTCGCCACAAAAACAAGAGAGCTATAGCAAAATTCTAACGCTTTTTAGGTAATGGAATAACCACCTCCTCATCATGCCAGCTCCTCCAATTTTCCTACCTCTACATCCAGTGTTCTTCAGACTAAATCCATGGCCTTGTAAAATATGACCTGGCACAAGCTTGAGAAGTTTCTGTGCCTAAGTTTGCAAAGTTCACATTCAGCAAACTTGACTCCTCAAATACACAGGCTGTCCTTTTTGCACACAAAACACAAACTAGAGAACTGTCCCTGGGAAGCAAGGGGACCAGAGGGGAAGAGGGAACATGAGGCCTGGAGCTTCACAAAGACAGGAAAGTCCCTATACAGAAGTGCATGAAGCAAGATAGTGGAAAACTAGACAAGTGAGCTTGCAATTTTCATTTCTACCTTGTTAAATATTCCAGGTGAAAGTCCTGGTACGATTTCAGGTTATAAAGCTATCTTACAAAGGTCAGCATTGTGGTCTTTCCATATTTACTGATTAAAATCTAATGTTTTCATTTTGTGCCTAGACATAGACGTAAGTTTATTTAACCAATCATGGAAGACATCCTAAGATTATTTCAAAATATAAAATTACATAATTTATTTTCAGATTAGTATTTAATAATATATCATGACCTCAAACAATATTAATTAGTATATTCCAGAATATACTGACAAAATGGCTGAAATAAATTTCCACCTAGCATTTTTTCATTTGCAAATGGATAACCATTTTAGGTGGAAAGTTATGACATATTTAAAATAGAAAAGGGAATTATTTTTCTAAGTCGGATGTGGTGGTACACACTGGTAATCCCAGCACTCAGGAGGCTGAGACAGGAGGATTGAGAGTTTGAGGTCAACCCCGGCTACATAGCAAGAACCTATCTCGAAAAACCAAAATTCTATATATTTTTTCTAAAGCATTCTAAATAAGTTGCTTGCTATAGGAATTTCTGGGAGGAAATTTACAATGAATCCACTTTAATTTCTGGAAAAAAAACTCCCAGAGAGCTCTAAGTAATAAGATTTCAACACTGCTAAAGCAGTGATAACCAAAGCAGATCCTGTGGGGTGGGGAAGGGGCAGAATGAGGCCTTGTTAGTCCTTTTACAAATTTATTTTTCAATCAGAAAGACTGCACCTTCTCTGCATTGCATTCTATGTGTGGCCAGCACAAGGTGGCACACACATGGCCTAAGGGGTATGTGATTTGGGAACTCCTGGTCTTCCCATTTTTTTTGTGTGTTTCATAATTACTTAACTCTAAGCTAATTACTCAGAACCACATAGCATGCTAATGAGTAGTTGCCAAGTAAAAGGTAATTCTGTCTCATAAATACAATACTTAATGTAAAAATAGAACTGTAGAAGGAGGATACAAGATGGGAGTAAATCATCCTAAAGGTTTTCACTTTTCTAGACTCATATATCAAACATTCAAAAACTCTACAAAAGTAATTCAGAAAAGCAATTTATCACTTTAATGTTATAAATAAGCTGAGATAAGAGGTTGAGTAAGAACAGTGAAGAGAATATCATTAAACTAGTTGATAGTGATTAAAATGTTACAATACCTTAGTATGTGTGATGTGCTTAAACTGCTTTCACATACATTAGACAACTTAATACTCTCAAGAATGATCCTGGGTAATGATGATGACTATGACGATAAGAATAATTGCAGAAACAGCAGCAGCAGCAGCAAGAGCAACAAGCCTCAGCAACCTTTTTAACTGTGGCCTACAAAGTGTTAATCACGTGACATGATCAGAACACTGAGATTCACACCCCTGTTAAGAGAAATGCTCAGGACCATTGCTGCTCAAAACAGCAGAACCAAGACTCAAACACAAGAAATTCAGTTCTCTTTCCCTATGCACAGTAGGGCAGTCTACCTGACTCTACTCCCAACACCTCTTTTTCAGGAATTTCCCATTTCTCCACCCTCTCCCACTCCAGTTTCCATTATCCACGCTTTTAAATGGTAAATTGCACTATACACATATGATTATAGCCCCTGGCAATGCTGATGGGGCTGAGGTGGCCTTCAGATCCATGCTGGGCAAATTGGATTCCTTACTGAAAAATGTGCAACCAGAACTAAGGCCAGTCAGAGTAATACTTTCCTGGGAAGCTGGACTGAAACATGTACACTGGGAACTGCTGCAGAACCTACTTTCATCATGTGGAAATACAGGCTACAGTGAGAAGGGAGGACACAGGAGATATGTAAAGAGATGCACAAGCAGTCTTCAATGGTGTACCAATCCTGGGTTCTGCCCCCTAGACCAGCTACAAGCCTGTGTGTGCATGAATGCCTTCAAGAGTCTCTGGTATCATTACCTTTCACCTCAGGCTATTCTATAGGTCTCTGCTCTGAACAATCAAAGGACCTAAGTAGAAAAAATGAGCTGTGTTAACAGCGGCCACACCCACCTCACTTACACCATCTCCATGCTTTGCCTGCTCAGTACACCACAGCCCCCGCTGTTGGAAGACTGTTCCTCTCATGAAGGATGACTATCTTCAATAATCTAAAGAGGTCTGTAACTTCTCAGTGAAGTACAATTACATTTTTAAGTGAAGCTCAGAGAACTTATGTATCTTGAACCAAATCACACCATCAAATGACACCACCAGTATCTGAAACCATTAATCTCTGAAATTAAAATGTGTACCTTCTCCAGTAAATCACTTTTCCTCCCTCCTAACCTAAAACATCTTAGCAGCAACTTAGGACCCAGTATTTTCTGACTACTTTCTGTACATGGAATTGGAAAGTACTGGGAAAAGAAATGTGATACATGGGGAAAACAATGCAATTTTTATTAGAAATCAGTGAATCACAGTTGCCAAGTTATGCAGGGTTGGGGGGAGGGCAAAGTGCAGGGAAGGTGAGGAATGTTTCTGGAAAACAGCATGCTGTTGGCCCAGGCTGTCATCCTGTGAAGAACAGCACAACAGGCTCCATGCAAAAACACTTCTCCTGTAATTCCAGTGACAATGAGGAAGTTGTTTTCTATGAAGTTTTACAAATACCAGGAACAACATAAAACATAACACACAGGTATTTTATTCCAGTGGAAAAATAAGTAAGAGGACAACCACCCAAAACAGCCAAGTCTCCATTTTCATAGCTTAACAGCAAGTGAATCTCACACTTTGTTTAATTTTGGAAGCCTTTCTTCTGACAAAGTCTCCTATGGAAATCCAGGCATAAAACATCGAAAAGTAGATCCTGCCTGCTCAATGTCTGCACTCCCCACGCCCAGGCCTCACAGATGCCCCAGCATGCAACCAGCACCACAGTGACTTCTCAGACCACCTCCACCTCATACCTGTACTACGATGAACGCTGACAGTAAGGAAAAGGACACTGAGGTTCATTACTACACAGCAACCTGAGAGCATGATGCGAAAGATGACAGATACAGAAAATGGCATACCCATGAAACTGCCTTCAGAAACCCTCACTGAGTGCTTACTCTAAACCAGACTTTCAAATACTTTATGTGAGTTACCCTCTTCTCCAGGAAGCAGGGACTAAGACTGTCCCACATTAAGAAGAACAAATCGTAACTGACAGACATCCAGGAACTTGTCCAAGGTTACAAAGGCAGTCATGGGAGGAGGGGCTTTGGATGCAGGCAGGCTCAGGATAGACCTCTCATGCACACTTAAGTGCTGTGCCAATCTGAAATCTCACTGCAAACATACTTTCCAAGATGCTATGTTTAATCCATATAACTACTATCAGCAGTAAGGCTTACTCTGGGAAGTTTAGATGACTTCTCATTGTCATATCATTGCCAACCTCTAGTATCTGAAGAAAGAAAGAGGAAAAAATGATCTTCAAATCCTTACCAGAACATCTTAAACACAGATGCTCACAGTGTGACCTGAGGGCACCTGGGGATCTCCACCACACTTTCAGAAAGTGCTTGGGGGCCTCCCTGTTCTTCCCTTGACATAAATGCCTGCCTGGATTTTCTTTATACATTACCAAGCACGACACAGTGCAACTAACTAAATGTAGATTCAAGAATTCATCTTCTAATTAGTAAGCCAAACATTAAACAGATTTGTAAAACTGTAAAACAATGACATTTAAGTACGTTAATAGAAAATATCACTTATCATAAAAATATTATTTATGTAAAAAATGAATTCATTATTTTTAACAAACTAGTATCAAGCTTTTCTAATTTCTAAAGCAATAAGTATCACTATATATAAAATGCACATCATACAAACACCTTTAAGTTCTTCAATAATTTTTAATGATACAACAGGGTCCTGACCAAAGAGTTTTTAAAAAATTAAGAACTCGTATCTTAAAATGCACTAATTTTTTTGGCAATACTGGGGTTTGAACTCAGGGCCTTGTTCTTATGAGGCAGGTGCTCTACACCTTGAACCACACCTCTAGCCTCCTTTTCTCTGATTATTTTGGAGACAGAGTCTCACTTTATCCCAAGCTGCTCTGAACCATGATCCTTCTATTTTAAGCTTCCTTATATGGCTAGGATTACAGATGAGAACCACCACACCCAGCTTTTTTTTCCATTAAGATGGGGGTGTCACAAATGTTTTTGCCTGGACTGGCCTGGAACAGCAATCCTCTCGATCTTGGCTTCCCAAGTACCTAGGATGACAGGCATAAGCCACCAGTTCCTGGCTCTAATTGAATCCTTATTCTTACAGAGGATAGAATCCACAACTCAAACTCAAAAGCTTCAGTGTGAGTTCTCAAGTAGATGATAAGAGTCTGGTGGTTCATACCTATAATCCCAGCACTCAAGAGATAAAGCAGGAGGATCTCAAATTTAAGGCCATTATTGGCTACATGAAAACGTCTAGGCTAGCCTAGACAAAACAAAACAAAACAAAAAGTCAGAGGAAACATTTTCTTTTCACCTAACTTTTCATGATTAGATGAACTGCTAAACTGTAATACAACTGACAAAATTAGATTATCCCTTAAATTTATGGTTACCATAAACTTACAGATTAGTGTAAACAAATAATATATATAGGTAGCATGCTTTAAATGAACTAAGACTAATTATATTATATACTTTCTATACAATACCTAACTATAACTATAATCTAAGACTTCAGTAGCTAAGTCTTCACCATTTAATCAAAATAGGTTGACAGACTGGTAGTTTGTATTTATAAACTAAATTCAAGGTATATTTCACAAGCAGCTATACAAAAGACACAGTTAACCTGCATACAATAAAAAAGAATGATAACTATATGTGAGGTCAGTTGTTTATTTTTTTAAACATAATATGGCAAGAAAAATCCTAAGTATAGTGCAAGTTTTCAAAGTAAATAAATTTTTTCTCATGCTACTATTATTAGATATATATTTTTTACAACTTTGGATGCATGTTTGTACTTAGAATAACACAATATAAGTATCATCAAAAGCACTTATTAGATGTTAACATGATCATATCATGATGCAAAGTATGTATGAATATATTTTATGCAACGAACACACTTCCCTCCAGACAAAACGCCCAAACATTGTATTTTACAAAGGCCAAAAAGAGAGAGACAAAAAGACAGATGGACAGCCAGACAGAAAACAGCAGTGCACTGTCCAATACGAGAATAAGAAGCTGTTATTTTTCTTCTAACTTTGTGACATATTCATTATGAAGTTGAAAAGTGCACATGATAACAACTATTTAGGTTAATTTGTACTGGCTCAAAATTATTCTGTCTTCTTCTTCCTCACAAGAAAGAATAGAGGATTTCTTCCTACTGTCACCTTCCAATTTGAAAATAGACAGTTTAGTCATTTAAAGAAAAAAATTGCTCAGATTTCTCTACCAAAGATAAGGCAGAAAGCACAGTGAGGCTTGAATTGTCAGATTCCAGATAAAGAAAACAATGCCCACAGAGCAAGAACAGCTTGTAAAGTCAAGGAAAGAACAAAATCCAGGCTACTATCTCTGATTACAAATTGGCTTCTCAGCCCCTTCTAGGTTCTGCAAAACTGCCAGCTTTTAAAAAGTTACTTGAAACGCTGCATAGTTTTCAAGCAAGATGAACTTCAAATTATCACTATACCTCCCAGGGCCAAAAGACTTTAACTTAAGTCACCTATTTTAATAACTGCCTAGGCTGAATTGGTCCTAGATAGGTTCTTCAACAGAAGTATACAAAAAGGAGGCCCCGCCAGGCCGCCGCCCCGCCAACTCCAAACGTACTTGGAAGACCTTCGGCAGATGAAACAGGTGAGCCTAAAGCGTCACGTGGTATCCCTCAGCCACCCTGGGATAAACAAGCACACCTCCTGGACAGACTAATCCCCTCCACAAAAAAAAAAAAAAAAGTGAATAAACAATGGAACTGAGAGAGGTAAATGATGAAAATTGAAAATATTAAAGAGAAAGCAACCCATGATATGGAAAACCTCAGAAAAAAGTATGAAACAGAAATACAAAACAAAATGGAAGGCCACTCCAGCAGACTAGAACAAGCAGAAGACAGAATCTCAAAACATGAAGATGAAATGGAAATTAAAGGAAAAACTGAAGAACTATTAGTCAGACAACTCAAGACCTGTGAAAGGAATACACAAGAACTCACCAACTCCATCAAAAGAACAAACCTGAGAACCATGGGCATGAAGAAGGAGAAGAGGTGCAAGCAAAAAGGATTCATAAGGTATTCAATAAAATAATAACAGAAAATTTCCCAAATCTAGAGAAAACTATGCCCATTCAGGTACAGGAGGCCTCCAGGACACCAAACAGACTTGACCAAATTAGAACTACCCCACGACATATTATCATTAAAACAACAAGCACAGAGAATAGAGAAAAAATATTGAAGCCTGTAAGAGAGAAAACAAATAACATACAAAGGTAAACCCATCAAAATCGCAGAGATTTCTCAATGGAAACCTTAAAAGCAAGAAGAGCATGGAGTGAGGTCTTCCAGGCACTGAATGAAAATAACATCAATCCTAGGATACTCTACCAAGCAAAACTACTATTCAACACAGATGGAGCAATAAAAGTCTTCCATGATAGGCAGAAACTAAAACAATATATGACCACAAAGCCACCACTACAAAAGATTCTTCAAGGAATTCTGCACACAGAAAGTAAAAGCAAACAAAACCATGAAAAGACAGGCAGTACCAATCCACAGGAGAAAAGGCAAGAAAGAAGAGAGTAACATCGATTTAGGTGCACACAATCAAACCCTTAAATAAGAAAGACAACTATATGACAGAAATCACCACATACCTATCAATACTAACACTGAATGTTAAGGGACTTAAATCCCCCATCAAAAAACACGGCTTGGCAAGATCCAACAATGTGCTGCCTACAGGAGACCCACCTCATTGACAAAAATAAGCTCTGGCTTAGGATGAAAGGCTGGAAGAAGATTTTCCAAGCCAATGGGCCCCAAAAACAGGCAGGGATAGCAATACTTATCTCAGACATAATAGACTTCAAACTTACATTGTTCAGACGAGATAAAGAAGGACATTCCATGCTAATAAAAGGGGAAATAGAACAAAAGGAAATAACAATTACCAACCTATATGCACCCAATGTAACTGCACCCAATTTCATCATACATACTCTGAAGGACCTAAAAGCATATATAGACTCCAACACAGTAGTAGTGAGAGACTTTAATACCTCCCTGTCACCAATAGATAGATCATCCAAACAAAAAAAATCAATAAAGAAAATT
Organism: Castor canadensis; assembly: GCF_047511655.1. NCBI lineage: Eukaryota > Metazoa > Chordata > Mammalia > Rodentia > Castoridae > Castor > Castor canadensis. The sequence continues at coordinate 60,314,283 of NC_133389.1, forward strand.
CTAGAACTAAATCACACCATAGATCAAATGGACCTAGCCAATGTCTACAGAATATTTCATCCAACTTCTGCATAATATACATTCTCCTCAGTACCTCACAGAACCTTCTCCAAAATTTCTAGATACTTATGACCATCCAAAATTGAACCAAGAGGATATTAATGACCTGAATAGATCTATAACATAAAATGAAATTGAAGTAGCAATAAAGAGTTTCCCAAAAAAGAAAAGTCCAGGACCGGATGGATTCTCTGCTGAATTTTATCAGACCTTTAAAGAAGAACTGATACCAACCCTCCTTAAACTGTTCCACATAACAGAAAGGGAAGAAACACTGCCTAACTCGTTTTATGAAGCCAGTATTACTCTCATCCCAAAACCAGACAAAGACACCTCCAAAAAGGAGAACTATAGGCCAACCTCCTTAATGAACATCGATGCAAAAATCCTCAATCAGAAAGATCATCCACCATGTTCAAGTTGGCTTAATCCCAGGGACACAGGGGTGGTTCAACATATGCAAATCTAATAATGTAAAACAGAACATTAACAGAAGCAAAGACAAAAACCACTTGATCATCTCAATAGACGCAGAAAAAGCTTTTGACAAGATCCAACACCATTTCATGATAAAAGCTTTAAGAAAACTAGGAATAGAAGGAAAGTACCTCAACATTATAAAAGCTATATATGACAAACCTACAACCAACATCATGATTAACGGTGAAACACTGAAACCATTTCCCCTAAAATCAGAAATGAGACAAGGGTGCCTACTATCCCCACTCCTATTCAACATACTACTGGAATTCCTAGCCAGAGCAATTAGGCAAGAAGATAGAAAAGGAATATAAATAGGTAAAGAAACTGTCAAAATATCCCTATAGGTAGATGATATAATCCTACAACTTAAAGACCCAAAAAACTCTACCCAAAAACTCCTAAACACCATAAACAGCTATAGCAAGGTGGCAGGATACAAAATCAACTTACAAAAATCATTAGCTTTTCTATACACCAATAACAAACAAACTGAGAAAGAATATGTGGAAACAATTCCATTTATAATAGCCTCAAAAAAAAAAATCCAATACCTAGGAGTAAACGTAACAAATGATGTGAATGACCTCTACAAGGAGAACTACAAACCCCTGAAGAACGAGATCGAGGAAGACTATAGAAGATGGAAAGATCTCCTTTGCTTATGGACTGGTAGAATCAACATAGTAAAAATGTCTATACTCCCAAAAGCAATCTAAATGTTTAATGCAATTCCCATCAAAATCCCAATGACATTCATCACAGAGATTGAAAAATCTACCCTAAGTTCATTTGGAAACACAAGAGACTGCGAATAGCCAAGGCGATACTAAGCAAAAAGAGCAACGCTGGAGGTATCACAATTTCTGACTTCAAACTATATTACAAAGCAATAACAATAAAAACAGCATGGTACTGGCACAAAAACAGACATGAAGACCAGTGGAACAGAATAGAAGACCCAGATATGAATCCACACAACTATACCCACCTTATTTTTGACAAAGTTGCCAAAAATATACAATAGAGAAAAGACAGCCTCTTCCACAAATGTTGTTGGGAAAAGTAGTTACTCGTCTGCAAGAAACTGAAACTAGATCCATGTTTATCACCCTGTAGTAGTATCCCCTCAAAATGGATCAAGAACCTTAATAACAGACCTGAAACTCTTGAAGTTACTACAGGAAGAAGCAGGAAACACTCTGGAACTAATAGGTATAGGCAAAGACTTCCTCAATAGAACCCCAGCAGCTCAGCAACTAAAAGACAGCGTAGACAAATGGGACTTCATAAAACTAAAAAGCTTCTGCACAACAAAAGAAATGGTCTCTAAACTGAAGAGACCACCCACAAAGTGGGAGAAAATATTTGCCAGCTATACATCAGACAAAGGACTGACAACCAGAATATATAGGGAACTCAAAAGCTAAACTCTCCCAAAATTAATTTAACAATTAAAAAATAGGCAACTGAACTAAACAGAACTTTCTCAAAAGAAGAAATTCAAATGGCCAAATGTGGTGAACACATATAAGATTGCTGTTGTACTGACTGATTGTATTGTGTTAAAGTATGGAAAATTGTTGTAATAAGAATTATTAGCTAGTGTGTGTTAGGACTAAGAAACCAAGCCAGAGAATGACAGGCCAATATGTAAATAAGCCAACCCTAAGGTGGTTAGACCGATAACACCAACTAAGAGGCCACCACCAAGCATAAAAACCCAAGCCTTTCTACCACTCATCGCTGTCCTCCCTAACGCTGGAGATCGCGCTGTCGGAGTCCGTCCCGAAGCTCCAACGCAGAGGCAGCCACCAATTGAGAGCACGTCCCTTCACCCAACAACCAGGTGTTGCTGGTGAACCATGAGACTGGACCTGCAACTGAGGCCGGCCATAAGGATTCCCTGGAGCTCGGCTGGACTCCCCTTATTGGCTAAGACGACGTCACACAGTGAGCAAGGCTTGGGCAAGGCCTGGGTAAATTGCTGGCTAGCTAGGGTAGAATAGGATGGGACTTCAGAATCCCTGTGAGAGAAAGTGCTGTGTGGATTTGTTTGAATGAAATCCTGTTCTCTGTAAGAGTCTCCTGAGTACTGCTTACCTGTACTCAACTGGTAATGAACCATAAGTGCTCATGACACCAAAAACACATGAAAAAATGCTCTCCATCTCTGGCTGTAAAGGAAATGCAAATCAAAACCACACTAAGATTCCACCTCACCCCCGTTAGAATAGCCATCATCAAAAACACCACCAACAACAGGTGCTGGCGAGGATGTGGGAGGAAAAGGAACCCTCTTACACTGTTGGTGGGAATGTAAACTAGTACAACCACTCTGGAAAAAAATTTGGAGGCTACTTAAAAAGCTAAACATTGATCTACCATTTGATCCAGCAATACCACTTTTGGGGATATACCCAAAAGACTATGACACAGGTTACTCCAGAGGCACCTGCACATCCATGTTTATTGCGGCACTATTCACAATAGGCAAGTTATGAAACAGCCAAGATGCCCCACCACTGACGAATGGATTAAGAAAATGTGGTATCTATACACAATGGAATTTTACTCAGCCATGAAGAATGAAATCTTATTTGCAAGTAAATGGATGGAACTAGAGAACATCATTGTGAGTGAACTTAGCCAGGCTCAGAAGACCAAAAATCATATGTTCTCCCTCATATGTGGACTTCAGATCTAGGTCAAATACAGCAATGTGGTTGGACTTGGGTCACATGATAAGGGGAGAACACACACAGGAGGTATAGGGATAGGTAATAAACCCAAAACATGAAAGCGTTTGATGTCCCCACTGCTTAGGAACTAATACAGAAACCTTACAGCATTAGAGGTCAACATGAGACCGTTACACTAGCTCAGAAACCAGTGTAAAGATCAGTTAGAGATGAATCAAGTTGGGTTGTAACACATTTGTACATGGAAGCAATGCTAGGAATCTCCCTAACAGCTATCCTTAACTCAGGTAGCAAAAACACTCTTTCCTATTATGCTTATGTCTTCTCTTCAACAAAATTAGAGACAAGCAGAACAGGTTCTGCCTGGAAGTTGGGGGGGGGGGGGATCAGGTCAGTGTGGAGAAATGACCCCAAACAATGTATGCACATGTGATAAATGAATAAAAATAAATAAATAAAAATTAAAAGGAGACTGTCCTTGCATACCCAAGTTTCAGAAAAAACATCACACACCCTTGGCCAAATATACCTCATGAGGACACGGCAAATGGCGTGTGTTCTGTTAGGGGAACAGATGGGAAGAGTGGCCATCACATACTATGGAAAATCCAATTATATACCTACATGGGCTAAATGAAGGACATTAACTTCCAATCTTTTAATTCTACAGCCTTTTCCTTTTTTAAATGTATAAACTTAAAAATTATTTATAAACTTTGCAAATTTGACTAAACTTAATAATTTATCCACATAGAACAGAAGAATAGTTTAATATTTATTTTCTGATACATTATTAACATGAAATTTCTTGCCCACAGAAGGTCAGAACAGTCTTCATTAAACAACTATAAAATATATTAAATTCCTCATGTAGAACAAACCAATAAATTCTCTCATATCAGTGAATACCTTGTGGCTACCATGTCCAGAGAAAGGTATCACAATATAAACATCTATTCGGAGATCATCTTCCCACATATGAAAATGTTCACTGAATTCTGAAAACAGAAAAGTTCAAGTTTTCAAATAATTATTTTTTCTAGGAACAGCTCTTTCAAAGCAATAATAATAAGAAATGCATAAAATAGAGCCTAGGGTAGTAAGTATGTCTATATAAAACATACGTATAATAAGTTCATGATGTAAAATAATTAATATTCATAAGCTGTATATATTTCTATTAATATTACAGAGCAAAACAGTGTGACAACTTTAAATGGGTGTCTAATTTTATGTTTCCACAAAGAACACATTCAGCAAGAATCTAGCTGAATAAACTATATTGTTACAATAATACTCCTGAGTAAATTAGCATTTTTAAAGGAAATAGAATATGATGTACATCTACAGGAAGATCTCATTTTATCCTAGCCCAAGAAACCACCATCTGTGAACTAGATCTCTCATTACACAGAGAAGAAATTGCAGTACCTGGCAGAGACCATTGACCAAACCCCACAACTTCTTAACAGAGCCTGAAGTAGGCACCAGAGGGCAAGGCCAGGAGAGATGCTGTCCTGAGGTGAACTAAGACACATGGAACCTGAGAGCATCTCCCAGGAGTCAGCTCTCTTCTGTAAAGGTCCTCCTGAAGATGGCCTAAAACGCCACCTTTTGTGAGTACTCAAAACACTCCTCAATCTCCAGGGAAATAGAGAACATGGTCCTGATACCAAAGCCTACCTGGACATAATCACTGTGAAGGCCAGGAAGACAGACATGCAGATCGTTGTTGCCACTGCCAGCACAGGGGGCCACAGAAGACACACTCTCACCCAAGGCTCACGACTTGGCCACCATGTCCTTCAGTGTTGGGAAGGGACTTCCCAAGTGTAGGGGGTGAGGAATTCCTAGCATCCACGCTGCTGCTCCCAGGCTCCCTTCATCTATCTTCACACAGGGTCTTTTCACTGGCCCTCTCCCTGATGAATTAGACTAACATAAAAGCTGGATCCAGGACAGTCCTGGAAACCTCTTGTCATAGCCACACCAAATAGCTGTAGCAGCTTGTGAATGTTCATCAGAATGCTCCAGAAGCTACATTATTTAAGGCAGAATGTTCTTAGATAAAGCACTTTGAGGGCAAGGCCATTGTAAGAGGCTACCCAGTCAAAAGGCTCATTCTAGTCAGTGCTTACAGTCACAAAGGACTGTTATTTGCCTTTCTATCTCCTTAACTTTGTTGTAAGCCGGCCTGGGACTGATCCAGCTCAACCACCTTCTTGTTCTGTTTCGCACTATTTATTAATTAATTTTCTATTAAATTATTGGATTTAAAAAAAAAACCGATGCATGAGCTTTACTCACAAAACACAAATGCCATGCTATCTCCTTTAGTCCTCACTCCAACCCTGTGGAAAAGACATTTGCAAGCATTCCCTCTTTATGGGGAAAGTGAGGCTCTATAGTTTACAGATATAGCCACATGGCTGAGAAGTGGTGAAAATGGAATTCAATACCAAGTATAGGTATTGAACATACTTGGAAGAAAGACTTAGTTGAAAAAATAAAACTTTAAGCTGTTCAGGGATATCAAATCAGCGTAATTTTCCTGGGCTCAAAGGCAAATTCCACAAAGGGAAGTGAATATACTGTATTAGTTAGCTTCATATTACTATTAGCAATAAAATACCTGAAGAAACTAACTTTTAAAAGAGAAAAGGCTTATTTAGCTCAGTTTTGGAGGTTCAAGTCAAGACTGAGTGACCCAACTGAACTGTTCCCTGGTGAGGAGGGCAGCATATGATGGCAGAAAGGCATGTAGGAGCAAAACAGTCACATCTCAAACAAGAGCAGAGAGAGACTGACATTCTATAAAGTCTTTTGAGGGCAACCTCCAATGCCTAAAAACCTCCCAAAAGGCCCTTCCTCTTAAAGGTGCCACACCTCCCAACAGCATGACACCGGAGATCAAGCCTTGGAGAACCTCAGCCTGCACCTAAATGGAGCACACAAATACACAGACTACAGGCCTATCTTCATGAATACAAACAAAGTAGGTCCTACTGTCATTCACCTTCTGAACTCTCTTCAGTCACCTACATCCACAAATAATCTGGGTTTTGTTGTTTTTCTAAAACTGAAAGTAAGTCAGCTTTGGTACTAATTTTTCTCTGCTATCAAGAGCATAAACAGCATACTTGGAGTGTAAGTATCGAAAAGAAAATATATTCCCATTCCGGTCACTTCTCTAAAAAAGTATAAGCAAAACTAGTATGATTATCCATTGGGTTAGCTACTTTGCTAGAGACAGTGAGCATTAAAGATTACAACAGCCAAGCAGGTGTTTATCATGTGTTCATTATCTTCCAGGGACCTGTCTAAGTACTTCACATGTATTAACGTGTACAATTTCAAAACAATCTTGAAGTATAGGAACTAGTATCCCCACTCAGCAGATGAAAAAACAAGCATAGAAAGTTTAAGAAACTTTTCAAAAGTCACATGAAATTTAGGATACCACATGGTCCCTCACTTTAGGAGCCTACAATGCAAATAGGGCATTCAAGGCTAATTCACTTTAATGACTAGAAAATAGTATTGCTGTGGTTTGGATGATCACTGTCTCTCTGAAGATCCATGTGTTAAAGATTTGGTCTGCAGAGTGGCTGTAGTGGGAAGTAGGAGGAACTTTTAAGAGGTGGGACTTACTGGGAGGTACTTAGGTCAACTGGAAGAGTGCCCTTGGAAGAGACTGTAAGCCAATGCCATACCACACTCTTGAACTTCCAAAACTGTGCATTAAGTAGACTCTTTTACTTTGTAAACTTATCCTGTCTTAGGTATTTTGTAACACAAAATGCACTAATATAATTTTCTAATTACAAGTTCACTATAAAGTATGGACAATCCTTACAGTTGTCCAACGAAGAGAAGGTGAAGGCTGGAGTCCATAGAGAGGCTCCATGGAGGAGTAGGGCTGTAATTTAAACAAGGACAGTGATTCTCAACATACAAAACACATAAAGTAATAATTTGGCAATGTGTGTAAAAATCATGATCTACTAATACACTATCTAGAATAAATTAACATCAAATACAGTAAGAAATTGGGTTGAAAGCAAAGGATTTTGCCCTTCAAGGAATTGGGTAAAGAGGAATGTTACTGGCGTCTATTGGGTAGAGGCCAGACATTCTGCTAAACATCCTACAAAGCACAGGGCAGCCCCACAACACAGAATTATCTGGTTCAAAAGTGTCAATACTGCTGAGGCTGAAAAGCCCTAAATTAGAGGAATAAAGGTGTTTAGACAGATCATTCCAGGCAAAGAAATAACATAAGTAGTGGCTCAGAAACACTACAGAGCTCAGATAACAAGGAGGCAATTTATTAGGAGAATAAAAGGAAATAACTCTTCTTGGGAAAGGCTTCAGGGAAGGCCAGTAGAGAGATTACAGCGAGATTTGGTGGGAAATAGGAAGACAGATCTGTGATGACATTCACAGAATGAGAACCAAGAGTTAGGGTGTCTTCTAGGGTGGCTAGAAGATTTGCTGAGAGTTCAGGTGTAAAGTAATAAGAGGTGTTTGGACAGAATGGAGAAAAGGAGTAGAATGTGTTACGAAGCAAAGGCCAGACCTGGCTTACAACTGGACACAGGGAAAAGGAAAAGCATAGGGAGGTGCTGTTCCATCCCACTTTCTTATTCATGCACCTGGCACAGTGCCTAGTAAAGGGCACACCTCAATACCTGACACATGAATCATAAACACAGTGAATTCACCTGTTACACAAAAGTTGGGTTCTGATGACCTCATGCCAAGGAAAAAATTACAGTCAAAGTCAGACGTGGAAAAATGATAATCTGCCTCTAACAGCCATAAAGCTAGTTATCCTTCCAGTGTGAAGCAACACTGCTAGTTCTTGAGTGGATCACCCAATAGAATATCCAACAGGTGTCAGGGTGGCTGTAGGAAACTCTACCTCTTATCCAACACTGTGGTGCACCCAGAGGCACAAGCAAGAGAGCGACAGCTGCCACCTCCTATCTCAGGCTCCCAGCAGGAAGTGACTCACATCTCCACTGGTGAACAAAAGAGATGAAGTCACTGAAGTTCAACGTGCCTGTGATGCCAAGCATCTACAGTGCTGGAGAAACAAGGCAGGAAGGCTCTGACAAACCTTCCCCATAAGCTCCCCCACTAGCTGTGTCCAGTTGAGACCTACTGAGCCAGAGCACTACTCCCCTATGCCTGGGGACCAGAGCTCTTTCAGTAGCATCCCTGCAGTCATCTAGGGCACATCAAATACACTACACATACTGAATTTGTGGATGCATATAAGCAAGACCTCAGCACCCCAAAGAGTCTCCCTTCTATCTACTCAACTTACTAACTTAGGCTTCTTTCAGAGAGTAAACCTTCAGATTTTAAGGGCATACAGCCTTTGCTACAACTGCTTCACTCTGTCTTTATAGCATTACAGGAGCCAGAGACAAGAAGAATGTGGCTGTGTGCCAGTATAATATTTACAAAAATAGGGTGCAGCCCACATTTGGCCACTAGGTCATAGTTTGCCAGCCCTGGCTTATCCTGAGTAGCCAGAACATGAACTTTCAGAGCACTGAGCAGAATTCTGAAAATGTACGTGAAAAGTACATTTTGATGAGGAAGAAGTCTAGATAACTAACTGCCTTAAGACCTAATGGTCCTTCAAAGAAGTCACTCAAAGATGAGAGGCTGCTCAACACCCAGGACATTCCAGTCTCAAAGAGGAGAGACACACCCATGAAATACAAGCACAAAGCACTCCACAGTCCTGAGGAAAGCCACCTTGCAAATGACCCTCTGAAATTTCTACCAAACCTGCTGCCACTCATGTGTCCCCCCCACCATGTTCCCATTGATGACTCAGGACTGCTGGGACGTGTTCATGGTAACTGGTACTCAGAGCATGTCACAGAACTGATGCTGAGAAAATAGGAACCAACCTACAAGAAGCAGAAAACCTGAGAAATTGATCTCCTAATTAGTTGCGGAACATGTGGATTTTTTTTTTAATTCTTGGCTCAGTTTCCCACAAAGCTTATCAATACCAAAATAAAGAAGCCATTCCAAATTCCACATGCCTCACTGCAATAATGATTCCTCACCTTCTACTTTGGCATAATAAACATAAACCTGAAGCCATAAAGACAACACATTTCACAGCACAGATGTGCTGGGAGAGACAGTGCCCCAGGCCTCTGCATGCCTACACATCTTGATGGGTGTACCAACACTGCAACACCCTGACTATCCCTTTATCTAGGACATTTTTTTTTGTGCACAGTACTCAGGACCTTGGACTTGCTAGGCAAGAATTCTAGCACTTGAGTCATACTCCCAGCTCTTTTGCTTTAGTTCTTTTTTAAATAGGATCTCTTGTTTATGCCCACAAACGCCTGGACAATGATCCTCCTATTCACACTTACCATGTAACTGGGATAATAAGCATGTGTCACCATGCCCAACTTGTTATTAGTAGAGATGGGGTCTTCCAATTTCTAGGCAATCTTTTTGCCTAGACTGGCCTCAAACAACAATCCTCCCCATCTCCACCTCCCGAGTCACTAGGATTACAGATGTGAGCTCCCATTCTTGGCTTATCCAGGACATTTATTAGGGATGCTTCTGCAACTGGTCACCGAAAGAGGTAAGTTCATATCTCTCCTCTTTTATCCACCTTCCCCTCCAACCCAGCAAAGATCAGGCTTTATGTGATGGTTAATTTTGGTTGTCATATTGATCAGATTGAGGAATGCCTACAAAACTGATAACACATACGTCTACGTGTGTCTGTTTCAGGAGAAGATTGGCATGTGGGTCAGCAAATTAAGTGGGGAGACCTGCCCTGAATGTGGGTAATGTCATCCAAGAGGCTGGGCCCAAAGGGAATAAAAAAATCAAAAGAAAGGGGAAGCTTATGTAGGCTGGACCCTCCTGAGTAGTACACTGTCCTATTGTTACCTACCAGGGATATTAGATTCCAGGTATCTCAAGCTTTGAGCTTAGACTTGCAGCTGTAGTTCACAGGGGACTTCTTTAGATCTTTGGTCCTCAGAATGGAGCTGCCTCTTGGCCTCTCTCTCATTCTGAGACTTCTGGCTTCTTGGACCAAGTGAGAAGCTCCTGGCTTTCCTGTGTCTACAGTCTGCAGATGGCCAATATGGGACATTCCACCTCTTACAACATGAAGCAATCTACCAATCTAACAAATCCCCTTATTAAAAAAAATAATTATATATATATTTTTTTCACTCTAATGCATGGCCTTCCTGTATTCTGTGAAAGTGGTAGATGCCCCTCAGTGTGTAACTCAGCTGTGATGCAAACACAGGCCAGCAGGGCATCTCCACAGACTACATTAAGCTGGACTGACACACTTTGTGGGGCAAGGGAAAGTGATTCACTATGTTCACAGTGCTTGCGGTGCTGCAAGCTCCTTTGTCTCTAGCCTAAGAATCTTGTTTTCTGATAAGTTCTACCAGCATCTTTGAAACAGCAACAGGCTAATTTATTAATTTGTAAGTAGGGTAGAAATCAAGTAACAAAATCCACAATAATCCTCTTCAATATTAAATACAACTTTGCAAGTCTTTATTCCATTTTCCCCTTTTGAACATTTTTAGAGAGCTGCCTTCTACTACAGTGAGTCAAAACTCCCAGTTGGCACAAGACAGCTCTAGTTTACATCTGCTGACTATTTTATAAGTGTCCCTTTTAGCCTCCAAACTGTCCTGGCTTATATATTAAATTGTATGATTACTCTAGTTAAACCATATTATGGATATGTCATTTCTGAAAATATGTTAAGTGCTTCAATGTTTTGTTTGTAATCAATACAAAAAGGAAAAACAGTCTGACTTCAATTCTTCACTTAAAACACATTTTCCTCCAAGAACTTAACTCACAGTAATTATATTTTGCAAATAATGAGAAAAAGTTTTAAATTTAGTATCCTCTTCAAAATGATGACAATCAAAGGTCTTAAGTGCTTTGTTGTTGCAAAGCACATTTAAATATGCACTATTTTCATTTCAGTAGATCACCCTCCAAAACTGGGAATGATAGAAAAATCATATATATCTGGTCTTCCATTAAATTTTATTTTAGTGTTTAAACACTGCTCTCTCCCTCCACAAAATACTAGTGGAAAAAATCTCCAAGAAAAAAACATGAGGATACACTACAGAAATGTGACTATAGTTCTGGGAAGCTATCCAGCTGTGTCTGCATCCACTCGTCCTGCTCATCTCACATACAGCAAACAACGTGAATGGAGCAGTCCTGTATCAAACCATCGCAAAGAGCAGCCAGAACACTTCAGCTTTAAACAGCAGTATGTGTGCTCTCCAACACACACTGCTCTAGCTGAGCCACTGCAGGATGAGCATAAGCAGAACACTCTGAATACCCCTGGCCCTGCCTGCACATACCCCTACACACACACCAAGATCTTACCCCAATCGTTGTGATCCCCACCATAACAAAGAAGCCATCCAACCTGGCTTCAATAAACCCATCACTCTACAGAACAGATTTGGCACTGTGCAAAATGTATCTTTCGATGAGTAACAGTAGGACAATCCCAGAGAAAGCAAGGAAGTTACAATTCAAGCCTTAAATACAAACTGCTTCACAACTGCCCAATGTCAGCGAATTAATAAGAAATACCTCCATTGTGCTATTTCTATAAACTTGTTAAAAGTATAAAGAATAAAGTTTAAAGTGATAAATTAGCCAAAGCAAAAACCAGGTTTGGTTTGGTTTTTCCTAAGAGACAGACAAGGCTAAATTACTATTTCCTTTAAAGAGAGGTCTTAGAATTCATAGCAGAAACAAAGGTATATGTTTTAAGAGGAATTTTTTCCATTGTTCTCATCTGTTATGTCCCACATGTATCAGAGGTGTCCCCAAGAGTGAAGTAAAATGAGAACCCTCCCCTGGATTCACACAGTTCACCTGTGAACACATGAACCCAGCTGCAGCACCCTCCATTCACATTTGCTAAATGACATTTGCATGGCTTAGGCAAGTACATATCCTCTGTGCCCTGATCCCTTTCTGTGCAAAATGGCAATGATAACAGTACCTTCCCTTCAGAGTTGTCCTGAGCACTAAACAGGCTGATGTGGGCAAAGGGCTTAGAAACAACTGGCCCATTGGTATTTGTTAAGAAGTTCTATAAAGAGAACTACAACATGAAGTCTTCTCTTTTACAGGCAGGGCAGGGTTGAAGCTTAGTTCCATTTGCAAAATCCACACTTTTGGATTGGGTGGTACTTAATACAGTACCAACAAATATTTTTGAGGGACAGTTAGGATACCTCAGCTGTACAAATGAAGAAACAAATAATCTCTTGCGTGATTACATTGAAAACTGAAAAGAGCTTAATTAAATTCTCACCACCAGGTTGGTAAATTGAAGACTGAGTGTCACGAAGTGGGACTTTCTTCCCTTTCAGTCAGTCCTGGTCCCAATGACACCACCATAAAACCACACATCCCCTGCCTCTGCCAGTATACTCCTTCCATGTAATAAAGTCACCCCTTTCCCATTTAGATCATCACACACACTTTCTGTCATCATTTCCTTCAATATTAATTCTCCTATTATGGGTACTTATAACCAATATTAAAACACAAGGCAAAAGGAAATTTCTAAAGGAGTATGAAATCTATGGAAAAATATTCAGAACCCAAGGCTTTCAATTAATTCAATATTTAAATGAAATTCATTTCAGACTCAATTCAATAAAGCATTCATATAACTGAAGAAAGTCCCAATAATATGAAAAAATATACTTTTTCCAAAATGATTTTGGTTTAGTGCAGTTGGGAAATCTGAGCTGCTACTATATTATAACTCAAATTGACCCAATAAATTAATTTAGGAATCCATACAGGAAGTTCACACCCTGACCCAGTGGTACATTCACTGGTTAGGTCACTGCGTGAATTCTTGCATTAGCCCCAGTCAGAGGACAGTAATCCCAATCTTCCTACACTCTAGCCCTATGGTCATACATGGCCCTAAAGATGCTTGTATGACACAGCTCCTCTCTGTTTGTGCCCTTCAATGGCTCCCCACTGTCCAAAGAGTATAAATGCAAACTACCTTGACTTACAGTTTCCTGCCCTCACTGCCCACCACAGCAGACAACTTCTAATCCTAGCTTCTCTCTCCTTACCTCCTACCTGGAACAGCCTTCCACCTCCACCCTGCCCCTGAGACTCAATGTAAATGTCATTTCCTAGGAAGCTTCTTAGGACCACCCACCCCTTCTCAGGATGGGTGAGAGTGCTCAAGGCAGAGCTTCCCTTACCATGACACATGGTACTTCTCACCATAATATCTTTATTTATCTGTCATTCCTTATAGACCATTACCTCCAAGAGGGCTTCTTTAGCATTGCATCTCTAGCACCTGGAATAATGTCTGGTACATAGGAGGTAGTCAATAAATATTAACTTACTGAATGAGAATACAATGATTTCACACAGCAGTGACACTGAAAAACAAAACAAACAAAAAAAAAAAACCAGAAGAACCTGGTAGGATCCAACAGGATTAGGACAGAACCGATATGGGCAAAACTAAAGAAAGAAGGGATGTCAAACTGCAACTCTGGGCAACAACATGATCAGTGTCTTTCACTAAGAAATGGGCAGAGGTACAAATGTACAAAAAAGGGAAGGAATCTAGGTTTAGTAATCTCCACCACCCCTTAGTGCTGCCCAGTGAGGAGCCCTCTGCACCTCTATCAATGCTATACCCTGCCTGGAACTTCAGGGCCAGATCCACACTAGGCTTCTACTCACTCAGGTATCATTTTGAGGCTATCTCTCCTGGAAAACATCTTATCACTCAAGAAAATCACCCCAAGTGTCCCTCCCTAACTCAGTGCCACATCAGCCTGTTTTGGATTCATCATTAAGAATTTAATGAACTTACAATAACAGTGAGCAATCTCAACACCCTACTCTCATCAATACACAGAACACCCAGACAAAAAATTAACAAAGATATCCTAGAACTAAACAATATCACGGATGAAATGGACTTAACAGATATTTATAAAGTATTCCATCCTACAGAAGTCCATGGAACTTTCTCCAAAATGGATGTCCTGGATCATAAAGCAAATCTCAATAATATAAAAAAATTAAAATAATCCCTATATCCTTAACAGACCATAATGGAATAAAATTAGAAATCAAAAGCAAAGAAAAACACAAAACCCATTCAAACTCATGGAGCCTAAACAACACACTTTTGAACAATCAATGGATCATTGAAGAAATTAGGAAAAAAATTAAGAAATCCCTAGGTTCAAATGAAAATGAGGACAAAACTTACCAAAACCTGGGGGACACAACAAAGGCAGTCTTTTTTTTTATTTTTGTTTTATTATTCATATGTGCATACAAGGCTTGGGTCATTTCTCCCCCCGCCCCCACCCCCTCCCTTACTACCCACCCTAACCCCCCTTGCCCCCCCACCCCCTCAATACCCTGCAGAAACTATTTTGCCCTTATCTCTAATTTTGTTGAAGAGAGAGTATAAGCAATAATAGGAAGGAACAAGGGTTTCTGCTAGTTGAGATAAGGATAGCTATACAGGGAGTTGACTCACATTAATTTCCTGTGCATGTGTGTTACCTTCTAGGTTAATTCTTCTTGATCTAACCTTTTCTCTAGTTCCTGGTCCCCTTCTCCTATTGGCCTCAGTTGCTTTTAAGGTATCTGTTTTAGTTTCTCTGCGTTAAGGGCAACAAATGTTAGCTAATTTTTTAGGTGTCTTATCTATCCTCACCCCTCCCTTATGTGCTCTCGCTTTTATCATGTGCTCAAAGACCAATCCCCTTGTTGTGTTTGCCCTTGATCTAATATCCACATATGAGGGAGAACATACGATTTTTGGTCTTTTGGGCCAGGCTAACCTCACTCAAAATGTCCTCCGATTCCATCCATTTACCAGCAAATGATAACAGTTCGTTCTTCTTCATGGCTGCATAAAATTCCATTGTGTATAGATACCACATTTTCTTCATCCATTCGTCAGTGGTGGGGCATCTTGGCTGTTTCCATAACTTGGCTATTGTGAATAGTGCTGCAATAAACATGGATGTGCAGGTGCCTCTGGAGTAACCTGTGTCAGTCTTTTGGGTATATCCCCAAGAGTGGTATTGCTGGATCATATGGTAGATCAATGTTTAACTTTTTAAGTAGCCTCCAAATTTTTTTCCAGAGTGGTTGTACTAGTTTACATTCCCACCAACAGTGTAAGAGGGTTCCTTTTTCCCCACATCCCCCCAACACCTGTTGTTGGTGGTGTTGCTAATGATGGCTATTCTAACAGGGGTGAGGTGGAATCTTAGTGTGGTGTTAATTTGCATTTCCTTTATTGCTAGAGATGGTGAGCATTTTTTCATGTGTTTTGTGGCCATTTGAATTTCTTCTTTTGAGAAAGTTCTGTTTAGTTCACTTGCCCATTTCTTTATTGGTTCATTAGTTTTGGGAGAATTTAGATTTTTAAGTTTTCTATATATTCTGGTTATCAGTCCTTTGTCTGATGTATAGCTGGCAAATATTTTCTCCCACTCTGTGGGTGTTCTCTTCAGTTTAGAGACCATTTCTTTTGATGAACACAAGCTTTTTAGTTTTATGAGGTCCCATTTATCTATGCTATCTCTTAGTTGCTGTGCTGCTGGGGTTTCATTGAGAAAGTTCTTGCCTATACCTACTAATTCCAGAGTATTTCCTACTCTTTCCTGTATCAACTTTAGAGTTTGGGGTCTGATATTAAGATCCTTGATCCATTTTGAGTTAATATTAGTATAGGGTGATATATATGGATCTATTTTCAGTTTTTTGCATACTGCTAACCAGTTTTTCCCAGCAGTTTTTGTTGAAGAGGCTGCTATTTCTCCATTGTAGATTTTTAGCGCCTTTGTCAAAGACAAGTAGGTTATAGTTGTGTGGCTTCTTATCTGGGTCCTCTATTCTATTCCACTGGTCTTCATGTCTGTTTTTGTGCCAGTACCATGATGTTTTTATTGTTATTGCTTTGTAATATAGTTTAAAGTCAGGTATCGTGATACCTCCAGCATTGTTCTTTTGACTGAGTATTGCAAAGGCAGTCTTAAAATGGAAGTTTATAGCCATGAGTGCTCACATCAGGAAGTTACAGAGCTCTCAAAAGAATAATCTGGTGATGCATCTCAAATTCTTAGAAAAACAAAAGCAACGAACCCAAAAAGTAATAGATGGAAAGAGATTATAAAAATCAGGAAAGAAATCAATAAATTGAACACCAAAAAAAAAACACAACAAATCAATGAAACAAAATGTTGGTTCTTTGAAAAAATAAAACAGATTGGCCAATTTTAGCCAAATTAACTAGAAGAATAAAGGCACTGGGTGCCGGTGGCTCATACCTATAATCCTAGCTACTTGGGAGGCACAGATCAGCAGGATGGTGGTTCAAAGCCAGTGCAGTCAGATGGTTCACAAGACCCTGTCTCAAAAAAACCCAACATGAAAACAGGGCTGGTGGAGTGGCTCAATTGGCAGAGTACTTGCCTAGCAAGTGTGACGCCCTGAGCTCAAACTCTAGTACTTCTAAAGAAAAAAATAAATTAATTAATAAAGTCAGACATGAAAAAGGGAATGTTACAATAGACACCAATGAAATTCAAAAGATCATACAGAAATATCTTGAAAACCTATATTCCAGCAAACTGGAAAATCAAGAATAGATAAATTTCTTGATACATATAATCCACCAAAATTGAACCAAGAGGACATTAATTTAAACAAATCTGTAACACAAGACAATGAAGACAGTTATAAAGAACCTCCCAACAAAGAAAAGCCCAGGCCCTGACAGATTCTCTGCTGAATTCTATCAGACCTTTAAAGAAGAACATAATCCTCAAACTGCACCATAAAAATACAACAGGAAGGAATACTACCAAACTCATTCTATGAAGCCAGTATTACCCTAATATCGAAATCAAGTAAAGACGTATCAAAAAAAGAAAGTTATAGGCCATATCCCTTATGATAGGCCAATATCCCTTATGAACACAGATACAACAATCTTCAATAAAATACTTGCTAACAGAATCTAAGAACATATTAAGAAGATTACATACCACAATCAATTAGGTTTCATTCCAGAGATGCAAGGATAGTACAACATATGGAAATCTATAAATGTAATACAATTCATAAACAGAATCAAGGACAAAACCCACTATCATATCAATAGATGCAGAGAACACCTTTGACAAAACACAACATCCTTTCATGATAAAAGCTTTGAAGAAACTAGAAATAGAAGGAACATTCCTCAACATCATAAAGGCTATATATGACAAATCTACAGCCAACATCATACAAAATGAGGAAAAGCTGAAACTGTTTCCTCTAAAATCAGGAATGAGACAAGGGTGTCCACTCTCCCCACTCTTCTTCAATACAGTACTAGAAGAAGAAAGAAAGACAGAAGAAATAAAAGGTATTCAAGTAGGGAAGGAAGAAGTCAAATTATCTCTATTTGCAGATGGTATGATCCTATACCTGAACAGCTGTATCAAAAAAAAAAAACTCTTAAATCTCATAAAAACGTTCAGCAAAGTAGCAGGATAAAAAAATCAATACACAAAATCAGTTACATTTCTATACACAAACAATGAACAGTCTGAGAAAGAAATCAGGAAAGCGGTATCATTCCCCATAGCTTCAAAAAAAATTTTTAAATACCTAGCAATAAACTTAACAAACGAGGTGAAAGACCTAAATGATAAAAATCATAAATCACTGAAGAAAGAAAACAATGAAGACATAGGAATGTCATCCTATGCTCATGGATTGGCAGAGTCAATACTGTGAAAATGACAATACTACCAAAAGCAATCAACATGTTCAATGCGATCCCTATCAAAATTCCAATGACATTCTTCATGGACATAGAAAAATAGCCAAAGCAATTCTGAACAAAATGAGTAACAGTGGAGGTATCACAATACCTGACTTCAAACTATACTACAAAGCCATAGTAATAAAAACAGCAGGGTACTGGTACAAAAAGAGACATGAAGACCAATGGGACAGAACAGAAGACCCATGCATAAATCCACACAGCCACAGTCATTTGATTTTTGACAAAGGAGCCCAAAATATGCATTGACGAAAAGATAGCCCCTTCAAAAACGGTGCTAGGAAAACTGCATATTCACCTGCAGAAGACTGAAACTACATCCCAGTCTCTCATCTAGCACTAGTATCAATTCAAAGTAAAATAAAAGATCTTAGTATAATTCCTGAAATGGTGAAATTACTCCAGGAAAAAACAGGGAATACACTGGATCATATAGACATAGGTAATAACCTTATGAATAGAGCTCTAGTAGCTCAACAATTAAGACAAAAGACTGACAAATGGGACTGCCTGAAACTACAAAGCTTCTGCACAGCAAAGGGAACAGCCACTAGACTCAAGAGACAGCCCACAGAACAGGGAAAAATCTTTGCCATGTACATCTGACAAAAAATTAATAACTAGAATTTACAGGGAGATCAAAAGCTAACCCTGTAGAGAATCAACAACCCAGTGAAAAATGAACTGAACAGACAATTCTCAAATAAAAAAGTCCAAATGGCAATCAACACATGAAGAAATGCTCAACATCCTTGACCACAAAGGAAATGCAAACCAAAATGACACTGAGAGTCTACCTCACACCAGCCAGAATGGCTGCCACGAATAACACACACGACAACAAATGCTGGCAAGGATGGGGGAGGTGGGGGGGGGAACCTCTACACTGTTGGTGGGAATGTAAAAAATATAAATTAGTGCAACCACTATGGAAAGCACTGTGTAGGTTCCCCCAAAAACAGAACTGCCATAAGATTCAGCCATACAACTTCCGGGCACATACCCAAACGAATGTGTGCCAGGATACAATAAAGACACTTGCACATTCATGTTTACTGCAGCACTATTCACAATAGCCAAGCTTTGGAAACAGCCAAGATGCCCTGCAACTAATGAACTGATCAATAAAATGTGGTGTATATACACAATGGAGTATTATTCAACCATAAAGAAGAATGAAATTATGTTTGCAGGTAAATGGATAGAACTGGAGAACATCATAATAAGCAAAGTAAGCTAGGCTCAAACGGTCAAAGGTCACAGGTTCTCCCTCATATGTGGAAGTAGACCTGTAAGAAAAAATGTACAGATAAATACATGTATGTATGTGTATGTATACATAGTTATGTATTTGTATTTATGTATACACACACACATATGGAGAGAGAGAGAGAGAGAGATAACATGATTGCATTAGTGGGTCTATCTGAGGGGACTACTGGAGGCAGGAGAGAGAAAGAGAATGTTAGAGAGTGAAAATACTAAAACATTGCACCTATGCATGAAGACAGTATAATGCAAGGCAGTGTACGCTGTTGAATAATAGGGGAGCAGGGCCATAGAAGAAAAGTAATATGGGGGGTTAACCTGTTTAAAGTATGATATATACAAGTCTGAAATGCCAAAGCAAACTTCCCTGAACTATCATTATACACTTAAAAAATGAAGGACAGGAAGGTAAAATAGGTCCTATCCAGGAGTGGTTACCAGTAGAGGGAGGAGGGTATAAAGAAAGGGTAAAGGTGGGTGAATATGGTGGATGTATTTTGTATTCATGCATGAATAAGGAACATTGAAACTGTTCTATGAAAGGGGGAGGGGAATGAGGGAGAATGATGGGGTGAATCAAATTAAAATATAATGTAAGCACATAACTAAATGTCGCAATGTATCTCCCACATACACAACTTTTAAATGCTGATAAAAATATTTTTATATTTTTATAAGGTCTGCTTAGCCTTTCTACATTGTAAGAGCCACAGAGTGCAGCTCCACAGTCATTTTCTTCACCAGCACACCACCCCCACCACTTAAAATAGTGGTCCTTGCTAACTGTTCTGCAAGCTTGTTGAGTGGACAGAGGAACAAAGGAAGCAAGATGGGATTTGCCCTCCCTGCCTTGCATTAGCATAATTGTAAAAATACAGAATGTGATACAAAGTGCCAACTATAAAAAGAAGCTAGAAATACTGACATTATCTCACAAGTTCTTGGAATAAATTCTAAGCAAAAGCAAACAATGCTTTTGAGGAGAGCACGGAGCCAGAATGGGAAAAGGAAAAAGAGAAGGAATAGATTTTTGCTTACAGGTTATGCGTCCTTAACCCAAAAATCTGAAATGCTCTAAAACTTGAAAATTTTTGAACACCAACACAACATGACAAATAGAAAATCCCACAGCATAAAACTTTGCTCCTTACCTAGAGACAGGGAGCAGAAGCTGGAGTTCTGACAAGCCTCAGCCTTGAAAAAGGAGGGACAAGACTTTCTGTGAGGTAGAAGAGAGAAGAAAGGAAGAGCATATGCAAGAAAGCCGAAATCTGGATAAAGAAGGGAGGAGAGTTGATACATTCAAAACTAAAGGTCTCACTAACTTTGTGGAGTTAGAGTGCTAAAAAGCTTAAAGAACGAGGTAAAGATTTCCAAGTGACTAAAATTTAGGAAAGAAAGATGACTAGCTTAACCGTTCAGAAGCAACTTGTTTAACAAACTACCTTCTTTCAGAGCCAACAGTTGTTTAACCATTCTTCAAGTTCTCCAAGTTCTTCTACATGAGTTCACAGTTCTTCTACATGCTAAATGTATGATTCAGCTTTTCAATATTGTTAAAAACAATGCCTATGATAACCAACTTAAAAAGGGAAAATGTTTATTTTTGTCTCACAGTTTCAGAGGTTCCAGTTCACGGCTGCTTGGCCCTCCTGCACTGGGCCTGTAATGGTACTTTGCATCATGGCAGGAGTACATAATGAGAACTGTTCACCTCATGGCAGCCAAGAAGCAAAGAAGGAGAAAGAGGTAGGGGTGGGTCCAGATATTCCCTTGAAGGACACACCCACAGTAACCAAACTTCCACTAGGCCCCATCTCCTAAAGTTTCCACCATTTCACAGTAGTGGCACAGGCTAGGGACTAAGCCTTCACACAAGGGTGTTTGGTAGAAATTCAAGATTCAAACTATAAAATTAAGCCAAAATTATTAATAAGTTAATTATTGATCTTCTTAAAGGTTGGGGAGATTGTCAGACATTATTTTTGGAGTACTTTTGCCTATTCCTAAGTCTCTCTCTGAAAGGCCAGATAAACTCAAGTCCTATATGGCCATCTGTCTGTCCTTCTGTTTCTGATACTACTATTAGGGAATCAACAAGTCTCCAAAATCCAATGGTCAATTAAAATTTGAACCTGACTCTAAATCTGAACCATAGCTATGGGTTAAAGGCATAAATATTACATATAACTGATTTCCATGACCATTTCACAAGCAGCTGGCAGGTGAAAGCACCAGAACACCAGGGGAATATGAGGATTTCCTAATGGCTCTCTCAGTTCAGGAAGAGAGAGAAGACTTGCATGAAGTTACTGTAATACGAGGCAGACTGCAATAAACTGAACTACAGATAGTACACCAGCACAAAGAGGAGAGAGCACACAGCTGCTACAGTTGGGTTGATGGTTTCACTAGAGAAATTGCATTCAAGTTGAGGCTGAGGAATGTTACAGATTTCAACAAATAAAGAAGGGCAAAAAAAGTAGAAAATATGAACATTGTGACAAGGAGAACACAGAAAGTTGGTACAGGTGACATGGTATAAATGTTTTCAGACTCCACGACTGACCAGTAACAGTGACTAGAGTCAAAACACTGAGGGCCAGGAATAATAAGCCAAGATTAATTTGTTTGCTTAACAACTATATTATTGAGCACTTACTGCATGCTAGGTATTGTTCAGGGCACTGAAGATGCAAAATTGAACAAAGCAAAGTTCCTGCCTCTGTTGAACTCACATTCTAATTACGGAGATGGACCGTAAAGAAATTAAATTAGGCCAGGCACCGGCAGCTCATGCCCACAATCCTAACTACTTGGGAGGCTGAGATCAGGAGGATCATGGTTCAAAGCCAGCCTGCACAAGGTCCCTATTTCAACAAATAGCTGGACACAGTGGCATGCATCTGTCATCCCAAGATACCTGGGAGGCTGGAATTTGGAGAATCACAGTTCCAGATCAGCTCAAACCAAAAAGTTTGAAAAACTGCATCTCGGGGGGGCGGGAGGGGGGAAAGCTGTATGTATATGTGCCTGTCAAAACACTAACAGTGGGAAACAAAATAGGATATGGTCCAGGCCAGCCTGGGCAAAAAGCAAGGCTCTATCTCCAAAATAATCCGAGCATAAAGGACTGCAGGGCTGATTCAAATGGTAGAGTGCCTGCCTCACAAGTTCAAACCCCAGCACCACCAAAAAAATGAAAATTAGGGAACAGGATAAAATGGTGGATTTGAGACACCAACTACTTTCCTGTGTCTCCATGAATCTGAAATAATACCTCAGATACATGGCTACAAGGAGAAGTGGTGGCTTAGAAAGTCAGGGGAGGGCAATAGTAAGGAGTACAGAGGTAGAGTCCAGAGGGTAAATCCAGAAACAAAGGACCTAACATAAAGCACTAAAGAAAATAAAGGAGGGAAGAATCACCTCATAGGGCTTCAAGCAAAACAGAAAAGGGAAACCCTCTCAGAAGAGCTCACAGGCACACAAAGTCACATGCTGCAAAAAAGTAAAGTTTAACATGGGAGATCTGTTTCACAGACAGCAGGCTGCACCACACAGGCTCCCTGCACCTCCTGACTCATTTATCTGCACCACGGTGGGGAATCTACTTAGGAGAGGTCCTAAAGACAAGTCTCCCAGCAGAGGACCCTGCTTTATTTTTTGTCTTCAAACTCCAAAGTCCTCCCCAACTTCATTACATAAGCAAGTTACCACCCAACGAATCAGCATGAATCCAGCAAATTGGTGAGAGCTTGGACTCAGATCCACAGACACAAAACTACTTGGGTGGAGAGTGTAAGCTGTGTAATTGGCACTGCTCTGCAACCAGAGTACCTACCTGGTGTACTTGAGTAGAAGGTGCAAACCACGCTCAGGGTGATCTGAGAACTGACCTGCACTTGAGTCGCATCCTATGTGTTTCAGTGGAGAGTGAAAATTCAGGGGCCGCACCCTTTGGGAGTACCCCACATTCAAGGACAGAGAATGCAACCCACATGCTCATAGCTGCTCCACCATACCAGAGCTGTGGTTGTGCACCTGTTGCTGACCCACCATGGGAACTAATCCCATAGACTGTAGACATCTGCCTCCAGGCCTGCTGCTGGGAGCCTAAAGCACCCAGTCCCCCCAGAGTCACTGCCTCAGTAACTTTACCCAGAGGTGAATCTCAGGCAGGCCATGTCCAGAGCTGAGTCATGTACAAACACATGGCGGTGGGGGTGGGGGTGGGCTGGAGGGTGCCACAGGTGGAACACTGAGGGCCAGAGATTAGATGAAAACATCGCAGACCAAGCTTGTATACATTCCTCTTCAGCAAAGAATACTGACTTTTTTCTATTTTGTCTTTCTCTGCAATAATATACTCTATTCTCTCACACTATTATTTCGTATACCTTCATCCCATATACCTTCCCACCTTATCCTATCTTCCTTAGTTTTTCCTTTCCACATTTTTTGTAATACTTAATTTTTAATATCTCTGCCCTTAATAATTTTTAAATTCCCAGTTTATCCTATAAGAAAACTAGTTCCTTTCTCTATAAACTTTAGAGGTTTAGCTGATGTTTACGGTTTCTTACTTCATTTACATGTCTGATTTAGTTTTGAATTGTTGATTTTGTTATTGTTATCTGCTTTCTCTCCTCTGAGCAGTAGAAAAATAGAGATCCACCCCAAACTACATACAAATAGCAATGGAGAAACACAAGAAATATATAACAAATAAGGCAATATGACCACTCAAAAAGCTGTTAACTCCTTAATCTCCAAATCCAAAGATCCCAAACATACTGAAATGGCAGAAAAGAAATTCAAGTCTATTTTCAAAGGTGATCAATGTATTCAGAGAGGATTCAAAACAATCACATAAATGAAGTAAGGAAATCAACCCAGGGCCCAAATAAGAAACAAAATACAGATGAAAAATTCAGGAAGGAAATTAAGATTCTCAAAAAAAAAAAAAAATCATGGAAATGTTAGAAATGAAAAGCTCAGTACAACAAATAAAAACCACATTAGAAAGAATCACCATTAGACTAGACCAAAAAGAAAAATAATTAGGGATGGAAGATGAGATCAAGGAAATATAAGATTCAAACAGCAAAAATGAAGGTGGGGAAATAAGCATGACCACAACTTACAAGAACTCTGAAACAAAATCAAAAGATCAAACTGAAGAATCCACTAGGTAGTAGAAAGAGGTGAGATACAAATAAAAGACACAAAAAACTTTCCAATAAAATCATAGCAGAAAAAATGTCCCAAATATTGGAAAAGGACATCCAAGTACAGGCATTTAGAACCCCAAACAGAAAAGAATCTTACCATGTGTCACATTATAAAATGCCAAGACTATAGAACAAATAAAAAATATTGAAAGCTGTAAGAAAAAAATACCAACTTACAAAGGAAAACTCATCAGAATTACATCAGCCCTCCAAATAGAAGCCATAAAAGCCAGGAGAGTATGGAATGGTATACTTCAAGCTCTGAAGGTAATTAACTGCCAACTAAAGTTATGCTTTAAAATCAAGGGAGAAACTGACAATCTTCCAAGCAATTCACAACCAATAAAAGAAAAGAAGAACAACAGTCACAAACATAAGAAGTTAGGAAGAATAAATTTTACATTAGGAACAGATAAACACGTAAGAATTAGTGAAGACTCAAATGTGATCAACCAATAAACCAGCAAAATCCTAACGTGAATAAAGGAGAAAGAAAAGAGAAAAAAAATACATCAATTAACCAGGGGAACAAAACGAGCAAAATCACAGGGGCAAATATGTCTCAGTTACAACCCTAAAGGTAAATGGTCTTAACCCTCTAACCAAAAGAAACAGAATGCCTAAATGAATTAAAAAATAAGACCTAGGCCAGGCACAGTGGCTCATACCTATAATCCCAATTATTCAGGAGGCAGAGACTGAGAGGATCATGAGTCTAGGCCAGCCTGGACAAAAAAGAGTTAGCAAGATCTCACACCCAAAAAAATAAATAAGCAGGGCATGGTAGTACACACATGTAATCTAAGCTACATAGGAGCTACAGGAAGGAGGATCATGGTCCAAGGTGGTATGATGCAAAAATCACAAGACCCTATTGGAGGGGGGGGGGGGACTAACACAAAAAAAGAGCTAGGGGCGTGGCTCAAAGGTTAAAGTTCACACCCCAGTAATGCAAAAAAACACACCAACAAATAAGCCTCACTGGCAAAGACACACACAAAATGAATGTGAAAGGATGGAAAGCAAAATATCAAGCAAGTAGAAACAGAATACTCTAATATCTCAAGCCAAAATTAGCTAGAAGAAATAAAGAAGGTCACTACATATTAATAAAGGAAACAATCCATCAAGAAGATATGATAGTTGATACACATACACTGAACACTGGCACACCCAATTTCATAAAACAAACATTACTGCACATAAAGGGACAGATAGGTTCAAATACAATAACAGTGGATGACTTTAATACTCTCACTAATGCAGAGGCCATCAAGAATCCTCCCTCCTCCTAAAAAAATATCAACAACAAAGAAACCTCAGAGTTAAACTACACCACAGATCAACTGGCCTTCACAGACTTCTACAGAGTATTTTATCCAACAACTACGGAATTCACATTCTTTTCAGCAGGCATGAACTTTCTCCAAAAAGAATCACATTTTAGGTCATAAAGCATGTCTTAACAAATACTTTAAAAAAAAATCAATAATTCCTTTATCTTAACATAATAATGAAATAAAATTAGAAATTCACAGCAGAAACAACTACAGAAACTGTGCAAACACAATGAATGAACAGCACACTTTGGGGAATTTTTTGTTTGTTTTTATTGTTGTGCTAAAGGGACACTGGCATTTACAAAAGTTCTTACAATCTATCAAATATATCATACTTGAATTCACTCCCTCCACCATTCTCCTTTTTCCTCCCCTCCTCCCATCCCTAGAATAGTTTCAACAGGTCTCATTTTTCCATTTACCTATATGTATATACAGTATTTGCACCATACTCACAAAACACTTTTGAATCATCAGGGGATCACTGAAGAAATCAGAGAGGAAGTCAAAAAATTCCTAGAATCAAATGAAAACACAGGCCTCTGGGACTAAGGTAGTACTAAGAGGAAAGTTTATACCTACAAATGCCTATATTAAAAAATCAGAGATCTAGGCTAGGGCTGAATAGCAACTCATTCTAGGAAGCTAGCATTACCCTGACACCAAAACAGGACAAGGACACAACAAAACCAAAATTCGCCATAAAATATTTGCAAACCAAATTCAACAATACATTAAAAAGATCATACAACATGATCAAATTGCTTTATTCAATGATTCAAGGATGGTACCACATATGCAAATTGGTAGTTGTAATACAGCACAAAAATAGAATTAACAACAAAAATCACATGATCATATCAACAGATGCAGAAAAGACCTGAAGAAACTAGGAATAAAAGGAACATACTTCAACATAATTAAGGCTGTAGATACAAACTGAAAGCATTTCCTCTAAAATCAGGAATAAAATAAGGTATCCATTCTCTCCACTCTTATTCAATACAGTGCTTCACATCTTAGCTAGAACAGTAAGGCAAGAGAAAGAAATAAAAGGGATACAAATAGGAAAGGAAGAATTCAAATTATCCCTATTTGCAGATCCAAAAGACACCACCTAAAAGCTCTTACAGAGAGATTCCAAGATGGCAGCTAGAGGGAGGAAGCAGAAAGCGAGTCTCCTATAGTGAAATCTTGGAGAGACGCTGGAGACACACTTTGCAGGCATAATCACTGAAAGAGGCATAACTTTGACCCCTCCACACCTCCAACCGGTGCAGAGAATCTCCACTTCACGTTAAATGAGAAACCAGGAGGGCCCCGGGCCGCCAGTCGCTGGCACCCAGACGGCGTGGGAAGACGCGGACCAGGTGAGCTTTGCGGTACCGCGGTAGCCCCACAGACAAGCCTGGGCCAGAGCAGCACAGCCCCCTGGACAGACTGACCTCCACCCGGGAAAAAAGAGAAACTGACAAATAGGCAATAAGAACAATAAAGACACACGGGAAAGAGGGTGGGGCACACTGAGCACTGAAGATTGGGGGAAGGGAATCCTTCCAGGGACTGTAAATAAACAAGCAGGGCGGGCCGGAGAGGCTCTGGCGAGAGCGGGGCGCACACCCAGCAACCAGGAGCAGGGAACCTGGTGAGAGTGGTGGAGGGAGGAAAACTCCACAGGAGAGGGGGGAAGACCCACCTCCCACATGAACTGTAAATAAACATGCAGGCCTGACAACACAAGTGCAGTGTCACCTTTCCCAGTGCTTGGAAAGGGGAAAACTTGTAGCAGAGGCTCCCACACAGGAGAACTCTGAGTAAACAAAGCCTGCGGGGCCAGGTGAGTGCTAAGCTCACCCCAGAGATCTGCATAAATAACACCTCCAGCAACAGCGGGCAGGCAAGCCACAGTTGCAGATTCATTCTCAGAACAGTCTTCAGACTCTTTTTGTCAATTAGTACACTAAGGCTCCCTGTTTATACCTTTGAAACCTTCTTGTCTGATACCTTGTTCTGTTTTCTCCTTCCAGTCTATTTGTTTTTCCCATTTCTTTAACTTCTTGCTTTCCATCTCAGCTCACCCTTCCATTCTAAATATTACCATTGTTATTATTACAAGCTAGAAAATACTTAATTGCACACAGTACAGCGACAGTAACAACACCAAAGATAATAACGGGAAGACAGAAAAAACAGGGAAAACAGTTTCCCCACAGCAAAAAATTAGTACAGGAACCAGAGGGGAATGAAGAAAACAGGTACTCAGATCCAGACTCCAACAAAATGAAGATAAACTATGCCAAAGGACCCAATGAAGCCCACAAGAATAATTTACAAGAAGACATACTACAGATACTCAATGAGAATTTTATAGAGATGATACTTGATAGGGTCAACCAAAATGTACAGGAGACACTCAAGAAATTCCAAGACAACAAAAATAGAGAATTTGAAAAAGCAAAAGAAGAAATAATAAAGGAAACCATAGAAACACTGTATAAACAACAAAGTGAAAGAGAGAACACGATGAATAAACAGATAAATGAACTCAGGGGAAAAATAGACAACATTAAAGAGTTAAACAGCCAGGATATGGAGAACCTATATTCAAAAAAATTTGAAAATCTTAAAGAAATGAACAGATTTCTAGATACAGATGACCATCCAAAAAAGAACCAAGAGGAAATTAATCACCTGAATAGATCTATAACACAAAATGAAATTGAAGCAGCAATCAAGAGTCTCCCCAAAAAGAAAAGTCCAGGACCTGATGGATTCTCTGCTGAATTCTATCAGACCTTTAAAGAAGAACTGATACCAACCCTCCTTAAACTGTTCCACGAAATAGAAAGGGAAGGAAAACTGCCAAACACATTTTATGAAGCCAGTAGTACACTTATCCCAAAACCAGGCAAAGACACCTCCAAAAGGAGAACTACAGGCCAATCTCCTTAATGAACATTGACGCAAAAATCCTCAACAAAATAATGGCAAACCGAATTCAACAACACATCAAAAAGATTATTCACCACGACCAAGTAGGCTTCATCTCAGGGATGCAGGGGTGGTTCAACATATGAAAATCAATAAACATAATAAACCACATTAACAGAAGCAAAGACAAAAACCACTTGATCATCTCAATAGATGCAGAAAAAGCCTTTGATAAGATCCAACACCATTTCATGATAAAAGCTCTAAGAAAACTAGGAATAGAAGGAAAGTTCCTCAACATTATAAAAGCTATATATGACAAACCTACAGCCAGCATTATACTTAATGGAGAAAAACTTAAACCATTCCCT
The DNA here is from genome assembly GCF_047511655.1 of Castor canadensis. Taxonomy (NCBI): domain Eukaryota; kingdom Metazoa; phylum Chordata; class Mammalia; order Rodentia; family Castoridae; genus Castor; species Castor canadensis. Next base: position 60,343,599 of record NC_133389.1, read on the forward strand.
CTAAAATCAGAAACCAGACAAGGATGCCCACTATCTCCACTCCTATTCAACATAGTCCTGGAATTCCTAGCCAGAGCAATTAGGCAAGAAGAAGGAATAAAAGGAATACAAATAGGTAAAGAAACTGTCAAAATATCCCTATTTGCAGACGACATGATCCTATACCTTAAAGACCCAAAAAACTCTACTCAGAAGCTTCTAGACATCATCACTAGCTATATTAAGGTAGCAGGATATAAAATCAACACAGAAAAATCATTAGCATTTCTATACACTAACAATGAGCAAACGGAAAAAGAATGTATGAAAACAATTCCATTTACAATAGCCTCAAAAAAAAATCAAATACCTAGGTGTAAACCTAACAAAAGATGTGAAAGACCTCTACAAGGAAAACTATACACTTCTGAAGAAAGAGATTGAGGAAGACTATAGAAAATGGAGAGATCTCCCATGCTCATGGATTAGTAGAATCAATATAGTAAAAATGTCAATACTCCCAAAAGTAATCTACATGTTTAATGCAATTCCCATCAAAATTCCAATGACATTCATTAAAGAGATCGAAAAATCTACCGTGAAAATTATATGGAAACACAGGAAGCCACAAATAGCCAAGGCAATACTCAGTCAAAAGAACAATGAAGGAGGTATCACAATACCTGACTTCAAACTATATTACAAAGCAATAACAACACAAACAGCATGGTACTGGCATAAAAACAGACACGAAGACCAGTGGAACAGAATAGAGGACCCAGATATGAACCCACATAACCATAACCAACTTGTCTTTGACAAAGGAGCTAAAAATATACGATGGAGAAATAACAGCCTCTTCAACAAAAACTGCTGGGAAAACTGGTTAGCAGTCTGCAAAAAACTGAAACTAGGTCCATGTATATCACCCTATACCAATATTAACTCAAAATGGATCAAGGATCTTAATATCAGACCACAAACTCTAAAGGTGATACAGGAAAGAGTAGGAAATACTCTGGTTTTAGTAGGTATAGGTAAGAACTTCCTCAACGAAACCCCAGCAGCACAGCAACTAAGAGATAGCATAGATAAATGGGACCTCATAAAACTAAAAAGCTTCTGTTCATCAAAAGAAATGGTCTCTAAACTGAAGAGAATACCCACAGAGTGGGAGAAAATATTTGCCAGCTATACATCAGACAAAGGACTGATAACCAGAATATATAGGGAACTTAAAAAACTAAATTCTCCCAAAACTAATGAACCAATAAAGAAATGGGCAAGTGAACTAAACAGAACTTTCTCAAAAGAAGAAATCCAAATGGCCAAAAAACACATGAAAAAATGCTCACCATCTCTAGCCATAAAGGAAATGCAAATTAAAACCACACTAAGATTCCACCTCACCCTCGTTAGAATAGCCATCATTAGCAACACCACCAACAACAGGTGTTGGCGAGGATGTGGGGGAAAAAAGGAACCCTCTTACACTGTTGGTGGGAATGTAAACTAGTACAACCACTCTGGAAAAAAATTTGGAGGCTACTTAAAAAGCTAGACATTGATCTACCATTTGATCCAGCAATACACTCTTGGGGATATACCTAAAAGACTGTGACACAGGTTACTCCAGAGGCACCTGCACACCCATGTTTATTGCGGCACTATTCACAATAGCCAAGTTATGGAAACAGCCAAGATGTCCCACCACTGACAAATGGATTAAGAAAATGTGGTATCTATACACAATGGAATTTTATGCAGCCATGAAGAAGAACGAAATGTTATCATTCGCTGGTAAATGGATGGAATTGGAGAACATCATTCTGAGTGAGGTTAGCCTGGCCCAAAAGACCAAACATCATATGTTCTCCCTCATATGTGGACATTAGATCAAGGGCAAACACAACAATGGGATTGGGATTGGACTTTGAGCACATGATAAAAGCGAGAGCACATAAGGGAGGGGTGACGATAGGTAAGACACCAAAAAAATTAGTTAACATTTGTTACCCTTAACGCAGAGAAACTAAAGCAGATACCTTAAAAGCAACTGAGGCCAATAGGAAAAGGGGACCAGGAACTAGAGAAAAGATGAGATCAAAAAGAACCTAGAAGGTAACACACATGCACAGGAAATTAATGTGAGTCAACTCCCTGTATAGCTATCCTTATCTCAACCAGCAAAAACCCTTGTCCCTTCCTATTATGCCTTATACTCTCTCTACAACAAAATTAGAAATAAGGGCAAAATAGTTTCTGCCAGGTATGGAGGGGGTAGGGGGGAGAGGGAGCGGGCGGAGTGGGTGGTAAGGGAGGGGGTGGGGGCAGGGGGGAGAAATGACCCAAGCCTTGTATGCACATATGAATAATAAAAAAGAAAAAAGAAAAAAAAAAGCTCTTACATCTGATAAACACTTCAAGCAAAATAGCAGTATATTAAACCAACGTATCAAAAATAAGTTGCTTTTGTATATAGCAATAACAAACAGGCTAAGAAAGAAATCAGGATAACAATCCCATTTACAATAGTCTCAAAACAATACCTAAGAATAAATGTAACTAAGGAGATGAAAGACCTTACAATCAAAACTATAAAACACTGAGGAAATAAATGAAGAAGACATTATAAGATGGAAAGATATCTCATGTTCATGGGTTGGCAGAATTAATGTGAAAACTGCTATAGTACTTAAAGCAATCTACAGAGCCAATGCAATCTCCATGAAAATTCCAATGTCATTCTTAACAGAAATGACAACTTTAAGATCACTCTTAAAATTCACATGGAAACATAAAACATCCCAAATAGTCAAAGCAATAGTGAGCAAAACAAGAGCAATGCTGAGAGGTATCACAATATGAGACTTCAAATTATACTATGGAGTAACAAAAACAGCATGGTACTGGCGCGCACGCGCGCACACACACACACACACACACACACACACACAAACACACACAAAAACCAATAGACTAGAATACAGGATCCAGAAATAAGCCCACAAAGGTTCAGCCATCTGATTCTTGACAAAGGTGCCAAAAATATACACTGGAGAAAAGACAGTCTCTTCAACAAATGGTGCTGAGAAACTCTCACTCTGTACAAAAATCAATTCAAAGTGGACCCAAAGACCTTAACATAATACCTAAAACTCTGCAACTACTACAGGAAAACACAAGAGAAATAACTTCAAGATACAGGCATAGGAAAGTATTTCCTGACTAGGCCTCCAATGACTAAAAATAAAAATAAGAATCAACAAAAGAGGGTAACACAAAGTTAAAAAGATTCTTCACAGTTAAGGAAACAATTACCAGAATAAAGAGACAGACTACAAAACATAAGAAAATATTTGCTAGCTATTCATCAAACAAGGGATTGATATCCAGAATATGCAAAGAGCTTAAAAAGCAAAGACCAAAAGAACAAATAATCCAATCAATAAATAGGCAAATGAATTGGACAGTTCTCAGAAAAAGTACAAACGTCCAATAAACACATGAAGAAATGTTCAACATTATCAGCCATAAAGGAAATTCAAATCAAAACAACAGTGAGATTCCATCTCACTCATCCTTGTCAGAACAGCTACCAATCAAGGAAACAACAACAAATACTGGTAAGGATATACAGGGAGATGGGAAAAGGAACCCTTATATACTATTGGTTTGTTGGTGGGAATGTAAATTAGCGCAGTCACTATGGAAATCAGTATGGAGTTTCCCCAAAAAACTAAAAATAGACTAGGCTTGGTGGTTCATGCTTGCAGTTCCAGCTTCTCAGTAAGTGGAGACTGGGAGGGTTGTAGTTTGAGACCATATGGAGGCTGCCTATAGGGAATGAGAGAACTGGGATAGAGAGGACAGAAGGTTGTTTTTGTTAACAAAAGCCTTTCTGCACTCTCATTTATCATAAGGTATAGGTAGGTACTGCTTTGCAAATAATAGGATTTTTTAAATAAAATTAAAACTCTCTAGAGCCTACCACACATTCATGCAAAATCAGTGATACGTAGACATATAAGGCAGTAGCTTTCGTACACATCCAACCTGCTTCCTGAACCCTCTTTCAATGTTAGCTTTCTGCGACACTTGAAGGGCAGAGAGCTTGCCCCAAGTTGGCAACTGGCAAGAGGAGGAGATAAGCCCCGCTTGCCTGACTCTTGCCAAGTCCAGGATGCTACTCTATGCCACCTAATTCTCACATGGAGCATGAATGAGAACAACAAGAACCAGGCAGGGAAAAACTTGGTAAATAAAATCCAAAGCACTAAGTGCAACTACAGCTACTGATAATGGCAGAAGCCATCCCTGACTGAGCACCTCTCAAGACAACCCTGCCCTGAAGGCTTTTCACATGCTACTTCATGTTACTCTGCCAACATCGTCCTCATCTTCAGCCTGCCCAACACCCCCTCCATCTCAGGTGGTGACTCTCTCATCCCACTTACTATGCCAAACACCCTGGAGCAAGAGTGGACTCTCTCATCCACATCTAGTCAATCGAGTCTGTCTACAAAAGAAATCAGGATGCAACCACTTGCCACCACAGATGCTACTGCCACTTCGATCAGAGCCGCAGCATCTCCAACCCAGATTATGCTCAGTGATCTCTTCCTAGCAGGTGTCCCTCAGCCTGCCCCCAGCCACAGTGACAACTGTAAAGCATATGCCCTCCCACAGCACCCTCTGTCCAGTTCCTACGATTCCCATCACACTGCACTCAAGATCCTCACAATGGCCTGTAAGCAGGACACCATCTCCATCATTCAACTTCCCTTTGTGGAGCTCCCTGCCTTGTCTCCCCTTGCTCACCATGGTCTGCTTACAGTCCCTGTCCCTCCAACAAGCCCTGCCCTCTGGCCTGACTTTTCTCCTAGCTGCTCCTTCTGTCGGAAACGCTTTCCCCAGACATCATCCACTGCCCCACTTTCCCATTCCCATGGGCTCTTCACCTGACCACTGCACTCAAGACAGCAAGCCACCTGGACATCAGCATGCCCAGGACTTCCTGCTCTGTCATTTATTTTTCCATAACATCTGTCACATTTTGAAACTAAGTAATCAACCTAATGCTGTTTATTGGTTATTGACAGCCTTTTCCCCACAGCGATGTAGGCTCTGCAAAGGATCCTCACTTGTTTTGCTTAACGATGCACCCAGTCCACAACAGTGCATAGGCACCTAACAGTTAATTGTGGAAGAAATAGGTATCAAACACTAGAGACCGAATAATTCAAAACAATACTACTACATTTACTTAACACATCCATTTTGTAATCTACTGGGAAAAAAAAAAACCTGAGCAATCTCACCTTATGACCAAGAGTGTACAGGCCTCACTTGTCCCATACTTACAGTATTATTAACTTTTCTCAGTGCATAAAGATCATTTGTTAACACAGCTCACAGATATAATCTCTTGAAATTAAATGTATTCTCCTCCCTCTACACAAAGAATTTAACTCATTCTTTATAACAATGAATTATTCTCAGTACCTTAACATACATGCAGATGTCTCCCCTAATCTCTGCTTCTTTACTTTATAAAGCATTACATGAGATTCTTACTCCCAGGATCGCAATGATACTGATAAACGGCCACTATTCCTGAACCAACAGTCTCCCTGCTTCTATCACATGACTCGGGAAATGAGACAACTATGGCTTATTTCTATCCACCACCTGCTTTCCATGTATTGTACCAAATATTCTTTTGGCAAAGATGACCAATATAGTTGCCCTGCTCTTGGTGACATTTAAATGGGGGAGAGAAAAAATGTGTGCAATGTGAAAATATAAAGAAAAAAAGTCAACTCAGCCCAGGATCAGGGAACTGTGTTTTATTTTTAAAAGTGTACTACTGCTGAAATGATATGTCTGACACAAAACTTCTGACATGTGTGCCTACACACCCAATTTACTGTTCTTGTTTTAAAAATATGCACAGCAATGTTTGATGTATCCATTTAATCATGGTCTTAAAAATATGATTAACAGTAGTAGCATTTAAAAAGCTGAAATTTCACTGTGGGAGGAGTAAAATCATAATTAAACACGGTAAAAACAAAGATGTAGCCAGCATGTTTGCTCCACTACAGCTAAAAACATTACCACATCATATGGTATACTATACTGTTTCCTTTTTTAGTAATTTTATAGTTTAATACTCAGGGATATTCTTCATCATAAAGGAGCATATAAGAACAAGGCATTGTAAAATTATTTCTTTCCCCAAATCTTACGGTACTGAGCAATACCAAGACATGAACCCAAGTACTTCTAGTACTAACTGGTATATTCACAAAGCACAGTAATAAACGGCCTTTTCTCTCCAGGGTTAAAACAACAATCTAACCCACATGAATTAAAAAATAAAATATAATTTTGATCTTAATGTAGGAAATGAGGCTAGCTCACATCCTGAAACCGAATTTTGAGTACTTAAATATTGAGTCATGAAAAAGTATCTCTTACTTGAAGATTAGAACAACTTCCTTTTTTTTTTAACAATTAAACCATTCTTTTACTAGTACTTAAACAATTTTTAAAGTATAGCCACATGGATAATCTCAAATCTGATGAAACCCCATCACACAACCCAGCTACGTGGCATTTGTCTGAACACTCAGGACCTCAGGCCCCCAGGTACCAGAGATGACAGGAGGCTGTCCTCCAACAGGGGTGGCATAATCCTTTCTGCAACCCTAATGCTCTCCTCTGTCACTGTCCTCTGGTCAGCTGGTTCTTGGCCTCTCAATCCACCCGGAAAAGTCCAAATGGATCTGTCTACAAATAAAGACAACTAATCAGAACAAATCAGAAACTAATCAGCAACTAATGAGAAAGCACCCTAAGACAGCATGGAAATCCCCAAGATGCAAACAGGTAAAGATCTTCCTCTTGGGAATAAACATGTATTTCTGCAGTATGTAACCAAACCACCATTTGGGGAAATATTGCAGTACATGCTGCTCCTACAGCTACCAAAAGCTAACCAAGGACCCAAAGTCAGGCAGAGCATTTTTTTAAATTCTTGATTAGTCAACAAAAGAAGCAAATGTGTTAAATAAAAAAATTAAAAAGATGCTTAGGAATTCTGAAAAACTAAACAAAAAATGCTGATAAAGCACAAGCAGAGAAACCAGATTCAGATGAAATTCAGATGAATGGAGACACCAAAAAGGAGGAATATGGTGCAGCCAGTGGAGGGACTAAGTAAAGAACCAGGGAAATGGCCCACAGGCCTCCTCAGCAGGGAGCCAAGACACAAAGTACAAGAGATGGGGAACAAGCATCAAAACCAGACAAGAACAGGATCTCCTTGAAACACTGACTGTGACCTTCAAGCAGCTTTGAGGATGCCAAGGGCAAGATGCTGGGCAAACTAGTGGTGTCTGTCGCCCCCTTTTCTCAATAGCTGTCACTGGGCTTTTACAACAATTGTTATTAAAACATCTAATAAAACAGCTGGACATCCCATCTTCATTCCCAATGTTATTGTCCAGAGATTCCCAAATTGAAAAATCCCTATCAAGAAAGTAACTGCTCAGTGTCATGTTATAAAAATTATTTTTAGCTATACATTAAAATCCCAAGGTAACTTCCTCTCTAGTGTTGTATTCTTGCTTAAAAGACCGCCACTTGTCCTCCATTATTTTGAGATGATTTCCCTCCTACATTTTGTTGCTAAAATAATCTTAGGAGGAGGGAATATAGTAGCCTGTTTGTTCTTTGTCTCTATGTGGAAAATTAAAAATTGGTGATTCTCTGTAAGCGCATACAGTTTACTGGTAAAGAAAATGGTCTCACACCTGAAAGCCTCTACTTCAGAAACAGTTGGATCTGGAACACCATGAGGTAAAGACAATCCCTAGCCCAGAGCACTGCTGGGAGGTGATGCAGTCCAAGAGGTGGGGCCTTGTAAGAGGCCATTTGGTGACTGGGAGCATGCCCTGGAAGGGAAGAGGGAGGTCCTGGCTCCTTTCTCAATTCCTCTTGCTTCCTGGCCATGGTATGAGTAGTTTGCTCCACCACATGCTCCCTTGCATTATCCTCAAGCACACCCACCAGAGATCCAAAGCCATAGAAAGCCATGAGTCTACCTGACATTATACTGTAACTCCAAAACCATGAACCAAAATAAACTCTTCTCTTTATAAGTTAATTGTCTCAGCTATTTTATTATAGCAAAGGAGAACTGACTAACACATAAGACTTGAATTCCAACAACTGCCAGGAAAGTGGCTCAGACCTGTAATCCCAGAAACCTGGGAGGTAAAGAGAGAAGGATCACAGTTTGAGGTCATCCTACTCCAAAAACTGCTGGCAAGACGCCATCTGAAATAATCCAGGAGTGTTCGTACAAATCTATAATCCTAGATAAACAGGAGAATTGCAGTCTGAGGCAATCCTAAGCACCAAGCACAAGACCCTATTCAAAAAATAACTAACACCAAAGCCTTGTATGCACATATGAATAACAAAACAATTTTAAAAAAAATAAATAAATAAATAACGCCAAAGGGGCTGGAGGCTTGGCTCATGTGGTACAGCACCTGCCTAACAAGTGCAAAACCCTGAGTTCAAACCCCAGCACAGCCAAAAAAAAAAAAAAAGTTCTGAAGGCGGAAAAGGGAAGGCGAGGCCTCCAGGTTCAGAATGCCAACATTAAGGACCAGAATTGTCCTTGTTTTGGGTCTCTCTGAATTGCTGAGCCCATCACCAGTTCTTTATAGGTCCCAGACTCAAAAAAGCAAAGAATACTGCTCTGAAATAATCCTTTGCTCTGCCTGACTTTCACCTTTGTGTTCCTGGTAGACACATATGACAGGCAGCTCAGGCAGGTGATATGCACCTCATTCAGCCTGTAGAATTTTATACCTCACACTATTTTAAAACCCAAGAAATTATACATGCAATTTAAATTGATTTTTGACTTCTATTGGGTAAAACAAATGAAAAATCTAAGTACTCAAATTCTCAAACAACACTAGTGCACTCCAGAGACCCTACAGCCAAGCCCATCACGCCCTCCCATCTTAAGCCCAGACCACTGCACCTGGTCAGGGCATGTGCCGGACCCTGAGAGGGGTCGGGTTTATGCCCCTGAGAAATCCCAGAGAGCACCCCAATGTTTGCTCAACCACCCTGAAATAGCCAGGGTTATTCTGCTAGTGAATCAGAAGATGTGCTTCACTAACACAGGAGGATCTTCTGTTTCTAATGCACCTCTCCTATTTGTTTTTAATCTGGCTAGCTCTAAATAAGGCCACATGAAATCTCTATATTTTAATTACATTTAGTCAAACCTTTGTAAAGAAAAAGGAAACAGTGCCACCTAACTGCCTAAGAGTCTTTGTTCTTGAGGGTTTTTTTTTTTACTGCATATTAATTATCAACCATATCCACTATTTAACAATGAAAGCTCCACAGTTGCCATCTTCTCAAAAGCAAGCAAAATGTCAAGTTCCACTACACTTACACCTTATAAAATTATTTTAGGAAATACAGCCAGTGGAGAATTAACAGAGTAAATTTTACTCAGCTAGCCTTAATCTTCAAATGAGTTTTCTTTATATGATACCCTGAAATATTAATTGTTTCCTTCTCCAACCTTTCTTCTATTTTAGAAATTCTTAGTAGTTGATCACTGGCAAAACACAATGTTTCTTTTTAATTAAAAATCCACACATAAGGCTGGGTGCAGCTCACACCTGCAATCCTAGCTCTCAGAAGACAGACACTGAGGGGATTACAGTTTGAGACTCCATCTCTTGAAATAAGAGATGGGGATACAAGCATGCTGGTATACACCTTTATCCCAGCAACCCAGGAGGCATAAATAGGAGGATCAATGTCTGAGGCCAATGGCAAGCAGAAGCAGGAGATCCTATCTGAAAAATAAGTAAAGCCAAAAGGGCTAAAGGCACATCTCAAGTGGCAAAACACTTGCACAAGGCCCTTACTTCAAACCCCAGTACTACAGAAAAAAAAAAAATTTTGGCACATTACAAAAAGGAATAACAGAAATCCACATCAATATGTTCTAAAATACAAATTACTACAAAAATACCAAGCTTTGAAAATATGCTTTTTTTTTAAGCATAGTACCATAAAGCTAAGTAGTGGCAAATTATCCCATGCCCTTAAACAGCCATTTTTCACTACTAAGTCTACCAGAATCAGACTATTGAGAAGCCTTCTAACACTCAGAGTAAGCCTTATCAATTTCATATGCCTATTTCCTCTGCTTCCTTGGCATCCAAGTTAAGTGCAAGTCCACACTTGATAAACCATTAAGTGCACTTTGCCCTGATATTTCTACACTTTGTCTGTACCTACAGAGCAAAACAAGGTAAGAAGAGAAAAAAGGGTAAATTCAGAGATGCATTTTATGAGATTACAGCATCCCGCCCGACATTCACATCTCACACACAACCACAGCGTTTTCTCATGGTTCTACTATTTCTTGTCTCTCCCATTAATAGCATCCAGTGTAAACTAAAGAAAAATTCTCCTTTGTTTTGTGTGCAACTTCATGCTGCCCCTGGGAAGAACACTGCCAGGATCTACTTCCCAGACACTGTACCAGCACTACCACAATCCTTCCATAGTGCCTCACTACAGGTACAACCACCAACCTCTTTGTTTTGTTCTCTAGGCTAATCATGACTAAACATTTTGAAACAAATATTTTATTTTTTTAAAAAATCACAATCCAGCCAGGTGTGGTGGAACGTGCACGTAACCCCAAGTATGACGCCAGCCTGAGCTACACAGCGAGACCCTTTCTCAACAAAACAAAATTACAGTCCATTAATTTCTCCATTTTATTATACATGTACATTATATTTTTGAAATTTACCTATACAAGTTATTTACCTATTAAGCTTATTTCAGGACTCTAAGGGAAATGTTATAAATACATACTATCAAAGTCTTTTTAAGTTGGAACCACTGATCAATAAACATTCAGAAAAATTTTCTACCTTGGTTCTTTTCACCTCAGGTTCAACATTCCACATGAGACAGCAGTCCAAATGGCCTATGCACTTCATACTATTCCCTATCATTTAAATGTCTGGCAGGGTGGGAGCAAGTTCAAGTTTGAGAACAAAACAAAGATAAAAAGCTCAATTTACTGGTTCCTCTTTAAAAGATTTCTTAATTGTTAGTCACAGCACAAAGTTCCTCACGGGCTCTAGCCAAATGTGACCCTAAGGAGGGCTATAAAAAGTTCCTGTGCATTAATTTAGCTATGGGGCCTTTGTGATGAAAACTTCCAAGTGGAATGGATAAAAATCCGAGCAATTTAAAGAAAGTGAATGAATTAAATCATCTTTCCAAATAATTTGTAAGCTATTTCTTTTTATTTCTGGTTTTTGCTGACATTTTTGATACTCAGGCTGTGGAAAACTTGAGAGCTTTTTTAATGCTTATATACAGAGGTATAGATATTGCTGAATTTATTAACTTCGCCTGCAATAGAACACTCCATGAGAACATTCAAAAGTGAGGACAGAGATTTTGCCATTTCCATACAGTGAAATGAATTTTTCTTCTTCTATGTCATATGCCAATAGGGCCACATAAACAATACCAAAATGACACAAGCACTGCATGTATCGCTCATCTCTACAAGAGGTTGATTAAAACCTCGCACTTTTCCTTTCATCTATAACACATGGTCTCTGGAGGGAGCACAACAGGACCCCCGCTGACAAAGACCAGAGCTGACAGGAAGGTAAGTCCGCCAAGCCACTATGACACCTTCCACTGCAGTCCCTGAAGTACCATCTCTGGCGCAAAAATAATAGTTTGTCAATTAGGGGACTGACAAGGATGTCCCCACTCTCACTTTCAGAAAAGCAGGCTCCCTCCCTGCTCCCTGTCCAGCATAGGCCCAAGTATATTCCATGCCTGCCTCTCTTGGAGAGTTTGAGCCCCCTCCCAGCTGTAATGCAAACAGGAAGGGCTTTCCTGGAAAGAAGAACTGAGTACCTCAATTTGAATACAGGCACATCACATGAGCATTCAGTAGCACAATGCCTCAAGCTTGAATCTGTAAGCCTGGCCGTTGGTCTCCTTGGAGGTCTGTTGGCTCTTGACATCCCTTACAAGACCTAGCACAGCCTTGGCTAAAGCAGAACTTAAACATTTATGGAATGAATGGGCACATTCTTAGCTAACTGTGCACCACATAAAGAATTATTACTCCAGAATAAAATTTACCAAGCTCTTGAATACAACTTTACTGCAAAATTTGGTCATGAAAACAAAGGCCCCATAGATTCAACTCCTAGCATCACAAATTAATTAACTAATAAGAAAACACATGGACTGGAACTCTAGAAGGCCAAGTCACAGTTCCAATTCAACCATTACTCAAATGAATAAATGTGAACAAATAACTTCTTCAAACCACTATTAATAATTTATGTCTTTGCCACAACCTGATTAGCAATAATGGCACTTATTATTTGGCTAGTCATCTTCTGACATAAAACCTATTTTTACAAGAGAAAATGAGTTTTGAACTGATAAGACATTCCCTCCAGTTAGACGATTGGCTTTTTGATACATATCTGCCATCATGACTTCTAAATGTTTAGTATACCAGACCTCTGCTTCATTACTGGCAGAATAGGCTTAATTAAATCAATGGTTCTCAACCTGGATGACTTTACCCCTCTTCTCCCTCCCAGGGGACATTTTGGGTTGTCACCAAAAAAAGAGGGGGAAAAAGTCAAATTTCAGAGAGCCCCTGAATTTGATTATTTCTAAACTTCCCAAAATTTTTAAAAAACCAAAAACTAGGTCTAAATGTGTAAGGAAATAAAAAGCTACAATGTTACTAAGTGGGGGACTTCAGAAGCATCTTTTGTAAGTTACAGCTACTGGGCTGAAAGTTGTAGAAATGTGAAGACAACATACCTGAAGATGAATTAATTTCAAGCCATGCCTACTAATCTTCCACTTCGTGCATCATGGTGCAATATGTAACTATACCCTTCACAGCTTTCTTTCTTTGTCCTCAAACAATTCACTCCATAGCAATGGGCCTTGTTTGTTTTGGTCACAGATGCAAGCCAGTTCTGAAAGGCCTGTCAATGAAACTCTCCTTATCCTGAGTAGAAGAAGAATGAGATGGCCCTGAAGGTTACTGATGAGCTATTATAATAAACAGAAAGACCTGGACAACAGCTGGAAGTGGTATGCTCCCTCAAGTCCTTGGACTGACTGTTAAACTTAACTGTCCCTCTTCTAGACTGAAATGCTGTGGAAAGCTCTCCTAAAAACATTCACATGTCTTCTGGGAATAAAATCACAGCAAGCTCACAGTTTTGTAACAGAAAGGGAAAATTTAACAAAAATCTTTGTTCTCACTGTCCTCAGAAACAGAGTGCACAAAAACATAGATTTGGAGGTGCTATGCTGAAGTCTCTAATAATTCACCTTTATAATGTTGAGGACCAAGAATAAAGGGTGTAATGACAGGAAATTAAAGGATACTCTCTGCCATAAAACAAAAAGAGTAGCGCCTTTATTTTTCTTTGATAGATGACCATAATAATTATAAAATGAAGGGCCAAAAAGTTAGTACTTCAATCAAACCCAAGATCTGGTTACACATGGAATCTCAAAATGTTAGGAAGAGGGAGAGAAAGGAAAAGAAAAAGAAGGGCAATTACAAATACACAAAAGCCCAAGGAGAGGACACTGTGCCCCTCCAATCACACAAAAGCACTGTCCTTGTTGTCCAAATGTGAAAAGACTTTAACAACCAGAATATGCAAGAAAAAAAAAAGAAATTTTGTACCAATCATCAATGAAAGTATTACATCGTCTAGGTTGCCCCCAAATTGTGTGAGCTCCCACACCAGCTCAGTCTCAGAGCATGGCCCCAATTCCCACTCGCAACTCTCATATTTAACAAAGTCACTTAACAAGCAAGAATCAGCGAGATATGTCAATAAGTTTGCTGATACTCTAGAGTATGACAGCTAAGAAGGTATTCATGGTTAAAAAGAAAACAAAACACCTGATCAAAAGTAAAAGTACAGAACCAGGTATGGGCGCACATGCCTATAATCCTAGCATCCAAGAGGTGAAGGCAGGAGAATTGCAGGCTATACAAGGAGAGAAAAAAAAAAAAGTACATAGCTGGGCATGGTAGTATTTGCCCATAATCCCAGCTCATCAGGGCCCGAGACAGGAGGACAGCAGCTGAACTATAAATGGCAGACCACAACTGTCATGTCGTCAGCAGACAGATACTGTTTATCTTGGCAGTGTCCTAAAAACTTTGAGCCAGTATTTTAAAAAGGGAGGTTTCACATTTTTAAAAAACGTGAATTTCTAACTTCAGGTTTTGAGGTTTTTCATTGGTACTGGTGTTTAAAGTCAGGGCCAGGCTCTTGCTAAACAGGAGCTCTACCACTTCAGCCATCCCACATTCCTACCCCTTACTTTTGTAAACAAAAGCTACTTCCTCTACACCATATTAAATGCCTGTTATACTACAGTCTCCACCGCTCCCTACTGTCTCCACAGCACTGAGGGGATTTTTCTCACTCTTACTGCCCTGTACTTAAAAGAATCTTATAGTAGACAAATAGTCATGCTAAGTTTTCAAAGTGAAGGAAATGAAAGGGAGCTCAGACTCTGCGAGTTTCCTTTTACTACCTGCTTCACTCAGTTTCTTTTGGCATTCAAACCAAACCTGGATTTAAGTCTTAACCCCAAATGCCAAACAGCACCAAACCAATGTACCATACATGTTCAAATTAGATCACCAAAGCTAAGGGCAGAATACAAGCTCACAGATGAGCTAGACTTTGAACTGGTACCAGTGCCCACCTGGATCCACATATACAGACCCAGAATCATGGCAATAATCTACTCCTTGGCTTTCATTTAAAAAGAAATCATAATAACCAAAACCAATTTTTAAAATGCTGGCATGCAAGGAAGTCCCATTTTTAAGCCTAATGTATTCACAAAAGAACCATCCATGAAGAATAAACAATGGTTTTTAACTCAGGGAGTCAGAGGATTCTAGTGTCAGGATCAGTATAACAATGCCGTGTAGGGGAAAGACAGTAAAAAATTAATCTAAGTGACACTTGCAGTAGTTTTAGCACTTACTGGTCAGGACTGAAAATGCTACCACCAAGACTGCTCAATGGCATCTCCTAAGACTGCATACATTTGGGTGCACAGACTGGCTGTCTAAATTCAGGAGAGCCTTTAGGTGTGGTAGGAACTAAGCAGAACACCAAAACTCCACAGTTGCAGAAACAGGAAAAAGCCTGCGTCTGCCAAAATCTAAATCCATGCGTCTGCACAGTGCTGCAAACTTGACACACTTCACAAACACACCGAGTTGTCATCACTGAAACCTGTAGCCACTGAGGTTCCCACTGGGAAAACATCAAACCCAAGTTACCAGGTGTCCCCAATGTTCTGCATCTCCAAAATCCACCCAGTTTCTCAGGCTAGAGACCAAAGAAGTAATCCCGGCTTATTTCTTCTAATCCATCAGCAATTCTGTAAATTCTACCTGCAAAACACTCCTGGAGTCCCTCCGTTTCCACTCTGCCCCAAGCACTGTCTCCCATGGTCTTGCCACCTACACACACTCTGCAGAGGGCAGCGAGAGGGAGACTCTGCCAACATAAAACAGATCATGTCAAGGTCCTGCTCCAATCTGCAAAGCCTTGCCATGGCAAAAGAAAGGTGTAGTCCTCAACATGGCCATCGCGGGCTTCATGCTGGGCCCTGACTAGCACCCCAGCACTCTCCTCTCAATCCATTCCCTCCTGCCTCAAGGACTCTTATTCATTCCCCAACCTTCCTGCTGGGGACTTCATCCCCACCTGGCTAGTGGCCTCTAAGGCTCCACAAACACAGACGAGACCCTCTTGTTGGTCTTTCTCAGAGGATACTTCAAGTGTGACTTACACAGTTAACAATCTGAGTGATCTGCTGGTATTGGTATCTGTGCCCTCACTAGACCTACCTCCATGAAGGCAGGACACTCATCTGTAGAGTCACAGCACACAACTGACAGTGTGCTCATCTAAGTTTCTTAACTCATTCCCCTTCAAAAAAAAAATTTTTTTTAATTAAACAAAATAAACAGGCACCAGTGGCTAAAGCCTATAATCCTAGCTTCTTAGGGGGCAGAGATCAGAAGGATCGCAGTTTGAAGCCAGGCTGGGCAAATAGTTCATGAGACCTATCTCAAAAAAACACATCACAAAGAACTGGAGGAGTGACTCAAAGTGCTGGCCCTGAGTTCAAACCCCAGCACCAAAAAACATAAAAAAAACAGCAGTAGGTCAATAGTGGTTTAATCTTAAAAACTAGTGCATATCAAAACTGTGAATGTGAAGTGTTGTGCCAGGTGCAGTGGTTCAGGCCTACAGTCCCAGTTACTCAGGAGACACAGACAGAAGAGTCACTTGAACCCAACCTGGGCAACATAGCAAGACCCTATCTATGAAATGTTCTTTAAAAATTAAGTGTTATACAGTCTGTCCCTCTCATTAAATACATTCTCTCTAGCCAGGTAACAAAACGAAGAAAAGTGATGGATGCACCGTTGCTCCCTCACCCACAGCACCCACCAGGTACTTTCCAAACAACTTACTATTTAACTAATTGTGGCAGCAACCACACTTTATCATTTAACATTCTAACATCCATCTTCAAGCAGGATGCACAAACTTTCTCCAAAACACTTTACACATGAGTTCAAATCAACACAAAATGAAAAGTTCAGCAGTAACACTGAGCATGGACCCCCTTTGGATAACAGCCTCCCAAATATTACACACAGGCCAGAGAACAAAACAACTCTAGTGGGCTCAGAGTAAAGGTTTCATTTCTGCATAGCCACCATGGAAGATCATGTGTACTTGCAACATAAAACAAGAATAAATTCTCCTAAAGCACTATTCTAAAAGTAGGTAAGTAAAATAATGCAAACGCTTAAACGAAAGATGATTTTGTGTGGGTGAATGAATTAAAAGAGTTTCAATTCTCCCAAGTATTTCCTAATCATTGTCATGCCTAAGTATAATATAATCCCAATATTCATCCTGCTTGCTCAAAGTGCCCTTCTGAAGAATGTGGATAGCATAACTTCTTTCTTAATGAACCTAAATAGTTTTCTTCACTTGGAGGTATGCTCCTACAATAAACTATTCTCAGGTTATTTTCATCAATGCTACAAAGATGAAAATGCTTTGTAAACTACAAATAAAAGGAGGCCATCTATATTCCAAAAGCATAAAGAAAAGCATTATAACATTTCACACTGGGGCTTTACAGAACACTGAGTTCAACTCTTCCCAGCCAAGTTCAACTACATCTCACTCTGTGTTCTTCATCAGCAACTAAGACCTAGCGTGATGTTCCCTCCACTGGCATTCCTGTTGCGAGGATCCCTGGTTTTCCTCTGCATCTGACCAACTCTTACTTTCTCTATGACCCTGGGTGTGGCCCACAGTCACCAAACTGTTCTTTTCTCCCTCTGCTGATCTATTCACCCTGTCGCATGCTTTTTATTGTCACCCCTACATTTAACTGCTGAGTATTTCCTCACTGGCCTTCTCTTGGCTCAATGTCAGCTTCTTTCTCTAGTGAAGAGTCGCTGTCACCTTCGATAGCTCTCAATTCACCAAGCCTGGCTCTCCTGATAATTCCCCCAGTTAACCAGCACCAACAGTCTTTCCTAATTAAAATTATCAGAAGAATGAATGCTAATCTTGTGATTTTCAATCTGTTCTTTGGCTCTAGAGGGGAACCTAGACACACTGGAAGAAAAGACAGAGGGGCAAAAAGATTTGGGCTCTTCTGCCTCTGTAGTGGGCAGCTGGTGATTCCTATGCAGCCCCAGCAAGAACTCCAGCCTTTCCATCTGTGTATCTTCCTTCATAATTACGCTGATCTTCCTAACTGCTCTTTGATCACCCTGTGCCTTTGCTCACCTATGCGTTCAGTCCTGTGAATATCTTTTGAACGTGCACTTAACCACGTGTCAAGTATGAAACCAGGCACTGGAGGCTTAGTGCATATTACTAAAGATGAATTTAAGATATAAATCACTTGGGTACTGCAATGAAGTATGTAGATGGTACTGCTCACTTAAGATTCTTGTGAAGAACTTTACACCAATTTCTCCTTAAAGTGAATGTTAAGACAGTACCTAAACTTCCCTTAATTCTGTCTTCACCAGATTACCATCCCACCAATACCCTTTCTTATGAAATGGATTGAGAACTTATTGTAGAGGTAGATCAAGTTGAATACTTCTTTTGACCCCAAAAGTGCCCAGCAACGTGCTAATTCCATGACTCCATAGTCAAGAACTGCATGCAATGCAAACTGACCAATGTTGCCTCACACTGGAGAGCATCTCTTAGCAGCAGTTTTAAGCTCAGCTCCTTTCCAGTTCAACAATTACATATCAAATCAGTATAAGATAATCCAACCCATCTGGATGCTCCAAAATCACTCCTCCTTCCATCCTTTGTTCCAGCTATACAGCATCATAAAGTTGGCAGTTTTTGCATCTTTTATATCATCAAGCACCAAGAATAAACTCCACTTCACCATCACCTGTTTGCCATTTTAACCTTTTATGGTCAAGGGGACTAGAAAACACTACAAGACCCCACTCCACTTATTTTAGCCAAGGACTGACACAGGAGCCTGCCACAGCACCCTCCTGAACACTTCCCAGCTGTGGGATCCAGGAAGCAGTGCACCAAAAAGTCTTGGTGGAGCCTCAATGTGAGAGTCCCTACCTGCCTTCATCTGGCCACCACACACAAAAGTCTCAACCATAACCTGGCCTTGAGGGCTTTGGCACATTAACAATGTCCCTCTAAGTAGATAAAGGCACATACAAAATAGGGCACGACTAAGGGAGATCTAAGGCAGGGGACAAACACCCCAGGAGTTCTCCAACCTCCAGAAAAATGCTTGCACCAATCCCGCAGGTTAACTGCAGCGCCTCCCAGGTGCGCCTCACCCTGAGCACGCTGACCCCAGAAGGCCAGGGGAGCAGGCTAGGGCGACAGTGGCTCGCGCAGCAGGTCCAATGCTGGGCAGGCTACTTAGGGACTGTCCCGCATCGGCGGGGCGTCAGCCCGGCACCGTCCAGGGCTGCGTCTGTACAGGACGATGGGGAACGCGAAGCAATGAGGACACCCGGCCCTCCAGGGCCCAAAGGTCACGAAGACAAACGCCCCCGCCGGGTGCCGGTTGCCTGGAGGTGGGGGGAGGGAAGGAAGGGAGTGCTCCGCGCACAGCCATCGCCGGGTCCCTTGTCCCTGGGACGCCCACCGGCTGACCACGCCTGACCCCGGAGGGGCTCTGCGGCGGCCGCGCCCGTCCGAAGTGGGGACAAATGGGACAGCGCCCCGTGCCGGGAGCCCTAGGTGAAGGAGGAAAACCAGAACCGGACTGGCTGAGGTGAGTCCCAACCGCCGCCCGAGCCTCGCTACGGGAGCCGTGTACGCCGCCCGCGGCGGTCCCGCGGCTCGGACCCCACGCGGGCTCCCGCCCACCCGTATGGGCGTCCTGCTTACCCCGAGCGGAGCGGCCCGGCCGGCACCACGCGGTACAGCGGGCGAGCCGGAGCGCCGAGGATCTACCCCCGAGGCTGCGGCGCGCGGTCCGCGCGCTGCCCGACGGGAGGGGCAAGAAGGAGCGCGCGCAGGGGGGACGTGGGAAAAGCCCCCGCCCCGCCCCCGCCCCCGCCCGCGCGCGCGCGCATGCTCCCGCCGCACCTGCCTCGGGGCAGGCGCCGCTCTCCCCACCCTGGCTTCTGAGAAGGATTCCCCGAAATCTTGGCGACTTCCCGCCTGACACCCCCGCCCCCTCAGAGGCTTCCCAGGGCGCTCACCCCGCTTCATCCCAAATCTCTTCATC
Source organism: Castor canadensis (assembly GCF_047511655.1). NCBI lineage: Eukaryota > Metazoa > Chordata > Mammalia > Rodentia > Castoridae > Castor > Castor canadensis. Next base: position 60,363,531 of record NC_133389.1, read on the forward strand.
CCTGTTCTCTCCCCTCTGGATCCCTCTCTCCTGCTACTCCATCCCATTTGCAACCTCCTGGGATGTCCCCTTCCTGATCAAGGCTTTGGCACACACACCTACTGGAAACCAATTCAAAATAAAATACTCTTCACGTGGGTTGAAGAAAGGGTTACTGCCCTAACCTTGTCCTGGAGTGGAGAAGGACCAAGAAACTAGTCAGTTCCTGTCCTCAGGGAACTAGCTCACAGTCCTTCTGACAAACTTCACCTTTCAAACCTGTCAGACATCTTTGCCGCTGGCTTCGGAAGGAACTTATTAAATCATTTATTTTGGTTTGTGGTTGCTAGCAAATGAAGACTACTTTTGTTAACTTTCAAATGAAATTTTCTCTCATAGGAGTGTCTCATAGATAAACTTGTATATGCGAATAATAGCTAAAAGGTATTAGTTTCTTGTTTTCAGCAAGAAATTTAGTGATTTAACTTGACCAACAATAGGAACATCACAAATGATCTTTTCGGTTTGTGGTTGATTTCTATAAATTAGGACTGAAAACTTACTAGATTGGTCATTTGTTAGAAACAAAATGTACAGCTGAGAGTGTGGTTGAGCACTTGCCTAGGCAGTGTGAGGCCCTGAGTTCAAACACCAGTATGGAAGAGGAGGGAAAGAAAGGGAAAAGGTGTAATGTTGCTGTTAAAGAGAAAAAAATTAAACTGCTTTGTTAATGCAGTTTTTAAATTAGGAACAATGATCATAAAAATTTGTAAGTGAAAAACATATACTCAAACTGTGCCTTGTGCTAAGAAAAAGATTTGAGGCAAAAAAGGAGAGAGGGGAAGCAAAAAGCAGCAGGTTGGAGAGGAAAACAATAAAATAGACCTTTGTGATGTACTGTGCTTGTTTTAATCCTATTTTGACATGACTGGGCTAAGAATGCATTTTTGCCAACAACAAGCACTCCTGAAGGTACCACCTTTAGATACATGCTCACCTGACTGCATGAAATTAGAGTGGGAGCCAGTGGAGAAGGTGGATGGAATTCCCCTTTCCTGCTGCTCACAGAAATACAGATGGCAGGCTGTTGTTCTTTTGTTATTGTTTAGTCAGTTGCTTCAGTCCTAAAGTATAACCCCCAATCCTTCCCAGCGGTGTTTATTTATCATTCCAGGTCCTAGGTCTCAATGATAAGAACATCAAAATGTTTCCAGCACCGAAAGAGTTAAAGGAACTTCTGGTTCTACCTATATCATCCAGGAAAATCGAAGAAAATTGGATTGAAATCCTAACAGGGTGAGTTTACTTCACCTTGTCTTCACTTTTTTTGAAACAAATTATTGCAAATGTAACATGTTTATGGATTATATTTGACTTAAGTTTATGAAAGCAAAAGCACTGTTTTCATGGGCTATATTTAAAAAAAAGAAAAGGGCACACCAATAAAACAGATAAGACAGGCAGGAAACTCCATCCAGGATTACTTAAAGGTAAATGCATAGGTGCACAGAGCTGTCAACACGATATGATTATATTCAAAGGAGTTGACATCTGCTTTAAAACTACAGTGTTATTCGAATTTTATGGAAATATAAGCAGGAACGAATTAGTACACTTCTTACAGAAGTTTTTCAAGCTACTGTAGTAAATCTCTTTCATTGATCAGCTGCAGATTAAAATGAAATGGACACATTGATTATTGTAATTTACCAATGGTCCTTGGGAGCAAAGAGGTTTAGAACACTGAGATTACTAGGTGTTTTCCTTTCTTAATTCAGTTAAATCTAACAAACTCCTAATGCAAGGCTGCTGTTGACCAGATAGATAAGAGTGGTTTATTATTGGGATAGGACACATTGGTGGCATGGTTAGCACAGAACAACCCTAAACCGGAAGTCATCAAGATGCAACCGAGTCACAGCCTCTGTAATTTGTCTTTGTTCACCTAGTCAAATGAAACCTCCCTACCTGCTAACAGTGGTCAGGGAACTCTTTGCTTTTAAGTTTTACTAAACTTGTTTACTATTTTTTCTGGTCAGCTGTTTAAATTTCTAAGTAGAATTAGAATACATTGCTTTATTATTGGGTCAATAACAGGACTGGCTGGTGACACAGATGTGTTTTGACTCCCACAAAAGGTACGCTTTGAAAAGGACTGCTTTTGAGAGGTTAGCATGGACTAAATTCCTCTATTTGCTTTCCTGTGATTGAAGAAAAGTTACCTTAACGAGTTCTACAATTGCTCCACACCAAATTATCCACCGTAGCTCTCACTATTTCACTGGTCACCATTTATCTTTAACAGCTATTAGCATCAAGTTTATTTTCATATTAATGCCATTGTTAATTTTGTCTGTTACAGTTCCTCTTTTAGAATGACATGTTCCTAAATGAACTGTCCGATATAAATTTCCTTTCATGTCTTGCAATATAAATAATTTAGAATTCTATTTAAATGTAAATATTGGTTCAGAAAGTGTCAATTGTATTGAATAATTCAAACTAATTTTTTTAAATTTTTTTATTCCTTTATTCACATGTGTATATATTGTTTGGGCCATCTCTCCCCCCTACCCCCTGCCTTCTCTCTCTCCTTCTTCCCCCCACCCCCCCCTCGCTTCCAGGCATCAAACTAATTTTTAAAAAATGTTACCACAAAGATGCTACATAGGCAAAATATGTATATTATGCTGTTTTGAAAAAAATGATAAACGCTATGTAGAGAACTAGTTTTCACTTGCACTTCATTTTAGTTACAACAAAGCCATCAAAGTAATTTTAAAACACTTCCTCCAGATATACTGCTTTGAGTGTCTAAAAGCTAACTTACAAACAATATTTTTGGTAATGTGTAGTCATTACAAACTGAACAATACAACAATCCTTATATATTCCCACTATACCCAATATGGAATAAACTAATAGGATTTGGAAAAGGGCATGAAACGCCAGAAGGAAAACTATCAGTCCCTTTAATGTCATGCTCACAGATGTATCATGCCATCTTCAAGGTGAGAGATGAAGTAAAAGATAAAATGAAAATTCAGTCATAGGCAGTCCATATTTTCTTGAATAGCAATATGCCCAAAGTAATTATAGCTAGACACTTGTGTCATAGATTTGGAGAGCTGCAGGTTGGTAAAGAATTTACCAAAATTGAGAGTAGGAAAAAAGCAAAGATTTACTAGGATGTCATTGAAAGGGGATAGAATGGAGGGCATCAATGCAAAGGAGCACAGTGCAGGGAGACAGGGTAGAGAATAGTTTTTGTACCTGGAGGTTACGCCACTTTTGATTAGCTGTCACTCTTTTTGTGGTTCTTACTGATTGGTTGACTCTTTCTGGGATCATGCTTTGAATTTGGCACAAGGAGGAAAATCTCCTAATCTCTGCTTTTACTTCCCTTTTCAGGATCACCTAAGAGGGCCAGTCCACCTCCCACATTCCATCTGTTCCTTGGTAATCCTTTGTCCTTTGTTCACCATGTCTCCTTAGAATGGGGGCCTCCTCCACAACTAGTATTCAGTACTATATTGAATACATGCTAGGTGTCAGGAAAGTGGTTATTATTCCTATCTATACCATTGACCCATCATGGGTCAGTGATGGCTCAACAGAACATGTGTCATGACACAACACTTACCTTAAAGATGAGGATCACCAAATTCAGAGACAAGGTCTAGTTCTCACTCAGCCTTGTAGGTTCAGAAATTTGACTGTTAGTGTTCCAAGAAGTGACCAGGCTTTAAAAATAAGTAGTGATCAGCTACAGACAAGAATACCAATTATACTGATAGAAGTAAATGCCAAAAAAAGATCAAATGTTTCCTGATAAACATATTCCAACCACGGTAGTCTACTAAAAAAGGCAAATGAAGTTAAAAGATTGCCAAGTGACCATGAAATCAGAACAAGCAGAGCTGGCTGCTTTTAATGGATAATGTCAACAAGTGACAACTGTCTGATAAAACAGTGTCCTTTGGGGAAGTCTCCAGCCTAGAGACCGAAAGGCTATGTCAGCTACATGTGCTACTATGGATTGAGTTCCATTTTCCTTCTGCATTCCAACCCTTGGGACATTCATTCCCTGGTCAGCACCTCAATGAGATCTGGGTGATTTAAGAAACTCCATCAGCAATATATTTACAAGCTGTCTCTTGGGGAAGGCTCCTTCTGCAGAATGATAAGCTGGGTTTGTTTTTGTTTTTGTTTTTTTCTTGTTTGGCTCTTTCAAAGGATAGCTTCTTTATTATCTTAAACCAATCTTGAAATTCCAAAAGTACCTACTGTCATCCCTATGTATTCTCAGCCTGAATCCAAACTTCTTTGAATTAGTTCCATTTTAGATTTAATTTCCCCCACTTGTTAAACCATTAACCAAACCAAAAAGAACAATTGTTTACTTAGTACATCATCTTAATATCTAATATTCCATTAAAATAGAGTCCAGTTTTCTGGATTGAATACACATTTGTCCTTTATTGTTTTGCTACTCGAAATGCAAATTATTACAAAATTCACTTCTGACTTTAGAAGTATGTGATCTAAAACTGTTAAAGTGGCATTCCATGAAAAAGTTAAAAGACTTTAATCTATCCTCATAAGGATAGAAATCGTGCCTTTCTTTAGATTTTTAGATACCAAGTAGACAGTGAGTGCCTTGAATTGAGATATTGTATATTTGCCTACTTCTGGAATTAATGCAATTAACTATATTATTGAGCCCTTTGAAGTAAAAACTTTTGTAACTGTCACAATATACCTTCAGTACAACAATAATATGACAATTATAAAAAGAGCAAAGAGAAAAAAATATTACCTTGAAAATAGGATGTATTTATTTATAATAAGAAACATATTTGCTTTTTGGTTCCTGGCGCAGGACTTTTAAATTAGCACTTCCTGAGTAACAGAAGTATTTCTGTTATGAGCCCCCTTCCTATCATCTGGATTTATGCTAATGAGGTGGCTTAGGGTGGGGCCTTTAGATAGGCTGGTTACCAGAAATGATTGGATGGTGTGAACTTTGAACCCTGCCTGCTGACCTCTAGGAAGGTGAGTAGAGGAGCTGGAGAACAAGCACCATGAAAATTCTTGGACAACAAGCTTTAAGGAACTTCTGTGTGGGCAAGCACATTCCTATACCAGGAGAGTGGCACACCCCAAGTCCAAGGGGGAGGAGTGATTGTGGTGTTAGATCTCCACCTGTTCAGTTTGATTTTTCATTCAGCAATTGTTAGGCAAGACAAAAGATTTATTTACTTATTATTACCCTAAACTAATGTTGCTTCTTTTCTCCTGGAGAAAAATAAATAACCAGCTAGGTGTTATCTTCCCCTAATACTTGAATGTTGTATAAGTTCAGAATCTCTGATGTCAGAGACAACAATGTAGGAAGAAAAAAAAAATGTTTTGCACAAATATAGGAAGTATATAGGATTATCAGTAATATGTCCACTAATGTCTGATAACCATCTCCCCTAAATAGCCATTTTCTCCTCCCTATTAATCTCCTCTCCCATTACACAGATTATAGAAGCCTTCCTTAGGCTTTGTTTCTTAGGTAGCACCATCCCTCTTACCTTAATTGCCAAGCTCCTATAAAATCTACCTATAGTGTATACCTAGGTTTTAACTCCTTACAGTCTCATATCTGCCCAAGCACTATACTGAAATTGTCCTTTTAAGGTCATCAATAGCCCTTGAATTGTCCAAATTCATTGTGTAATGCCATTATCCACATACCTGACTCCTTTGTAATATTTGACTATACTGAGCCCAATCTTCAAATTCTTTCCTTTGACTTTGGTTAGTGACAAAACCCCTCTGAGGCAGCATAGAGCAAAGGCAATTTACCAGGCAACTCAGGAGTCTTTCTGGGAACTCAAGGTCAAGAAGAACACTTGCCCTAAGGAGGTATTGGGACAGGTATTACTCTGTGTCACTCCAGCTCCTCCTGACTCTCAAGTCCTTTTCATTCTGTCCCATTTCTCTGTGTGCTGTCTTTCTCTGTCCCTGCAAATACATATAGCCAAACCCAACCCCTACCCAAGCCCAGTTCAAGTGTCTGACAAATTGATTAGTATTACAGGTTTCTTATTCCTAGGAGGGAAAGACGAATGGGCCCAGCTTGCATCATGGGTCTACTCTTAATTGGTGGACAAGGACACATATTCAAAGTTACAGATGCCCATGCCTGGCATAGGTATAACAGAGTGGGCAGGTACTCCCCCCACAATCCCCAACCCCTGCCAAATGTGCCTCCAACATCTCATGTGGTTTCCTTGGGATGCAGTGATATCCTGATTCTCCACTTTTTCCCCTGACCTCATCTTAGACTCCGTCCCTAACCCCTCCCCTTCCTTTCTTCCTTAACAATTGGCTGATAAGGTTTCATTCCTTCTAAATCTGGGGTCTTTTCACTAGCTTTCAGATGCATTGATATCACATCAACTGTTTATTTTTTTTACTTCAGAATCTATATATCTTACTCTGGTGTTTTTCTGACATTGCACACTTGAATTTCCAATCTCTTGCTATTATTAATACATGAATTTTCTACTGGTACTTGACACATCCAAATCCTCCCTAGTTTTCTGCTCTTTGATCCTTAATTTTATTACTCATTCTCCCCATCTTTATTTGAGAGCACCATCTTCCCAACCATTCCTTTTCCCTATTCCTCCAAGTCCATTCTATAGCTGACTATCACTAACATTTTTCTATGTTATTATTTTCTCCCTACCTTGCAATTGTTTTCTTCTTTTTTTTTTCCCTCTCACATTACCTACTTCAGGCTCTGACCATCCATCTCCAGAACTGTATTAATACTCTTGATAGTTTCATGTGAACATTTTTACCTTAGGGAGTCATGTAATTGAATGGAGTAAATAATTCAAAAAAAGGAATTTGAAAAGAAATTCCATCCCTTTGAATACAGAGAGATAATAATCTGCAGAAGAACAGTAAAAGACATGAAAACATTTCATCCATGCTGGCTCTTCCAACTGGCTGAAAAGCTCCTAATATTTACCCTTCGGGTTCATTCTCTCTATTTTCTATGGATACCAACACAGCCCTTAAGGAACTTCAACTTTTCTTTGATCTTCAGCCTCTCCCTTTTAGGACCCCCTCTCTCCATTTATCCTGATCTCCTACTACAAAAACCCAAAGATCAGCAAGGCCATGAAGAGAACTGTCCTTGGTTGGTAGATAGGTATGAGCAGGAACCAGGCAGGTATGCATGGATGGAGTTGGGCAGACAGGACAACTGCAGGAGAACTTCCAGGTTTACACATGGAATGTTTCATCTACCACATTTGTCTTTAGTGCATAAAGGTTTCAAAACACATTCTAAACAGTTATTTTACTCCTCAAGAGCTTATGACAGAAACATAATTCAGAAATGTTTCCTTCATACTGTGAATCTGAAGCCAGCTTTAGTGTGGTGCCTACGCTAGAAATCAAAAGATAGCTCCAGTCTTCAAGGTCAAAGTTGTTTTGTTATACCTTCTCCAAGCCTGTCTTGCATTCTCAGTGCCCTAGTTATCTTTAGGAGGTGGATCTTCTTGATTCTCACACCAAATCTCATCTTCTTCAAAAACCTGCCCTTGCTGTTCTTGGACAACAGTTCCAGTAAGCAGCCCTTCAAGGTCTCCCCAGCTCCACCTCCCACTCCATCTCTATCCACAAGACACTTTCAGTTATCAGAGCAGCTACAAGTTTCATCCATTTTCCCAAGAAGGCTTATCTGAAAATTCTCATCCCCCAAGGCCTTTTCTCAATGTTGAAACATAGCATACCTTTGGGCATTCAGTACTATTGAAATCTCCTCCAGGGGTTGGGGGCGTGGCTCAAGTACTAGAGCACTTGCCTTGCAAGCTTACCTCCTGTCCAGATTCAGGACTTCTTCAGCAGCTCTGGCCTCCCAGTCTGGTGATACTGAAGGTAAGTCACCAAGGCAGTAAGAAATCAGCCAGGTCCTAAACCTTTCTGTTTGTGACTATACTATAAGAATACAGCTCTGTGAAAGCTATAGTCCTGAATAGCAAAGGGAGCTATTTCCAGGCTCCTTTCAGAGCTCAGAAAACAGCAACCACAGCTCAGTTTGGGCTACTGAATGTGGTTCCAGTCCTCCATCATGAAGGAAATCCCTTTCGACAGGAATGGAACCGTGATACACTCCGACATTTCAGGACCCAAGAAACTCCCAGAAGCATAGTTTTAGCCCCTGCATTCCACTATGTGTGTTTATTTCTAGATCACGAAGATAGACTTTTCATTTTAGTTTGTTTCAGTGGCTTTATTTGCATCAGGGTGGGTACTTTAAAGATGAACACTGTGACTTTTTCAAGTTTCCATTTTTTATTTGACTTTACTGTTCTTTTAGAACCTTGAATACTTCTTTGTACATAATGAGTGCTCCAGAAAGCTTCTGGAATGGAAGCCACTTTGTTGTGTTCAAGCATTGCATTCAAGAAGCTGAATGAAGACTCATCAGAAATATACTGTGGAGGACAGGCTGGGGATGTGGCTCTCAGTAAGAGAGCATTTGTCTAGCGTAGGTGAGGCCCTGGGTTTGATCCCTAGCACTGTGTGTGTGTGTGTGTGTATGTTTTATACATACAGCATATATTTCTATGTACACACAGTATTTAAACATTGTGGAGCAAATTCATTCATACAGGCTTGACCTTGACTTTAATCCCAAGACTCCATTCCTGTTCATGTACATGGAGTAGCTCTGAAGAAAGTTGGTGCATTCAGATATTTGCTAGGACAGACGATGATCATATGCTCACAAAATAGTTGGTGATGACAACAATGGTATGCAATTCAACCCTAAAGAATCTGCTTAACATTCCTTATATGTATTTTCATTATTGTGTCTTAGGTTTTTCTTTCTCTGCCTTCACTAGTCATTGTGGTGGTGAAATGTATGCAAGTAGCTAGCCTGTTTGAGGTTATAGCCTACTCTTTCATCACAATTTCATGTCCCAAGTTTCCTTCCCCAGGCCAGAGGCCTACATTTCAGGTTGGTAAATTAACTTCACCTTCCTTTTACCTTTTACTTATTTCCTTTTAATTTTTGCCCCTATTAAGTGCCAACTCTTAAGTCTCTGCCTCCAGTGTCCCAGAAGCTATTAAACAGAACTTTGACCTACAACTTGATAACTTCCACATTCCAAAAAAAAAGCCCAATTGTCCTTTTTGAATTATGAATTATCTTACCTTGGACTCCAGCTCAACACATAAACTTGATATTCACATCCATTTTCTTTTGTACAGTTCAAACCCATAGAATATCCTCCAAGTTCATCTTTCTCCCATATGCTTTGATTTAAACCTGGGAATGAACTACTCACCAGAATAAATGGATAAGGAATGGGAATCCAATGGTTGGACCCCTACTTCATCCCTAACAGTTTTAATAATCTAAATAAATTATTCTGTGTATGAGGACCTATAAGCCAGAATACTTTGCACTGATTTGTGTTCCTTGAATTGCTCCATGTTACTCCCATGTATGTGAGGTCTTACATTTTCCTTTTGTTTTGCTACACTTACACTTTATTCCAGTAAGATTTTTAAGCTGTTTGTGCAATAATCTTATTCCTAGGGCTTTCGAAACAGTTATCCAGGTGCCTCTTTATCATCTGCATAGTCCATTTTAAGTTCTGATGGAAATTACAAAATCACAATTTTATAATATGGGGCTTTTATCACAGTATAGCTTTCATATTTCATACCAACTCTCATCTCCTGGTTTATAAGTGGAAAAGTAACTATGTTTTTCTATTTTCTATGACGTTGTTGATTGGATTTCACTGACTTTTGACCATCTAACCTCAAGAACATCCTATCTTAAATGATCAGACATTTGATAGCAAAGCACTTAGTGGTGTCTGATAGTCAGCTTTCTGTTACTGTAACAAAGACCTGCAGTAAATCCACTTACAGAGAGAAAGGGTTTATTTTTGGCTCATGGTTTTAGAGGTTTTCATCCTAACCAATTCACACCCTTTCTTTGGGATTTAGGTGAGGCAGCACATGTGGTTGGGGCACTTGGTGGAACAAAGGGACTTACCTTTTAGTTCAGAATCAAAAGAGGAAAAGATGAACCCAGGTCCCACACTCCACTCTGAAGGAACACCACCATTGACGAGAAAGTTCCTATGAGGCACCCCCCTCCCAAAGTTTCCATCACCTGCCAAAGGCTCCATGGGCTTGGACCAAGTCGTTAACACATGGGTCTTTGGGGATGTTCCAGATCCAAATGACCACAACAGCAGCATCTTTTTAAAAACAGCAAAAGTTAATAGTATTTATTACTTTTTCACTAAGTGTATGTCTAACTCAATATTTGCAAAACAAGTTATAAAACATGGATAAACTTTTCTCTGATAATAAATGTAAATATCCTTTACCTTTGAAAAGATGTACAGATTTCATTTGCTTTTTGGGGAAAAAAAAAAAAAAGCAAGTGCAAAAACTTACAAGATAAGCACACACTTCCCCTTCTGTCACAACCTTAATGATGTCATGCGGATTCGTGCTTTAGGGTGTTCACATGTGTGGGGTACCATGCAGTGTATCCATGCATGTTTATGTGCATTGTGTTCATGTCTGTGAAGTACATCTATCTCCTCAAATACTTACCATTTCTTTGAGATGAAAATATTCAAAATCCTTTCTTTGGGTTTGTAAAATTATACAGTATATTATCATTCTTTGTAATCACTTGACTGTGTTTTAGCACCCTGGAATGTAGTTTTCCATCCAACTCTGTCTTAGTACCCACAGAACAACCTTTCCCCATCCCGGTTCCCCACAACTCTGCTGCCTCTATTAACCACCATTCTACTTTCACCTTCTATGCATTATTCTCTAGCTTTGGCAAGAAGGAGAAATAATTATGTAGATAATGACTTAGAGCATTGTTTTTATATTAAATTAAATGCAAAGGGCTGGGAAGGCAGATGTAGGAAAACAGCATCCTGAGGCTGGTGGGGAGGGAAATGGGAGACTTTATATTAAAAACTAAAGCAAAAGGTCAGGGGACAAGGGCTCAAGTAGTAGAGTGCTTACATAGCAAGCGAGAGGCCCTTAGTTCAAACCCCAGTACTGCAAAATAGAAAAATAAATAAATTAAATAAATAAATGTGCATGTGTTATAGAGTAGAGGCAAAATGTGCCTGGATTTTTTTTTTTTTTTTTTTTAGATAAAGCAGAAGGCTTCAAAAACAGCCTTTTCTTTTCTTTTTGGTTTGGAAAAATTGTTTATATTTTTCTATCCCTAGGAAGCTAATTTTATTACTCTAATATTATCCATTTTTAGAATTTTACCTCCCCTATAATTTCATTCATGCGTTCACTTACAACAACAGCTTTGTAGCTATCAGACTGAGCCAGATTGCTCATGGATTATTTGTTCCTTTGACTCATGTGTTTCGATCCAGGCGGAAGATTAACATCTGCTGCGGTATAGAATGACATGCCGTTCATTGTTTGTTCATGAAATACTCACTCGTAGTTCATAGTGACATGATTGTTTTAAACTAGGTACGTTGCTATTATATGAATGGGTTTAATATTTTAATAGCAGATATATTCTTTCTAAAATCAGAACTAATAGTCCACTGCTACCATTGTAAAAATTTTAATGTGACTAGTACACTGGGTATATCTAAGAGTGAACAATGATGTTCCCCAGTTCATCTGTGGTCACTTGTTTTTAGAATGAACAACATGAGAAGGCAGAAGCAAATGCTACTAACCAAACTGCACAGGCTCAGATGTTTCTGCTCATTTATAAACATTCCCTGCCCAGAATATCATCGTCATCTTATTTTACTGGAGAATATATGTCAACGTAGACAATTTAAAGGAAAGAATAAGACTCCAACAAACCCAATTCAAATTATTTCTTTCTTTCCAAATGTTCCTTTTATTTTTGCTAAATATTGTTGTTTCACATAGTAGAAATTAGAAATTCAGGAAATACTGTGTCCTTTTCCAAATTAATTTTAATGTATAATTCCATGTGTTAGCATGGCTTTCAAAGTTCCCATTTTTTCTAACTACTTTACAAAATTAATTTTACTGGATATTTTCATGCATAAGCATGAACTCCAAGGCTGACATTTTTATAGCTCTGCAGTAAACTTCTGTTGTAATATGACATACTTTGCTTAGCCATCTCCTATTCTTAGACATTTGGGTTTTTCCCTGCTGTTTTTGTTTCTGACTCATAAATAGAATTACTATAAATATTTTAAGTAAATAATTTTTGAGTCTGTTCAATGCCTTGCACAGCATTCCAAAGAGAAGGATTGTGGTGCCAAACCATACCCAGTGATCTCATGACTTATCCTGAGACAACTGATACCAGAAACGTTTAAAATTATGTTATTTTCAGATTCAACAGCATTAACATTGTATGATTTCTATTTACTATAAAGATGTAAGTATATATGTATGGAATAGTATCTTAATGTTGATTAAATTTATAGTGATTCAATAAATAATAGGGATATGGATTACTCTGTGTGATAACTTATTTGTTGTTCCCTATTATTTCTTTTAATCAGTTATCAAATGAAGTTTGAGAGGCGCCTTTATAAATTTGTATCAATTATTTGCATATTTCAGAAGCAGATTTTTATTTTTTTTCTTCCAAATATGCCTTTTCTTTATTTTATCAATTTAACATTTACACACGTGTATATATATTGCTTGGGCCATATTCCCCTTTTCCACCCCCCACTTCCAGGCAGAACCTGTTTTGCCCTTTTGTTCTCCAATTTTATTGCAGAGAAAACATAAGAGACAATAAGAAAGGCACAGTGTTTTTGCTAGTTTCAGATAAAGATAGCTATACAGAGAGATTCCTAGCATTGCTTCCATGCACTTGTGTATTGCAACCCACATTGGTTCATCTCTACCTTACCTCTTCACTACTTCCTAGTCCCCTTCCCATAGTGACCTCTGCCAGTTTAAGATTACTGTATTTGCTCCTCTACAATGAGCACATCAACCACATTCAAGTTTCAGGTTTCCTTCCCTTTCCCTATTCCTCACATTCTTCCCTTACTGTGTGACCCACGTCCAATAATATGACTGCATTTGTTTTAGATCTATAATCCGCATATGAGGGAGAACATGTGATTTTTGACCTTCTGAGAGTTCCATCCATTTACTTGCAAATGACAAAATTTCCTTCTTTTTTTGGGAGAAAGCAGGTTTTTAAAAAAGACTAGCAAATGTATCAAACATATAGAAAAGTGTAGGAGATTATATAAAATATATCCTGAAAACAGTATCTAGACCTCTTAAGTTTAGCATATTGCCACATTTACTCGGTTTGTGTGTGTGTATAGATATGTGTATAGATATGCATGTGTGTATAGATAATGTGTGTATGGATGTGTGTGTGTGTTGATTTTTATGAAGGACTGGAGCAAAGGAAATGCAATGCATGAAAGGTTAGTTAGAGTCCTGGTTACCCCTCCTCAAACTAGTACCTGTGTTAGTCAGCTTTCTTTTGTGACAAAATTCCTGTGAAAACACCTAAAAGGAAAAGCACTTATTTAAGTTCAGTGTTTCAGTCCATAGTCACTTACTATGTTGTTTCTGGGCTGTGATAAGGCAGAACACCATGGCAGAGAGCATGTGGCAGAGCAGAGATGTATATGAAGGAAGAGAGTGGCAGGGACAAGATATAATCCCCAAAGGCATACTCCTTTCACTAGGTCCCGCTCCCAAATTTCCATTACCTCCCAACACCCCAATAAATTAAGAACCCAATGATGGATTAATCCATTGATGAGGTCAGAGCCCTCACGATCCAGTCACTCATGATCCCATTTTTCTTCTTTCTTTCTTTGTTACTTCCTTCCTTCCCTGCTTCCTTCCTTCCTCCCTCCCTCCCTATCTCTCTCTCTCTCTGTCTTTTTTTTTTTTTTTTTTTTTGGCAGTACAGGGGATATGAACTCAGGGTCTTTCACTTTCTAGACAAACGCTCTAGTACTTGAGCTATACACCAGTCTTTTTGCTTTTAGTTTGTTTTTCAGATAGAGTCTCATACTAACTTTGCCTGGCTGGCCTACTTCTGCTTCCTGAGAAGACAAGATTACAAGTGTGGACCACTACCTGCTGAACCATTTTTCCCCTCTAGTTCGTTATTTCTGCCATATATTTAACTTTATGGTTATGTTTTAGGGCTCTTTCTTCTGGTTCGTTAATATGTTCATCTTTCACAAAAACTTTAACTTTATCATAAGCTTGATATCCGATAGGACTACCCCTATTTTTGTTCTTCAAAATTTTAATGTCAATTTTCGCTCCTTTGCTCTTCATAAACATCAGGGGTCTCTTAATGTCAAGACATGCTCTGAGAATTGTCATTAGGGAATTCTGTGGTGTGAACATCATAACATGTACTTACACACACCTAGATAGTCTAGGCCAATCACTCCATGTGGCCTCTTGATACAATCATGAGATGAGGTAAACATAAGGTGTACGAGACTGCTGCTGGCATAACATAGCAGACTGCTTTATAGAGAATTTTTTGGAAGTCTAAGGAGTACAGTCTAAAATAATGATAAATGTATAAGTGAATACATAGGCCAGTAACTAGTTCTTCTTATCATATCTAGTGCATGTAGTGTACACAGCTGTTTGTGCTATTCCTCTCTGTGACTGGCAGTGCAGTAGGTTTGTTTATACCACCCTCAGCCTAGACATGTGAGTAATGCATTGCACTAGGACTTTACAACAACTGTGATGTTAGGACAGCTACACAAAGAATTTTCTAGTTCTGTTAATAGTTCTCTAGGATGATCGCATATGCAGCCCATCCTTGACCAAAGTGTCATGTGTGGCACATGATTCTGTATTTTATTTTATTTTATTTTGATTTACTCATTCTATTTCATTTTTGTTTTTTTGAGACAGGTTCTCACTCACTACATTGCCTGGGCTGTGGACTTACAATCCTCCTGTCTCAGCGTCCCGAGAGCTGGGATTATAGGGATGCATCGACTGGCCCAATATGACTATTTTCTTTAGAATCAGATTATCACATTCTAGGGGGAAACAAAGCCGTATTTATTTTATGGGTCAATTGGAGGAGAATGGCTCACTTTCCAATATTGGGTTCTTACGATGTTTTTGGACATACTGGGGATAGTACATTTCCAGCCCTGAAGCTGGATGGCATGGTCAGGTTCCTAGGTTCCAGGCCTTGCCTGTCTTCCCTCTGTTTAGTCCCATAGCTTGCTGAAATTTACAGGGTAAGATGGTAGACAGCAACCCTATTCTTCAACCCCCTGCACTGGCTGCCCTCCTTGGGCGAGCCCCTCAACCTCTCTCAGAAACAGAATTCCTTTGCCACCACTTCCCGAATAAGCAAGCAGTTGTCTTCACCCCTATTCACTGCTCTCAGTTGCTCTGAAAGTTTTAATCCATCCAAGGGTTTTACTTGTTTATGAGCCTAGATTTTGGGGGAGGATTGTCCATTTTTTTAAATTCAGTTTTTATTCTTATTGTATGTTAACAGGTTTCAGGAAATAAAAAATTTTATTGAAACTTGGCATGGTATAATCCTAGCACTAGGGAGGTTGAGGCAGGAGTATCTCAAACTGAGGCCGGCTTGGGCTATCTAGTGAGACTCTTATCTCAAATAAATGTATTGCGATATATATATCTATATAGAGATATATAATTTTTAATGGTTTTATCAATGGCAAAAAGTGACTTTCAAATTAGTTTTCAACTTTAATTTAGGAGAACCAAAGTGTGGTAAATCCCTTCAATTCTGAAATCCAAACAACAAAGACTCACACACTGAACACTGCATAGCATTTAATAGAGGGAAAATCTACTAGCAGATTATTGGAGTTTTCAGACAGACCTTTAGGACAAATAGGCTTAGTGTGCGCTCAGTCCAGTAATTGAGAATAGTAAAATAATATTTTTAAATGACTTGAACATTAAAATTCCAAAGTACTTTCTGAATTATACCAAAAAAATTTTTAATTATCCTCAATAATTTTCCTTCAGTGTGTCTTAGAATACCATAGGATTTTTTGAAAATTTGTAACTTAAAGAAAATAGCATTTTAATCATACATTCCAGAACTTAAATATCTAAATAAGGACCATTTCTTCCAAACCACCTTAGGAAGCTAAAACTCTGATGCCATTTTCAAAATCTATAGCCTATTCTCCAAGGTGATAATCCTCATCCTAAATTTGATACTTTAAACCATAAATTAAAATCATTTAAAGAAAAATGTCTGAATAAGGTAATAAAAGAGCTACATTTTTATTATTTATCCATTTGTTACTAAGTGTTTGAAGCTAAGGGAGTACTTCAAAGAATGACTTAGTGTTCCCTTGCAATATGAAATGAAAGATAAAATTTCATTTTAATTGTGTTATGAAAATATCAAGTTCCTTATATTTGTTACATTTTACTTTATAAATGAATGTATCCTTAGGCGTCTTCGATGTTAAGACCTATTTTTCAATAGTCATGTGTTTATATGCATTTCAGAACCAGAGTAGAAACACAAATGGATTTTTGTCTTGGTTATTGGGGAATTGGTGATATTTTTAAATGAAAGCAGGAGCACAATAAACCAAACCTATGGAATGCAGCAAAAGCAGTACTAAGAGGGACATTCATAAAACCTCCATCAAAAAGCAGAAAGTTCTCAAAGAAACAACTTATTCCTGCATCTTCAGGAACTAGAAAAACAAGAATAAAACAAACCTAAAATTATTCGAAGGAAAGAAATAATCAAGATCAGAGACAAATGAAATAGAGATTTTAAAATGCCATATAAAGGCTAATGAAACAAAAAGCTGATTCTTTGAAAAGATAAATAAAACTGACAAACCCTTAGCTAGATTAATTTTAAAATCATAGGGAAAATTCAAATAAATAAAAACAGAATAAAAGGGAGACATTACAACTGACCTCACAGACATACAAAGATCATTAGAAAATAATATGCTAACAAATTTGATAACTTAGAAGAAATGGACATATTCCTGAATACATACAACTTGCTGAGATTGAATAATGAGGAAATAGAAAACTGAAACAGAACACTAATGAGTAACAAGATTCAACCAGCACTAAAAATTCTACCAGAACCAGATGCCTTTACTGCTGAATTCTACCAAAGAATCTCTCACCAGTTGTAAAAATCAACAAAAATGTATGAAAGACCTAAATGTGAGACTGGATCTATGCAAATAGTAGAAGAAAACAGGGCTAACATTCAGGACATCCAAATTGGCAAATATTTTGGAGAAGACCACAGAAGCACAGGAAACAAAAGCAAAAATAGGCAAATGGGATTATATCAAACTAAAAACCTTCTGCACAGAAAAAGAAACTGTCAATGGCATAAAGAGATAACATATAGAATAAGAGAAAACATACAAACCATACAACAAGGAGTTAATAACCAGAATATGTAAGGAATTATAAAGCTCACCGTAAAACAAAAAATAAAAATTGGAGGTAGATCTAAATAGAAATTTTTCCAAGGAAGACATGCAAATGGCCACGGTACAGGAAAAAAAACACTCAATGACTGTAATCACAGGGGAAATGCGAATAAAAACTGCAGTGCATCACCTCACCCCAGAAACAATGGCTATCATCAGAAGGACAGGTGCTGTGGAGGATGTGGAGCAAGGGGAATGCTTAGGCACTGTGGGTGGAACTTACCCTAAGTCCCACAGCTAGAAAGAGATAGCGCCAGGGCTTGAAAGCAGGGGGTCAGACTGCTCAGCCCCTGCTAGGAGGCCCTGCCCACCTCTGCTGGGTCTGAGAGGGTCCTAGGGTGTCTCGCCAGATATGGCTTTTGCCATGTCTGTCCCCTCCTCTGCTTCAGAGCAGATATGTCCTTGCACTGAGAATAATTTTCCACAACCTGTTCTCCTTGTTCTCTTCAGTATTCCTTCCTGGTTCCTTCTTTCAAAGGTTTTCCTTGAACCACAGGGCAAGGAGAAAAGCGCTGTGCTGATTTAGAAAACATACATACTGCATTCATTCTGTTACTCCCTTGGCAGGAAATAGTCCTTGCAGCATTGCAAATCCTAAACTCTTCCCTCTCTTGCTACATGTGGGTTGCTGTTGTACATGTGAAGTTAACATGCTTTACGAAGTCCGATTATCATTTGAGAATCTTTGCTATCCAGCATTCCGTGCTCCTTTAACGGTTTCTCTCTTGTCATACATTTAAGCAGTCTTCTCCTTCCTTCTCCCCTCCCTCCCCTCCCTTCCTTGTCCCCTTTCTCTCTTTTGTCAATGTATACCCCCTGGGTTGCAGTATCTGCCATGCTAACCATTCTCCCAGAAATAGTGATACTATAGTACAGAGTCACCCCTCAATCTTCAGAGCTGCACCACTGATTATTTTGAAAGTAGATAAAAACATCAAGTAGCTCAATGTAGTTACTTTTATGAATGAGAAAAATGACTCAATTTTAGGTTACTACAGGCTGTGTTAGAAATACCATTAAATGCTGATCATGCCTTTTCTAACTTGCGCAGCCCTAAAATATGTCTCAGAACAGCTATGAACTGCATTTCTGAGGAAGTTTATGTCAGCAGAACAATAGGTAGCTGGCAAATGATGCTCATAAATTGAATTCTGTCCATGCTTAAAGTTTATTTTTCTGCCAAACTTATTATTTTTTTTTTATGGTACGGGGCTTTGAACTCAGGGCTTTGTGCTCCACAGCCTTGAGCCACGACCCCAGCCTGTTTTGCTTTAGTTTACTTTTTAGGTAGGGTCTTAGCCTGGGGCCAGCCTTGGATGGAGATCCTCCTATAGGTGGGATTACAAGCATGCCTGGCTGTTTTCCACTACTATGTCAGCAGGTATATTCACACATACCTAAGCATGTCCTCATAAATAAAACTAAATCTTGTATAAGAGGCAGCACACTATAGTAGCAAGAAGACTAACCAGAAAACACAGAAGATCTTGATTTCTGATTAAATGGGCAAACTGTTTAACTTCCCAGGGCTCCAATTTCTCCTATTAAATCAGAAAATTTAAAGTAAAAAACTTAAAGAAACTTTTGATTCCAAAGATCATTCACTATGAACAAAACCAACTTTTTAGAAGAGACCCTAGCAAATTACATACATTTTTGAAGAACAAACTAAATATTGAAACAGGAAGAAAAAAAAGCATTGCTTATTAATCATTTTCATTGCATGCTCACTGCCCCTTAACCCATACACTCTGACAGTTAAAATTGTGTTTTTCTAAGCCAGGTGCTGGTGGCTCACACTATAATCCTAGTTACTCAGGAGGCAGAGATCAGGAGGATCACGATTCAAAGCCAGCCAGGACAAATTGTTCAAGAGACCTATCTTGAAAAAAAATCCATCACAGCAAAGGACTGGTGGAGTGGCTGTAAGTGTAGACCCAGAGTTCAAGCCCCAGTATAACACACACACAAAATATATTTTTCTATTGTGAAAGTATTCCATTGACTATTTACATTCAGTAACTAGTTATCTGTAGTTTTATTTCTCGGGGTTTGAACTCAGGGATTTGTGTTTGTTAGGCAGGCACTCTACCTTTAGCTATTTTTCAAATAGGGTCTCATATCTATGCCTGGACCAGCACTAACCTTGATCCTTCTAGTTGCATTTCCTGCATAACTGGGATGACAGATATACACCACTGTGCTACACTCATATTGGTTGAGGTGGAGTCTCATGAACTTTTCTTTTTTGCCTAAGCTAGCCTGGAACCATGATCCTCCCAATCTCTGCCTCTTGAGTAGCTAGTAATGCAGGCGTGAGCTACTGCAGTCAGACAGATGTATCATTTGGTGATATGTGAGCTGGGACATCATAGTCACTAATTTTTCTAACCAAGTCAAAATGTTTTCCCAAGCACCAAGCTAACTGATAGGGCATGATGTGGACACGGAGGGGAGATTAAGGCTCTCATCAACAATATAAATATCATAGAAGAGGTCAATCCCTAGATGAGCATGGTGTTTACTTATAATCCCTCACTTGGGGAATCTCAGGTTCAAGGTCAGCCTGGGCTACATAGCAAGACCCTGTCTCAAAAAAAAATTTTAAAAATCACAACATTGACAACAACAAAAAGATGTCAACCCTTTTCTTCTAGAAAGGACAACTGGAAATATACCATATTAAAAAGAAAATTTGTGGCAGAATCATGTTTGCCATATTAATTCCTTTTAGTGTGTCAGTGGATTTATTTTCTTATCTTTCCTGGCTCTCCCCCCAACATCATTTGTACTCCAAAGAGCAGAGCCTCAAAACTCTTAGTTGGTAGCAGGAGGAAAGACAAATGAAAGTCCAGTCCAGGTCTAAATTGACAGCACACTTGAGAGAAGAGAGGTGTATCCTTGGTGCACCCCAGTGAGGTTTTTGAGGAGGGCGCCCTGTGTGTTCCTGCCCTCCACTGAAGCCAGCTGAACTCTTGACACTGTCCAGTGGGTGGGTTCAAAGGTAGCACCCCCCAAAAATTTGGAGAGACCAGGGTAGAGGCCACTTGTAAGGTTCAGGAAAGTGGGTGAAGCACACCAGATTTAAGATTCCTCTTTCCCTCCGAATCAGCCATGGAGCAGTGGTGGTGGGAGGGCTGGCCGGCATCCAGCAAGGCCCAAGACCTCCTCTGGAGACTTGCTCAGGCTCAGAGGAGCATTAGGATTTCCCTCAAGAATAAGGAGTGGTATTGGTTTCTGCTTTGAGTTAAACTAGGAAGCATATTATTTCTAATTTAATTTGCTTTGAAAATAATCAGTATATGGTATTTCTTTTTATGTTAGGGACTCTAGGCCAATTTTACTTGCACCATTATTTTGTGCCCTATCAAGAAAGTAAAAGCTGTGACAGGCTACAGTCTTACCCTCCTAGAGAAGTCTCCTGTGGATCTGCAGAGCCAGGTCTGGTTCCTATAACCATCACAGTGCAAAGAGATCCCTCCTTCATTTCCTCACCCCCTTGGACAGGTTCCTTTACTTCTTGGTTCCTTCTCTGTCTTTCTTTCTTTCCATGAGAATGGAGGTACATAAGAGCAAGGACTTGTCTATTTGTTTACAACTCTCTTTCCGGGCCCTAAAAGAGAGTCTGAAACATAGAAAACACTGAATGACTGTTTTCTGAATTCCTGAATAAATTTTAGCTCTCAAAGACAAGTTTATGTATGTCCATGTATATACATGATACAAATTTATCATACATACCATATATTATATATTTATTATATACATAAATTAATATTAATTTGGTTTGTCAGTTTAGACACAATTAATGAATCTCCTTAGAAAATTCAAATTTAGCAAAAACATCAAAACAATGCTTGGTATTTGCTCTGTCAAGAGTAGAGTGAATTTTGGTGATTAAACCTGATTACAAACTATTTTTTCTTTTCTACTCCCTAACCTTTGAACCACCCATTGTCTTGAGGAGAAAAGAGGACAGACAAAGTTGCCCTGTTCCCCCTCATCACCAAGTCTTCAGGCCTTCCTAAACTGCTTTTGAGACCTAATTTCTCTCCCTTTTGGGGGTGGGGGAATTGGTGGCTCTGGGGTTTGAACTTAAGGCCTTACACTAGCTAGGCAGGTATTCTACCAGTTGAGCCAATCCACCAGCCCTGAGACCTACTTTCTCTTTCAAGGCCTTATCCAGTTTTAGCCTGACTCCACTTCTGCAGAAGTGAATGGAAAAAGGAGGCAGGTTATATGATTTGCTCCATCTTGCTGTCTTGGGGTTGTTCCATCATGGCTAATTTTGAGAAAATTCAAAAAGAAATGTAAAGAAAGAGCTCCATTAGTGATTTCAAGGGAGGATGGACACCATTGCTATTAAAAATAACTGCCACCCTTATGGAGTGCTAACCTTGTCCCAGGCACTCAAACACCTCAGAACAATGCTATTGTCAGCTGGATAATGGTCAGCCAGAGATAGTGAGCTCTGGTCCCTGGAACCTTCTGTGAGAAAGAAAGAGAATTTGCAGGTGTGGCTGTGTTGAGATGGCAAGGTTATCTGGATTATCAGGGTGGGTCCTAAACATAATCACAAATGTCCCAATGAGAGGGCGGCAGTGGGACCACAGAGGAGGAGACAGGGATGCCAGCAGCCACCAGAAGCTGGAAGAGACAGGGAAGGGAGTGCTGCTCAGGATGTCCGAGGGAGATCAGCCCTGCCCACGCCTGGTATCCACTTCAGACCTCTGACCTCCAGAAGCTTGAGAGACCAAACCTGTGGTTTTATGCCCCCGAGTTTGTGGTAATTTGTTGTAGCAGCCTTGAAAACTGAGGTATCTACGAGTTGAAGATTGCAAGTATTTAACTAAAAGTTTACACAGTAAGTTCTAGAGCCAAAATTAAAAGCCAAACTGTCTTTAGAACTCCTGTTCTTACATTTTAGGTTTTGAACTGGATCATGAAGATTTTTATGTTTGTGTTTTGAAAAAGACTCAGTAGTAGAATTTCAGAATTGATCAGTGAGATTCCTCTTCCAAATACTGGGAAGAATCAAAAAGCAAACACCTAGGCAGCCAGTGATGCAGGAAACAGAGCAAGAACAGGCTTCAAATGACTTCATAAATTTGTTCAGAAGATACTATTTTTTATGATGTGACCATGTTTTTTGTTTGTGTTTTGGTTTGGTGGTACTGGAGTATGAACTAAGGGCCTGGCACTTGCTAAGCAGAAGCTCTACCACTTGAGTCGCTTTCCCAGACCTTTTGCTTCTAGTTTATTTTTCAGATTGGGTCTTGCACTTTGGCCCTCACTATTCCTACTTATACCTCCTGTGTAGCTGGGATTATAGGCATACACTACCACAACTGGCTTGTTCTCTAAGAAAGGGTCTTGCTAACTTTTTTCCCAGGCTGGCCTCTAACCAAGATTCTCCTAGCTCTGTCTCCCAGGTAGCTGGGATTATTGGCATGAGTCACCATGCCTAACCCTTGATGTGTCCATGTTACATTTAGCCCTTAAGTATGAAGTACATCATGTAATTAGACAAATGGAGACTGAGTTGGGAATAGCTAAGTCAACTTTATCCTTTTGAGAGTCCACAGAGTTTTTTTTTGGCAGCACTGGGGTTTGAACTCAGGGCTCACACTTGCTAGGCAGGGGCTCTTACCATTTGAGCCACTCTGCCAGTCCCTACAGAGTTCTTTAAGAATGTTTTTAACCTAGGTGTGGTGTTGCATCTCTATAATCCCAGTTATGAGAGAGGTGGAGATAGGAAGATCACAGACCAAGACCAGACCTGAGCAAAAGTGGAGACCCTGAAAAACAAACTAAAGCAAAAGGAGTGTGAGTGTGGCTCAAGTCATAGAGCACCTGCCTAGCAAGCTGGAGGCCCTGAGCTCACGCCTCAGTACCATGGGTAAGGTTTGGAGAGAGAGAGGTTCTGAAAACCACCAGAGTGCCTGCATATGCACAGTGTATTTTGCATTTGATATTAAAAGGGCCACAGTGTTCCAAAGAGCTCCTGCATGGATCTCCTCTAATTCCACAAATACCATGATAAGAGACTTTGGTCTTACAGTTCTGCTGATCAAAGGACATTTTTAACAACAAAAATGAATCTACAAAGCAAAATGGTTTTTGAAAGCCATGGACCAACATAGTCAGTGGCTGGAGTGTCCTGGGAAGAACCCTGCGTTTGGAGAAAGGAGACGGATTTACAAAGGGACTCTGCTCTCATTGTCTCTTTTTCAGATTTTTTTATTTTTAAAATAATAAATGTGTGTTCCAAGCCCAAAGTGCATTCTCTGGATTAGCTACCAGGGACAAGGGCACTCTTGTCATTTCTGTGTCCCTTATGCAGACCACTTAGTCTTGGTTTTCCGCCAAAGTGAAATTATCTATGTGAAAGGCTTTGTCAATTGTAAAACACTGCAATTTTCAGCATCATATTTGACTGTGTTCTTGTTTCATTGCCAAGAAGTGTAACGTACTTCTGAGAAGCACTGTCTGTCTGCCTGTCCAGGGCACCTGGAAACTTCAGTCTACATTTGTGTACTCCACCTCCGAAATGCTTTTTCTTTCTGAAATAAGCACATATTTTATGCTAAATAGGTGTTATGTCCATGTTTATTATAGCATTTTATTTACAATAACCAAGCTATGGGAACAGTCAAGATGCCCACAACTGATGAAGGAATTAAGAAAAGTGGTATTTATATACAATGGAATTTTATTCAACTATAAAGAAGAGTGAAATTTTGTCATTTGCAGGAACTGGAGAACATCATCCTAAGTGAAGCTAGCCAGGTTCAGAAAGTCAAAGTTCACATGTTTTCTCTCATGTGTGGGAAACAGAAATAATTCAAATACAAGCAACATTATAAAAAACAGGTCACACTAAGGAGAGGTCACTAATGGGAGAGGGAGGGTAAAAGAAGGAAGTTAAGAAGGTGAATGTGTTGATGTACTTCCTATATAAGTATGAATACAGAATTTTTAAACCTGTTAAAATCACCATAAGAAAGAGCCTAAGGCACAAAGGATAAAAATGGAGGGGATGAACCAATTTTGGTAATAATACTTATATACCTGGAACTGTCACAATGAAACTACCTGTATAGCTATCTTAAACAAACAAAAATGTCTTTTTTCGAAAGCAGAGAACAGGAAGGTAAAACGAGTCTTGTATTAATGAGCACCTTTTACATTAATGGTATGTTATAGAAGTTGCAACTTGACTGATTGAGAGAAAACAGTGCCTAGACCATGCTGACGTGACCGTGCCTGGGGCAGTGCCGAGTGTGTGTAAGGAAGTCAGAGCATACAGCTGAATGAGTTCAGCTGGCTTGGAGGAAAGACACAGCAGAGAAGAGTTTGGCTTCTGGAACCAAGTGCTCAGGTTAAAATTCCACCTCCACTACTGTGTTAGTCATAGGAATTTGGGCACATTTCCTAATACCTCTTTGCCTTAATTTTCTTCTGTGCTTGTGTGTGGGGGTGCTAAAATATTTGCATAGTTTGTCATGAGGATTAAGTGAGATTATCCTTTTGATGTTTGGACATGTGTCTCCCAAAGGTCCATATATGGACTCAGTCTATAGGTCAGTGGTAGAGTGCTTGCCTGGCATGCACAAGGCCCTGGGTTCAATCCCCAGCACTGAAAAAAAGTGTTCAAAAGTTCATATATAAAGGTTAGGTCCCCAGGGTGGTCCCCAGGTGTGAAGTGGGACAAACTTTAAGAGGGAGGGTCTTGCGAGAAGGTCTAAGGTTTTTGGGGCATGCTCCTGAAATGGACTGTGGGACTCCAACTGGTTCTCTCTCTCCTCCTCCTCCTCATCTCTTTCTCCCTCTCTCTGCATCCTGGCTCAAGATGCAACCATTCACTCTGACATGGGCAGTCACCTATACCTCCCTCACTAGAGGTCCAAAACCATGGCTCGGCCTGATCTTGGACTCAGTCCTCCAGAGCCATGTGTCAAACTTCAAGTCCATATGCCTACTTCATGAGTAGCCTGTGTCAGGTATTTCATTATTGTGATAGAAAGCTTACTATTACACTTTTAAAACAACTTAACCTGACACATGGTAAAACAAATAAATAAACATTCAGGAAATACTTGCTATTATTCCTATAGTGATTGTCTCAGAAAACCCTCTGTTCTTAAAATGTAAATTATTCTGTGACAAATACCACACACACTAATATTTTGTAGATACCTTTCTAAATAGAAACATGCATCATTGCAAAGTAGGCAAATAGGCAGAACAAAAATGAAGGAGGAACAGCATTCAATAGCTAAGAGAAAGAAGCAGAAGTTCTCACAAGTGTGTGTACCTTGCCTTTACAGTAGTATCTGTGTGCTAGTGAGCACGGCGTCAGATCCACCATAAGACAGCATGTGTGACATGGGGCAGATGGGCTGGTGGGGTGTGTACACCTGTGGGTGAAAGTAAAGGTCCCAAGGTTAATTTAGCCTCTAACTTGATGTATTCATTGCTTGGATCAAAGACGTCTAAGAAATAATTCCCTACAGCAGTTTTCAAACTCTAACCACAAAACCTTTCTTCACTTGTAATCCATTGTAGAAACAAGATAAAAAGCAGAGCTGTTCTACCCAAAGCTCTTTCTTCCCCTGTGGTCTCACCATCCTCCAGTGAGTCTAAGAAATGGAATAGAGATCACAGATCCCTCTGCTGGGGAGGTCCCACAGGTGTTAGGAGGTCTGGCCACTCCTAGAAGGACTCCCTCCTCTTCTGTTTCTCTCTTCCTCTGCCTTTTCCTCCCTCAGTCTAAGGAAAT
The DNA here is from genome assembly GCF_047511655.1 of Castor canadensis. Classification (NCBI taxonomy): domain Eukaryota; kingdom Metazoa; phylum Chordata; class Mammalia; order Rodentia; family Castoridae; genus Castor; species Castor canadensis. The sequence goes on from NC_133389.1 coordinate 60,389,817, forward strand.
CATTTTCTTATTTTGGCTTCAGATCTCCGTCTGTTGTCCTGTACCATTGTAACTGGGCAGTTTGCTTAGTGAGTACTCAAAAGAAAAAAAAATGTGAGAGAATAAATGAACTCTTAGAAAACTGCAGAACATACTGTGAGAACCGCTCAAATCTTTGACAGGATAAAACCTTAACCATCTGGAATTTGCATCCTCTTTTCTCAGTCTCTGGGCTTCTTTCATGCCCTCTTTGCAGGTGTTGCAAGGACTCTAGCTTATCTGTCAGTGCCTGCTGCCCTCTTCCCATCAAACACTTCTGTCTGAAGGAGATGTTCCTTCCTTCCAGTATGTCTTCGGTGGCTGACCACCACTCAGAGTGTTTTGTGTACCCAGATCACCTCTCTGCCTATTGTTTCCCAAAACAAATAATCTAAACTCTTCATAATGTTTTTCACAACCCCCATTTTTCCTTACTTTGCAGTTTTGGCTGTTACCATTTTCTCTTGTTTAGCCACTTTTCTTGCATGTGACTTTCTAAATGTAGAAACAAGACATGAAAACAGCACTTTAAGCTGGATATACTGGCACTTGCCTGTAATCCCAGCTACTCGGGAGACAGCCTGGGCAAAGATAGTGGACCCTTCTCAGAAACAAAATACAAAACAAAAGGGATGGGGCAGAGTGCAAATGGTAGAACACTTCTGTAACATGTGTGAAGCCGTGAGTTCAATCCTCAGTACTGAAAAAAGAAAAAATAAAGGAAGGAACGAGAGAAAGAAAGAAAGAGAACTAAAACAGCAACTTACACCTTACCTCTGTTAATGAATTAACCAACATAACACTTGCTCCTTCTTCCTTCTACTAAACAAACTTAAGGGTGGTCACAGCCCACTGGGTGATGGGAGTGGCTCATGGACTATTCAGTAGAAAGATCTAAAGTCAGGTTCAAATCTGGGCTCTGATACTTCCCATCCTAGTGAACTTGAGCAAGCAACTCAGTGAAGTGCCACAATCATAGCCTGACCTCAGCAAGTCATCAGGAGGAAGCATGAGTTAATGCATGTGACACACTCACAACCGTGAGTTATATAACTCAAATTCCTCTGGCTGCTGCTGGCATCACTGCTATTGGTAGGTAATATCAGGTACAATATACTCAAAAGAAACTTAAAATATAGTGGGTTATTTGGAGCGTGAAGTAGGAGAAAAGGAAAGGGGAAGTACGAAGAGGTGGGGAGGGGTCTTAAAGATTCTTGCCTACTTCATTAAGTAAATCTAGACTTTCATTATCAAGTGTAGCATGGTGCCTGGCTCATGTAAGAAAACACTCATTGAGTGGATTAATCCAATTTACCCTCTGGCCCTTTACATAACCTCTTTGTCAGCAAGTAAATTTTTTAACCTATTAAATCACATAGACCAGACTAAGTGTCTCCCTGGAGGGATTTCCTTGGTGAAAACTTCCCTCCCACTCTCCCTATGGCAGCATTTTCCAGGCAATTTTAGGAAACTCTAGAATAGTTGCTAGAAAAATCACAACACACAGCTCAGCATCTGTTTGCAGGAACTGCAGGTGGTGACACCAGTACAGATGACATAGATTTCCATGCGTGCTCAGAGCACAGCCCTCCAAAGTTCAACATTTACAAGCTGCGTGACGCCAGACAATGATTGATCAGTCCAGTGAGGACTGGAGGCAGCAGAAGCTGCAGAATGCAGAATGATTTCTTATCAAAGACCCAGAACTGATGGCAGAGTAGCTTCAATACTTCAGCTTCGCAAACAAGCAGGACAGTGAGGATTTTGTCGTTCTGCTTCGCCATCCTCCAGTGCTCTGGTTCAGCAGAGTGTGACGGGGACAGGTGCCTTGGATGTGACATCTCAGCCCAACTGAGAAAATGACCTGTGACTCCCTTTCCTCACTGGTCTCCTGGGGCCTTTAAGTCAGATGGTTCTTATTTTAATACAATGGGTATGTCCTGTCCTGCATTTATGCTGTGTCTGTCTTCTATAGACTAGTTTGGGAGTCTATAAAAAGTCCTACTTATCTCATATGCTGCTCAAATTCCACTGTGTCATTACCACAGATGTGAACATCTTACATGGGTACCAGCAAATGTGATCTGATATCATTTCATAAGCTCCCTCCATTACCAAACATCATCTCAAGGATAGTCATTCAGTTGCTCAAGTGGGCTATGGTTTGAATGTGTCCCCCAAACTCATGTGTTGGACCCTTAATCACCAATGTAACTGTGCTCAGAGTGAAATCTTTAGAGGTGATTGGGTGCCAGATGTAGTGGTGCATCCCAGCTATTTGGAAGACAGAAGCAGGAAGATCACCAATTCAAGGCCAGCCTGCCAAGCCCTACCTGGAAATAAAATAAAAACAAAAACAGAAGGGAATGTGACTCAAGTGGTAGAGAACTTGCCTAACAGGCAAGAGGCCCGGGGGTGCAATCCAAAATACCATCAAAAAAAAAAGGTGACTAGGTCATAGCTCCCCCATAGGTTATGGGGGAGAACTTGGCCTCTCATGTGCACTCTTTCCCTTGTGATGTCTTTGGTCATGCTATGACACAGATAGAAGTTCCTCACTAAGCATGGCCCCTCCGTCTTGGACTTTGCAGCCTCCAACATGTGAGCCAAATAAACTTCTGTTGCTTATAAATTACCCAGTCTGAGGTATTCTGTTATAGCAGTAGAAAACAAACCAAGACAGGAGATTGTAGCATAGTTCAGTTTTAATAGATGCTTACATATTGGTATATTACATCAGTGATTTGAATTTTTAAAAACAATAATCTGAATAGATATTTTAAAAGATTGCTTATCACTTTCAGCCCCTATTCCTAATACAATCATGAATGAACATGGAAAGGTAAGGATACTTGATGAAAATAATGACTAGGATGCAGTTTAAATCAGCAGTGAACATTATATTGATGACAAAGCACTAAAAACAGTCCTGTGAAAATCCAGAGCAAAATAAAGGAGCCTAATACGGTGGTGATTACCCATTGTAGTTTTAGATAGTTACAAGAAACAAAAATCAGATGCACGTGGATAGAAAACAGAAGGCTAAAACGACTGCACCTCCAACCTAGGAGGCATAATTTCAAGGCTGGAAGTGGCGAAAGAATCAACTGAAAATGAAAGAATTTTAAAACCTCAATGAAGTAATTGCATACAAGGGGATATACTACCACAGTGTTCATATAATCGGAATGGAAAAAAGCCCAACCACTTAGCATTTGAGGTTTAGAATGAAGGAAGCTATGTAAATGAAGCAGCTGGCCACAAAAGCTGGGAGGTCAAGGTTACTGTCTGGCTTCCACCATCACCAAAGGGTGGACCCCCAGGGTAGGTGAACTTCAGAGGCATGTCCAGAAGGGTCCCACCCTTGTGGCAGTATTGGGTTCCTGTGCTGACCCTTCCTCCCCAGGTATCCTCACAGCTTAACCTCACCTGCCTCCTCTCCGCTCAAAAGTCACATTGAAGGCTGGTCGCTGGTGGCTCACACCTGTAATCCTAGCAACTCAGGAGGCAGTGATCAGGAGGATCACGGTTCGAAGCCAGCCCAGGGAAATAGTTTGTGAGACCCTATTTCTAAAAACCCTTTACAAAAATAAGGCCGGTGGAGTTGCTCAAGGTAAAGGCCCTGAGTTCAAGCCCCAGTACCCCCCCCAAAAAAGTTACATTGACTTAACCTCACCCTGACCATTCTACTAAATGACACAACACCCACCCACACATCTTCCTCACCCTGCTTTATTTTTCCCACTGCGCATAGCAACTTCTAACACACCACCGAATCAACTCACTTACTTGCTATCTTTCCCTTTGGAGGGCAGGAATATTTTTAGTTCATCTTATTTGCTGCTGTATCAAGGAAGGAAGGAAGGAAGGGAGAGAGGGAGGGAGGAAGGGAGGAAGAAAACATACATTAATTGAAAAGATAGAAACCACCAAAAATAAAACATTAAATGTGGTATGGTAATGATATTAGGGGTGGTTTTTTTTTTCTTTTCCAAACTTTCTGTAGCTTGGATTGTTACCCTTCTTTATTAAAAAAAAAATTTAGGTTTTAAAAGGATTTGTGTCCTCATGCCTACTCAGCTCATTTCCCTAATTGTTTGCTAAGAATCAAAAAATATCATGGGAACAGACAGGCTCATTATGCAGACTGACAACAAAAACAATCACACAATCTACTTTCATTAGGCTTCCCTTTGGTTTCATTGTTTTAAGATGAAGTTAGATGTTCTAGACAGTAATAGTTATGTTTCTTGTGACCACATTTTGATTTCCACCTTTTAATTAATACCATCTTTCCCCAAACAGATCATACAAGCTTGTTTGATTCCCAATTGAGTACCTCCAGCTAGTCTCAAACGGAAATGTGTTCCTAAGATTAGTTACATTTAATCTAAACGTTCTTAAATGCATTCTTTCTTTCAAGTTGAATCCTTCTTCATTTCTCACACTCAGTGAATTTTCTGTTTTAGTTTTATCATAGCTGTTGGAGCTGTACTTTTTAAAAAGCTGACTCACTCAACATTCGCACACATGTGGACTATTTTATTTTAAATTGAGTTATTAAAAATTAAAATTACGTATTAGGTAGTTGTTTTAAGCAACTCTGTTTTGATCAGGCAAGGCAGCGATAGCTGGTTACTAGTAACTCCTATAGAAAAAGACCTTCACTTATTCTTTGTGCAGATGAGGGTGGGTTTGCCCCGATATCCTAGTTGCTTGGAGGAGTTCTCAGTGTGTGTGGCATACTCAGCAGCTTTTGGTTTCTGTGTACTTAGTACCATGAAGAGAGCTTTGGGGCCTCTTTCCAGCCATCATACTTCCTCAACAAAGAGCAAGATACCCCAAGAAAGAAAATATTGGCTACACTGTGGTACTCAAAAAAAGGGCTTGAAGGACTTAATTAAATTTTGACTATAACCTAGCAATTATGGGCTGGGAATAAAAATTCATGTGACAGCTACGTTTAATTTTGTAAAGGCTCTTTTCTCTATCATTCCTGCATTTTGGGGAATTATTCAAGATTTACTACTAAGCAAAGCAGAAATACTTCTGGAATTGGGTGATCTTATAGCCCTCACAAAAGGGCTTCATAACCTTTCAGAAGCACCAAGTGTTCCCACTCAAGCAAAAATGAAACTGGCAACTGTCTGCTGCTCTTAACACACTCCAAGCAACAGAAATCCCCTGTTCATGCATTTCCACACAGTGACCCAAACAAGCTCCAGCCAGCCACTCTGAGAGGTCTCTATTCCTTTTTCTGTTCTCTTGGCCTCTAAGATGATGAAACTTCCTGAAAGCAAGCTTGCCCAAAGTTGTTTGCTTGGCTGCATTCCCACCAGCAAAACTGCCACACATTCGTCCTAAAGCAGTACGTAAATGTCCAAGATAGAAATGTCACTGCCTATGTGAGGTGTTCTCCATGACTAGACCAGGCCTTTACATCATTAAACTTATCATTAAATCCACCATTAAATTCTGTGTCCAGACTATACCTGTTGAGCCTGGCCATGCCAGTCCCAGGCTGTATGGGAGGGTAATACACAGGTGTTGGAAGTCCCCCGAGCTGGGCTCAAAAGACGGCTTAAAATAAAAATATCAATCCATGGCCCAGGTATGGTGGTGCATGTCTGTAATCCCAGCTACTTGGGAGGTGCAGATAAAAGGATGCTGGTTTGAGTCCAGCCCAGAAGAAAGTCAGTAAGATCTTATCTCAAAAACAAGTCAGTTATGGTGGTACTCACCTGTAATCCCAGCTACTTTTGCCAGGTTTGGCAAAAGCACAAGATCCCCTCTGAAAAATGAACTAAAAAAGCCAAAGAACTTGGGAATGGCTCAAGTAGTAGAGCGCTTGCTTAGCAAGCTTGAGGTTCTGAGTTTGATCCCCAGTACTGCTATCCATGGAGCAGCTACTCTGGAGGGACAGTATATTGATCAGCTTTCTGTTACTATAATAAAATTCCCAAGATAATCAACTCATAAAGATGAAAGGTTTATCTGGGTTCAGGATGCTAGAGATTCCAGTCCAAGATCAGGTGTCCCCATTGCTCTAAGCCTTTGGCCGCTCATATTGTAAGCCAGGAGGCAAAGATGGGATGGGGCCAGCAATCCTCTTTGAGGACACACTCCCAAGGACCTAAAGACTTCCCAGTAAGCTTTAACTACTATAAGTCCACAGTGCCTGCACTTCCCATCAGTGTCATGCTGGGGACCAAGCCTTTAACACATGGCCTTTAGGGGGACACTACCCATATGCAAATCATAGCACATAATTACTAGTGAAAGCAGGAAGTGGTTGAGATGGGTTTTTTGTTGTTGTTTTGAGACTGCATTGGAACTCACTATGTAGTCTAGGCTGGCCTTGAACTCACGATTCTCCTGCTTTAGCCTCCTGAGTTCTTTTTCTTTACTCCCCAATCTAAGCTGGGCTCCTGGCTATACAGCCAAAGCCTAAATTTTCTAGTCCCCTTGCATCTGGATATGGCCTTGTAGTTAGATTCTGGCCAATGAAACTAGAGTACCAGGGATGCATGCAACTTCTGAGTTGTGTGTCTAAATCGAAGTCAGCATATTCCACTTTCTCCTTCCTCCTCAGCACTGACTAGACAATTGGGAGAAGCAAGGAGTACCATAAACAACCATCTGCTGGAAGCCATGCATTGAAGAAAGCAGAACAGCAAGCAAAAAATCTAGGTGCCCCAAACCACAGAAGCATCTCTGGGCTGTTGTGTGAGGTAGAAGTAAAGTCATATCTTGTTGAAGCTACCGTCATTTTGATTTTTGTTATAATAGTCAAACTTATATTGCAACTAAAACAAACTGAAGGTTAAGATCTGGATGGATGTTTTCTGCTGCTTTAATAGAATATCACAGACTGGATAATTGATGAACAATAGAAGTTTACCCAGGTTCTGGCCCTGGAGGCTGGGAAGGTCAGGAGCATGGTGCCAGCATCTCGTAAGGTCCTTGTGCTGCATCATGACATGGGAGAAGGATAAGCGAGCCCGTGCAAGACAGAAAGAGAATATCAGGCCAACTCATCTTTCTTATCAGGGACCCACTCCTGAGATAATCGTGTCACTCTTATGACAATTGCATCAGTTCATTTATGATTAATAAGAACCTTTAAGACCTAACATCACTGATGTAGATGATGGGACCTCTTGAAGGTCCCACCTGTTAATACTGTTACAGTGGAAATTAATTTCCATCACGAGTATTGAAGGGGACTTCCAAACCAAAGCCAAGAGAACTAGCAAGCTACTTTACACTAGAAGAAGGTTAAAAATGGGAATTATAAAAATAGAAAGTGATGTTCAAATTAAAAGGAAATGTTTCAGAGTCAATTTTGTGAACACTGATGGTCAATCAGGTGCTTCCTGTGTCTATCTAGGAGTGAGATAAACTTAGGGTCAAGACTAGTGTATATTAGCTCGGCTTCCTGGAGTAGGAATCTGGGTTTGTAACTTTAGAATTAACTTAGGTTCTGTTCTGGTCGTATGAGAAGATAGATGAATGAAGTACAGTCATTTGATCTAGAGCTAATAAAACCCATAATACTTAAAATGACTAGTTTGGGTCAAATGTGGGTGGTTCCAGAGCAGTAGAGCGTTGACTCACACCTGTTCATGCCCTGCAAGCAATGCCCTCTTGCAGTGCTGTGCTGACATTCAACTTTGGCATTTACTTTTGGTTTATGCTATCTACTTAGAAAGCCTAATCAATGATTAGGGAATCATAGATCTTAGTCACAATAGAAAGCAAGAGCTATTTCACTTGTCTTTTATGTGGGGTTAATAACGATTCGTTAATTATCTTTCTAAGGAGTTTTATCATTAAATCTTGTGTGTAAGCAGAACTAATCTCGACACTCATAGAATCCATGGAGTTTTCTTGTGAGACCTGTAAAGATGAAAAAAATTGCATCCTAAGCAAAATGTTAATAATAAAATTAATTAGGAAAAAATGATATCTTGCTTCTTATTAGAATTGAGTTAATATATCCACCTTTGTTAATATTAGGAATGTAAGATACTTTCTTCAAATAGCTTCTACACAATAAAAAGGTGTTATACCGTATTATTAAAAGTCTTAATTTTTTTTTAATGTGTGAAGCTTTCTCTTACCTCAATTAAAAAGAACTTCCCATACTAGTTCTGTCCCTATGCAGGCGCACATACGATGGCTAAAAAATTGGTAGTACTTATGGTTTCTACCGCCAAATGTGGGCAGTACCACAGTAAATAGTTTGGATCATCAGGCTCTGATACAAGTCCAGTGCATTTTGACGTATATGATGGGAGTAACTAGGAAGTAGTTCAAATATTTTCATCACAAAGTAGTGATGAAAATGTCTACTAAATGTCTGAGGTGATAGAAATGTTTAACCTGGTCACATGATGCATTCATGTATTGAAACATCACCCAGTGCCCCATTAATATATACAATTTTCATATTTTATGTATCATTAAAAAGAAATTTAATTTACTTTAAAAATTTACAATGACTTATCATAGAAAAATTTAAATTATAAGAAAATAATAGAAAGATAAAATTACAGAGAATTCTAAAAAAAAAATAATAGTAGCAAATAAGGAGCCTTTTGAGGAGAAAATGTTTCCAGAATTTCCAGAATTATCCCTAGAAAATGACAAAGTGTGAAGCTGTGGTAGAGTATTTACCTAGCATGCATGAGGCCCTGGGTTCCAACCCCAGAACTGCAAAGATACCAAAGTAAAACAGAACAGAACTCCACTCCCCCCACAAAGTGTGATAGCTGCTTCAGGACAAGCTCTTTAAGGAGTTTATGGGTAAAAACCCTGTATAAAGGCATAAGCCCAGGAAATTCTCATGAAAATGTAATCAGAATTTAAAATTTTAATTCCCATAGTCAAGTGTGCTAGAAAGATACAGAAAATATGGTGAAAAAAAAAAAAAAACCTCTAAGAAATGGAAAGCAGGGGACTCAAATAGGTTCAGATGGCACTGAACCTGGAGGTGGTGGCCTCAGAACTCCAGAGAGCTATAAGTCAGCCCCCCTACTCCATGCCCAGTGTGACTGAGGAAACACTTTGCAGAAATAATTCAGTGACCACAGGCATTTTGCAGAAGGCATTTGGGTTTAGATAAGGTCACGTCTCTTGAGCTATTTAGATTACATGATGTGTAAAATGCCATAGGAACCAAAATGCTATAGTAATGAGAATTGTATGCAGCTGGAACCAAAAGTATGTGAGCTTTGAAGACTTATATTTAACTTAAATCAGGGCTGATCCGATTTGTCCTAAGAGAGGGGAGCATTTGATTGTGGACTAGCTTGAGATAGATGCCAAACAGTCTGAGATAGAGAAATACACCAATAAGCTCTGCAGAACCAGGAAAGGAGAGGAAGGTCCTCGACAGGCATTTCCCCACTGGACTTGGACTTAGGGTTGCACAGTACCATAATCAGGATGAGCAGGTAATACAGAACAGCACTGCCATACTTACGCCTGTTGTGTACCTCAGAGTTTACTAGATAATGTAGATTAAGTTCATTTAGTCCTTTTGTCTTCCCAAGGTCATCTCACTTTAGGTCATGCACTTCCAGCTATGTTTAAGGCTAAATCCCAGTAAAGACAACCCTTCCACTGACTCAAGGATATTGCCCCAGAATTCTTTCCTTCTGCTCCTGGGTCATCAGCTTTCTCATGGATAATTTCATTAGCAAAGAAATAAATATTCTCTCATCTGAAACCAGAAGAAAATAAAACTTATTGACTCCATTTCTCCCACCAGCTGTAGTTCTATTTCTCCTCTCTCTTTCAGAGTAAAAGTCCCAAACAAGTTGTCTACATTCACTGCCTTCAGCTTCTCTCTCTCTCTCTCTCTCTCTCTCTCTCTCTCTCTCTCTCTCTCTCTCTCTCTCTCCCCCTCTCTCTCTTTCTTTACTTTCTCTTCATTTGTATGGAATCAGAATTCACACAACATACAATTAATCCTTTTAATGTGAGCAATTCATTTGTGTTTCCACCATAATATTTGGTCCAGAGAAAAGACCTTTAATCAACAGGAATGTTCCAGAAGGAGGGTAACTAATTTATCCTAATTTCCTCAGTACTTCTCCAGTCTTAAACTGTCAAGTGCCAGGTCCCGGAAATCACCCAACCCACACAAACCAGTGCAGTTGGTCATCACTCATTCCAGGGCTCACTACTCAATCACTTCTCTAGCTACACTGACTCTTCAAGGAACCTTATTTACTCCCATGGCACCATCAAATGCCAGCAACTGCCCATGCTCACCCCAGGTTGGAACTCTCGCCTGAAGTCTTGCTGACTTGGAAGGTCTACTTGACTTCTCAAAATTTCCCATCCTACTTTGAACTGCAGATCTCCAGATTTCTGTAGACCTCTAGCAGCTTCCCCATCTCGGATGAGAATTCCACCAATGGATGGCAACTCTTGCCTTTCCAGTTGTTACAGAAAACGCTCTCAGAGTCACAGTCTGTTGTGAAATTGGGTTGTCTGTGTCTCCTGAATCCTGAGGCACTTTGACCATCTTGGTCAAAGCCAATCATTTTTTTTTGTTTGAAATCCCTTGGTAACCTTTCTGTCCTTCTTTGGGTATTCTTACATAGAGGCTAGAATGATTTTTTTTAAAGATCATTTTACTGTGGTAAGAAGATGTGCCATTTTAAGTGCCCGTGAGACTTACTTATTATGGGACAATATTGTATAACACATCTCTCTTTACAAGGATGTGGAGAAATTGGGGGAAGCTGCTATAGGAAACAGTCTGGGGAGTCCACCAAAAATTAAAAATATACCTATCATGTAATTCAGCAATCCTATTTTTGGATATTTATCCAAAAATTGAAACAAAAATCTCAAAGAGAAATTAGTACTCTAATAAACATTGCAGTAGTATTCACAACAGCAAAGAAGTAAATGTCCATCAGTGGATGAAGGGGTAAGGAAGTACATTCTGTATGCACAATGGAATAGTATATAGCTTTAAAAATGAAGGAAATCCTGCAATATGTGACATGAGTGAACCTTCAGGCACTATGCTAAGTAAAATAAGCCAGTCACAGAAGGACAAACAGTGTATGATTCCACTTGGATGAGGTTTCTACAATAGTGAAACCTGTAGGTTCAGAGAGTGGTGTTGCCAAAGCCTGAGGAGGAACAGAGAGTGTTTGTTCAATAGGTGTAGATAGATCTTTTAAAAATATGTCAGTTCACATCACTCAGAGTAAGAGCCAAAGCTTAAAATGGCCTGTCCAATGTGGACTTCCTCTGTGACCTTTTGAGTTCTATTCCCTGACTTCCAGATTCTAATCCACTACTGTATGCCTTCTAAAGAATGAAGATGACATCACTCCCCACTCCTCCGCCAACCCCAGAGCAAAGCAAGCATGAGGTCACGGAGAAAGCTGAGTCCAGGGCTATGAGGAGTGCTGACCCAACCGAGAGACTGAATGGACTTGCATAGGTCACTGCCATTTCACTTCCATCCCACCACATCCTGCTGCGCAGGACAAGCTTCATTCTTGTTTGCTCATTGCTATCAAAGACAGCTATCTGGCTAGGTACCCGTAATCTCAGCTACTTGAGAGGTGGGGATTGGAGGGATAAAAATTTGAGACCAGCCTGTGTAAAATGTTAGTGATAGTCCATTTCAACACACAAACTGGGTATGGTGGTACATTCTTATAATCCCACCTACTAGGGAGACATAGGTAGGAGGATTGCAGTCCCAGGCCAGCCCAAGCAAAAAATGAGATTCTATCTGAAAAATAACCTAAAGCAAAAAGGGCTGGAGTTGTGATTGAAGTGGTAGTGTGCCTGCCTAACAAGCACAAGGTCCTGAGTTCAAACCTGAGTTTCTGCAAGGTTTTAAACCGTTCATTTGATTACTCTCGGTGATGGCAAGTATATAGGGCCTTTTTCTAATCTCGGGTCTTATTTCTAGGCTTTTCTCCAAATAGCTATCAGAACTAAACACCCTCCTACTTGGATCATTTTTATCCAAAAGTATAATCCCTGTAGGTTGACGGCTTTCTCCAGCCTTCTTGTCCTGTGCCACCCCAAATAGCCTTGCTGCTGAGCAAGCACTCTACTTCATCCTCCTCTCCTCCCAAAGCCCCTCCTTAGCCTCCGGATCTCCTCCTCAGGAGTCAGCAAATTCCTCTTCTCTTCTCTACATGCTCTTTCTCCCACTTTTCTTTAAGGAAAGCCTGGAGGCAGCGATCCTCTGCTGTCCTCTCAAGCAAAGGCTGCTGTTTCTATGTCTGGCCCCATTTCCTCAGGATGGGAGTCAGGATGCCTGCCCTTTCTTCCGCCCCAGGGGCAATTCCTCAGCATCCTCTGTTCCTTTTCCCTAGGTTTATAAGATCCAATTTTAAATGGAAAAGAAATAAAAGTGCTTGGCCAAAAATTCAAATCAAGTATACATTTGGAATTAGATGTCCTTTTCACCCAGACATTTATTGGAAATGTCACAATAAACCCCATTGTACAACTAAATAAAGAAAGAAAAATGCCACAGTGATTACCCTTGGGCACATCTTCTGGACCACTTTTATGAGCATGACTGAAAGAGGAAATTCTGTCTTGCTACCTTACGGGCACATCTCCACAAGTCCCTTCCGGAGTCTCACTAGGGACTTTGCTACTTAGGGATGCCCTTGTTCTCAAAGACGCTAACAAGCACAACTCTGACCCTGCCTCTCTCATTGTCTTCCTAGCTATCACTGAACTTCCTAGTAGAGCTGCTACCCTGGGCCAGGAACATTATCCCCTGGGGGCCATCTGGCTTTAGGTAATATGTGCATTTCAGCCTGCTGACCTTCCTCGCCTTCTTTGCTTCTTCAGCAAGGACAGCACTGGCATTTCTGCTTCACTTAGTGTTGATCCTCACTTTCTCTGAGCTTCAGAGATCTCCCCTAGGGGCAAATTCAGCCATCCCTTGGGATTTGGGTTCTCAGATTTAGCAGCTAAAAATATAGGATGTCCAGATAAACTTGGATTTCAGATAAACCACACACACTTTTAGCCTAATTATGTCACAGATATTGCAAAAGACATGCTTTTATCTGACAACCTTTTCTGGGGTCCTGGCCAGGGTGTTAAATGTTGTGCCCCAAGAAAGCATTCCCCCAATCAATTTATTTTCACTTATTTTGTCTCATGTTCTTTTGATTTCAGGTACCCTCGAAATCCAATAGTGTTGCCAGTGGATGATCTCAAATGACCTAGGCCAAGAAGATCTCAGGTTCTTGTATCTCTCAAACAGAGAACTGGACAGAGGCACAGATTGCAAAGCAGTAGTAAAGTTTTACTGAAAAGGAAAAAGCACAGATAAAAGAAAACCCCACAAGAAAGAGTGCTGGGCTCCTTGTTCACAGGACAATTCATAGGTTGTAAGGACAAACGGTGGGAAAAATCTGAGCAGTCTTTGCAGGAGAGGCTAAGGTGACTGACAGCAAGATATAATATAGCTTATTTTTGACAGCACGTATCCATACCCACAATGCATTGTTATAATTACATGATGAGATGTAGTCCATGTGTATGAAGTTTTAAGTAGGGGGGAGGTGTCTCAAAAGGTCATTTGAGGACGAATTCTCCAGCTCTCAGCATATGTGCTAACCAGGACTTTCCCTTCTGCACAAACATCATCTTTTATCCACACAAAGGGGCTTCCAAGGATGTTCCCAGCCAGATCTTTCCTAAAGGGGCACGTCCTAAACAAGACTTGGAGCATGTCCTTGGTGGGGACTCATGACATTTTTATCTGTCAGTTCCGCCCTCCTCTCCCCAACCGGTCAAACTGTGTTTCTCTATTCTCCTGCCTCAATACCAGTAACATTCCTGGATCCTGTAAAAGCACATCAGCTACATATTGCAGCTCCTTCCATGTGTGTCTCTCTTCCATTATCAAGTCCACTTACAGTCCTAGGCAGGTTGTGCTGGGATTTAAACCTCATTATTGACCTGATGGCCACAAGGAGTTTGAATTAGCAGTTTAGATTTCTCTGCAGAGAAATCTCTGCAGCATCTCTAAGAACAAGGAAGCCTCAGGTCTCCCACCTAAGCAAGGGAGCAGGGAACCTCTGCAGATTCTGTGGGCTCAGGTGGGTGTGCAGAGTGACCATTCTCTGGAATTTGCACCTGTATGTCCCATGTCATGTTTGGATCCTGGTTTTCCCAGCAGAGGCCCTGGCTAGTGATGGGCTACTAAGGGTTTCACAACCAGCTCTCTGAAAATGAATCAAGAAAGCTCTTGATTCGTAGCGTTTGTTCATTTCCATGGTGTAAATATTCCGCCACGCCTCTCGCCGAGCTTCCGATATGATGCCATTAAATGTGGAGTCCTGAAAAAGACACAAATGACCAACTGGTTCTTGTAAGCTGAGAGGAGCAAGGCTCAGCATACCACTGGCCCAGCCCTTCATGTAACAGATGCTGGCTAAGCATGTAAGTGTCTTGGAGCTGGATGACTCTAAATACCGGGGACCTGCATCTGTTGCTCAGCTGTGCCCATCATCTGCTACAGGAGATAAGAGCCTCTTTGGAAGCCACCAAAGGACACTTGTGCCTCTCACATAGCTTGCTAATGGTCCTCAGTCTCTCATGATCCCTCCACAGTGCAGCAAGACAGCTCAGCAGAAACCAACCAATTCTGCCATCTTTATATTATTTGTTCCCCTGATATCTTTCAAATGCCCAAATTATTTCACCTGCAAAGCAATTCTTCTCTAGCACTTTCCCCAGTATTCTCGGTAAAATCTTTAGCAGTTGGGCCAGAGACAACCTTTGTGTCATGTAGCTCTCAGATGACATTCTTTGTCCCAGAGAAAGTGAATGACCAGGTCCTCCAACCCCATCTTGCTGTCTGTTTTCTTGGACAAGACCTGGTAGAATTAGAGTTTGTTCTAGTCTCCTGAGAAGCAGGGGCCATGCTGGTATTAAACGTGCAAAATATTTACTAAGGAAAATGCTTTCACATTATAAATGGAAGAGACCAGGGAAGGCTTTGAGCTGTTGGGCTATGACACAAGTCTGAGTCCTGAGAAGGCCAGGGGAAGGTGAAATTGGGAGGGACAACCACAAACTGCAGCACATGTCTAAGAAAGTTCTAGCCAGTGGAATTGAGTTGCACACTTCACAGGAACTTGGACAGGCTCAGTTACTGACTGAGAAGCAGCTGTGCAGGTGGATATGGGGACCTCAGCCCTCCTCACCCGCTGCAGCAGGAGATTTGAGCTGTGCATTGCATGTTTCCTGTACACCTGAAATTATCTTGAAAGCTTAATGGTCCTAATTGAGGCATTTGGGCTGGAATGGGTCGTTGGCAATGCCACAGACTTCACAATGCATTACTTTAGAAGGCTTAGGGCTGCTGGTACATTTGGTGTACCTGCCACTATTTGTGTGCACACTGAGCCTGGTCAGGAGGGCAGCTGCCTTATTGTTGAAGCCTGTCATCCTGGATCATAATCTTGACCTCCTGAGTAGAAAAACTAAATTTAGTTTCTCCCAATGCACTCTTCTAACACTCTTCAGACACTAGATGCATGAGCGGGTCTCCCACACACAGCAGGCAAGCAATTCAGCAGCAGTGGATACGAGCTAGGACTCCTCTACTTCAATTCATTCTGACACTACTTACCCAAGGCAGTATTAGATCCCATGGATTGAGAGCTTAGTCCCAATACTGTCCCCTCACTTTTGATGTCAATCACAAACCCCAGTTTGTTCTACCTGTGCTCTGATTATAAAGTGGGGTTCTCCTCATCAGGTTTAATTAATTTCCTCAAGCAACTCATAGAACTGCTCATAGAACTCATAGACGCAGCTCATAGAACTCAGGGAAACACATTGACCAGTTTTTTATAAAGGATATTACAAGGGTACAGATGAAGAGATGCACCAGGTGAGGTATGGAAGAGGAGGTGTGGAGCTCCCGTGCCCTCTCCTGGAACCACCCTTTAAGGAGCCTCATGTATTCAGTTATCCAGAAGCTTGCTGAACGTTGTCTTTTCAGCTTGTAATGGAGGCTTCATTACATGGGCATGCTTGATGAAATCCTTGGTCAATTGGAGATTCACTCAATCTTCAGTTCTTCTCCTCAACCCAGAGATTTAAGGGGTAATACTGAGAGTCCCAATCATCTAATCCTGCCTGGTCTTTCTGGTGAGCAAGCCCTCATCCTGACATTACCTAGGGGCTGCCAACCACCAGTTAATTCACTAGCATACAGAAAAGACACATCATTCCAGAGATTCCAAGGATTTTAGGAGTTGTATGCCAGAAATTGAAGATGAAGACCAAACACGTATTTATAATATCCTACCTCTCCAATGACCGCTGTCCGCTACCCGAGGCCATTGTCTTAATGTGAAACTTGCCACTTCTGAAACCATGCTACTGTCAAAACACTCACTCAGATGAGCGTTCCCATCCATGTCTCCATTCATCAAACACATTTCACAAGTGTTCTGCCTGGTTGCTCCACAGCTGATAATACGATCGTTTTCAACCTCATCAAAAAGTAAGTTGAGTGGGAAATAGCTCATGGTCCACAAGCATCTATCATCTTTCAGGTTCTGTTCTTGATATGTTTATTGCATTTACTTGCACAAAGTCTTCTAAGGCAAGTATGATGAGTTGTGTTTTGCAGAAAGTAAGTGGCATAGCTGGCTATCAAACTGCATCAGTTGGGCCTGGAGCTCATAACCAGCTCATAAAGACAGCCTGGCAAGGCGGGCAGAGCAATGGATACTCAAGGCTGGAAGGTAAAGAAGGAGCTAGTGGGGATTTTTAAGTAACAAATAATATAAATTGAATAACGTATTCTTAAAATTAGTCTGTGGTAGTATGCAGGCAGGATTAAAGGAGAACACAGTGAAGTCAGAGAAATAATTTAGAAGGCATGCACAATTAGCCAGAAGCTTGTGGGTCAGGAGCAAGATAGCAGAGAATGAAGAGAGAGGTGAGATTCAGAAACATTTTGACTCGGAAACTGACAAGACTTTCTTAACTGACATGCCACGGCTATTGAAAAAGTATCAAAATACAAAACTACAGAAAAATTAGCTTAAGGATCTTAATTGGCTTTATTTGAGACTTTAGAATCAGTACATTTCATTCCATGAAATAGAGTGAATGTTCTGAATGGGCTATCAGAGAAGGCTGGTTTTATAGACAAAACAGAAGCAAGGAATGAGGAGCACAGTAGTCATTTCAAAGTTACTTTCCTTGTAAGGGACAGGAAGACAGAGTAATAGAAAAATAACTATTTAGTTGACAAAAGCTTACTTCAGTTACTTTTTGATAAGGATTTACCATGCTGATTGGAACTACAGTGTTCTGGAAATTTTGCTATTATATCTTGATTTTTTTCTTTTATTTTTTTGGCAGTACTGCAGTTTGAGCTCAGGGCCTTCCTCTTGCTAGGCAAGCACTCTCTCTACCACTTAAGCCACACCCCAGCACTTTTTTGCCTTAACTTATTTCTCAGATAGAATTTAAGTGTTTAGTTCATGCCAACCTCAGACTGTGATCCTCCTACCTATACCTCTTCAGTAGCTGGGATTACCTCGAGAAGCCAAGCTTCTCTTGATTTCTTGAGATTCAGATAACAACTCAGTTTGGGTTTTGTGATGGGCAATTTTAACATGAGTGATTCTGTTTTGACATTTAGCCTGGGGTGTTGGGGTCTACTCCAAAACAATGACCTATGATTTTTATTTAACGAGTGTTAACAGCGTCAAAAACATCATTCCAAATGTTGAGCCGTCATCATCCCAGATGGTGGTTAGGAGAACAGAGTTGACCTTAAAGAGACGTTGGGAAGCAGTGTCTGGCACAAGATGTCCATCTGACTGTTTTGTCCATGAGTTGAGAGGTGCCATGAAGATAGAGGAGGCTTCCAAGGAGGTTGGGGGGAAGAAGGCAGAGGGCCAGAGGCCATGCCTAAAGGAAGCCTTCATTTTCAAAGGGCAAGCAGAGGAACCCGCTTGAGAGCCAAACCAGAAGTGGGTAGAGGACCAGAGAATGAAGGAGCAAAAAAGCTAAGTTCATCACAAGGAAATCATATTATTTCTCATATTTTATATACCCTGGAGAGCTTAGAATTGAGGACACCATAGCCAATACTCAGTTTAGCATGTTTAGCTGAATGATATTATTAACAATAGGGATTTTTTTTAATGGAAATTTTTGCAAGTAAGCCAGGATGTGACATGTCCCATGAAAAGAAAGAATAACATGGTTCCAAAATTAAGATAAAAAGACCAGTAATTATAGACCAGCAAAATAGGTCTTCAGACAAATAGAAGTCCTGCTCAGAAAGAGGAGTTTTGGAGTTTAGCCATTCCTTTGCTCATCATTCATGAGGCAGGGATACTTTTAGAATACCCTCTCCTCAACCTGCTTCCCTGATGCCCAGCCCCTTCTCTAAAATTACAGGTCTCAGCAATAGCTGCCTCTGAAATACTGGCTTTTCTCCAGGCCTGTGGCAAGTAAATATAGCTTGGCTTATTTTCCTTAAAAATTGTGAGCTTTTGTTTTAGTCATGTTTTAACACTCATACAGACATTGCTGTTATTTAAGTGGGCTCTACTATTGGTATGCTATAATTTTAAAATGTTTGGGCAAGGGCTAGGGATTTAGCTCAGTGGTAGAGCACTTACCTAGCATGAACAAGGCCCTGGGTTCCATCCCCAGCACTGCACATCATAAACAAACAAACAAATACATAAATAAATATTTAGGCAAGAACTTAACAAAGATTCAAAATTAGCTAAATGACAGTGCAATGGGAAAAGAATAGTCCCTTCAATAATTGATGCTGGGAAAACTGGATTTCCATGTACAATGAAATTGTACTTGTAACTTACACTGTACAAAAAAAAATCTCTAAATGGGTAACAAAAATTAAATGCATGACTAGAAATCATACAACTCTGAGAAGAGAATCTAGAGGAAGCTCCGTGACCATAGGCCTTGACAATGATTGTTTTGGATGTCACACTGAAAGCTCAGGCTATAAAAGCTAAAATAAATAAATAAATGGGACTACATTAAACTAAAAGGCTTCTGTACAGCAAAGGAAATAATCAAGAATTAACACATAATCTATGACCTGGGCGCCAGTGGCTCATGCCTACATTCCTAGTCACTTGGGAGCTGAGATTAGAAAGATCACTGTTCAAGGCCATCCCAAGGACAAAGGTTTGTGAGGCCTCCTCAGAAGGGCGGTGGGTATGATGATGCACACCTGTCATCCCAGCAACAGCAGGAAGTTTAAAATAGGATCACAGTCCAAGCCAGCAGGGCAAAAAGCAAGACCGTATCTCCGAAATAACCACAGAAAGAAGGGCTGGACTGCCTGCTTTGTAAGTGTGTAGCCCTGAGTTCAAACCCCCATACTGTCGAGAGAGAGAGAGAGAGAGAGAGAATTTTTGGAATGGGAAAATTTATTTGCAATACATCTGAAAATGACTAATATCCACAAATCCAAAATATATGAGAAACTAAACAACTCAATGGTAGAAAACAAACCAATTAAAAAGTGAGCAAAGGATCTGAACAGACATTTCTTCAAAGAAAATATACAAATGACTTACAGATATTTGAAAAAAAATGCATAATATCAGTAATCATCAGGAAAATGTAAATCAAAACCTCTGTGTGTGCTGTCACCTCACACACACACTAGGGTGGCTATTATTAAAATGACAAGAGATAAATGTTGTCAAGGGTGCCGAGAAAAGAAGGAAGTCCCAGCACACTTTGGGTAGGAATGTAGACTAGGGCAACCATTGTAGCACATAGGAGGAAGGTCCCCAAAGAAATTAAAAATAGAACTACCATATGACCCAGAAATCTCCCTCCTGACTATATTCTCAGATGAAATGAAATCACCACTGCATAAAGATCTCCAAACCTCAAATAATCATCGCAACATCATTCACAATAGGCAAGAGATAAAAACAATTGAAGTGTCCATTGTGGGCAAATGGATTAAAAAAATGAGATGTTAGCCTTAACAAGGAGGTTCTGCCATTTCCCATAACATAGATAAACCTGATGGACATTATGCTAAGTGAAATAAGCCAGACACAGAAAGAAACATATTACATGATCCAATTTATATGTGGGCTCTGAAAAAGAGGTCAAATATACACAGACAGAGAATAAAATACTGATTACCAGCGGCAAGAGTAAGGGAAGGAAAAAATGGGGAAATGTAGGTCAAAGGAGCAGATATCGGATAATTAAATCTAGAGAGGTAATGGGCAGCATGAGGACATAGATAACAAAATTATTTTGTATTAAGGATTTATGTGAAATAAGATTCCAGCTGTTTTTGTTGCAAGAAAGTAATAGCTACTCACCTAGTATGAGATGATAGATATGTTCATTTGCCCCATTATAGGAATCATTTTGCTATCTATACATATTCTTCTTGTAACCATCATAGGATAGAAGCAGTTAGTTGTGTAAAGTAGCTTTATGTGACTCTGAGTTAAGTGGAAATGGGCCTTAGACATAGATGGGGGAACAAGGAAGATAGAGACTGCAGGAAAAAGAGCAGATGGTACAATAATGAAGACAGAGAAACCAAAACAAGCAGAAACAAGAACTAAACACAGGAAGGCAGCCCGGATTTGCTCATTGTCACAGCAAACAGGGCTGTCCAACACGACCTCCACAGCTCAGATGTATCACTCTACAGGGAAAAACTCAAGTTCAGTGGGGACCTTCAACCTTGAAGAATCACTGAGATTATGTACATGTTTTTCCTGATGAGAAAAATATATTGAATTTAAGAAAGTACCCCATCCAAAATAGCTAACATTTTCAAAACTATTTTGGGGCCTATGAAGGTAAAATTTAAATTAACTTACGGTAATTCCATTAATGCTGGATAAATGAAGTTTTAGTGCCATATAATTCTTTTGCTGTAAATGATGATAAAATTCAGTAATTTGATATAAAGGAAATGGTAATTTTTGAACCTTGATGTGAAGTTTTGTATGTTTTTTTTCCCCCAGGGGAAGGGGTGCTGGGAATCAAAATCAGGGCCTCATAGTCAAGCACTCTACCCCTAAGAAGCTACACCCCCAGTCCAATTTCTTTTTAATTAAATATGGTATTTTGGGGAGCAGTACTGGGTTGAACTTGGGGCCTCATGCCAGGCAGGCACTCTATCACTTGAGCCATGATGCCAGCCCTAAATATGGTACATTTGTATTAACTTGTATTAAAGTGTTTTTTCTTTGTATTTGGAATTAAAATGTCTTGTTGATTTTTATGTTAAAGAATGCCGAAAATTTTTTTAAATTTTCATAAACAGCAATAAGCTATAGAACTGGCAACCAAGCAGGTGGAGTAGTAGCTAGGACTTTGGAGACCTGGGTTCAAGAGCAGAGCCCTCGAATGGCTATCGCAATAGCTTTGTGAATTGTGGCTTATCCATTAGAGAATGACAGATACCCATCCATGCTGATGCTTTTCTAGTGCTCCTGCCAAGGTCCAGCTCTCCTGCCAGGTCTCTGTCAGGCAAAGGTAAATGTTCAGGAGAAAAACCTCTGGGTTCATAGGTTATCCAAGACCTTGAAACTATTTTCGAACTTTTGGGATGAATAAAAGTTCATGAGAAATAAATTCAAGCCAGATTACCTGAAGGATTTAAGGTGCAAAATGCTAAGGATTTCAAAATCCCTTTCCTGAGTCATATCTAAGAATCACAGCTTTACTCCATCAGGAAGTACTTTGCCCTGCAGGGGCTGGGTCCTGTGCTGTCCCAGCACCACCTACTGGCTCCTGGGAAGAATGGACCGAGGGGAGGTGTTGGTGTCCACCCAGCCTAATCTGTGCTGCCTTTCACAAGACCACCTGTTGGGAAATTCTGATGGGAGGTAAGTCCCAAGGAGCACCTCCTGGCATAGGAGGTTGGGAGGTTTATGGCATACAGCCTTCCAGCATGGCAGGTTCTCACACAGGAGAAACACTATGCTTGCTTTAAATATTATAAGGTAGGAATTATTTCCTATCCATCTTATAGCCATTTGCTATAGGGAATGGCCAGGACAGGGTGGATGAGGCAGACACCGGCTCCTGTTCTTCTGTGTACCTGTCCTGGCAGAGATCCCGGTGTTGACAGGTGCCCAATCATATTTGCCAGATGAATGAGGGACTAGTCTGCACAGGATCCAGTTTCTGATTCTTAAGACTCTTTTTAGCACCATTCCAGGGTTGTATATTCGCTTGGTGATTTTCTATGGAGGTTGTATCTGTTTTGGCTTTGAAAGGAAAATGATGTATTTGTTTGCTCTGAAAGACATAAGCCAGATAGTGTTGGGCTGTCTGGGTTCTTTCAAAGCAGAGCCTGAGACAACAGCTTGTGTCTTCGTGGCTTATTTCAGGGAACAGGACTGTGGGAAAGGGCATAGTATAGGGAAAGAGGGAAAGCTAATAACAGAAGATGTCATCCAATGAGCTACTGTGCCCAGTGACCAATGTGCTACCCAGCCTAGATCTTCTGAAGGGCCTTATAAGATAAGTCTTAAAAGTGTCTTCCCCATGAGCAGGAGGCTGGACCCCACATTTTGTCTCTCACACCCGGGATAATGCAGGTACAAAGACAGAGTGGACTCTTATAGGCATCCTGCACAGCAGCCTCCATCAAGACCCAAGGACCAGGAGAAAGACAAGTGCAGATGGATAAAATTATGTACAGGTGTGTGGTCGTACCTTCTTCCAGAAGTGGTCAGTTTCCTCAGAGATGTGGCCTTCAAGGATTGTGAAGCATGCAAGAGGCTGTTTGATCCTGTGTAAGATCCTGTTTGAACTATGAAAATAAATAAAACAGTTGGAAATGTCACTGATGATTCATGACCACTTCCTGAATTAGTATCCCATTATTGATTGATTGGGTAGGTTTGAAGATGTGGAAGCTTTGCTGAGGCTGAGAATAGATAAGGGTGTGCCACCTCTCAGCCTTAATCATCTATAAAGGCATATTCTCCAGTCACTTGCTTATGATCAATGCCCTGCTAGACTCTGGCATCAGCAATTTTATTGCAATTAATATCATATTTAGAAATCTCTTCTTGAAACTGAAACTATGTGCATGAATGCTTCCTAGAAATTCAGCAAGTTACCATTTCTTTGGCTAATTATGTCTAACTAGGTAGCTAAAATGCATCATAAGAATCCAATGAACATTTTACCACCAAAAGGAGATTAATTGAATAATTAATAGCTTTCTCCACTTAGCATAGATAATTAAGAACTCTAAAGGTAGTACAAGCTGAATTCCATTAGGACAAAACATTCCTACACCAATACCACCGGCATATTAAAAGCCATATTCAATACAACAGATTGTAGGATCCAGCTCCTGTGGGAGCATTCTCTCAGAGCTTGTTATAACAACTTTTAACCCTGAGCAATAATGGCTAGCTTTTCCAACACTGACACATAAGGATACATTTTGTGGCCTGTTTCTTGCCCAAGCCAAGAAGGGATGTTATCCAGAAGCAAATGAATGGGTTCATTGTTAGTTCAGCATTTGACAGAAAAGAAGGGTCATAGCTGATGGCTTCCTTTTGAAGATTATAGTACTGGTTTTCAATGCAAATAGGACATTTTAAATGCAAAATGCACAGGAATTTCTCTATAATACACATCAGCCCCTGTACAAGTTCTTCTTCATTATCTAAAATTCGTCCCTACAATATAATTTTGCTTTATGTTGTAATTCTAGGGCTCCTGCATGGAGTCTTCAGGCTGCTTGTAGTACCTTGGAACTCCGGCACCCCCCCTGAGCACTCTGAGATTTTAAACAGGGCATCCAAGGCAGTCTCTTCCTTCCTTAGGCACTTCTCCCTGTAGTGTTGGTTTACTGCTTGCAGGCAGCAAGAGTTTCTTGTGGACTGAATTAGCAGGCAAGTGTTTTGGCTGAAACCCAAATGAAAATCATGGCTTCTTTGCTGATCACCTGTCAAGAGATAATTAAAACAGTCCCTTGCTTAGAAGATCATTTTCTGCCATTTGAACACGTCTTAAATTAAGATGCCTCTTAAAAAAATTAGCTAGCATTTGTTGCCCTTAACACAGAGAATCTAAAGCAGATACCTTAAAAGCAACTGAGGCCAATAGGAAAAGGGGACCAGGAACTAGAGAAAAGGTGAGATCAAAAAGAATTAACCTAGAAGGTAACACACACGCACAGGAAATTAATGTGCGTCAACTCCCTGTTTGGCTATCCTTATCTCAACCAGCAAAAACACTTGTTCCTTCCTATTATTGCTTATATTCTCTCTTCAACAAAATTAGAGATAAGGGCAAAATAGTTTCTGCTGGGTATTGAGGGCGTGGGGAGGAGAGGGAGAGAGTGGTGTGGGTGGTAAGGGAGGGGGTGGGGGCAGGAGGGAGAAATGACCCAAGCCTTGTATGCACATATGAATAATAAAACAATAAAAAATAAAAAAAAGATGCCTCTTAGATTTGATGTGAACATTTACTACCATATTATCCAGTGTGTCTTGCAGTTGATTCTGTCACAAAATTAAGGAAATATTGTACTAAAGCAGAGACACTTAGCACGTAAGTCACTACATTGTGAAAGGTGCAGAAAGTGAGCCACCAAAAAATGAGATTTAAGGCAGTGGTTATTTACTTTCCCCCTTCTACATCCTTCTAGGATGTGACCGTGATTATAGGTGTGGTAGAAGCTTATAAAACCCCCATGTTGGGTATTTGCTTTTTCTCCTTCTCCTTCCCTCTCTGAATGTTTGTTGGTCAGTTACACTGCACCTGGCACTGACTCTGGGGGGCCTCCTGGCTCACAGTGCTCAACATTACAAACTCTGGTTAAATTGCAGCCCCCGACCCCCCGCCCCCAGCTCTCTGAACACCTTCCCTGTTTTAAATTTTGCATGGCAAGTATCACCTCCTGACATACAGGCACCTGGCTTATTTATTATACATCTCTGCTCTCTCTGAGGTAAGGTCTTAAGGGTGTAAAGGTTTGTTTGTTCTGTTCACCGATAATTCCTGTTCTAGGCACATGGCAGTCTTCATAAATATTGCTTGAATAAATAACTATTGGAATGGGTAAATATTCTAATGGGGACAGATGAACAAAGCTTCAGGTCAAACAAATGGATGAATAAAACAAATAAATACAGTTTGTAACAATACTGAGGGCTGAGAAAAGTAGATAATTAGGGAGGCCTCTTTAAGAGGGTACAGAAATCTCCTGGTGGAAGAGAGCAAAGGATGAGGTGAGGCAGATAAGGAAGAGTCCTGGAGTCCTGCAGGCTGTAATGAAGACTTTGGGTTTTACTTTTAAAGTAATAGGAAATCATTGAAGGTAAACCATGAGCTACACGATCTGAAACTTTTTCATTCCCCCTCCAGCAAAAGTGTGCACGCATGCAGTCGCTTGAGAATACCTGGTCTAAGCCAGGTACCTATCTCACCAGTCTTTCAGTGTTAAGATTCCCACTTTTCCTGCTTTATGACTTCAGAAAAGGAGAAATCTTTAGCAACATCTCCTAGGCCTTAGCAAGAGCCCCTGGACTCATGTATGGCTCTAGGCTCTGTGATTTCACGTTGAATCTTCTCCTTTGAGCCTTCCTTGAATGTCTATGACTTGAAAGGGGAGGATATTTATTAAGAGATCAGTCTGTATGTCTCTTTCTCTCTCTGTCTCGGTCTATCTCTCTCCCTCTCTTCCTCTCTCTCTGTCCCTTTCTCTCTCTCTGAGTGACTACTCCTGGAGGAATCTGCAAACCCAGCAGATTGTTGCACTTCTCCTTTCTTGATCTCTGAACTTCTAGATTCCCATCTCTTAGAACAAGCAAGTCACAAGTACTCTTGCAGTCTCCACGCTAAACACAGTTGCCCTCCCCTCTTTCTTTCCCTAAAGAGAATGTGCACTTCTGCCTTGCTTTATCCTTCCTGCTTCGGGACAATCCACTTACTGGCATTGATTGAACTTTGGATTGGAAGACTCCCTTGGTTCAGGTGCAACTTGCTCACAACTCTTCGTGTTGCCCTGGTCCACGGTTTCAGTAAGATTTCTAAAAGGCCTGGCTCTCCTCCCATGAAAACAAATACACAGTCTTTTCAACAAGGCTTTGTGAATATAGATTTAGCTTCACAGGGCAATGTAAACTTGACTCCATAGCCAATAAATGATGACAAAGTTGTCATCCTATCTGAAAGCTAGGCTCTTTTCCTGGATAGCATGCTGGAGATGATTTGGAAAAGTTTCTTTTCTCTCCTCCAGTGAGGAAGAACTTCATCATTGTAAACAAGGAGAAATGAGTTGCTCGTACATTTGAACTTCATAGCCACTTATACTATTGAGAAATTTAAGAGACTGGGAGACCACTGAAATGCTGCAAGTCAAAGATCAAATGGCAGCCATGCTTCTGCATGATGCTCAGTCACACTGAAGTAACCCCACTTTATCTTTTCAAAGGGTGAGTTCCATCTTCATGCCTGCAGGTTGCTTCTGTGTATATCTGCATAGCCTGAGTAGCAGTAGTCTAGCTGACCACCCTCAGCCACTTACTGTGATTTGTGTTGACTGACTCGAGCCCATGCGCTCCCTCTGAAAAAAGACTCTGGGCTCATTGACTGACAAGGAAATGGCTTTCAGAGGACAATTGGAGTGCTGTTACCAGAAGAAGGAGGAATGTGTATCCAAAATACCAATCATCAAACAGCTATCTATCTATCTATCTAAATATATATGTATATATCTCACACAGTACAACATCCAGAGACCAATTCAGACAATTGCTACATTTGCACTGAGTACCAACTATATGCTAGGTATATGTAACTCAGAACACAAATATCTTCCCATTCTTCAAATACTCCAGGCCACTACTTACTTGACCTAAAGGTTTCATTAACTCACAAAGATCAAAACATCATATGACAGGAGGAAGGAAGAAGTGATCATTTAACTTCTTCCCTTATGTCAAATGACTGAATGATTAGCCTAAATCCTGAGAGAATGATACCCTTTTTAGGCAGAAATTCTCCCAGATGAATACTCTAAATATCTGGCATTATAATACTGTATATGCTCAGTCTCTCTGCAGGAGAAATGCCAGAATTTGTCAGCCATGATTCATTTTCTTCATCTCTCAGAGAACTCAGGTGATGCTCTCATATTCTAAAGCTAATTTGCCTAAATCCAGGCTTTGACATAATCCCCAGGTCACCTTAGGATATTTTTCCTCTAAGTTTCAGTTTCCCATCTGTAAAATCGGGGTCATTCATAGCATTTCCTCAACAGAACTGTCAGTCTTAATTGAATTAACACAGCGAAATAATTTACAGTAGTGCCTTGTACATAGTAAATGGTCAATAAATGTCAACTCCTACTTTTACAATGACTGTCCTAGTAAGCTAGTTTCAGCAGGCCAGAGAGAATTAAGGCTATAGATGGAAGAAAGATAACAGCCAGAAGTCATAAATTCTAGACTTGCTTCTGTCTTAAAACCTTAGATGTGTTTTTTTTTTCTGTGCCCCCATTTCCACATCTTTAAAATGGAGATAATATCTCCTCTATGGATAGCATAGGTTTACCTTTAATCTACAAAGAAAAATAAATATGAAAAGATTTATAGTAGAGTACTAAGCAGCTATATGTGGTAGGATTGGTTTTACTTTACTCCAAAAAAGAGGAACCAATCCTCCACATGCACAATAGCAACTTAAATAAGGGGGAAGTGTGTTTCTTTCTCATGTAAAAGAAGTTTGTAAATAATCAGTCCCTGGACTGGGAAGGCAGCTCCATGACATCTGGAATCTGGACATGGCAGCCTCAGGAATCCTGGTGTTACTACCGTGGAGAGGTAGTTACTACCTCCCTGTTACTACCATCCTCACAGGCCAAGATGTGCGGAATTCCCACAACACACTCTACTTAGATCTTATTGTCGCAATGCAGGTCTGGACACATAGTCTATAGTTAGATATCAACATGCCTAGGTAGAAATTAGGACCCATTAATAAAAGAGAAGGAGAAGAAATGGATGCATGGTGGACAACTGGCAGCCTCTGCCACTGCAACTCTGGTGTTGGTGTCTCTCACACATATACATTGCTCTTCCATATGAGTGAGTTTGAACTCAGCGTTTAGTTGTCCTATCCTCCTCCTCCTCCTTCTTCTCATTCTTCTTCTTCCTCCTTCTCCTCTTCTTATTCCTCTACCTCTTTGTCTTCCTCTTTTCCCTCCTGCTTCTTTTAAAAAAATAATCATATGCAGTTATGTTAGTTGGTCAGTGTTAGTGTTATAACTAAGGAGGTAATCTATATTTTAAAAATATTTTCCTTGTTGGAAACCAATGATCTCTTTCAGGACTAGAATAATGATTTTAATTTTACTAGAATTAACACTTAAAAAAAAAAATCCAAACCATATGTCAGCAGCTTAGTGCCCCAATTCCAGATGATCATCTTTAAAAAAAAAAAAAAAAACCCAAGTCACGTTCCCAGGGACCTGAGCAGTGAGATTCATCAGAGGAAATCCTCACCATCCTGGCAAACAATGCCCAGCTTTTGCCCTATTGATGAGCTAGGCCATGAATGAATGAGTCAAAGGCAGCACATGGTGCTACCAGATTTTGCCCAATATCTGTTTGTTTTCTTAAAGATACTATTATTTGGCCTGTTTCCTTTAAAAAAGCCAAAGTCTTTAAAGATTTAAAGGAAAATGGGCTCTATATTCAGGTAAGAACTAAATCAATAGTATTTTCTTATCAAAACTTAAGAATCTTAGTTGAAAAATATGTTACTTTAAGTTGCACTTCATTGATCCTTCTGCGTTTCTGGATTCAGATACAGCCATGTCACGTAACTGTGTGTGTGTGTGTGTGTGTGTGTGTGTGTGTGTGTGTACATATTCATATTCTGATATATTCCTTAAAGGATTTAAGGTGAGTCCATCATATCATGTTATAAGTAGCCAAAAATATACCACTCACTAAAGATGAACATGTGAAGTTTAAGTGCTTAATTGGTTCCAAATGACCTCAAATCTAAACTTCTCTTGGCTTGTCAATGAGATGAGCATGCAAAACAAACTCTTAAAGCTTATTATCTTCAAAGTGCTAGTATTTTACATCCGTACAAAGGGAACTGGCTCTTTAGAGTCTTCAGATCTTCTAAGTGACCAGCTTTCATTCAAGTGCAAGTAATATAAGAAAGCACACCAGCAAAGATGTGTGCACTTCCCAGTCCGTTGCTTTCTAGCTTGTCACGATGGTATAGTCACACATGAGCTTCCTCTGTCCCCTAACAAGTCCATGGATGAATTATTTTTCCTCATAAGAATCTGAGTGCCAGCTAGGAGTTTGTGGCTCATGCCCATCATCCCAAGCTATGTGGGAAGCTGAGGAGATCAAAAGAATCTCAATTCCAGGCCAGCTTCCCCCCCAACTACCCCCAGCCCCCCTCCCGCATTTCAGTGAAATAAGCTGGGCTCGGTGGTGTGCGCCTGTCATCCCAGCAATAGCAGGAGGCCTAAAATAAGTTTTTGGTCCAGGCCTGCCTAGGCAAAAAGTGAGACCGTATCTCCAAAATAACCAGAGCAAAAGAGGGCTAGGATGTGCCTCAAATAGTAGAATGTCTACCTAGCAAGTACAAAGTTCTGAGTTCAAACCCCAGCACTGCAAAACAAACAAACAAGCAAACAAAAAAACAGAAGAAAGAAAGAAAGAAAGGAAGGAAGAAAACGAGTGCCTGTTATGTTGACTCTAATGATGACAAGAAATAAAGTCAAGGAGGGGTGGAAGCAAAACCTGCTGTTTTATTCTTGAACCAAAACAGATCCATCCCCAAATGGGATGCTCATAGGAACACGCTACATAGCAAAGCAAGTGTAGTAAGCACATTTTACTAACTAGAATTATTGCAGGAAAAGTGAGCCAGATTCTCCCAGAGACAAAGCTCTGATAAGTTAAGAACAGCTTTATCCCAATGAAGCTTTTGACAATGTTTAAATCCTCAGAGTTTTACAAAGAAATCTATTTTTGAAGTTGAAAAATTTGTTAAATCCCAACTGGACCCAAAATGCCATAAGCACTAGTAAACAGAGCCAAAGTGTTATATTTTGCTTAGAATTTTTACTTCCAGAACAAGATTCCATAGAGGGCAGCCCTAAGCAGACCATGAAGGGGCCTGCCTGCCTGTGACATTTCAGTTTAGTAGTCTGCTAAAAGGATTATTTACTGCTGCTACTGTGTAGAATTTTCAAGGATGTATTTGTTTGTTTGAGGTTTTGTTTTGCTTTGCCAGGTGATTTTTAGTGTGACAAGTTAATTTTTAATGAAGAGTTATCTAATGACCTGAATATAATGAAACAAAAATATTTATGGTGAGCTTTCTATCAAATCTGAACCAGACAGATAATCTGAGTATCAGCAACAATTTCAGAGTTAATCTTCCACTGTCCCAGGAATGCAAATGAGGGATATCTGCCCTATTTAACACAATAGTCCTTTAAAAACCTTAAATAATTATGACTGTGTCAGGACATTGGTCTCCTTCTATGATGGTGTTTACGTCTTGTTACTAACTCAGGGAAGGATTTTCTCTTCCAACGGGTCGAATAGTTCTTGTTTGACAGGCTAAAATGCAGTGTGAAATCTCAGAGATAATACTAAGCCAGGGTTTTGACTCATCTGTCAGCTGTTCCCTGGGTGGATGTGAGACTACTTAGAAGATAATTCTGAGCAGAGAAAGCTCTGGCTTCCAGATACCCAGCACTCCTATCATCTAATCTCATGCCACAGTGAAAGTTTATTGTGAAGGAACCATTAAAGAGAAGTCCTTGTAAACTGGTTGCAAAATAGCAAAACCAATTGTCCCATCTCATGGTGTCATTGTGAAGATTATTTGGTTTTGTTATACTGATAGAAGTCCTGGCTGCCAAGAACAGCTACATATTCCACATAAAATATAGAAACAGGTGTTTTTAAATGTATCTGTGAGCTGGAAAGAGTGAAGGAATCTTGAGCGAAAGACCAAATGAAAGTGGGAACCCAGAAAGGTGAACAGACCAGGGAGGTGGGCTTCTGTGTCAAGGGTGAGGGGGTGTGTGTGTGTGTGTGTGTGTGTGTGAATGTGAAGACTTTCAAGTGAGTCAAAGCCTGGAGGGGAGATGGAGGAATACAAGGATATGCTCCCCACCTAAAGCTGATGCCTAAAGAGCTAAGTCTTTAATGGTGAACTAGAACTACATCTTTTCCTCCACCTAGGAAAGAAATTTGTCTGTCTCAAGTCTTGGTACACTCCCGTATTTTATAACAAGCCAGAATCCACGTTGTTGGTCTGAATTCACACTACTGGGCTGGTTCAACAAACTTTCAACAAGGAACTCTAAGTCCAGTGATCCAAGCATGTTAAGTGAAATGAGCCAGACTGAGAAAGACAAATGTCACATGTTCTCTTGCACATGTGGAATTTAGACCTAAAAAACAATGAACAATGCTAGTGTCAAACACAGGGACCATTTAGGGGTGGAAAACAGTGGGAGGGAGAAAGGAGAAGGTAAAGGGAGTTGAATATGATTGAAGTACTTTATACTCATGTATGAAAATAGAATTTTAACCCATTAAAATTGTTTAAGGGGGGAGAGATAAGGAAGAGTAGTAAAAGGAGTTTGACCAAAGTCTATTATATGCACGGGTAAAAATATCTCAATGAAACTCCTTTGTTCAATTAGCATACGCTAAAAAACAAAAAAGTCCAGTGATCCAAATTCAAGCGACCCAGATTGGGAAGGAGCCAGTCAATCGTCAGATACGAATATAAACCCCCAGAGGAATCCACTTCAACCTAGTCTTCTAAGGACTTTCTCAGGTGAAGCTCTGAAAATATAAGCTCCCATTTCAGAATAAGCTGTATGTGTATGAATACAGACACACACATACACGAGGCAATGGAATTGAAGAAAGCTCACTCGACAGGAGATCCACCTGCTCTCCTATTTTCCGAAGTTATGACACTCCTTCTTTTTACCTATGTCTTTTAGCATGACTCTGCCATTCATTCCTATTATTACTAGGATCATCTGTGTTGCATTTTAGTTCTTCCTACAGGCTGATTAATTTTAATTTTTAATTTTTGAGATGTGTGAAGCATTGCCATGAGTGCATTTTATTTAAAACCACAAGATAAGATTGCATGTGATCACCATTTTATTCAATATCATTTTAGAGATCTTAGCTGGAAAAAGAAATAAAATTTATAAAGATTGTAAAAGACAAAAAATTCTCATTATTTGAAAACAATATTGTCTACATAAAGAACGCAAAAGAATCTGCAGATACTTTTTACAGTCAATTGAGAGCTTAGCAGGATTATTAACACAAAATCAGTCTGAAAACCACTGTAAACCAGGCTCGGTGGTACACACCTGTAATCCTGGCACTCAGGAGAATGAGACAGAAGGAACTCTAGCTGGAGGCCAGCCTTTCTCAACCTCTCCCCACTTAAAACCTGAACTATATGTGTATATACCTTAGAAACAAATATAAAGCATAGTAAAATGCCATTTAAGCCATTGAATATAGGCTACACAGAAATAAGTCTAATATGAGATGTGAAAGAACTTAATGAAAAGAGTATAAACCATCATTAAGAGCGGATAAAAATAAATGGAGCTATATGCCATGCTCATAAATTAGCACATTTAATAATGTAGAGAGACCAGTTCTTCCCAGTTTAAGCTATGAATTCAATGCATTCCAGCCAAAATCTGCCTTTTGTTTTTGGTTCTTTTTAATGGAACTTAGTAAGATGATTCTAAAAAGGAGAATAAACAAAAGTACAAAACACCCTGGGAGAGAAGAATGAGGTAGGGGACTTTCCTTACTAAGTATCGGGGTTTAAAATCTGTATCAATTAAAATTGGATGGCATTCGCATGGTAAAATGGAGCAAAATTTCATGGCCAGGACACACCCACGTGCCTTCCAGCAGTACAGCTGAGGCAGGGAGGCACTGCAAACCCCTAGGAAAATAACGATCTTTTCAATGAATGGAGCAGTGTCAAGTGATTATCTGTATGGAAGCCACAAAAATTCAATCTTATTTTTCATCAGAAAAAAAGAAGAGTCTAAGTAGATTAAAGGCTTATATGTGAAAGGCAAAACCATAAATTTGTAGAAGGCAAAAGAAAACTCCCTTTATAATCTCAAGGGAAGGAAACTTCTGAACAACAGACAAACTGCCATCGATTTAAAGGGAAAATTTTGATACATTTGACAACATTAAAATTAAGATGACTGATCATAAGCTATCAAAAGGAAGTAAAGAAGACAGATACAGTGAAATTAGAAGAAGATATTTGTGACACATAAGACTACTGAAGGTTAGTGCGGTGGCTATGTAAACAAATCCTGCCATCCCCACCCCAGAAGACAAAGGCTAGAAAAATGAACCTCAAACTTGAATAGGCTCTTCATAGAAGACTTTGAAGTGTGTTCCCTCTGCCTTCTCATCAAATTCTCCTAGGCAGTAAGAAGCGAGGGAGGGAGGGAACCAGGAAGGAAGGGAGGGAGAGAGGGAGGGAGGGAGAGAGACAGAACATACAGGTCACAGGTCGCTGAGCGCTCACAAGGTGGGGCCAAGGCGAGGAAGCAAGCCTGCCCCACTGCTGGGCAGACTTGGTGACCTGCAGAGTTGCTTTCCAGACACAAGCCTCACTTGTGACTTTGCTGAGGGAGGGAGGCAGCTCGCTTGCCTCTGCTTCTGAGGGGGTGGTAGCAGGAGTGACTCATGCTGTGTGCACCAGCAGGTCCCAGGAAAGGAAAAAAGCCTGCCTGCAGGTTCTCGTGGAGCAACCTTATTTTTGCTTTCAGGGAGTTTCTTCACAAAGTATGCTAATGAGCCACCTTCTATTATTAATTATTCATATCATATTTTTTTCAGAACACCGAGTCCTCAAAAAATGAATTGTTTTTCTACAAAAGGTTAAAATTTGTCTAATATTTTCCTATAACAATACTTCACTTGTAGCTGAGCATTAGCTTCTATGTCTGTTTCTCTCCTTGACTGGTAAATGTTTATGCCTCAAGACAGTAACCAAATTCACAAATGAATGATTTTTGAAGGGTCTCTATTTAAATACACAGTACAGTAAGCTAGTCATTCATTGTTTCTCTCCAAGCAGAGTTTTGGTTTCAAGGCAGACGAGGTATTAATAAAACTAGAAAGCTAATCTCTAACCCAAATGCTTTAATAAATAAAGAGAGCAGCTTTAAAAGAGCAGAGAAGGCAGTGACCTTTCCAAGTCTATTTGTAACTGTGGTATTATTTATGACACGCCGATCTGTAACCACAATATCGAGTTGCTAACCTTGAAGACTGTCTATCCTAGGAGCCATGTTCCATTTGGCTGACTTTAAGACAGGGAGTTGAAGGGCAAGAGAGAGTTGTCTTTGTCTCATTGTTTGGGACAGTACATCATATCTGTTAGGAAATATGATAGTGAATGCATTACTGCACTGATTCTGTTTGTAATTTTAGTAAGTCATACATTTTCAGAGTTTTATAATCAAAGTAATGTATAGAGGCATTTTCAGAATGAAATGGAAAGAGAGGGAAGGGAAAAGGGAACAGAAAAAGGGGGAAAGAGGACAGATATTGAAGAGGAGAGAGAAGATTCTGATTAAATTTAAACCCAAAGCCTGTTAAAAATGATTTTTGCTTATTGGAGTATCACTGTGAAACACTACAGAGACTTTTAACGTGTCCTACTGTTCTCTAACTGGAATTTCATCTTAGAGTCGAGTTGTATAGTTAGTGCTGTGAAAATCTGCTTATATGAGTCATCATTGTGTCCTTCATGTGCTCTTTCCTTGACTCATTCATTTTCTCATTCACTAAATATTTATTGAATTCATGAGATGCCGCTGTGCAGGGTGCCAGGTGTAGAGTGAAGAATGGCACTGCTGTCATGGAACAGTGTCTTCACTGTTTCCTCTACCCTCCCCCAAACCCTGTCCCTTCTTTTCCATCCTCCTATTCAATTTTCTAAGACCCAGGGCTCGTGGAGTGGCTTAAGTGGTAAGAGCACCTGCCTTACCACTTGAGCTGTTAAGCATGAGGCCCTGAGTTCAAACCCCAAAACTGCCAATTTTTCAAGACCATATCAAATGCCACAGCCTTACCTTTCCCAACCTGTGTTCTATCCTCCACCCCCATTGACCTCATCCTCCTATGGCCCCACATCACAGCCTCACAGGACACCAATTCCAAACTGATTCCCAGTAGTGCCCTAAGATACTATTGCTTGGAAAACATTTTAGGGGCATGGATATAGGAAATATCCAAAGGCAGCCATGTCTAGGTTAAAAGGCAAGGGCTGAAAACTATCTATGGTCAATCCTGAGTAGTTCCAAGTAAGAGGCAGATGTCCTTGTGTCTGACCATCAGCAACTAGAAGAAGGGTTTCCATCACTTTAGTCACAGTGTTTGGAGATGGGTACCAGTATAACTGTTACTACTCATTGTAGTTAAGGGAATGGGGCTCTCATTCCCGAGCACAGGGGTATTCATTCGAAGCAACCCCTTTTTCCATTTTTACAAAGTCTCAAGTTTAAAGAATATTCTTGGCTGTTTTAGAGCTGAAGTGAGTAAAGTCAGTGTCAGAGTTCTGATGCTAGGAGTAAGCGATGTCAGGTGAACCATATGCCTTCCATGCTTTTGTCTTCTTGAACCCAGTTCCATATGGGAGTGTGCAGTGAGACTTTATGTTTTAGTTATTTACATAATTTTTGTATTTCCCTTAAGAAATGTCAAGATGCCTGCCTTATCTTTCTGTTGGTGCACTGATATGATGGTAAGGATGGGGCAGAGGACATTGGTAAGGTAACTGACACCATGTACCAGGCATTATCCTAAGTATTTATATTTATTAACACCTTTGATCTTCATGACAACCTTCACAAGGTGGGTGCTATGGTTATCCCCATTTTACAGATAAGGAAACTGAGGCATGGAGAGGTTGCATACAGAATCAAGATTCACCTTTCTCTGCAATCTCTTTCGTCACTGTGATTAAAGTGATGTGCTCCACAGTTAGAAGCGAGGAATAAATTCTAATGCTGCACAGAGCAGAGGAATGACTGCAGTTCACAGAAACCTGTCCCATTTTTTATGAAGAACTAGGAGAGAGGAACTCAAATCTCCCAACATAAAGAAATGATGAGCTGGAAGTACGAATTACCCTGCTCTGATCAATACACATCGTGAACTTGTATTAAAATATCGTATTGTACCTCATAAATATCTACAATTATTACATACTGATGAAAAGGAAAACAGAAAACTTTAACAAAATTTTGTCTCCTTTTGTCACCTCCAAATGTACCCCATGAGATAGGCTGTCAAGGTCACCTGGGAAGGCAGAAGCCAGTGCGGCACTCCAGCAGATTTGGGTGGCTGTCGCTGATCATTTGCTCTTTTGTGAGATGACATGCAGTGCACCCGAGAAACCATTAAGCTAAGTGGGGTGTGGGTTGAGGTGTACGTGTGTAAGGTTATCTCTGCCACTGTGCTTTCTCCAGTTTATAAAATTCTTAATAGCATGAAGGACTTTGTCAAATATATTAGGTGATTTTAATAAAGTTCTGTGAGTGTTTTATGCTACAGCTACATAAAGCTGTTTTTTAAAAAAATGCTTCTTCCCCACTTTGCATAAAATGCAGAAATAGCATATCAGCAGCATTTTTATACAGCTGGATTATGATTCAACAGTTCAAAATGTCCTTGTTTCAAACTGGCCTCAGGGAAGTCTGGCTAAAATCAAGACAAGTTATATGACACTAAGGAAATTCTGAAGCTCACTGTTTGTGTATCTTTTTTCCATGGTGGATCCCATATATGCACTTTTTTTCTAGGCTGTCTGGAACCAAGCTGATGAATTTTGCCTTTAAGGATACTCTGTGAGTGTGGTACTTAGTGGCAAGGGCCATCAGAACAGGGGGCAGGCTGACGGGAGCAGGGGCAGAGCAGAGCCAGCCTGATGGGGCTTGTTAACCAGTGCTCTTCACCAAGGCTGGCTGTGTGCCTTGACCTTACGCTAGGAAATTTCCTGCAGCCTTAGATATCAAGCAAAACTGACCACCAGACTCCATTTTTAGAAAGTAAAATATAAAGAAAAATTTTTATGAGATAGGAGCAATTTTTATTAGCATATATTAATTGCTCAAAGGGGTTTCATTGTGATATTTCCTTATAAAGAAAATTTCTTAATAAAAAGACAATTCATAGCAATCTTCTCCTTTATCATATTTTCATTTCTAGAATCCACAGATAAAGACAGAATGTGGGGTGAGGGGAGCTTTCATTGGTTTCACCCAGAGATCTTCTTTTTTTATTGTCTATCTATTCATTTATTCATATGTGCATACATTGGTTGGGCCATCTCTCCCCCAACTTCCCACCATACCCTCCTCTTCCCCTCCACCCTTCCCTCCTGCCCACCCTCCCCTCCCCATCCCCCTTACTTCCAGGCAGATCCTGTTCTGCCCTCTTCTCCAATTTTGTAAAAGAGAAAACATAAGAGATAATAAGAAAGACATATCATTTTTGCTAGTTGAGATAAAGATGGCTATACAGAGAGATTCCTAGCATTGCTTCCATGCACATGTGTATTACAACCTGAATTGCTTCATCTCTACCAGACCTCTTCACTACTTCCTGGTCACCTTCCCATAGTGGCCCTCTGTTGGGGCCAGCTTGGCTATTTTCTTGGGATTTACTGTGTCTGGTACTGACCCTGGTTTCCCCACTCTGAGTCTACAAGCAGCTTTCTGGTAGCTCTGCAAAGTTGCAAGCCTCCAGCTAGCTCTGCAGTGTTTCCTGTAACTGTGACCACATTCTGTAGGGGATTGAGGGACAAAATCTGTAAGCATTTAACCCAGCCCCTGACACAGATCAGGGCTCAGGCTTTGAGAAATTATCTCCCCTGAGTCTGCTAGCATAATAAACTCCTTGCTTCCTGTGAAAATGGTCTTGGTGACTGTCTCCCTTGTCATTTCCCGCAACACTGCCAGTTTAAGATTACTTTATTAGATTCTCTACAGTGGACACATCAAACTCTTTCAAGTTTTAGGTTTCCTTCCCTTTCCTTATTCCTTCTGTATGCATTCTCCCGTTAGTGTGTGATCCATATTCAATAATATTACTGCAATTATTTTAGGTCTAAAGTCCGCATATGAGGGAGAACATATGATTTTTGGCCTTCTGAGCCTAGTTGACTTCACTTAAGATGATGTTCTCCAGTTCCATCCATTTACTTGTGAATGACAAAATTTCATTCTTCTTTGTGGCTGAGTAAAATTCCATTGTGTATAAATACCACATTTTCTTAATCCATTTGTCAGTCGTGGGGCATCTTGGCTGTTTCCATAACTTGGCTATTGTGAATAGTGCTGCAATAAACACAGGTGTGCAGGTGCCTTTGGAATAACCTGAGTCGCATTCCTTTGGGTATATCCCCAAGAGTGGTATTGCTGGATCAAATGGCAGGTCTATGTTTAGTTTTTTAAGAAGCCTCCATATTGTTTTCCAGAGTGGTTGTACTACCTTGCATTCCCACCAGCAGTGTATGAGGGTTCCTTTTTCCCCACATCCTTGCCAACATTTGTTGTTGGTGGTGTTTTTGATGCTAGCTATTCCAACAGGGGTGAGGTGGAATCTTAGTGTGGTTTTGATTTGCATTTCCTTTATGGCCAGGGACAGTGAGCATTTCTTCATGTGTTTTTTGGCCAATTGGATTTCTCTCTTTGAAAAAGTTCTGTTTAGTTCAGTTTCCCATTTCTTTATTAGTTCATTGATTTCTGGGGGAGTTTAGTTTCTTAAGTTCCCTGTATATTCTGGTTATCGGTCCTTTGTCTGATGTATAGTTAGCAAATATTTTCTCCCAGTCTGTGGGTGGCCTTTTCAATTCAGAGACCATTTATTTTGTTGGACAGAAGCTTTTTAATTTCATGTAGTCCCATTTGTCCATTCTTTCTCCCAGTTGCTGGGCTGCTAGAGTTCTACTGAGGAAGTCCTTGCCTATAGTTATTGCTTCCAGAGTATTCCCTGCTCTTTTCTGTACTAACTTCAGTTTCAGGTCTGATATTAAGGTCATTAATCCACTTTGAGTTGATACTGGTACAGGGTGATAGGCATGGCTCTAGTTTCAGTTTTCTGCAGGTAGATAACCACTTTTCCCAGCAACATTTGTTGAAGAGGTTGTCTTTTCTCCATCGTATGTTTTTGGTGCCCTGTCAAAAATAAGGTGAGCATAACTGTGAGGCTTCATATCTGGGTCCTCTATTCTGTTCCACTGGTCTTCATGTCTGTTTTTGTGCTAGTACCATGCTGTTTTTATTGCTATTGCTTTGTAATATACTTTGAAGTCGGGTATTGTGATGCCTCCAGCATTGATTGCTCTTTTTGCTGAGTATTGCCTTGGCTGTTTGAAGTCTTTTGTGTTTCCAAATGAACTTTAGGGTAGATTTTTCAATCTCTGTGATCAATGTCATTGGGATTTTGATGAAAGTTGCA
The DNA here is from genome assembly GCF_047511655.1 of Castor canadensis. Lineage (NCBI taxonomy): Eukaryota > Metazoa > Chordata > Mammalia > Rodentia > Castoridae > Castor > Castor canadensis. Next base: position 60,429,428 of record NC_133389.1, read on the forward strand.
TTGAACATCTGGATTGCTTTTGGCAGTATAGCTATTTTTACTATGTTGATTCTACCAATCCATGATCATGGGAGATCCTTCCACTTTCTGTAGTCTTCCTTGATCTCTTTCTTCAGAGGTTTGTAGTTCTCCTTGTAGAGGTCATTCACATCCTTTGTTAAGTCTACTCTTAGTTATTTGATATTTTTTGAGGCTATTGTAAATGGAATCGTTTTCATATGTTCTTTCTCAGTTTGTTCATTGTTGGTATAGAGAAAGGCTACTGATTTTTGTAAGTTGATTTTGTGTCTTGCTACGTTGCTGAAGCTGTTTATGGTGTCTAGGAGTTTTTGGGTCTTTGAGGTAAAGGATCATGTCTTCTGCAAATACGGATAGTTTGACAGTTTCTTTACTTATTTGTATACTTTTTATTACTTCTTATTGCCTTATTGCTCTGGATAGGAATTCCAGGACTGTGTTGAATAGGAGTGGGCTGAGTGGGTATGCTTGTCTCATTCTTGATTTTGAGAGAAATTGTTTCAGCTTTTCTCCATTAAGTATGATGTTGGCTTTGGGTTTGTCATATATAGCCTTTATAATTGAGGTACATTCCTTCTATTCCTAGTTTTCTTAAAGCTTTTATCATGAAGTGGTGTTGATTCTTATCAAAGGCTTTTTCTGAATCTATTGAGATGATCAAGTGGTTTTTGTCTTTGCTTCTATTGATGTGCTGTATTATATTTATTAATTTGCATATGTTAAACCACCTCTGAATCCCTGGGATGAAGCTGACTTGGTCATGGTGAGTGATCTTTCTGATATGTTATTGGATTCAGTTTGCCATTATTTTGTTGAGGATTTTTGCATCAATGTTCATTAAGGAGATTGGCCTATAGTTCTCCTTTTTGGAGGTGTCTTTGTCCAGTTTTGGGATGAGTGTAATACTGGCTTCATAGAATGAGTTAGGCAGTGTTCCATCCATTTCTATTTTGTGGAAAAGTTTAAGGAGAGTTGGTATTAATTTTTCTTTAAAGGTCTAATAGAATTCAGCAGAGAATCCATCAAGTCCTGGACTTTTCTTTTCTGGGAGATTCTTTATTGCTGCTTCAATTTCATTTTGTGTTATAGATCTGTTTAAATGGTTAATATCCTCTTGGATCAGTTTTGGATGGTCATAAGTATCTAGAAATTTGTCCATTTCTTCAAGATTTTTCAATTTATTGGAATGTAGTTTCTTAAAGTCTCTGATGATTCCCTGGATTTTCTTGGTGTTTGTGGTTATCTTCCCTTTTGCATTTCTGATTTTACTAATTTGGGTCTTTTCCCTCCTCATTTTAGTCAGATTTGCCAGGGGTTTGTCAATCTTGTTTGTTTTTTAAAAGAACCGCTTTTTGTTTCATTGATTCTTTGTATGGCTTTTTTGGTCTCTATGTCATTAATTTTGGCACTTATTTTTATTATTTCTCTCCTTCTGCTTGATTTGTCACCCAGAGGTTTTTCTTTGGTGCATCTTATGCAACCCATATATGTGGCAAACAGGTTTTGTAGACCAGAACATGTGACATATGGTGGTGGGATGGAATTCTTAAAACTGAAACTCTGTGAAAAGCTAAGGAATGTGGTCTTTTGTTTGGATTCCCTCAGAAGCAGAACCTGAGACAAGGATTTAGGTACAAATAGTTTACTTGGGAAGGAAACCCAAGGGGACACTGTATGGGGTGCTGGGAAGTGAGATAGGGGAGGGAAGAAAGCCCATAAAGTGCTAAAGCATTAGGAAGCAATATAGAGCTTGGCTGAGTTAACACAGAAGAGGAGAGACAGTTGAGGTGTTAATCCACCTGCTGCTCATTTGCCATTGGTTAAGAATTACTTCCAGTTTATCTTCCTAGCACTTCCTGCTTGCCTAGTGAGAGGGCTAAGGGCCAAGAATGCCCCTGTGGTCAGAATATATTCGTTTATCTACCTCAGACAGTGATGCAGGTGGGTACATACCATAAGCAGTCTATGGCTGTAGAGTGGGGAAGGAACAGATTGCAGGCAGCCTATCTTATACATGGAATGGAATTGTTGACCAGCTGACAAGACTGTGTTTCCTGAAGACTTTTCCCTCCCCTCCTCAACCCTGCCACTTAGGAGTTTAAGCCAAGATGTTGAATAAATGAATAAGTACAAGAATTGACTTTTTCATGAACTGAGATGACTCAACTTTGTTTCCATGGTTCCCTCTTCCCCCCTCCCTTTTTTTTTTTTTGCCATGTACAGCTCAGGGCTAAAACTATGACTCACTTCAGACTGACCCAACAGGCACTGTGATGAGTATACCAAAGCTCTCCAGGCCCCTGCACCAGCTGTACCCTCTCATCCTGTAATAATGGTAGGCCTCACACTTTGATGCCCAAGCAAGGCTAGTGCCTGCCTTCTTTAGATCTTGGGAAACCTGGTGTGACAATGAGATCTAATTGCCCTTGGATCAAAATAGACTAGCATTTCACACCAAAGCTTGGGTATAGAAGGGAATGGGGGAATATACCTGGAGCACCTAGAAATGTTCCTTATGGTGACATTCAGGCCTAAGATGAACATAGCTATGTGTTGAATGTGTTCCAATACCTGCTCATTTGACTACAGCAGCCAACCTGCAAGATTTCAGTGAAATAACTGCTCACAGGGGATATCTGCTAACTGAAACCCCAGGCCTGACTCCTTATGGCTGTTTACAAGGAGTTATGGACACCTGACAGGGCAGCCATATTTTGTTTAGCACAGGCTTTTTCTTTTTTAAATTAAATGACATTAGACAGAGGGAGCCAGCTTCGGTGGCCATAGTTCTCCTTCTCCCCTGGTTGGTGAGGTGCCCAGGTCTTCAGAATACTAAGGCTTCTTTCCTGGGCTTGAGGCAAATGGCTTTGCACCCTGGTAACAGTCGCCCCCAGCACATGTGTTTCAGACAATCTATGAAGAATGTGTAAAGTTTTACCAACTCCATCTCATCATCATCACCCTCTTTCTGTGCTGGGAGTGAAGTTGGGGGAAGCTAGTGGATGGGTAGTAAAGGGCAGGATGGTGGGAGAAAAAGCCCTAGCTCATCACCCTGATTTGAGGACCATGATCCCAGGCTCTAGATTTTTCATAGAAACTCTTATTCTAGGACAGGAAAGATAGATGAGGTGATAAAGAGATTAAAACTAATAAAAATATTTAAAAGGTCAGATTCTTGAATTAAAATAGACCCAGAAAGGAAAGGCTGAAAATCACTAAACAGCAAGTTTTCTTCGCATCACCCTCCCTTGTTTTAGATGTTAAGAAAGTTACAATCTCCTTGAATAGGTAAGAAGACACAGAATAAAAGGCATGGCTGCTTTCTTTTATATGTTAATTAAGTTGTAAACTCCTTAAGTGGGTAGGGAGACAGAGAACTAAAGGACATGTCTAAGGAATGGATTCTTCTTCAGAAAGAAATATAAATATTACACCTATTGTCCCTTTGTTTTGGGTAGGAAAGGCCCCTTGTCTCCATGTTTTGGATAACAATAGACCCACCCTAAATTCATTGTCTCTATGCTTGGAAACTGGCAAAATCATTAGCAATTTCTAGATAAGGTGGCCATATATTTAAAATAGGGATTCAAGATGGAGTCCTCCAGCTCAGAACACATAAATACATCCAGGATGGTTGACACCTCTTTTTGAACTTCTCTGCTCCCACCTGTGCATGTCAAGCAAAAGATGCCTCTTCTTCCCTTTTCTATGTCTATGCACTATATCCTGTTTTGCTAAATAAATCTTTGCTAAGCTTCCACTTGTGAGTTTCCTCTTTTGTGAGACCCGCAAAATGCTTTTGGTAGTAGATTTCAAATTCCTGTTGTTAGGAAAAACGCTGCTCTCAAAGAAAGCTCACGAGACAACTCACGTCCATACAGCAAAGTTTAATGGCAGGCCCAAACTGCCAGGCTGGCCGGGGGAAAAGATGGCAAAGCCCGAGCCTGGGCGAGCAATGGCTTTTATAGAAGGGGGAGGGTAAGGAGGTTAGTGCATGCTCAGTAGTCTCTGGTAGGGGCGGGGCTGTCTTAGAGCATGGGAATTTGTTTAAGGGCGGGGCTGCCATTTTGGCTGATTCACAAAATGGCGACATTATTGTTCTATCACCTGTGGTTTGCTTGGAAATTGGGACTATGGTCAGTGGAGGTGGGGAGTCAGTCTGGCCCCATCTGTGTGAGGATACATGGATGCATGGATCAGGAATGGAATGGGGAGGGCACACACCTGAGGGATGGAGGTGGGAGCACAAGTCACTCTTCTTATTTGCACAATCAAACATATAACTTGTGCCTTAGTTTCAAGATGATAATATCTGCCAACTAAAATACAATAAATTATGAAGCTGAGAAGTTAAATGGACAGCTAATGGGCTATGATAGTAACTAGTCTGTTTTGCTTTTGTCTAGATTTAGTGGAGTTAGAGGTAGGGAAAAGTTGTAGGAGGGTGAATGTAGTGGAAATATAATGTACTTATGTATGAAAATGGAAAAATTAGAACTGTTGAAACTTTCAGGAATGGGGCCAGGGGAGAATAAAGGAAAATGATGGAAGGGGTGAATTCAACTACAGTGTATTACAAGAACTTTTATAAATGCCACAATGCATCCCAGTACAATAATAAAGAAAGGTGAATGATGAATATGAAGGACAAAGATTACAAGAGGATATTTTGTAAGCATCCTCTAAACGTAGCAGAAAGTCACACACGTCTTGTGGTGATCAGATCCTTAGCAGAAAGCAGTATGCTTGCTTTCACAATAAGGAAGAGTTTACTCATCTTAAGACTTTACTTAACATTGGAAACTTTCTCATCGGCACGCATTCATCCCAAAATGTGCCAAAGCAGCATTTTCCCTGTAAGGGCACATAAACCCCAGGATGGCATCATTAAGAAAGTGAAGATATTAACACCAGTCCCTGTAGACCACCCTGCATAAGTGGGGAAGCCATTCAAGTGGCACACACTGGTACCCGAACAAATTACCCAGAAATTGACTGCCTTTCATGCAAAGTAATTTAATTTCCTCAGAATTTAGCCTTCTTGGCAAAGCTGTCCTTCCCTGGAGGAGAAAAAGTGAATTAAGTAGCAGTTTCTACAGGGCACACCAGCTTCCTCACCACAGGAAAAAGTCTACAGGCTAATCAGTAGAAATAAAGGGATCCATTTAACATATTTGACAAAGGGCTCAGCATTTGCATTGGATTTCTGAACACAGCTGTTAGCAATAGTAAGATGTATGGATATGGCTACTACAGAGAAAAATGACAACTGACTGCAGGCAGTCTCCAACCTTTGCTGAGCTGGGGGTGGGGCAGTGTTCTGGAGACACTACACTCTGCCAAACTTCTGGTCCCTGGAGGCTCCACAGTCAGTCACCTGAAGTGAGGGGGCCCAGGTGCTGCTTGCAATCCCTTTCAGGTAACATATGTTTTTGTTTTCTTTATGCACACAAGACTTCCAAAATTAACATTATGTCTATCACAGTCTCCCAGAAATTGACACAAAAGCAGGAAGCAGCTGAAGGCTGTGAACTGATGGTAGGATGGATGATAGATACCTTAGTGATTCTGCAAAATCTAGCTTTGATAACAGGATAATACTGGCCTCAGAATGACCTTGGAAGTGTTCCTTTATCTTCAATGTTTTGAAAAAGTTTCAGGGGGATTGATATTGATTCTTCTTTAAATGTTTAGTAGAATTCTCCAGTGAAGTCAGAAAAGTTCAGGACTTTTCTTTTTGGTTCCTGATTCAGTCTCCTACTAGTTATTGGTCTGTTCAGGTGTTCTAGAAATGTATTCATTTCTTCTGAGTTACCAGATTTGCTGGTGTACAATTGTTCATACAATTCTCTTATAATCTTTTTATTTCTGTACCATTGGCTACATAATGTTCTAGCTTTCATTTTTATTCTAGTTAATCCTATCTCTCTTTCTTTTAATGTAGTTAAAGTTTTGCTGGTTTTATTAATGTTCTAAAAAACCTTTAGTTTCTTTTCTTTTTTCCTCTATTTCCTTTATCTCTGCTATTATTTTCTTCTTCTTCTTCTTTTTTTTTTTTAGCTTTGGGTTTATTTTGTTCTCCAAATTTAGCTCCTTGATGTGAAATTTAAGTTGTTAATTTGAGATTTTTTTAATTCTGACATTTTTATGCTTTGGTATAATGTGTTTTGATTTCAATTTGTCTCAATGTATTTTCCATATTCCCCTGTGATTTTTTTCTTCAATTCACTGGTATGAATATGTTGTTTAACTTCTACATATTTGGAATTTTTTCCAGGTTACTTTGTGCTATGACTTTCTACTTTCATTTCCTTGTGACCAGAAATGACACTGTGTGATGTCAGCCTTCTTGAATTTATAAAGACTTGCTTTCCAGTTTACTATGTGGCCTATCTAAAGAACATCCACTGCATTCTTGAAAAGAATGTATCTTCTGCTCTATTTATATCTGTTAGTTCCAATTGACCAGTTGTGTTGTTCAAATGCTTTATTTCCTTAATAACCTTCTTCTGGTTGCTCTCTTTATTTTTGAAAGTAGGATATTGAAGTCTCTTACTATTATTATGTTGCTCTCTATTTCTCCCTCCAATTCTGTCAAAATTTCCTCCATAAATTTTGGGATTCTGAAGTTTGCTGCATAAATATTTATATCTTTATATTGATACCGCATAGAAGCTATGGTGGGTCCTTTTGCTCTGTCGATTAAAATATTAAAAGACAGGAGACCAAGAAGCAGCAGGCCAGTGAAATCTTTATTGCAAAGTGAAAGTAAATGTTTCCCAGGAGTGAGAAGCAGGACCCAGAAACTGGTAGTCCGCTAAAGTGCTCCAGGAGTTCTCCTTTTATGGGTCCTGTTAATTTTCCCTTTTTCTCCCTCCCACATGCCTGCGTGGCCTTTCTGGTGTTCAGGTCAAGATTTTCTATCTGTATTAGTTTAGATTTGACACTGAGTGACTTGTTAGGAGTTGATTTGGGGAGGATGTAAAGGTGGCATCTTCATGCACGTCCTCTGGGAAGAAGATGGCTCATTCCTTTGTGGGCACTTCCTCCCATTACCATCTTTTGGGTAGTCCTGTCAGTTTCCCTTTCAATATCTTCTTGGTGAATTTTCCCTATCATTATATAGTGTCCTTCTTTGTCTCTTGAAAGATTTTTTGACTTAAAGTCTATTTTGTCTGATGTTAATATAGTCACTGAAAGGAAAATGAAGAAGCAAGAGAGAGACTGAGAAAGAATCTGTGACCTTTGCAAGCAGCAGGTCTTTATTAGGGAGAGGAGACCTGAGAGGGACCCTCAGCCATCAGAGTAACACTCCGAAAGGGGCGAGAGCATGCCTCTCTACAGGCTGGGGTTTTTAAGCATCCTACAGTGGGAAAAGGGAGATTGGAGGGGGATGAGCATTAGAAAAAAGACTGTGAAGGGGGAATGGGGGAAGGTGCTGGATGTTATCAGGAAGGTCATTGGGGTGGGCAGCCAGCCATATACGTGTTTTTCTCTGGCTCTTTTATCAAAGATAGCCATGTTGCATTGTTTCAGTGTTTCTCAATATTCCAGCATTCCAGGCTGGAATACTAGGGTGGGGTGAGGCTATCATCTCTTTTTGTGTGTAAAAAGCTGACAACGGGGACAGGAATGATTTCTGAGTCGATAGTGTAGGAGACAGGGGGAATCAGAAAAACAAGGGTACAAAGTTACTAGGGAGACGTGTATGCATGGGACCCACACAGAAAGAAGGTTCCTGCAGAGGGGGAGAGGCATCCCATTAATTTGAAAGAGAGGATTCTAGCTGGTCTGCATTTTGTTCTCTTTCATATGAGTGAAAGGAGATAGAGAGGGAGGCCATTAAAAGGTGTTGTAAGAGAGGGGAAGAAGCACTAGTGGGAGTGGGGGATTCCATGATAAGTCAGTGGGTTGATGGATAGAAAAAAAGCTGGGAGTGAGGTGTGAATAACAGTTTGAAGTTGCCTTTGGAGAAGGGATTTGGGCAGAGCCCTGGTATGTTAAAGACTAACATGGCATTGAGGAGTAGTCACCCATTACAGAAAGTCTGGCATGGCTGTAGTGAAGCTTCCCTGGGCAGAGGGGATGGGAGTATGTTGGAATGGATAAGTTGGAGATTGAGAAATAGGCCATTTTGATGTGTTTATACCTGTTGTCCCTTTGGTTAAAGAATTGGAATTGACTATTATTTGACTATTATGGGGAGGGGGGAGGAAGAGAGTCTGTGTGCATCAGGAAGTATTAAGAGAGCCTATGGGTTTGGAGTCTGGGAAGTGGGATCTTTGCATACATTAAGGTGCAGTCCCATAGAGGTCAGCTTGTGCTGTAGCGCCTGTCATAGGAGGGAGTGTTTTTGAGGGGTGGATGTTGTGATTTTTCTTGTAGAGGTGTTAATTGCAGTTTTAGATCAAGCAGTTTCAGCATTATTGCTCTGTGAAGGGTGGGCAAAGAACATGGAGCCTAGATGGGTGAGCTTTGGTGTAATGTTCCTTTTGTGTTGGTCCATTCCACCAGAATGGCAGGATGCACCATCCAGCCCTTGTCATTGGATCTGGTGCAGATCCAGCAAGAGGAGAGATTAGGATTGACAGCTAAAAGTAGTTGGGCAGAGGCATTCATCAAGGGAGAGTACAAGTTAAAAGCGGTGTGGCTGTCACTGGTTGCTGGAGAGAGAGGGAGAGGATTACCTGTGTAAACAGAGTAAAGGTAAAGAAGGAATCATTGTGAGAGGAATGGTGATGGTTAAAAGTGAAGAAAAGGCAAAAGGAGAAGAGAAGTGTATTTGGTCAGGCGTGAACTCAATGAGATCTCCTTGTAGAGAGATCGTCTCCAAGACGATCTCTGTGAGGTTTTCTTATGTTAGGTGATAATTGTTAAGTTGGCTTTGGAGAATCTGGAGGAAGGTCTGGTACTGCTGGAGGAGTTGATTCATCAGTCTCATGGATGGAGGGCAGACAGGTGATATGGATCTTGGTGGGTCCAGTCCTGGAGCAGGAGAGAGCAGGAGGGGGCAGTGCATGGAGGGTGGGAAGAAGAGGCTTGTTTTATAGAAGAGACATGTACCCAGGGTTTATATCCTTGTAGTTTAACAGCAGTGGGAATTGTCAAAATAACCTGTAGGGGGACCTTCCAAGGAGGTTGTAAGGTAAGAGGGGGTATTGGTCCCTTCTAATACACTCATTCTCTGATCTGTACTAGGTGGAGGTTTGCAGGAGAAAGAGAGGTGGGTTTTGGGAGATGGGTGTCTAAGTGAGCCCAAAGTGTTGTTCTCATGTAGGGTAGAAAAGAAGAAAGCAGAGAATGGGGAATGTTAGAGGGTGTTGTAAGAAGACCTGGTGTTACTAGCCAGCCATACATAGCCTTAAGAGGGTTGATTAGCAGAGGCTTTTGAGGGAGGACTCAGGTGCAGAGGAGAGCTAAAGGTAATAGTTTGCCCCAGTCCAGTTGAAGTTCCTGAGTAAGTTTGGTGAGTATGTTTTTTAGGGTGTAATTGGCCTTTTCTACTTTCCCAGAGGACTGTGGATGGTATGGGATATGGAAGTGATATTTTGACCCAATATAGGAGGCCAGTTGTTGCACAATCATTAGAAGTAAATTCTGGTCCATTATCTGATTGTAGTGATGTGGGGAGACCAAACCAGGAAATGATCTCCCTGAAAAGTATGGTGGCCACTGTGGAGGCTCTCTTGTTAGTATTGAGGAAAGCTTAGATCCACCCTGTTAAAGTGTCAATTAAAACTAGAAGATATCTGATGTGTTTAATTGGGGGTATATTGGTAAAATCCACTTGCCAGTCTGACCCAGGTAAGTGACCTCTTGCCTGATGGGTGAGAAAGAAGGGGGCTGGATGTTTGATAGGTGGTTAGTTTTGGAGCACATGTTGCAAGAGGACTCATCCTTTAGTGTTTTGTGGAAGTTAGGATTAGGAGCAATATGAGTTTGTACAATGGAGTAAAGACAGAGGGTTAGAGTGGGTGACTTGATGGAGGGCAGGTACTATGGGTTTAATTTGTTGTTCCAGTAGGACAAGGGTGTTATTAAGAGACCTGTATCTTTTGTGTTGGCTAGCCCCCTGAGTTTTTAATAGTTCTTTTTGTGTGTAACTATAATGAACTGGTAGAATGGCCAGGGAGGGGGCGTTTGTTGGGCTGCCTGTTTAGCTGTGGTGTCTGCCAAATTATGGCTAATAGATATGAATGGGTTATCCTTTAGATGTCCCTTACAGTGAAGGATGGCAGCTGTGTGAGGGAGAGTGGCCACTTGTAAAAGGGCCATAATATATTTTGCATTGGTAATTGGGGATCCCCTAGTTGTTAAGAAGCCCTGTTCTTTCTATATTTGGCTATTAGAATGGATGATATTGTGTATTTTGAGTCTGTGTAAATGTTAACTGCCTTGTCTTTTGCCCTTTGTAATGCTTGTGTAAGAGCATACAGTCCTGCCTGTTGGGAGGAAGTTGTAGGAGGAAGACTATTTATTTCTATTGTGGTATATGTATTATTATTTGGGTATCCTTCAACTATTGTGTATCCTGCTCTAGCTGCAGAGGTAGTGGAGGCCTTTGTAGAGCTGCCGTCTATAAACCTGGTGGGGGCATTGGGTACGCAGATGTCTAGGATGTGATGAAAAGTTGTAAGTGAGTCATCAAGTACTTCAAAATAGTCATGAGCTGGGGGCTCTGGGTTAGGTGGGATAGTTGAGGGCAAGAGGGTAGCAGGGTTTTGTTGCTGACATCATCAGGAAGTTAGATCAGGTTGTAAGATCTGAACACAAGATGGGGAGATGGAGTTAAGAACTTTGTGGCTAATTAAGCCTTGAATGTTGTGAGATGACCAGACTGTCATAGGTAAATTGAAAGTTATTTTTTGAGCTTCTGGTATTAAGAGAGCTGCTGCGGCCAATACTTTTAAGGAGGCCGGACAGCCCCTGTAAATGGAGTCTGGTTGTTTTGAGAGGTAGGCTATCAGAGCCATTGAATCTCCTGCACTTTGGGCCACCAGACCCAAAGCTTGGCCTTCATCTGAGTGAATTATTTATCTATATGATGAATAATTTTGTTAGGGTTTGGGATGGAGAGTGCAAGTGCCCTTGATAAAGCTTGTTTGAGGAGATTTACAGAGGTCAGAAAGGCACTTGGGGCAAGGTAAAGGCTCATCTGTGTCCCCTCTAGCAGCCTCATATAGTGGTTTGGCTATTATTGTATAAATAGGAATACAGATTCTAAAATATCCAGTTAGTCCTAGAAAAGAAAGGATGTCTCTTTTTGTCTTAGGGGAAGGAATTTGGAGTATGGCAGTTTTTCTGTTTTGAAATTTTTGACAATATCCCAGAGTTAATAAAAGTCCCATGAATGGACTGAAGTTGAGATAAGTTGGGCCTTATTTTTTGACACCTGATATGCCCAATGTGCTAATGAATTAAGAAGAATAGTGGTGTGGGTTTTACATAGGGATTTTGAGGGGCTACATAGAAGGAGATCATCTACATATTAGACAAGCTTGCTTGGGAATTGAGATCCTGCTGTAGAGCTTGGCCAAAAAGTTGAGGGGAGTCTCTGAATCCCTGGGGGAGGACCATCCAGGTTAAGTGTTGGGTATAATGGGTAATGTGATCTGTCCACATGAAGGCAAATAAGGGTTGGAAGGAGGGATGTAAGGGGATTGTAAAGAAGGCATCCTTGAGATCTAGGACTGGGGAGGAATCTGGGAGAGAAGAGCATATGGGTTAAGAACTACATGATGAATAGGGTAACGGCAGCACTGATTTTTCTGAGGTCTTGGACTAATCTAAAGGAACCATTGGGTTTTTTAACTGGGAGGATGGGAGTGTTGTAGGGGAAGTTAACAGGGATGAAGAGATGAGAGGTTTTTGGTTGATCTATAATTAGTTTTAATCCCATATGTCCCTCCCTGCCCAAGGGACATTGTGGGATGACGATGGGGGCGGAGGGGTCTTTAAGAGTAATCTCAACAGGAGTATGGTGTGAAGCTATGGAGGGTGGGATGTGTCCCAAACTTGGGGATTGAATTTTTGTAAGAGGTAGGGAGAGGTTTTGGACTGTGGAAGGTCCTGTATAGGGAGAATAAATCATATGGGCTGGCCAGAATTAATGGACGGGATAAAACTGGTGGTTTTGAGTATATGGAGTATACCTCATCCTAATATTGGAAAGGGACAAGCTGGAATAACCAGGAAGGGATGTGTAAAAGACTTAAACCCAAAAGTACAATAGAGAGGGGGTGTTAAATTGGGTGTGTTTGATATGTCATCTACTCTAACAATAGGGAAGGAGGCCTTTTTAAGGGGACCCGCATATTTGGTTAAAACTGATCTGGATGCCCCAGTATCAAGGAAGAAAGAAGTATGTTTTCGTGATATCTTCCCAGTTACCCATGGATCAGTGACCTCACCAGTGTTGGGGGCTTTTATGACCCAGGTCTTGTCAGTCTCCTCGTGGAAACATTGGTACTGGATCCTCAGTGGGGGGCTATTAGGAATTTCCTGTATGTGAGGAAAAAGCTGTTTTCCCTGGGCATAGTCCATCCTCCAATGTCCCCATTGTCTACATTGTGGGCAAGGCCTTATTGGTGAATGTGGGTTAGGGCAAGGCCTTATTGGTGAATGTGGGTTAGGGCAAGATTTTGCCCAGTGTCCCTTGTTTCCACATCAGAAGCAGGCCTCAGAGGGTTGTTTGCCAAGTCCCTTGGATGGTTTTTTTGGGACAGATTGGGGTGTCTGGTTTTGGTTTTTGAGGATGGAGGCCAGCATTTGATATTTTGTGCAGGTATTTTTGTCCCTTAATTGTTTGGCTTCCTTGTCCCTATTGTTAAGAGCCTTAAAGGCCATGTTTATTAATATTTGTTGGGGTGTCTAGAGCCCTCTTCAAATTTTTGGAACTTTCCTCTGATGTCTGGAGCTGACTGACTGATAAAGTGGAGATGTAAGAAAATACTGCCCTCTTGGGAGGCAGGGTTTAAATTAATGTATTTAATCATTGCCTCTATGAGGTAATTAAAAAAGAGAGCAGGGTTTTCAACTGGATTTTGTGTGATTTATTTGATCTTATTGTAGTTGACTTGTTTATGGCTATTTTTGACCATACCTGCCAGTAGTCAGGAAGTTGTATGATCTTGGGAATTTGATCTTGAGTCCCCATCTTGATAGCTCCATTGAGGCTCAGTCTTAGGTACTGCCTCAGTGGCAGGGGGATGTCTATTGGGATGCTGTTCATGGAGTTGGTCAGTATGCTGTTCTGCTGCCTTCCATATCTCTCCTTTTCATCCTCTGTGAAGGTGTCATTAACATTATAAATGTCACCCCAAGTGAGAGCCCAAGTAAGACAGAGGAATTCCTTATGGTATCTTGTTGGATTGTCTGAAAAACAGCCCAATCGTTGTTCAATTTTGGAGATATCTAACAGAAAAAAAGACATGGACTCTGATTGTTCCTTCCACTCCTGCTACCTCTCATAGGGAGAGAATGGGGGTTTAAGGAGATATGTAGATGTGGATAGTTGTAGGAGTGTGGGAGCATGTGTCCAGATCTGGTGTAAGGAAGAGAGAAAGAAGGGAAGGGGCCATGATTGAGTAAGGGTTTTCTAGAGAAAGAGGGGAGGAAGGGTCTTCTGGAGAAGAGAGGGGGCTTGGAGGAGTTGGGGACATTGGAGGAGTTGGGTTTGGGGGGGAGGGGGAACAAGTAAGGAGGGGGTTCATTGGAGGGAGCTGGATCAAAATCTGATGAGAGTGGATTGGGAGCAGGAGCTAAGGGGGAGGGGTGAGAATCAAGAAGAAGGACTTGGAGGGGGCTGCAGTTTGAACAAAGGGAAGGTTGGGACTTGAGATAAAAGAAAGCTGGAAGATAAGAGACTCTAGCCATCTGCCATTCTCACAATAAAATTATCAAGATCTTGGAGAATGTTGGGATCAAAAGTGCCAAATTCAGGCCATTTTGAAGAGTAACCTAATCTACATTGTGGACAAATTTGTGTGGAAAAATGGATGAGGTTTGTTTGTTTTAAATCACCCTTTAGGCCTAATTCTGTGAGGTTATGTATAAGACACCCCAGGGTGAGTCAGAGGGAATTTTAGAGTAGGCATTGTCCATGGCCAGGGTTAGGAAGTTTTCTTTAGGGTGTCCCCAGGAGAAAGCTTACAAAACTGGAAAAATGAACCTGGGGCAGTAGGCAGACGTCCCTAACCTATGTAGCAGGGACCAGACTTTCTGGGGGCCAAACGGCTGGAGAGGGAGAGGGACAGGGAGAGATAAGAACAGTGAAGGCGAGAATGGCAGGAGTCTGACACACCGAGGTGCCACGGAGTGCCAGATGGAGAGGCCAGATCTTATCTGTCCCAGTAGAAATTGGAGCCTGTGTTGCTTGTGTGGAGTGGCATCAGCAAAGGGCCCTGCAGGAGGTCGCAGAGGAAGGGTTTATGCATGACCAAAAGGTCAGGCCCCAGAGCTGTGTGGCTATTAGGTAGAAAAAACTGACTAATGATAACTTTTGGGCTTGAGTCCAATCAGAAGGGACAGTTGCCCCTAACCCTATGCCCAAAAGAACAGTCAGTATGATGGGGAGGCTTAGCAGAAAGGACAATAGTGATAGAGTCATATAGAAGATATCGAAGAGGGAAAGAAGGGAGAGAAAGAACGTTTTGGAGAGAGGCCGGGCAGTTTGGGGATGAGTTGGACATCCCTCTTGGGAACTTAGACAACTCTTGGCCCTAGTGCATCTGTATAAACCCAGATCAGAGACCCTTTGGAGGGCACCATTGACCATATGGAGGATTGCCACAGAATCCAGGGAGTCCAAGAAAGGTGCTCCCCCACTTGACACTCTCTCTTGGGTTTTGGCATCAAATGAAAGGAAAATGAAGAAGCAAGAGAGAGAGAAAGGCTGAGAAAGAATCTGTGACCTTTGCAAGCAGCAGGTCTTTATAGGAAGAGGAGTCCTGAGAGGGACCCTCGGCCATCAGAGTAACACTCTGAGAGGGGCGAGAGCATGCCTCTCTTACAAGCTGGGGTTTTAAGCATCCTGTGGTGGGAAAAGGGAGGTTGGAGGGGATGGGCATTAGAAAAAATGACTGCAAAGGGGTAATGGGGGAAGGTGCTGGATGTTATCAGGAAGGTGATTGGGATCGGCGGCCAGCCATACACGTTTTTTTCTCTGGCTCTTTTATCAAAGGTAGCCATGTTGCATTGTTTTAGTGTTTTTCAATATTCTAGCAGTCACTTTATTTCTCTTTTGGTTACTTTGCATGGAATTACCTCCTTCAATCCTTTCCTTATACTTTCAGCTTATGTGTGTCTGTAGACAGAAGTGAAGTGACTCTGTTATGGAGAGTCACAAAATTACAGCTGGACTCTGTGTTTTTATCCATTCAGTGATGCTATGCTTTTGGATTGGGGAAGTTAATCCATTTATGTTACAAGTGATTTCTGATAGGGAAGGGACTATTCAACTTACTGTTTTCTGCATGTCTTACAGCTTTTTTGTCCCTCCTTCCCTCTCTTACTGCTTCCTTTGTGTTTTACTGATTTTTCTGCAGTGGAGTGCTTTGATTCACCTTTCATTCCCTTTTGTGTATATTCTATAACTATTTTCTTTGTGGTTACCATTGCAATTATATAACATAAAAGTTATAATATTCTATTAAGTGCTACTAAAGTTATAGCATACTATTTTTAAATGATAATAACCTAACTTCAATAAAATACAAAACTTTACTATTTTATAGCTTTACTTCTCCCCCTCTTCATGTTTTTGTGTGAAAAAATTCATCTTTATAAATTATATATCTATGACATAGATTTATAATTGTTTAAATTCTATGCAATGAAATACCCATGTGTTTACCTTTACTTAAGAAGTAATAATTTCATGACTGCATGTTTCTATCTATATCCTTTGTTCCAATTTAAAGGATTCTCCTTAGCATTCTCCTCCTTCTTCTTCCTCTTTTCCTTCTTCTCCTCCTTTTTCTTCTTCTCTTCTTTTTTCCTTCATCCTCTTCCTCCTTTTCTCTTACCTCTCTATTCTTTTACCTTCCCTTCCCTCTCCTCCTTACTCCTCCCTCTCCCCATCTTCCTGCCTCATCATCTTGAGTGCTAAGGTTACAGTTTTCCCTTTAGAATTTCAGAGAGAGGTCTTCTGGTGATGAACTTCTGTAGATTTTGTTCATCTTGGAAAATCTTAATTTTTCCATAGTTGAAGGACAATTTTGACAGATACAGTATTATTGTCTAAGTTTTTCTTTCAGCACTTTGAGTATATTATTCCACTGCTTTTTATACTACAAGGTTTCTGCTGGGAAATCTGCCAGTAATCTTACAGAACTGCTCTTGTATGTGATGACAGCTTTTGATATTCTCCTTTGACTTCAGACAGTTTGGTTATAATGTATGTAGGAATAGTGTTCTTTGGGTTTATCCAACTTAAAGCTTTTTAAACTTCTTGAATTGGTACATTCATTTCTCCTTTCTTCTTCTCTTCTCTTTTACCTTTATCTTCTTTTTATCTATCTGTCTATCTATCATCTATCTGTCTATCATCTATCTTTATCTGTTTCTCTCTCTATTTCTTTATGGTTCTGTGAATCAAACCCAGGGCCTATGCATGCTAAAGCAAGTCCTCTATTACTGAATTAAACCCCCAGCCCTATAAGTTCATTTCTTTCTTCAGATTGGGGATGTTTGGGGCCATTATTTCTTCAAATAAGTTCTTTGCCCTTTTCTCTTTTTTCTTAAATTTTCTTTCTTTTTTTTAATTGATGGAAATGGGATTTAACCTCAGGTCTTTGCCCTTGCAAAGCAGGTGCCTGGCTCTTCCTGAATTTTCATAATGCATATATTGGCTCACTTGGTAGTATCAATGAAAAATATCAGTGAAACACATAAGAAGGCAGTAAGAGGAATAAGAGACAAAAATGACAAAAGTTCCTTAGATTCCCTTTATTTTTCTGCATTCCTTTTTCTTTTTGCACCTCTAATTTGATTATGTCTAATGACCTATTTCAAGTTCACTGATTCTTTCTTTGATCTGACTAACTCTTTTGCTGAACTCCTGTAGTCAATTTTTTACTTCAGTTGTTGTATTTTTTAGCCCAGAAGTTGGTTCTTTATTACAATTTCCATCTCTTGGTTTATATTCTTATTTTATTCTTAAATCATTCATCTGATTTTGTTTGTCTACCTGTGTTCATTTTTAGAAAGTTGTTATTTTAAATTCTTTGTCAAGCAGCTCATAGATAGGCATTTTCTTACTGTGGGCTGTGTTTCTTCATATGCCTTATAATCTGTCATTGAGATTTGGGCATTTAGGAAAACAACAACAACAAAAAAAAATGAAATGGAAAATCTTTTATAGTGTTTGTATACTGGCTTCATGCAGGAGAAGACCTCCATCAGCTAGTCCAGCTAGATAGAAGTTCTAGTGCCTCTCAAATCTCTTATGCTCTCTTCTCCCCCTAGTGCCCACCTGTGGAACTGCAGCTTTAAAGTTCGGCCTCCGAGACTTCTAAACTCTAGCACTGATCCCATTAGTCATGAGAGACAGACGCCAGTTCCTCCCGGGCGCACAGAAAATCCAGAAAGGCGGAGGCATGATCCATTCTAATGTTTGGAGGATTTCCTATTGGTTGTGCTGTGCTATGCCATGAAAGAAAAGGCGGGGGTAGGCATGCAATATACCACAAAATCTCCTGTTTGCCGAATCACTTCTTGGTTTTATGTTGGTCTGACAGAGATCAACTGATCTCTAGAGTTCTCACAAAGGTGTTGTTTGCCATGCCTGTTTTTTTTTTTTTTTTTAAATCTTGCTTTTAATTGCAAGATTTAAAGCATTTTTTGAAGATTTCTCTTCACCAAAACCATCCCTTCCTTCACTGAAAAAGATGTCTGAAGACTGAGGGAGCCTTGAAGACTACCTACTCCAACAAGTCCAGTTCTTCCTTTAGCCAGTCGTGCCACCAGTATTATTTCCATACACATAAGTAGTAGAAGAGAAACAAGTTATTAGAGCTAAGTAAAAGATGAGATGTGATATATATTTACAAAATAAATACTTCTAGCTACAGGGATTCTCCCTGATAAAACACCGAATACATTATTTTCCTTTCAGGTTCCACAGGAAGACAGGAAAGTCCTGTCTTTCTTCCAAGATTTAGAGCATGCAATACTTATTTTGGGGTTCAGGTAGGGGGTGACCTGCCCTGACACTTCCCCTCAGAACTTTGCTGTGAATGAAAAGATGCTGGTGAAGAAGGACTGTTTGAATTCTGTGTGCATGTTGGGGGAGCAGTTTATTGTGCTCTCACTTCAGAGGAGTTCTAGGCAAGACTGTTCTGTCAAGACACAGAGAAGAGGCTCAGTAGTCAGTACTAGGAGTGATGGGAATCTGCACCTCGCTCACAGACATCTGAAGGGAGATACTGGCATGGAGACGGTGGCTGCCTGGCACTGACCACAAGGGCCAGGTCCCTGTGAGCTCTTAGTGAGCACTGCCAGTGCCTGTCCTGCACGGCCCACAGGGAGGAGCTCTTTAGTGCTGGCCAGGATTGATGAGTAAGTGGCATTTTTCTGGACCATTTGTGTTCTGTGTCCTGACACTTCAAGAGTGGAAAGACAGCCACAAACACATGAATATATTAAATGTTCCCTCACCTTGGTGAGCACAGGCTCACAGCTAACCATGATTTAATGTTGAAAGATTAATTATGTACCATTTATTGCCCCTCAAGAATTGTGGAGCAATAAATACACATTATTTTTTAAAAACAGAGCTATAAATTGCTTTTATACCTGATGCTATATTAGAATTATCATTCTATGACATGAAAATATTTTTCTATAACATCATTTTTAATGACTGCATCTTATTTTACTGGTGAACTGTCTTTTGAAGGAAGAAGTTGACTATATCATTTTAGAGCAGGAGGTAAAAGGGGCTGGCTGAGTAGTTCAAGAGGTAGAGTGCCTGCCTAGCAAGCGTGAGGCCCTGAGTTCAACCCCAGTGCCACCAAAAAACAAAAAACAAAAAACAAAAAAAAAAGGAGGTAGAGAAGAGAGCCTTCCAGTCTAAGGAAGCTGCATAGGCGGTAATATGTGAAATACATTCAGAGGACAGAGCAATATTTGAGCCCAAGTTCATCCAGGCCTATAGTTCAAGCTGTACATGGCCACAATTTATATTGAAAATACATTTACATAGCTACTTAGTATATTCATTCATCCATACATGAGTTTAAATCCAACAATATTTGTTGAGGCCTATAATGTACCAAACAATTGTAGGCACAAAAACGAACAAGAGAGAAAAAATATTCCTGTTCTCATAGAATTTGTATTTGAAGCAAGACCCACAGAAAATCCAAACCTAAATGTCACAGGTAAATCTATATAGTGTTTAATGGAAGGTGCTGTGTAGCAATGCATATGGATGGCCATTGTTTTGAACTGAGCTCCTGCCTTGGGCTCCAGCAAGCTGAATGAATTTGCTAATGCTAAGTGACACAATCAAATTGAACTTTGAAATGAGCCGGGTTTCCAAGCCCAGGAATTTCACAGCATCCAATCAGAAGGGCTTGGTTTACTCTAGAAGTCCCCTCAGTTTTAGCCTAGAAAGAAAAGTAACTTTAAAATTGCTGATCATCTTTTGTTCCCTGTTTATGCTTTCTTCAGCTCTTTTTTTGTCTGTAAAGCCAACTTCCTCTGCTCATCTCATCAGAACATCCATTCTATTTAATAGAATGAGATGTCTGATTCTAGAGTCACAAATAAAAGCCAATTAGATCTTTAAACTAAATCTGTTGCAGTTTTGTCTTTTGACAGTGCTGAGGGAGAAGGAATATGAAGTTTTATGTAGGGAGGACTTCACTGAGACAGTGGGTTTGAGGACATGGAAGAAGTGAAGGAGTAAGTCAGTGGGAGGATCATCCAGGCAGGCGAATAGCTAGTGCAAATCTGCAAGATGTGTTTGTCTGTTAACTTTCAGGAACAGACAGAAAGTCAGTGTGGCCCAAAGTGGTAGAGAAGGATGCAGAATGAGAATAATAATTAGGGTGGCACAATGATATGCATGTAAAGTGCCAGTTAGTTACTGGGAGGCTGAGAAGGGAAGATCACTTAACCCAGGAGATCAAGACTGCCTTGGATAACATAGCAAGACCCCATATAAAACAGAGAGAGAGAGAGAGAGAGAGAGAGAGAGAGAGAGAGGTAAGGGGTGAAAGCAAAAGTGGAGAGACCAGTTAGGAAACTAGTAAAATAACACAGAAGGGAGAGTTGTTGGTTTGGACCATAATGGTAGCCAAAGAAGAGATGAGAAGAGGTGTTTCCAAGAGGAGAGAGGGAAACAATGCATACAGTGCTGCTGGCTGGCCAAGCAAGATGAGGGTTGGCAACTTGGATTTAGAAATGTGAATGTCATTAGTGACGTTAACAATGGCAGCTTTCTTGGAATGATTGCTTGAAAGTCCAAGGGGACAGCAATCAAGAGAATGGAAGGAGAGAAAAGAAAATATATGGGCGTGACTTTCAGAGAACTATCTTTACAGGGAAGGTAAGACTTGGGGAGGGAGCCAGGGGGAACGGTGGGTCAGGAATGGCTCTGTTTTGACTGAAAATGAAATAATTGCATGTTTAAAACAATGGGAAGATTCAGTAGACAGAGCTGATGATGCAGGAGATTATATGTTAGAGAAATGTTTTCCCAAACAATACTCACAGTGATAAGCCATGCGGTACACTGGGGAGTTTTCTATTCTTTTCTGGTCTCTTCTGTTCTAGCTTGATCTATGCTGGCCATGCCATAGTAATTGATTTCACAATTTGAGGTTTGGGAAAAGCACTGAACCCACTGTGTTAACTGATTGAAGTCCCTTTCTCTAGTCTATAATTGTTTCTGTGACAATAAGCAGTATGGGGAAGGGTTTGCTTGGGAAAGTCAGGACAGTCCATACACACTTCACAAACTCGAAAATTTTGTTTTACTGACTATGCTGACAGCCAAAACTTAGGAGCCTAAGAATCACGCACACAGGACTTTCCAGCTGATGGAAGTGCTTACACTGTCTCCACTGAATCCCATGGTCCATAGCCAGCTATATTCATAAGCCCCCACAACATCTAAAGGAGCAGGAAAACTCACGAAATATTCATCCTCCTGATAACATTGTTTGTTTTGTGAGACTTGATGTTTGTTTTCACCCTCCAATAGGAATCCTTGGCATTTTAACATACTAAACTGACATTTTAAAGTGAGTGCGTGAAGCTTACTTTTCAAGGGTATGATATTTTCTTGATTTCATATGTCCAGAAATATTAATTGTTCCTGGTGGTTAAGCAGTAAACAATAATGCACACAAAAAATAATAAAACAACAGGTAGGTTAATTATTAACACTACGAACATAACTAATATTTAAATATATCCTGCTCATCTGCATACACACCCCCAACCACATTAGTTCATAATTAAAACTTTGTACATGTATTGGAGGCACTCAACAAAAATTCAGTAAACGAATGAATGAAGACATGAGTAGGTGAATAAATGCATGCAGAATGAATGAATGAAGAGATGAACAGGTAAATAAAGGCACGTGGCTTTCCTAACTTATATAGGTATGAGGATTGACTTAACTTATTCAGCTTAAGTTTTCTTCCTTCTTATTTTTCCTTGAATCTATTTAGGGAAAAGAATATTTACCATCTAAAATGAGCTATGATGTGAATATGTATTATTGAAATTACCATGAACTTTAAAGAAGGAGAGTTTCTTTTAGAATAATAATGCCACTTGGCTACCTTTTTTCTTGGCCCCAAATCATCCAGTAAGGTTGGCTGGTGATAAGAGTAGGGTGCATGAATTGTTATCTTTGAGAGGAAATAAAACATTCTTATTTAAATAGACTTTAATTTGGAATTGCAAAGATGTTAAACTTGAGTAAACTAGGTCATTCAAATTTGCATCAACACTGTCATCTTTAGTCTCATTCTTCCTCATGGCAAGACTTCAAGATGATATTGCTTCAGGACAGAGAACTAAGAACACAAATAAGCACCAACAAAAGTTTTACTTCCTTCCTGTGAAAATGCAGAAATACTAATTTGGGAGACACTAATGACTGTAATTACAGTAGTGCCCCCTTAGCCACAGCTTCACTTTCTGCAATTCTGTGCTCAGCAACAGTCTAAAACACAGTACTGTATAGTAAAATATTTTGAGAGGAAGAGAGACCATGTTTACATAACCTGTATCACATTGTATTGTTATAATTGTTCTATTTTATTATTAGTTATTATTGTAAGTTTCTTGCAGTGTTTAATTTATGCATTGAACTTTATCATAGCTATTTGTGGAGAGGACAGCATGGTAATTTATAGGGTATGGTATAGTCCATGGTTTCAGGCATCCATCAAGGGGTCTTGGGACATGTCACCTGCAGATCTGAAGGTGCTGCTGCTCTACCTAAACATATAGGATTGTGGCATTGGGATGCAGATGGGAATGCAAAGATGAGAAGCAGCAACGGAAGGAATTCTGGTTGGCCACAACTCTTCTCCTTCATGGGCCCAAGTGATAACTTTCCAGTTGCCTTAAAGAATTGGGTAGTGGGCAGTGACTGAAGATGTGGACAGCCATGCAATAAGACATCTCTGGTCGGTACAGGTCACTATTCTATGGACAAGTTCCACCACTCTGTGGAGGTTCTGCAGAACTCCTTTCCAAGACAAAGTGCTTGACTGAACAATGGTCTTGTAGCTCAACCTAGCCAAGGTGACACATCCCCAAATCATCAAAGACCTCTATATAGGTCAGTGAGTTTGGATTTGGAATGAGAGTGTTTTTCTTTTCCTTGTTGTAAGCATCCTTCTTGCCAGCAACACACATTTCACAGGGTTAGTAATGGCCCCCAAACACAGTCTTCCTTCCTCCTCTCAGCACCACGTCTAGCTGTGATACTAGTTTTTTGAGTTCTCTAAAACAACAGAAACAAAATCCAACTTAAAAACCCAAAGTTCTCATGTCTTTCACATTTTCATTTAAAAGTAGCACAAATGCCACTGTTAGCAGTTAAAATTCATTTGAAAAGTGTCTATACTGCTGAAAGTCTGGTGAAGCTAGAAGTAATTTTCCTAATGACTATATATATGATTTAAAGGCAGAGTTTCTTGGAGTGTGATTTTCAAATGGAATTGAATGTTTGAGACTTTATGTGTAAACCAATAAAAGATGAACTATTTAAGAGAACTTACGTAGATTAAATGATAGTCAACATATGAGTACAACATATATATGCACTCATAGAATAAAAAGGTGTAGAAAAAGAGAGACATAGGTGGAAAAATTATAATTAGAAGTATATCAAGCTATATATATTCATCAAAGGACAAAAATAGTACACTAACTCATGTGTTTTTATTTGTGCATTTTTGGGATTTTTTTTTGGGTGCTACTGGTTTTTATTTATTTATTTATTTATTTATTTATTCCTTTTTCTTTTATTATTCATATGTGCATACAAGCTACTGGGTTTTAACTCAGGGCTTTGCACTTAGTAGGCAGGCACACTCTTTCCTTTTATCTTCCCCCTCCCACTGGTGCCAATCCTCAATATAGGACCTGTGTTGCCTTCCTGTTCTCCATTTTTTAAAAAATGACATTTTTGTTTGGTTAAGATAGCTATACAGGATATTTCATTGTGATGTTTCCATGCATATATGTATTACAATGCAAATTGGTTCATCCCCTCTATTTTTCTCCTTTCTACCTTAGTCCCATTCTTATCTTGATTTCAACAGATTTAAAAATTCTGTATTTATTCTCATATAGGAAATACATCACCCATATTCACCTTAACTTTCTTTATATAAGGTATATATTCCACATATGAGAGAAAACGTGGACTTTGACTTTCTGAACCTGGCTACCTTCACATAAAATGATGTTCTTCAGTTCCATCCATTTACCTGCAAATGACAAAATTTCATTCTTCTTTGTGACTAAAATTCCGTTGTATATAAATACCACATTTTCTTAGTCCATTCATCAGTAGTGGAGCATCTTGGGTGTTTCCATAGCTTAGCTATTGTGGACAGTGCTGCAATAAACATGGGTATGCAGGTGTCTTTATTGTCATGTGCCTTACACTCCTTCAGGTATATCCCTAGGAGAGGTATTGCTGGATCATATGGAAGTTCTATTTTTAGTTTTTTGAGGCACCTCCATACTGTTTTCCATAGTGATTGTACTAATTTACTTTCCCACAAACAGTGTATGAGGGTTCCTTTTTCTTCAAAAAATCTTTCCCAACAATTGCCTTTGTGTTCTTGATGGCCATTCTAATAGGAGTGG
Organism: Castor canadensis; assembly: GCF_047511655.1. Lineage (NCBI taxonomy): Eukaryota > Metazoa > Chordata > Mammalia > Rodentia > Castoridae > Castor > Castor canadensis. Next base: position 60,453,797 of record NC_133389.1, read on the forward strand.
GGTGGAATCTTAATGTGGTTTTGATTTGCATCCAGGAAGAGCTCATCTTGAGATTCTTAACTTACTACACCAGCAAAGACTTTTTCTCCAAATAAGGTCCACTCACAATTTCCAGGGTCAGAACTTGGACATACCTTTTTGAAGGCCATCAATAAACCAGCCACAACAATTAAAATGGCAAAATGCCTTTGGTGAGAGGATCTGGGTAGGCGCTTCTTTCCCTCTTTACTGCTTACTGAGAGCAAAGGCTTTTATCTCAGTTTTGTAACCCCTTTGCCTTGTGTTTGCTGCCCCTCTAAGAAGCACACCCATGTTCTAGGCAGGAAGAATAGGGAAGGATCAAAAAGCCCACCAGAGGCAAGCCAAGAGGCCTATCCTCTTTAGAACACTTTCCTCAAAGTCTTGCCCTGTGGCTCCACCTTGCTTTTCATCATCTAGATGAAATGCTGGATCCCACGGTCAACACCTGCAGTTGCTAGTCTGGAATAGGGTGCATTTTGTCTTCCCAATTCTTGTAGTAGGGGAAAACAAGGATAAACACAATTGTGAAAGGCTTTTGGTTGATCAATAGTAGTAACAGTTGAACAGTAGTAACTGTTCAAAGGCAACATCTTTTAGGAATGTCCCAAATGGCATTCAATCTCAACGAGACCATAATGACCCCTTTCATGTGTCAGCACTATTTGGATTTGGCTATCATGAATTAATGGTCCATAGCTATGTAATATTTTATGAATGTCAATATCCATGTTTTGTTTTTAGATTTGTAAATAAAATACATGACACCTACTTAAATTTGCATTTCAGATACATAATGAATAATCTTTTAGCATAAATATGTCCCAACATTTTATGGGATTAAACATCTATTCCTTATTTATCTGAAATGTAAATTGAATTGGATATCTTGATTTTTATCTGACAACCTTAGACATGAATCTTTACTCTGGACCAAAGCATTCAGCCATGGCCTAGCTCCCTGGCAGAGCACTATTGATTACTCCTATCATTACAAAATACAAAATTTAAAATTGCATGCATGAGAGCTATGTTTAAAAAGGAAGAGAGAAGAATCATTTTTTTAAGGCAGAAATATTTAGAATTCAGAGATATGCTTTTTAATCTTTAGTCTTGTCTGTTAAGGAACAATTTTGAGCCTACACTTGAGGAAAATAATCTATTCACCCATGGCTATTCAAATATCCTCAGGCAATGGGGGAAGGTACATTTTGTGTGTTTCTAGACTGGGAGCCTCCTGTGTGGTGCTAAAGATTCTAAGAATAGGCCATTATAATTAATCTGTTCTAATTTTGCAACAGCTTTAAGAATCTCCTGCTGGGAATGAGGATCTAACCTTCAGGATAAATGATTACATAGAATGGCAGGCAAGGCCATTGTCATTGTCCTCCTTGGACTTGGGGCTCATTTTCTTCTAAATGCATTATTGGCATTTGTGTAGCATTGCTACTAAAGAATGACTTAAGCCCTGGCAGAGAAATCCTCTGGAAAGAAGACTAAACTAATTCCTTCTGCCATGAGGTTCGTTTAACAAATAAGCTACCCGCGCTCCCTGCTCCCGTGGGCTTTCTCAGAGAAGTGAGAAAAATGGGACAATCAATATGATCAGAAAGAAAAAGACATACACACAGTTAGACAAGACTACTGTCTCCCTAATTTGTCTGCTACATCAGGAGAAGAGAGCAATAACTCCTTCTCATTGATTTTAGAAAGAGAATAATTGAGGCTAAAGTTGATCATGAAATTGGCTTGATACCAAAATGTTACTTGCCTTGAGACTGGCATGGATGACTGACTATGCCACCAAGTCACTGTACAGCAACAGGCTCACAAGTGGGCATAAAGCCAGATGAGGAAATTAGAGACTTGATACACCAATGCCATAGCCAAGGAAAAAGATCAGTTCATTTTAAAATTACTGCTCCACAAAATTGACAGTGATTAGAATAGACCTTTTTTTTGGCTGTGCTCTGGATCAAACTCAAGGCCTTATGCACGTTAGGCAAGTGCTGTACCACTGAACTGCATTCCTAGACCCCTAGTCTTCAAAATCCATACAGATTTCAGAGACAATTTCATTGTACACTGTTCTGCTTTCCAAGTAATTTTTTTTTTTTTGAGTTCTTGTTATCTCTTTCCCCATTTGTGTGCACTTACACAGTAAGAACTGTGTTTGTGCTTGGAGAAACTTCAACCAAACAATGTCAGAATGGAGTGATCGTTTGTCATTGCTGGTGCCAAAGGCAGCCACATCTGTCCACAGAAGGGTCATTTGCCTTCCTTTCCATTGCAGTGCCTCTGAGCACATCCCAGCCACATGCATTTGGATTTTTCTACCACAAAAAGAGATGAATAAAGAGTTGCCAAAGCAATTGGTTTAAAAGAGACTTTTACCTACCAAGTGTAATTCAAAGAATATCATTGACTCTAATAGGGACATCTTTTTTTTTTTTTTCTGATGCTAAAACATTCTTTTAGTGGTTGTAGATTTGGTCACATAAAGCTACTGTTTCATTTTCTTTCTAAGGATGGAGCTATCATGGACTGGCCAATGAGAAATTCATTGAGTGTGCCACATCTAGCGAAAACTCATTCATCCTGCAGCCTTAAAAGTGTCTGTCACAGAGTGGGCATGACACAATTTTTGTCCAAGACATTTTTCTCCTGCTCTAGGATCAGTCTAACTTCTTGGAAAGGGCAACAATCAAAAAGGCAGAAAGTTCGAAGCTTGATGGCTTCAGAAAAAGCTCTCATCAGAAACAACCACTGGAACATCAAAGCAGAAACAATGGAGCCATGACTTCAAATGACTGACTTCCTGATTTGTGAGGATCCCTGTTTACTCTCAGGACCCAGGGGTACCAGGCACAAGGGGTGGAAAGATATGCTCCTCCCATCTTGTTTGTTTTGGGGCATGGTATAAAAAACAGGATATAGAAAATCTAGAAAGGAGCCCAGTGGAAACTGAGGTGAATAATCAAGTCGTGTATCAAAGCAGGCTTCCATTTCAGCACCAACAACAGCAAAGGTAGCCATCATTTTATTGACTATCCACTATGGACCAAATAGTTTTAGATAGGAAAATTTTGGAGGTAAAGTAACATCTCCAAAGTCATATACTCATTCAGCTCCTGGTTTCTGTGGTTCTGGGTTAGTATCTGGGGCATGAATAGAATGCTTCCCAGTTCAAAATACTATTTCTGCCATTTCTTTACTGCTCTCTCTCTGCCACCAAATACTCCTCACAGACGAGGGCTGGTGGCTCATGCCTGTAATCTTAGCTATTAGGAGGCAGATATAAGGAGGATCGCAGTTCGAAGCCAGCCCAGGCAAATAATTCCACAAGACCCTATCTAGAAAAAACTCTTCACAAATAAGGGTTGATGGAGTGGCTCAAAGTGTAGGCCCTGAGTTCAAACCCCAGTGCTGCAAAAAAAAAAAAAATACTCCTCACAGCATCTCCCCCCACTAATGGAAGGGATATTGAAAGTGTTATCAGTGGCTCAGTAGGTATGTAGCTTGATTTGTCTGTCATATAGGTTTTACACCTCCAGCAATGGTATAGAAATACTGTGGTGTCTGGGTTTGAGTCTTGGATACTGCTTTTTCCTTCCTTACTTGATTCAACAAATTTATGTTGGGTATCAATAATAGCAAAGTTATTATAAAGTTAATAAAAACTTAACTATTAGGGCTGCTTACTCACCCAGGTCCCTTTCAAAGTCTTCAGAAAGGCTCTACTAAGGTATTCATTTGGCAAGACGCTTTTGTAAAATTTACAATAGTAAGCTATTAAGACCATTGTCTCTTCCACTTTGACATCCCCTGTGTTTTCTGGGAATAGAGGGCTGCAGGTGCTTCTGGGCTCTTGCTAATAGAATGCCAATGGATGATGCATTTAGTCTGAGTGTCTTGGGTCACATGGGTCCCGGACCCTTCTACGCATGGCCAAGCTATGGCTAGGCATTCTGGCACAGGAGGGTTTCCAGCAGCGTTGCTTCAGCCTGCTGAGCCCATCCATCTAGAGTTGGGCTTGAAAGTGCATGGCGAGAGGGCTTACTGGTCTGTGAATGAGTCCTCCAGTGCTTGACACCATAAGCATGTGGCTAGCAGAGGGAAAACTACTCAGAGCCTTTGGAAAATTCTGCCAAGTACAACTACTTTCAAGTGTAACTGACAGTAGACATTTTGGTTTGTCACTGACTTCTGGTCAAACAGAAGTTCTCTCTGGTTATGAATATGCTAAGGAAGAAATGCGGTAGGAGCAATTATAAACACACAAGGCAATGTGTTCTTGATGATAATTACATGAAACAGATTTCCTGTTTTTGTGGGACACCAGCTGAGTATATGATAAATAGTATATATAAATATAAATATATAAATAATAATATAATGATAAAGATAAGCTCTTAGAAATGCATCATTCGTTGATTTGATGTTGAGTGGACATGGTGCTGTACTTACACAAATCTAGATGGTGGAGCCTTCTCCACACTTAGGTTACAAAAATTTTGTATTTGCTCTAAGCTGCAAGCCCACCGGTGTACTACTGCAGGCAACTGGAACATAATAGGATTTGTGCATCTAAACATATCTAAGAGTAGAAATGGTGCAGTATAAACATGATATAACAGATTAAAAGATGGGAACTGAAGGAGTAGCTCAAGTGGTAGAGCTCTCCTGGCAAGTGTGAGGTCCTGTGTTCAATCCCCAGTACCACAAAAATAGATAAAAAAATGTACACCTGTATAGAGAGAACAGTTCCTGTGAATGGAGCTCACAGGTCTGAAAGTTGCTCCTGGTGGGTCAGAGAGTGAGAGGTACTGAGTGTGGACATTACTGCACACTGCACTACTGTAGACTTTATAAGCACTGAATACTATGTTTAATTTACTCAAATTTTTCCTTTCTTCAATAATAAACTTAGCTTGCTATAACATTGTGTTTTTTTTTTTAAGGGGGAGGGTAGGTGAAACGAGGTAGTCCAGGCTGGCCTTGAACTCAAGGTCCTCCTTCCTCTGTCTCCCAAGTGGTTGTATTATGGGTATGCATCACTATGCCCAGCAAAACTTTTTTTTGTGTGAGTGGTACTGGGGTAGTGCCTTGCGTGCACTAAACACGAGCACTGCCACTGAGCCACACCCCACCACTGTAACTTTTTTCTCTTCAATTTTAAGAACGATTTTTGATTGTCGTAAATTTATAAACAGGGCTGGGGTTGTGGCTCAGAGGGAGAGCACTTGCCTAGCATGTGCAATCCCCAGCCCTGCAAATGAAAACAAAACAAAACAAAACAAAAAACCACATTCTACAGCTATCCAAAAATTCTCGTTCTTTATATTCTTAATCTGTGAGCTTTTATTTCACTTAATTTTTATTTTATTTTCGTACTTTTTAAACTCTTTTTTCTGTTAAAAGCTAAGACACAGGCACATTCCTTAGCTTAGGTTGTGCAGGGTCAGGATCGGTAACACTTTCCTTAATCTCTACTTTGAGCCCCGCCAGAAGACTTTCAGGTCCATTGTACTCTCACATGACTGCCATCATCTGACTGAAATGTCATTATGTGAGCCCATGCATGAAGTCACAAGTTACCTTGTGAAATATTGACACTGGCCAAGATGACATGAAATTCCTATTGGGCCATTACAGTGAAGACATCAATGACAAACTGTTGGGTGCCATCAATGCAAAGAATATTTAAGATTGGTCACTATGCAAGAAACTTGAATTGTCTTGAAATGCTTCAGCTCTACATGAAGGAAACCTGACATTTCCCCAGATTATACAACTAAACCCTAATAATTTATGCTAACAAGTTGTAAGACTCAACTGTCAATATAAAATAATGAATCAAACCATATCAAAGGCAAAACAAACAAAATAAAACTTTCATCACTTGTGTTCTATAGGAAAAGATATTATAAAATTATTGACATGGAGAAAGGTGGTAGAACAGGATGGAGCCAAAAATGTAGAGAGAAAGTATTACAGACATGAACACATAGTTCATTCATAAACATGTCATTTTTCTGGACTTTGTGACTTTTATGCTAGTTTTAACTAACAACAATTTGTTGTGATTTCTAATTTGAATGAGTAGCTACTTTTTTATACCTAATTTTGCATTGGTATATATATATATTTTTTAAAAAGTACTTCAGATTGTATAAACTTGAGTCCGCACACACCTTGATCCACCCTGTCTATCTCTTTGGGTACCAGTGCCAGCATTGGGTATACAAAAATTCTCTTCCCTTCTGGAATTTTGCATCCTAACATGTGAGCTGTTGGATGACTAAATAAAAACATGCAGTAATGACATGATGGTGAATGCTCAGAAAAATAGGAAATAAGGAAAGCAAGGGTGTCAGGGGGTAGGTTTGGTGATTTTAGACACCACGAGGGAAGAAAGCAGAATGAGCCCAGGGCCTGTCAGGGCAAGTTGGGTGTCAGGCAGGGGAAGGGCCAGCCGTGTCGAGGAGGGATGAAGTCTGGTGAGGTCCAGGTCGGTGTCCAGAGTGAGCAGAGAGGAGTAAAGTACCGAGGGATGAGGTCAGACAGCCAAAGGCGCAGGGACCCAACCACAGCTTAGGGCTTGGCCATCGGAAGAATGCTGGGAGGGGGAAGAAATCCTCAGAAAGTCTGGGGCAACAGTGTGACAGGATCTGTCTTAACACCATGACAGAATAACTGCAGCTGATGTTTTGGAAATAGAGTGAGACACAGAAAGAGAGGCAGCTGGGAGGCCAGCCGGAGGCCTACAGCAGTGAGTGAGTTGCCAGATGGCAACTGGGAAGCTGGAAGGAATGGCTGGACTCTGGGGAGTGTTTTAAAGTGGGATGGATTTTCTGACCTGTCAGAGGTAGGTTTTGGAGAAAGAAAGGAACCAAGGAGATTCCAAAGTTCTATGTCTACAGTACTAGAAAAATGAAGTGGCTATTGATTGTAATGGATAAGATGGTGACAAACGTAGCTGCTGCCAAGCATTGCAGGACACACCTGTGATCCCTGCTAAACAGAGGGCTGAGGCAGGAGGATCACAAGTTCAAGGCCAGCCTGGGCAACTTAGTGAGACCCTGTCTCAAAACAAAATTAAAAAGGGTGAGGATGTAGCTTAGTGTGGAGGACTGGCCTAGCATGATCTAGGCCATGGACTCCATCCTCAGCACTGAGAAATAGAGAAATACAATTGCTATAAAATTGTCACTATGGTTAATGCAAGAATAGGGGTTGGTTAAACTAATGACTACAATTTCAGTGACGTGTGATCTAGTTCGGATGATACTAGATTTGGTAGATGCCACGTGGGCTGTTGACTACCTGGGTTCAGGAGAGATGAAATGTACCTGGTTCAGGAAAGATGAAATGGGACTTATGTGTATGGGAATGTGGTGTGTGGGAGGGTGTGCTCATATCTAGGGTTGGAGGGAAAAATAAAGCAAAGCTGATCAGAAACGTCTTATTTTCTGACACTCACAATGTTCTACACGCTTTATAGGCATTAGCTCTTATCATTGTATCTCTAAGTGACAGTCACTCCACTCTTCACGGGCTGTCCCAGATTTCCAATAAACCAGTAAACTATTAGGAATGTCTCACACATTGCTCATTTCATCATTTTAGATTTTCAAATACTTAGGGTACATGGAGCTCTAAGGAAACCCAAACTTTACATTGGTTTTGGTTTTAATGAAAGTTTCATCTCTCCTTTTTCTGTGCACACCAAGGGCTGGGAATTTTGTCTTTATGACTATTTTCTTTGTACACTTGGTGAGTACTAGCATTTAAAATTATTTTTAATAAAAAATGTTGAAAAAAATTATGCTGAATCCTGAATAGGTTTCCAGCCAGTTCTTTAGTATTTTTGCCATTTTCTGAGAACTCAATGTTAAACTCATTACTGCCTAGCTCCAGTCAAGAAAATGATGTATGAGGGAACATTTTCCAAAGGATGTGTGTAATATCTGCTCTTTC